>NC_059125.1:95309111-95927861 GCF_020740685.1 Jaculus jaculus
TCATGTTCTGCTGAAGCAGGCAGGTGTGTTATTCTCTCTTTGGGCCCTTTCTCCTGACTGTCTACCTAATCACAGCAAGTTTTTGAGGTAGGTATTATTATCTGTGTGTTATGTTAATGGGTACCCTAAAGTTTATGCAACAGCATTTGATCTAGATCACCCAGCTATGAAATTACTGAATAGGAAATTAATATCCCATATGATTAAGAAACCCAATGTACTGACTGTGCATAAATTATCAAAAAGTTACCAGAGTCCTCAACATTTCTCATTGTAGATACCATGTTTGAGTCTAGTCACACTTTTATATAGGGATTGTGTAAAGTATAAAGTCTATAGCTTTGGGCTGGAAAGATGGCTTAGTGGTTAAGTGCTTGCCTGTGAAGCCTAAAGACCCTGGTTCGAGGCTCGATTCCCCAGGACCCACGTTAGCCAGATGCATAAGGGGGCGCACGCGTCTGGAGTTCGTCTGCAGTGGCTGTACGTCCTATTGTACCCATTCTCTCTCTCTGCCTATTTCTTTCTCTGTCTGTTGCTCTCAAATAAATAAATAAAAATATATTAAAGTCTATAGCTTAAGAACACAATATGCCAGTGTATGGTTATATATTTTAATGGAATATGTTTTGTAGTCTGTAAATAAATAAAACATGCTTTCAGTTTTGTTCAGACCACCACTGAAAGATATATGAAAATAGCTATAAGGCAGTTGCTACATATATCATAGGCAGAGGCATAATATATTTAATATGTAAAAATTGCTTACATCCCCACCAAAGATAGTAACAAGATATGAAAAAAGTTTTATCCATATTTTCATTAATCTTTATGATTGTATATGCACTTGTGCATGTAGTGTGCTTGATCTTATGTGTGGCTGTATGTGTTTATGTGGGTGCATATGCATGCATGTATGTGTGTAAGACAGAGGACGAGCTCAGGTGTTGTTCCTCAAGAATACCATCCACCTTTTGCTGAGATAGACTTTTTCACTGGCTTGGAGCATGCCAAGCAAGTTAGTCTGGCTGACCAGTAAGCTCCAGGGATTCCTTTATCTCTGCCTCTCCAGCATTGGGATTGCAAGCCTGTGCCACCATGATCAGCACTTTTATGTGGATTTGGGGGATTGAACTCATGCTTGCAAGACAAGCATTTTACTGACTGAGCTATTTTCTGGGGACCTTAAATTGGTTCCTTCCCTTTGCCCTCTCATTCTCACTAACTTTTTCTTTTCCATCCCCCATTAGTGCTGCTTCTGCTTTCCTACTTCATGTCTTCCATTACCCCCTGTATTTCCCATCTCACTTAGAATCTCCCTATCTATGATTGATTCCCTTTCTAGTTTTGTGATTTATAAAAACACATAGATAAGCAACACACATATACATATACACATTATTTTAAATTTATTGGTATAGATGTGAGTAAATATGGTATTTGTTGGAGTCTGGCTTATTTCTCTTAACAAAGTGACTTCTAGTCATATTTACTTTCCTGTAAATGTCATAATTTTATTTTTCTTTATGACTTCATAAAGCCTCATTGTATGTATGTAGCACATTTGAATAAAAGACTTAGAGAAAAAATCAATATAAAGAGCTTTACAGTAACATTAATAATCCAAAAACTATATGTGAAAATTAAATTACTTTTCATTTTTACCAGGCTGACAAACATAAAAAAATATAATTGACATCTATCTTTATGTAGCAAAATAGAATTTTCTGGCTGTGTATAAGGCATATAAATTGCTGCATATTTCTTCTAGAAGATAGATTGACATGATCTACTACAATAAATATATATTCATACTATTTGATTCAGAAACTATACTTTTAGTAATTGATCCAAAAATCATGTTTTAAAAATAGAAACATGTACTACAAAATTAATTGCAGCAACAGATATAACATTGAAAAACTTGAACAGTGAAACCTTAAAAATCCGAGAAAACAAGAAATAATCAAATTTCTATCAGTGAAAGCAAGGAGATATATATATGGCTTTCAAACAATGAAATACCTCACATACTTAAAGAAAAGGTGAGGAAACTTCCTTCATTTTGAAACTGCACTAAATTGAATTGAGAAAGTTTTTACAACAAAGTTGTAATTTTTGTTAAAAGTACATTTTGAGACCTACACAAACATAATCAAATTAGTGATGCAAAATCTCAATTGCAGAGTGAGAATCAGAGAAAAGAAGCTCTGCTTCAAATGAGGTAGAAAGGCAAAGACTGACCTGAAAGTTGTTCTCTAATTGACATCCACACATGCGCCATAGCATGGGCATGCCTGTACTTCCACAAATATATGAAACATGTGCTCACACATGAAAACACACACAATGCCACAAAAATTAAATAGTGTTGATATATTTCTATCAGAAATTATCATTATCTGCTAATATAAATCCTAGGCTGTACAATATCTAATACACTCAGCATGTAGCAATATAGATGACAGTATACCTTCACAGAAATTATATGTAAAAGTGCTGAGTGACACCATACCTTGGTGCCAGTATAATGTGTATGCAAAGACATTTTAAAGATGTTGTATTGCTTTAGAAAATAAAATGATAAAGAGAGAAGTGAAAATCTCCCAGACTATGTAAATAAGATGCAGGAGCAATGCCCATGGTCTCATCAAGTTGCAAGTGGTAGGGGGAATCTGACATAAGATTTTCCATTGAGAAGCTTACTGGATAAAGAGTCCTTGAAAAATAGTCCCAGATTCCAAAGAGACTTTCTGACCACAGACATTGAAAGTGGAAAATGTTAGGAGAAAAGCTAGTCTGTTCTCTGGAAGAAAGGGTCACAGACAGGGTGAGAGTCAGGAATGCCCGGTACATATGTAACTTGCTACTAATAAACAGACTTCTGACATTCAACACTGACATTTTGGAGCAACCTTTGCATAAAAGCTCCATTAAATCAGTCTTGTAAAAATTTCCTCCTTTCCTGGGAGAGAAAGGGCCTATGCAAGGAAAAAATAGCATGCAGAATGATGAGCCTGTGATGGAGAACTTGGTTAAGAACAAAGATCCACAATAAGAAAACTTACCTGGAAAGCATACTTGCCCAGATGCTGTCTCTAATGTCTAGGAAGATATGACTATTTTCTAAACAGCTCAATGAAACAGTCTATATTTTTGCCATCACTCATTGCTTTTTAAAAAAAATGACCAGCAATAAAGGGAAAATATAAATTCTTAGGAGCTTTTTTTTTTCTGAAGTGCTTTTCAAACCCCAGAATAATTTTGAAATTAGACAAAAACATAACAATTAATACATAGCAATATACCAACAATATTGCTCATTATTCAATTGTTGGACTAAAGACAGTAATTCCTACATGCATTGGGAAGGATCTATGTCTTGCTCCCCCAACCAAGAAAGACTAGCAGAAATCCTCCAGTGGCACTGATGAGAGACAGTTTATTTTATTGTGCCCAATCCAAGCTCTGTCCACCACAATCATTAGGAACCTAGGGATAAAAAAATTGATGTAAGAAGTCTTAGGGAAAACACAAAAAAAATATTTTCAGAAGAAAACTGAGAAATAGATGACATAAGTATGACTCATTAATGGCAGAACTTCAGAAAGATATAAGAAGAGGGAAGTGAGCTATAAAATGACCTAAGCCTGTCATCCGGATATATTGGGTATCTAGCCTGAGGAAGGGATAGCTGCAAGCAAAAACAGACATAGTGAGAAGCAGACTGCACAATATTCTTTTGGATAAATGGCCAATACTGAAAACAATCTAGTAAGTAATCTTAAGAAACCTAGCACAGAGGCAGTAGGGGGAACCTTGTTGAAACATCCAGTGTATTTGACATTATTGATTCCAGTGTCCAGTGGAGTCACTGGTATCAATTGTTGACAAGTAAATTAATAGGATACAGTGTCTCCATAGACTGTTCCATGGATGAGACATAAGGAGACCAAAATATATCTTTTGGCAATATGCACATATTATATGAGAATGCTCATTCCAAAATTTATGTTCATATCTAGAAAATGAGGGCAAAGTCATTCATCTGGTATTCATTATAAGTAATGTATCACACTGAAAACAAATAAGTAGATATTTAAGAACAAAATAATTTTGCTTAAGAGGAAAATGTAGAAGGATAACTTCTTTCTGCATGATTGTTAAAGGAAACTAGTACATAATAGCTTTGAAATAAATGAATGTAAGTATGTAAAATTCACATCATATGTCCATGTGTATATCAGCAAGTGGACTAAAGTGTCAAATGTAGGATATTACCTAATTTGAGAGTAAAATGACAATAGCATGATTGTCAATCTTGAAGAATATGAAAGAAAGCAAAATAAAATAATATTATTTGCTGTTAGTTTTATTTTATCTGATATTCAAAATTCAAGATTCTATATTACACTAACAATTTGTCACTGTAATTAAGAAGAATAAAATATTATCAAAGAATGGCTCTTAAGATTATGTATGCTTGCATTTTATAGATTCAGCAGAAATAGGGTCTGTCATATTGTTCTGCATTCTGTTACTATCCGAAGAGTTGCTTATAAGAGACTTGCCAAATATTAGAAAATAAAAACTCTTTTTTTTTTCTGTTAGAATTTAGTGCCCAGAAACCCTTTCAGTTTTGTGAAGAGTTTATGATTCCAATTTCTAAGAGATATTGCAGTGGTTTGTAGGTGCCTATGGAATCTTAACATGAACTCCAGTGAAAACTTCTGAGCCACATCAATGGTAAATATCCATTTTAATAACAATTAGCAAGTAAGAAGCACTAAATTGAAGAAAAACCTCATATCTTGACAAACAGTGAAATACTGATGATCTGGATAGAAAGGAACATGAATATCCAAGATGTGCTCTTACTCACGGCTGTACATTTTGTTTTGTTCTGTTTTGTTTCTTTGTTTTTGTTTTTCGAGGTAGGGTCTCACTCTAGCCCAGGCTGACCTGGAATTCACTATGTAGTCTCAGGGTGGCCTCGAACTCATGGCGATCCTCCTACCTCTGCCTCCCGAGTGCTGGGATTAAAGGCAAGTGCCACCACGCCCGGCTTGGCTATACATTTTGTATTGAATATACCCTCTGTTAGATTTTGGGCTTGTAATATGGCCTGTATGCCAAAGTCAGCTCATGGTCTGTATTTTTCTTTTATCTGACATTAGCATATGGAGATTTATGTATCATAATACTATTTTCAAATCAGTTTGTTTTAGTTGATTTTCCTCTCCTCATCTTCCCCATCCCTCTAGCTTCCTTGTATCCTCTCCCTTCTTTCTGTTTACATGTCACAGGTATACTTTGCCCTTCCTCACCGCCTTTCTTGTCATCTCTTATTACTGTCTCTTGGTCACCTTTCTAGATTTTTATATCTTATCCACATTTGCCCCCCTTTATGTACATACATATAAATGCTATAAGATAGAATCCACATGTGAAGAACATGTGGTTTTGGGGCTTTCCGACTTTGGGTCTCCTTGCTTAATATAATTCTTTCCAGATTCATCCATTTTGTAAATAGAACTTTATTAGAGTATACCCACACTCACTCATTTATATATGATCTCTAACTCACTGCCATTCTTCTACAACTACAAAGTAGAATAGTTGAGACAGCAACTACATCACTCAATAGACCCAAACTTGGAACTTTAATGAAAATAAATTTGCCCAATAGCTGGCTTGGATGATCAAAATAGGTATGGAAACCTAATGTAATTCTTTCAAAGGCCTACTCCCTTGTTGACCTGCCATATTTTATGTTAGGTCTTTTTTTTAACCCATATTTTTTTTCTGGAATGATTTACACAGCACAGGGGAATGGAGATCTTCATTTTCAATGAGTTATAGTTTTCCTAAGGATAATAAGTGTGAGAGATAAATATAGCCAGTTCTTACTAAAGAATATTTGTAAAGCAACTAAACAAAAATAAACAGCATCAAACCTGATTGAGAAGCCACTAAATAAGAGTAGTCTATCATTGTATCAAGCAGTACTTAATCATAGCTATTAATGTCTGAGTTATGAAGATGCCCTAACGGAAGCTTAAAGTCCCTGACCCCATCCATTTTGGAGGGATCTGAGAGAAATGGTGCTTTAGATTGTCCTGAAACATATGGAGAAAAGCATAAATTGGTAAAGATCCTCAAGATTGAAAAATAAGAGATCCCTGGACCATGGACTCTCTGGAAAACTGCATGAAAGAGTCTTTTATACACAGAAGCCTCTCAGAAGGAAAGACATCAGCTTTGAGTTATATTTTAAAGTTCTAGGAAATGAGCTACACACAGGAGCTTTGTTTATTCTATGAATCACAGTAGGGATTGGTGGTGGGTCTGGAGATTAGTGTCTGCATATGATGTATCTGGCTGCCAGGATTGTTCTGACATTTTTTTTTTATAGTAGTGAGTTTGGAAAAGAAATAATGGAATAAAAGGCCTCTTTTTTATTAATTAGTTTTGTATTCAGCGAATACAGTCAATTTGGTACCATTATTAGGCTCATCCAATACCTACCCCTCCCCTTGGCCCCTCCTTGTTGAGGTATATGGGTCATGCAATATGGATTTAGCCCACTGTTATGGGTAGGATAAATGTCTCTGCATATCATGACCCAACATGTGGCTCTGACATTCTTTCTGCCCCCTCTTCCGAAAAATTTCCCTGAGCCATGTTGGGTTCATTTTTGGTCTGCTTCAGTGATAAGGTGTTGGGGGCCTCTGGGTCTCTGGATCTCTGATTTGGTAGGAGTTTATTTTTCTCTGTGTTGATCTCCTTCACCCTTGTGCTGGTACCTGGTTCACCAAGCAAACAGCACCCTTGCTTGTTTTACCAGTTGTTCTTAGTTTCAGCCAGGTCCCTTTAGAAGTATGATGGGGTGGCTCTCTCCTTAGGATCTACATCTATCTGAAAAAGAGAAGCAGATTCTCCAAGAGAAAGTTAAGAACTCCAGACGTGTGCGCCCCCTTGTGCATCTGGCTAACATGGGTCTTGGGGAATCGAGCCTCGAACCAGGGGCCTTAGGCTTCACAGGCAAGCGCTTAACCTAAGCCATCTCTCCAGCCCTTTTAATTAAACTTTTCTCTTTTATTTAGAACTGATTTATGAGTGTGCTACTGAGTGAAGAGCACCAGTCTTCAAATAAAATTGACTCATTTGTTTTTCAGTTGTGCTTTCCTGATGCCAGACAAATGTGATAACCCTTACCTTTTTTTAATAGAGAATTTAATAGGTGTAGGCTCTCTTGTAACCCATGTTTGGTGGTAGCTTGATATTGGAGAGTGGGCTTATGTTTGGATATGGTTCTGACTGGTTTCACAGCTCCAGCTATGGGTACCGTACCACTGAGGGGATCAGTTAGCCAAATCAAGAGCAGTTGGTTTCCCACCATTGCTTTTTGCCACTATTGCACTTGTGTGAGTATCATGACAGGTTATTTGCTGCTAAGTAAGTTACACCATGAGTTTCTTGGACAGATATTGGTCATTTTTCCCCAGTCACCCATGTAGCACCTTCTGGCACAAGACGTGCTGACTGTCTGGGGACTGACTCTTTTCCAGCTTCCAGCCATGCCATTCCATTTTATGTGTCAACCACATAAGGTGTCTTCAGCAGTAGGGTGTTATCAACTAACCTTTGGTGGGTCATCAAGTACTCTGACAGAAATCTGTCTTTCTTTTAGGAAAGCTTGTGGGTCTCTTTGATCAAAAGTTCATTGTGGATGATAGCCACATGCTGGTACTGGGAGTTACAGGTCAGTACCCACTAAGAAAAGGAAGAAAAAGGTAACTAAAACACAAGAGTTAGAGAGAAGAGAGAGGGAGAGAGAGAGAGAGAAGCTGTAGAAAGTAGAAGATGAAGGTCAGTCTTCATCATACCCTCTCCAGTGTGTCTTGTGGCTCAGGTGTTCCCTCTAAGGGCCTAGTGAAGGTTCAGCCATTTGGTCTAAAAGGCTTCTTTTTATCAGTGTCGCTTTGTTAATATTTAGGATGGTTTACTTTCATTTTTTATTTATTTGAGAAAGAGAAAGAGAGAGAGATAGAGACAGGCAGAGAAAGAGACAGAGAGAATGGCTACAGCATGGCCTTCAGTTGCTGCAAATGAACTCCAGATGCGTGTGCCTCCTTGTGCACATGTGTGACATTTCACACTTGCATCACTGTGCGTCTGGCTTACGTGAGACCTGGAAATTCTAACATAAGTTCTTGGGCTTTGCAGGCAAGTGCCTTAATCACTAAGAAATCTCTTCAGCCCTTTTACTTCTATTTTTAAGTGAAAAGTGATAGCAATATACAAATGATGGTGTTGATGTTACTTTTTATGACTCAGGAGTGAGCATATGGCATTTAATGCTGAGATATTATGATGACAAACTAGGGCATTAGAAGATGATGTCTAAAATTTTAAACATACAAATTAAAAACAATGAAAGTAGAAAGCAGTAGAACAGGGTTCCCAGGTAGCTAATATTTAAATTCCACCCTGTTTGAGTCAGGGTCAGTGGGTTGAATATAAATGGCCTCATAGCCTCAGTTTTTTGTTTGTTTGTTTTTGTTCTTGTTGTTGTCTTTCAAGGTAGGCTCTCGTTCTATCCCAGGTTGACCTGGAATTCACTATGCAGTCTCAGGCTGACCTCAAACTCATAGCAATCCTCCTACCTATTTCTCCCAAGTGCTGGGACTAAAGGCATGTGCCATCACACCTGACTTTGTTTTTGTTTTTTGCCTCAGGTATTTTTGATTAAGTGTCTTACTTCATCTCCAGCAGGCTGAAGGCAATATGATACTTGGGGTAGCTCTTGAGTCCAGCCCTAAAGTGTGCTGAGAGCCAGCTTGAGCTCTGGCTTTTTCTCACTATGCTGTGCATGCAAGATGAAGTGAGCCAGCTTCTTCTGCCATGATGCCATGCAGATGCCTTGAAATAAGTAGTTTCCTCCCAAAAGTTGCTTCTGGTCAGGGGTTCTTTCCAGCAACAAGAAGTAGCTACAACAGGATCCCTTGTTTTTCACCACTGCATATGCTAGATTAGCTAGTCCAAAAGCTTCCAGAGTATTTTCCTGTATGCACATCCTATCATTCCATAGAACCACTGGGATTGCAGATGTTCTAGTCCATCAAGATGTGGGTTCTGGGGATATTAACTCAGGTCATGATGATTGTGTGGCAAGCACTTTATCCACTGAGTCATTTTTCCAGTCCCTCTACTTTTATTAAACTTTTTTGCTCATTTTTAATATTTATTTGAGAGAAAGGCAGATAGAGAGAATGGGCATGCCAGGGACTCCAGCCTCTGCAAACAAACCCCAGACTTGTGCGCCCCCTTGTGCATCTGGCTAACATGGGTCTTGGGGAATCAAGCCTTGAACCAGGGGACTTAAGCTTCACAGGCAAGCGCTTAACCTAAGCCATCTCTCCAACCCTTTTTATTAAACTTTTCTCTTTTATTTAGAACTGATTTATGAGTGTGCTACTGAGTGAAGAGCACCAGTCTTCAAATAAAATTGACTCATTTGTCTTCCAGTTGTGCTTTCCTGGTGCCTGAGATATATAGTTAAGTTTTTGAGTAATGGAATCATCTTAGGTCAAAAAGCTCCTTCTTGCAGAGTCTCTAGCTTCAGCATTCAGATTTCAATTCTCAAGCTAACCAGGCATGTCCTTAAATGAAACCTCTACTTGCACTGGACCATACTGTATTATATTCCTACAAGCACCTCCCTAACAAAGTTACTTGATTTTGTTTTTTATTTTTTGAGGTAGGGTCTCACTCTGGCTCAGGCTGACCTGGAATTCACTATGTAGTCTCAAGGTGGCCTCGAACTCATGGCGATCCTCCTACTTCTGCCTCCCAAGTGCTGGGATTAAAGGCGTGTGCCACCACGCCCGGCCTTTGATTTTTTTTTATCATAACAGGCATACCATACCTGTCATTAGGCTAAGAGGACTACAGATGAACACTAAAGAATTTTTTTTAGCTTCATAGCAATTAATCGGAGTGGAAAGTAGCATAGATTGATGACATGCAAAGGCCATATCGTGTGAAATTTGATTAATGAAATGTAAGAATTTGTACCTGAAGAACTTAATATTAAATATTGTTTTATAGGCTTACTGTAAGCTTTAAACGAGACAGCACATGAAAATCTCATAACACATAGGATCTACAAATTACTATGTATCCTTGGTTCTGAGAGGACAGAATCCATGCCTATATGGGTATCATTTGTGTTTGAGTAGTTTATTAAATTTCATAAATAATTTTTACTTGTCAACTAATGTGTAGTCTTCTATTATTTATGCATATTAATTTATTTTCAAATAATTTGTTGGTCTTAACAGATCTTCTCAGCTGGGATCTCATGGATCCCCACAATGCATTAAATAGTGAGGTCGGCACTCCAACTTTATCCCAGTGATTAGTTCAAGTTAATAGAGAGGAAGTGACCCACCCAAAGTCCTGTAATAAGCAATATCTCTGGTCCTGAGACAGAGGAAGCAATCTTAACCATGATTTTAATATCCTTCCTAGCAAATAGATTAGATTGAAAACAGGGCCTATCATATGCTAGGCAAGCACTCTACCAATGAGCTATATATATTTTCAGCCTTTTTTCAAGGTAGGGTCTCACTCTAGCCTAGGCTGATATGGAACCCAATATAGCCTCAGACTGGCCTTGAACTCATAGAGATCCTCCTACTTCTGCCTCCCAGTTCTGGGATTAAAGGCGTGTGCTACCATGTCCTGCATTTTATTTATTTATTTATTTATTTATTTATTTATTTATTTATTTATTTTTGCTATTCTTTTTTTTTTTTTTTTGGCTTTTTGAGCTAGGGTCTCACTCTAGCTCAGGCTGACCTGAAATTCACTATGGAGTCTCAGGGTGGCCTAGAACTCACGGTGATCCTCCCACCTTTACTTCCAGAGTGCTGGGATTAAAGGCGTGCGCCACCACGCCCAGCTTTGCTATTCTAAATTTTGAGACAAATTCTCAATAAGTTGCCCAGGGTGACCTTCAACTAACATTGTAAGCATAGGTAGGCCTTGAACTTGTGATTATCCTGCTTTAACCTCCTGAGTTGCTGGGACTAAAGGCCTGTGTTTCCAGACCCAATTTGTTAGTGTAGCGATTTCATAGTTTCTTTGAAGCTAAAAGGGTAGCAGAGATGTCAATATTCTAGGCTAGCTTGCTTACCTTGAAGTCTAAAAGGTGAAGAGAAAAAAAAATGTTAATAAGAGAAATGGCTCAGCAGTTAAGGGCACTTGCTTGCAAGGCATGTCAACCTGAGTTTCATGCTCCCAGTGCCCATATAAAGCCAAATGAACTGAGTGGCACATAGATCTGAAATTTTGTTACAGTAACAGGAGGCCCAAGCGTACCAAGTTTTCTCTCTTCCCCCCTGTGTATGCTTATGCATAAATAATAAAATGGTTAAAAATGATTAATATTGCTCTTTTAAAAACTCAATATGTAAATCGCTCTAATACACTTACATGGAATTGTTACAATTTTGGTGAAAGGTGCTGAAATATTGATTTTATATGCTTTGACAAGACAGCATAAATGCATTGTATTTCCAATATAATATGACAATGGATTGGTTTTTCATCTCTTATGGCACTTCTATGTTCATCCATTGTATAGTTGGGCAGTTACTATGATAATTTTGCTACAGTAGCATGGAGATGGCATGAGAAGAAATTTTTGCTGTTTGATTAGTGTTGGCCAGAAACTGTTAATTATATTTTTCTTTCTTTATATCTCTTCAATCCTCATCTTTTTACTAAGTATATTTTGTGAGGCTTAGAGAAGTCAATTATATTTTCAGAGATATAATTAATAAAATGCAGATACAAAGTAGTAATCATATGTCTGACTCAACAGATAAAGTTCTTGCCATTTTCCCACATTGCCTCACTTGTGAAAAGTGAGTGTTCAGGATTCAGAGTTAGTTTTGTCTACCTTTTTTGAGCATATTTCATTTGAGCTTCAAGGAACTTAGTTGGTGATATATCTTTCTAAAGTGAGTATTTGTAGTAAGTAATAGTTTTCTATATGAATATGGATTTTAAGAAAATGAGATGTGTTAGCCGGGCGTGGTGGCGCACGCCTTTAATCCCAGCACTCGGGAGACAGAGGTAGGAGGATCGCCATGAGTTCAAGGCCACCCTGAGATGACAGAGTTAATTCCAGGTCAGCCTGGACCAGAGTGAGACCCTACCTCAAAAAACAAAAAAAAAAAAAAGAAAAAAAGAAAATGAGATGTGGGATGAAGCTATGACATTGAATTCCTACTGTTTGACACCTAAAATACCCAATAAATATTTTTGAATGACTGAATTATTAGATTAATTATATACTTTGGAAGTAACTAATAGGTAAAATTAACATTGTGACCTTCCTATTTTTTTCTATGTATATTCAGTTTTCATTTTTCAAAGTATTTGAGATAATGCTGAAGATACAGTTGTTTTGCAATCTCTTAAAATAACTTTTGTTGATTTTGGTGGGTGTACATTTTCAGGATATCAAACTTTACCAGTAATCTTTCTGTTTTTATATAATTCATCTTAGTATACACATTGAGCAACTTTCTGATGTGGAAAATATAATCTTGTCAATTGAAGGTAAATTCAGACACCTTAGTATTTACTCAATCAATTTAGGCCAGAATCTGCATCTCAGGAGTGGAGGATTATATTGTATCATTCAATCATAGGCTGGGCAAGTAGGGATGGTAAGAATGATTTGTATGGTAACAGGTTTGTGAGGACAAAATCCTACTCTTAAATGAGAGAGATGAAAAATCTACCCACTAACCAAATTTAATCCACCTAACAAAATAACGATTCTAAGGAAGATGGTACCCACTTGCTGATCTGAGTATGGGAATTATGCTTCTAGACAAATTTTGGAGGGCAACTCTAATGCTAACTTTTTAAAAATTATTTTATTCTTGAAATGCATTTATTTGTGTTTGTGTGTGTGTGTGTTTGTGTGTGTAACTGCACTCCAGTGTCTATTGTTACTGCAAACAAATGTCCATCCAGCTTTTACATGGGTGGCTAGGGAATTGAGCCAGGGCCAGCAGGCTTTGTGAGCAAGTGCCTTTAACCACTGTGTCATTCCCCAGCCACTTAAATCTACCTCTTTAAAAATAATTGTTTTAATTAATTTTTTATTAGAGAGAGAAAGAGAGAGAACTGGTGTGCCAGGGCCTCAGCCACACCTTTGTACATCTGGCTTTCATGGGATCTGGAGAGTTGAACATGGGTCCTTAGGCTTTGCAGGCAAGAGCATTAACTGCTAAACCATCTCTCCAGCCCATAAAAATAACTTTTAAAGATATTTTATTTATTTACAAGGAGAAAGGGAGGGAGGGAGGGAGAGAGGAAGAGAAAATGGACATACCAGGGCTTCTTACCATTGCAAACAGATTCCAGTCTCATGTGTCACTTTGTGCATCTAGCTTTACATGGGTACTGGGCCATAAACCTGGATTGTTAGGTTTTGCCGGCAAGTGCCTCAATTGCTTAGATATCTCTCCAACCCCAAAGCTATCTTTTTTTTTTTTTTTAATTTTTATTAACATTTTCCATGATTATAAAATATATCCCATGGTGATTCCCTCCCTCCCCACCCCCACACTTTCCCGTTTGAAATTCTATTCTCAATCATATTACCTCCCCATTACAATCATTGTAATTACATATATACAATATCAACCTATTAAGTATCTTCCTCCCTTCCTTTCTCCACCCTTTATGTCTCCTTTTCAACTTACTGGCCTCTGCTACTAAGTATTTTCATTCTCACACAGAAGCCCAGTCATCTGTAGCTAGGATCCCCATATGAGGGAGAACATGTGGCGCCAAAGCTATCTTTTTGAAGGGAGTGACAACTAGAAAAAACATTTTATTTAAAAAAATTGAAATGTATTTATATTCACAAGCAGAGAGAGAGAATGAGCATGCCAGGGCCTTCTGCCACTGCAAATGAACTCCAGACATATGTGGCACTTTGTGTATCTGAATTTACATGGGTACTGGAGAATTGAACATGGGCTATAAGGTTTTGCAAGCAAGGGCCTTTGACTGTTGAATCATCTCTCTAGTCATAGAAATATATTTTGTTTCAGAGGAAATAAAACCCTTACTATAAGCAACCTATGGAAGGAAAGGATTTGTTTTTGGCTTATAATTTCTAAGGGAAGATTCATGGTAAGCAAGGGCCATAGTGACAAGAGCAGGAAGCCAGTGTCACATTGTAGTCAGGAAGCAGACAGTGAACAGTAAAGGGTACTGAGTAAAAGATGCTACCTGATGTATTGGCTGCCCCTTCACACATGACTTTTATTCTGATACTCCCTCCACCTTTTGAATATCTGAGCCTTGCAAGAATTTTGTTTATCAACTTCATATGGGTAAAACATGGTAAACATGACTTCATTTCATATGATGGTCCTAGAAGGCCTGAGGTAGCTGCACTCAATTTTCCACATCCCTCACAGCTGGGGAGTTTCAACTCAGTTTTCTTGTACAAGGCACAAAAAGATAGCTGAGCAAGAATGTCTATAGCCTGGTGGTCATGATGTGAATTTTCAGCATTACTATGTGAACCATATGTTTGTGGTTAGAAAAGACTTCAAATATCTAACTGAAAATTCTTGCCTACCATATTTTTATAAGTAACATATTTTTTTCACTAGACAAAATTTGAAAACATTTATCAGAACCAGAAATGAAACAAACATCTCAGACAAAAGAGAATAAGAGGAAGGGAGGAAAGGATTATCAACTTAATCTGCCAAAGAGCACTTTTTCAAAGTCTATTTATCCAAGAAAATATTCCTAGAAACCCCAGGGATTTTCAGAACTCTGTTATGTGACAGAAACCCATACTTCTTATAAAAATTTTTAAAAAGGAGATATGCATAGTTTAGAAGGCAAATCTTTCTATATTTTAACCTTGCTCCAAAAATCATTTTAGAATCCTGTGATGATTTCTTTGTGCTTATTATACTAACACCTGTGCCTATGCTTACATACACATACACCTAATATTCATTTTCTTATAATATTCCAGTTTTGATTTGCAAGGGGTCTTTTTATGTTAAGAATGTTATTATTTTTTTTTTTGAGACAGATTCTTACCATGTACCCCAGGTTGAATTTAACCTCATGATCCTCCTGCATAAGGCCTCCCAAGTTGTGAGACTGCAGGTTTGTACCACTATACCTGGTAGTAGCCAGTTTTATAACATATTTTGAAAATTTTCTCTTAAGTTCTTAATATTTTTTTCCTTACTCTAATTTTCTATTGTTTGGTTTTTCAAGGTAGGGTTTCACTCTAGTCCAGGCTGACCTGGCATTCACTATTTAGTCTCAGGGTGGCCATGAGCTCATTGTGGTCCTCCTACCTCTGCCTCCCAAGTGCTGGAATTAAAGGCATGTGCCACCATGTCCAACATTTCTCTCTCTTTTTTTTTTTAGTTTTTAATTAAAATTTATTTTTTAAAAATAGCTTCTACCATTATATCCCTTTTCTCCTGGCCCTCTTTCACTGAGGGTCCTCCTTAGTGGAGTTATTTGTATTCACTGGGGGGTCCTAAAGGCCTCAGTCAGTAGCTGTGGTGGAGGGCTATGCCTCAGACTAATCCCACCAACCCTGTGGCTCTTATAGTCTTTCTGCCCCTTCTTCCACAATGTTCCCTGAGCTTTGGCAGGTATGTTAGAACTCTGATTTAGTGTTCAGTTCTCTGTAGCCTCTGAATTTTTGCTGTGATGACTTTTAACTGAACGTAGTGTCTGTCACCATTTCCCTGGAGATGATTGTCAGGCTAGCAGGGAGAACATTACTTGTGTTGCACCTACCTCTTCAATGACTCCTGGGCCCCAGCAGGCAAAGGTGGTAGAGGTGACCCATCTTACGATAGGCAGTCATCTATTTTTCCTTTTTGCATTGATGGATCTTGGATATCCCCTGTATTCTCTCTCATCTGTGAAATAAAAGTGGTTCTTCAACATTGAGTGAGAGTGGTTTTGATTAAAGGAGGTAGGCATAGTTATTTGGAGATGTTTTGATTTGTATACCCACTCTTCTTAGCCAATGAGCAGAGGGGAGTCTCTCTGGAGTGTATGAGTTTTCTATCTATAGGATTCTTAACTTGGTTCCTAGTACCAGGTATGCATTCTCTCCTACAGTCCAATTTGAGAGCAATTGGTTGCTTGCACACCTGTGTGGCACTATTGCACAATTATGTACTTCTTTCCCAGCTGAATGATTTCCTAGCTTTTGGGATCTCCTGCTTATTCACACTGTTGCTGATCATTATCCCCCAGGCAATGGCCTGAATTGTTTGGGGGACTACATGGGTCTATATAACCAACAGCTCACTTTGTGGGGGGTGGGGTAACTCAGTTCTGACCCTGGAGTTTACTAGCCAGAGCCCATGATTTTATGATTAAGCTTTCTCCACCTTCTACAGGGCACTTTAGTCTGGGTAATTGCCACCCTCCCTGTGGTGGTTTGATTCAGGTGTCCCCCATAAACTTAGGTGTTCTGAATGCTAGGTTCCCAGGTGATGAAAATTTGGAAATTAATGTCTCCTGGAGCAAGTGTATTGTTGGGGGTGAGCTTATGGGTGTTGTAGCCAGCTTCCTCTTGCCAGTGTTTGGCACACTCTCCTATTGCTATTGTCTACCTGATGTCCACCCTCTGCTCATGCCATCATTTCCCCCTGCCATCATGGAGCTTCCCCCTTGAGACTGTAAGCCAAAATAAACCTCTTTCTCCACAATCTAATCTTGGTTAGGTGATTTCTACCAGCAATGCAAACCTGACTGCAACAGTAATTTTGGTACCGAGGAGTGGTATCATTTGCTACTAGACCCCTGACTGTGTATCTTTGGCCTTTCGGAGCTGATTTTTAAGAGGAACATGGACAAATTTGAAACCTTGGCCTAAGGGACACCTTAAAGTGCTGTAAGTACAGCTTGATGACTTATTCTGGTCAAAGTTGCAAGACCTGGGTTAACAAATTGGCACCCTACCTGGTATTGTGGAGTATAAGAAATGCAGCTAAAAAGAGGGCCATTGAATTCACAACGTGGTTGTGTGTTTTGGAAATGGCCATGAGCAGTGTGAAACAGGTTTTCTGGATGCCTTCATGGAGATCAGATGGAGCTGTGAGGATGAACTGTGGATTGCAGAGGAGACCCAATGTAGATGTGGGGACCACAGGATAGCTGCTAAGGAAAGCTGTTGCCCCCACATGAAGTTTTCCAGAACTGTGTGTAGCCTAGCTGGAGGGGCAGAATTAGAATACTAGAGACTTGTTGCTGGTTAGAATTATCAGACTAGGAGACTTGTCACTGACTAGAGTTGTACTTGGAGCTACAGAGTTTAATGTTTGCCCTATTTAAATCTTGTATTGGCTGAATATTTCTTTGCTATGCCCGATGCCATATTTTGCAGTGTGTTTATTCTGGTCATTATGGGTTTTTTGGGGGGGATTTTGTTATTATAAGTCGGTTAAAAGACCTTGGATTATGGGTATGTTTGAACATCATTAGGATTGATAAAAACTATGGAGACTTTTAAAGTTTGACTGTATATGTTGTATTTTCTATCATGTATGGTTATGGGGTGGAATGTGGAGGTTTGATTCAGTTGTCCCCCATAAACGTATGTGTTCTGAATGCTAGGTTCCCAGCTGATGGAGATTTGGGAATTATCGGCTGCTGGAGGAAGTGTATTGTTGGGGGCGTGCTTATGGGTATTATAGCCATTTTCCCCTTGCCATTGTTTGGCATACTCTCCTGTTGCTATTGTCTACCTTATGTCAGCCGGGGGGGGGGTGATTTCCACCCTCTGTTCATGTCATCATTTCCCCCTGCCATCATGGAACTTCCACCTCAAACCTGTAAGCCAAAATAAACCTTTATTTATTTATTTATTTATTTTATTCCTAAAGCTGCTCTAGGTTGGGTGATTTCTACGAGAAGTGCAAACCTGAAACCTGACTGCAACAGTCCCCACACTTATTGAGGGTACTATCATGTAGAATGCTATCCAGGATGAAGGTTTCTATGGTACTAGTTCATATTGTCATTAGTTTTGTGTGATTACCTCCACCCTCTATTTCCATTAACCTCTCATAGGCCCTTACACCTTTGTATTCTTTCTTTCATTCGTTCTTTTTATTGCTTATATCCCTAAATTTTCTTGCTGAATAGCCCCTTCTTCCTTCTCTCCCTATTTTCCCCTTTTCCTAGCTTCATTATAGTTCTAGGTCAATATTCCAGATGTTTACTACCACTTAGAATCGATTCAAACTGTTCCAGGTTAGGAACCACATATGAAAGAAAACATGTGGTATTGTCTTTCTGAGCCTGTATGGGCTTGCTTAATATGATTCTTTTCAAGTTCTTCCATTTTCCTGCAAATTTTACTATTTAGTTTTTCCTTACTGCCATGTAGAACTCTATTGTGTATATGTGCCCCCACATCTTCATTAACCATTAATCTGTTGGTAGGCATCTGTACAGATTCCATTTTCTAGCTATTGTGAATAGGGCAGCAATGAATACGGTTGAGCAAGTGTCTCTGTAATAAATAGTTGAACCTTTAGAGTATATGCCCAAAAGTGGTATAGCTGGATGTAACTGATTTTCCTAGTGGCTGTACAACTTTGCACTCCCACCAGTAGTGGATGAAGGTTCCTCTTTCCCTGCACCCCATCAGTATTTGCTGTCATTTGATTTATTGATGATTGCCCTTCTTACTGGAGTGAGATGTAATCTTTTTTTTTTTTAATTTATTTATTTTAGAGCGACAGACACAGAGAGAAAGACAGATAAAGGAAGAGAGAGAATGGGCGCGCCAGGGCTTCCAGCCTCTGCAAACGAACTCCAGACGCATGCGCCCCCTTGTGCATCTGGCTAACGTGGGACCTGGGGAACCGAGCCTCGAACCGGGGTCCTTAGGCTTCACAGGCAAGCGCTTAACCGCTAAGCCATCTCTCCAGCCCTGAGATGTAATCTTAAAGTCATTCAAAAACAAAGTCAAGCAACTGACTCAAAAAATGTGGCTGGGAATTGTACAGAGAGTTCTCAAAGGATAAAATACAAATGACTAATAATACCTAAAGAAATGTTCAACGTCTTTAGCCATCAGAAAAATGCAAATCAAAAAAGATTTTTTTTTTTGTTTTTATTCATTATGATTTTGTCACTGTTGAAGTTTGAAGGGAAAACATCCCCCATAGGCTCATGTGTTTGAACACATGGTTCTTAGGTATTGGCACCAATTTGGGAAAGTTGTGAAACTTTTAGGAGGTAGAACATTGCTCAAGGATGTGAGTCACAGACAGTGAGTCTTGAGGTTTTGTACACCAGCCCCTTTTCTTTTTGTTTTCTGCTTCCTGGTTGAAATGTGACACCAGTTTCCTGTTCCTGCCACCATGCTCCCCCATGAAACTTTCCCTAAAAATTTCAAGCCAAAAATAAACCCTTGTCAGGTATTTGTTCAAACAATGAGAAAGTAATTGATAACATCACATAAGATTATTAAAATTTTGTGATATACAAAATTCAACATAGGGCTGGAGAGATGGCTTAGCGGTTAAGCACTTGCCTGTGAAGCCTAAGGACCCCGTTTCAAGGCTCGGTTCCCCAGGTCCCACGTTAGCCAGATGCACAAGGGGGCGCACGCGTCTGGAGTTCGTTTGCAGAGGCTGGAAGCCCTGGTGCGCCCATTCTCTCTCTCTCCCTCTATCTGTCTTTCTCTCTGTGTCTGTCTCTCGCAAATAAATAGATAAATAAAAATTTTAAAAAAATGATCTTTAAAAAAAAATTCAACATAAAATTTAGAAAACAATGCAAGGGCATTCACCAGTCTTCTGATTGCATACACTTGAAAGTGAACTGAGAAAGAAACAAGTAAATGCAAGCATTTATATAAGGGGTAGTACATTCAATGTCAGTCCAGTTTTGAAACCTTGGTTATGAGGGAGAGGGGAACCATCTTACTTAAGGAGGAAAACCTGTTCATGTCAGATGATTTGGTGTAAATATATAATTCATATAAGCCTGTGTTACTATTAAAGAATATAAATAAAGTTGTCCCTGTGTGGTTCTTATAATCTTTAGACAAAGAAACATAAATTTATGAATTTTACTGACATCATCATTGTCATCATCATGATCTTCATCTTGTAACAACATGGCCAATAAGTTTTTAAAATTAGTCCCTGAATTCTATCAGCACATCAAATAGAGGAAATGGTGAGAACAAGCATAGAATTTACTTCCTACTATTTAGGTGTTTATCCCTAGAAAAAAATATTCACCCTTTGTAAATCTATGATTGACAGTTGAAAATCTGAATAATGCTGTATTCCTTAAAGAATTTTTTCCGAAAGGATTATACTAAGTGAGGTAACCCAGGCCCAGAAAGCCAAGTGCCACATGTTCTCCCTCATATGTGGATCCTAGCTACAGATGATTGGGCTTCTGCGTGAGAAGGAAAATACTTAGTAGCAGAGGCCAGTAAGTTTAAAAGGAGATATAAAGGGAAGAGAAAGGAAGGGAGGAGGGTACTTAGTAGGTTGATATTGTATATATGTAAGTACAATGATTGAGATGGGGAGGTAATATGATGGAGAATGGAATTTCAAAGGGGAAAGTGGGGGGGGGGGGAAGGAGGGAATTACCATGGGATTTTTTTTTATAATCATGGAAAATGTTAATAAAATTTTAAAAATAAAATAAAAATAAAAATAAAAAAAAAACAAAAACAAAAAAAAAAGAATTTTTCCAAGGATAATATGAAGTTATATATGGAAGATGCCTGGTAGGAGCTAAATTTCTAAGCATATCATTATTATTATTTAAGCCAACATGCCCTCTTTTTTCCATTATAGAGATGACTTTTTTGTTGTTTGTTATTTATTTATTTATTTGAGAGAGACAGACAGAGAGAGAAAGAGGCAGATAGAGAGAGACAGAGATTGGGCGCACCAGGCCCTCCAGCCGCTGCAAAGGAACCCCAGACGTGTGCGCCCCCTTGTGCATCTGGCTAACGAGGGTCCTGGGGAATCAAGCCTTGAACCAGGGTCCTTAGGCTTCACAGGCAAGCACTTAACCACTAAGCCATCTCTCCATCCTGAGGTGACTTTTATATAAAGTAAATAATGTAAATAGTGTAATGTTCAAACAACTCTCAAGGGAATCCAGTTGTACAGGAGTAGGGAAAGCTTGATTTCTTTTGGGTGAGGGTGGAAATTTTGGTTGCAGAATCTTGAAGCATATGATAGGGGAATTTATAGGTCTCTGGGAGATACTGTGCTTCAAATTGGTGCCTGATGTAGATTGTACAACACAATCTCTCATTTCACATACTCATTTAAAAAATATATTATTGATTTATTTGAAAGCAGAGAGAGGGGGAATGAGTGCTCCAGGGTCTCCTGCTACTGAAAATGAACTCTGGATATATGCACCACTTTATGCATCTAGCTTTTCATAGGCAATGGGGAATCAATCCCTGGGCCACCAGGCTTTTTAAGCAAATGACTTTAACTGCTAAGCAATCTCTGCAGTCCTCACATTTTATTTTTCTTTTGAGGTAGGGTCTCGCTCTAGCCCAGGCTGACCTGGCATTCACTAGTCTCAGGGTGGTCTCAAGCTCAAGGCAATCTTCCTACCTCTGCCTCCTGAGTACCGCCACACCCGGCCTCACATATTCTTTTAGTTTGATTTTACTTTCATTTCATTAAGAAAAGTTTATTTCTTCTTTCCTAGAACTCATGAGTTGGTCATGTTTTGGGGGGGAGGGGTGTCCAATAACATACATCAGAAATAGTGTTGTGCTGCTTCCAAGGCTGTGTCTTAGGGGGATTCACTTTTTACTTTTTCATCTTCAAACCTTCTTTTTTGGAACCTAACCAAGTAGTTGTGCAGAGAAGCCCATGTGGAGAAATGAGTTTCCCTGCTATCAGCCTTAACTGAACAGCATCCTCATCAGGAGACTGCATTACCCTGTGGTCATGTTAGTAAGGCTCTTTTTTGATATTTTGACCATCCTATCACCTCAACTGATACCATCAAAGCAAAAGAAGCCCCCAGTAAATCATAAAGTTATGAAAAATAATAATTTCAAATTGTTGATATTTTCATCCTCTAGGTTTGGAGAGTTTTATATAGGCAGTTAGAAGATAATCAAAGAATGCATATTCTAACATTGATAGGCAATGAGAAAGACTTTATGAAGGTTATCTAGAGCTGATGAAACCTGAATCTTTTGCACACTTCATGAAAGAATCATGCCTGTGCAGGAACACCAGCTGTTGATTCAATTTCCAAGTTCTAAAAAAAGGACGGGTGTTGCCCAGAGATGCTACTACATAGTTAAATGAGTTTAGAGCCAAATGTCTGAATATAACATTCACTTTCCTTTGCAATATATAAAGATTGAATTATTAATTTTGAAATAGAAATAAGGAATGAAATGGCCTCTTTTCTTATGATTATTTCATATCCTGAGCTGACTACTTTTATTTCAGAGGTAGAAATTTATCAACATCCAAGGGATAGTGCTTTCCATAATCACCAGTAGATCCTTACCTATCAAATCCAATGAAAAAAGTTTGTACCTCAGCTATTTCCACAATTCAATTTGTTATAGAATAGCATGTCTGGAGGTGGGAATGAAAGAAGTATTATAATAAGAAAAATGTTCTGTGCCATTTAATAGGGAGTAAGGCTTCTGAATATCAGTTGTTTGGACACCTTGTTGTCATGATTACATCTCTGGAATGGAATGTACACTTGTTCCAGACAGTCACAATAACATCCATTAACATTTAGCAGATCCATTCCCCTGTTAGCAAAAGCCTTAGCATCAGGGTCAGCACAACCAGAATTGACTGGCACCTCAGCTCAAGTATAATTTTATACATTCATTTAAAAGCCAAGCTAACATTCTTTAATAAGGGCTCACACTCAGATTAAAAAGAGAGTCCTAATAGAAGGACAGCAATAAAATAATAGAACGACATGCAAGAAAAATTCTTATAAACAGAAGTAGATAGATAACCAATGCATGTATACTCGTGCATGCACTTAGTTGGACAGAACATTGTTGTCCTTGACTAAGCCCTCCTTCAGAACAGTCTCTACCCTAGAGGCTTTTTGACAAAATTAAATACATTGACCATGTGAAGAAATCACCACAGGGAGAGTTCCCTTAGCTTGTTCCCTAGTGACCAAGAGCCATGTGATTTGGGATAGCTTCTGAATTTTGCCAATTTGTCAAACACCATGGGCAGTAAAAAGATAAATTATCAGAAGGAATATTTTAATACTGGTGATTGAACCTAGTATCTTTATTTTATTTCTATTTGTGTGTGTGTGTGTGTGTGTGTGTGTGTGTGTATACCAAAGGTCTCTTGTTGTGAGATGCTTATGACATCTTGTATCTCCTTTCTGTGTGGGTGCTACAGAATTAAATTTGGTTTGGAAGGATTTGCAAGCAAGTACATTTAGCCACAGAGCCAATTCTCCAGCCCCATAGAAGAAATTTTAAATTAATACTTTCTTGAACTCTATTTTTCATATAGGCAATTCCTACAAAACTGATTCTTTGCATATTACAGAGCTTCTTAGCTCTTTTTTTTTTTTTCTTTAGGCAGGGTCTCACCCTAGTCCAGGCTGACCTGGAACTCACCCTGTATCCCAGGCTTGTCTCAAGCTCATGGCTATCCTTCTCCCTCAACTCCCAAGTGGTGAAATTAAAGGCATAAACCACCATGCTTATGTTTTCTTTTCTGAGAGCTTAGAATGTATACAGAAATGGGAGGTATTCTTTCATGTCTTCATTTTTTAAATTTTAATTTAAAAATTACATGTATTTAGTGTGCATATGTTCACGTGTGTGTGAGGGTACACATGCCATGGCACACACATGGAAGTCAGAGGACAATTTTGAGTCAGTCTTTGCCTTCTACATTGATTTGAGGCAAGGTTTCTCATTGTTATTCTCCACTCCTTCACAAGGTTCCAGAAAATCTCCTGTCTACACCACTATAGAAGCCAGCCAAAGCTTCCCACTTTTATGTAGGTTCTGAACTCTGGTACTCAGAGTTGTGCGGCAATTCCTTAGCCACTGAGCCATTTCCCCAGGCCTGTCTCCAGTATTTCTGAATATGTGGGACAGCTTTGTCTTCTATTAGAGATTGCTTGTAAACAGGGTGTTGGCAGAATTCCTCACTCTGGCTCTTGTGTCTCTCATACAGATCCATCATCATATATTAACATTGTTGTTAACACTTTAAGGTCAAGGAATGCTAGAATCTCCCATGTAATGCTTGAGAGTTATAGTAATCTAGAAGGTCCACATGGGTTTGCTAAATTGCAATTAATTTTGCCAACCAATTACACCGAATTACATTCATAATGCAGACATATATTTAATTTTGTTTTATTCTCCATGATATAGCTATGCTTTTGAGTTAGAGTAATTTTTGCTTAGGAAGGGAAAAGATGGAGGAAGTGTGGGCTGGAGAGGTGGGTTAGCAGCTAAGGCACTTGCTGGTAAAGCCAAAGGACGCAGGTTCAATTCCCCAGTACCCATGTAAAGCCAGATGTACAAGGTGGCACACGCTTCTGAAGTTTGTTTGCAGTGGCTAACCCTAACCAATATTTTGTCTCTCTCCTTCTTTCTTTCTCTCTCTCTGTCTTTCTCCCTCTATCTCTCTTAAATAAATAAATAAATTTTTAAAATAAAATTCACCATACTTCACTGCCTTCTGCTTGAAAGCTAGATTACAATCTCCTTGTACATCACAGGAAATTAAGTTTTAGACATGCTAAATAAATTTGTCAAGTATATACAAACCTTAAAGAAGTGGCAGAACAGGAATTTTAACCCATGCTTGCCTGTTTCCAAACTTGAGGTTGTTTCACCACACAATATTTACATCATAAGCTTTAAGAATTCAAGGAATATAGTATGAGTTTCTGGTCATACATTTCCATATTCATCATGATGTAGTTTTTTTGTTTGTTTGTTTGTTTTTTTCAAGGTAGGGTTTCACTCTAGCCCAAGCTGACCTGGAACTCACTAGATAGTCTCAGGTGGCCTCGAACTCATGGCAGTCCTTCTACCTCTGCCTCCCAAGTGCTAGGTCTAAAGGCATGCACCACCATGCCCAGCTTCATGATGTAGTTTTATAACAAGCATGGAAGATGATGTTACTGGTGAATGATATAGTATGGATATTCTTTGCACTTACTTGGTGTATAATAGATATTTATAACATGAATGAGAGAGGAAGAAATGTATGTTCATTACCTAATAAAGCTGATGAATATCTTTCATTTTACACTCATATTATATTATAAAATGGAATTGGATTGGGTAAGGTGATGCATATCAGTTATACCACCACTCAGAAGCAGAGGCAGGAAAATCACCAGTTCAAAGCCAGCCTGGGCTATGACATAAGTTCTAGACTATCTGGGTCATAAATTAAAAAGAACTGAGATAATTCTGTAAATATTATTTCATAAATTATTTTTTGGTAAATAAAAGAATATTATATATTTTTAAAATATTATTTTAGGGATGGAAAGATGGCTTAGCTGCTAAGGCCCTTGCTGGCAAAGCCAAAGGACCCAGTTTCCATCTCCCAAAAGGGTGCATGTAACTCGAGTTCATTTGCAGTGGCTGGGGCCTATTTTCTCTATCAGTCTCTCTCTCTCTCTCAAATAAATAAATAAAAATTTCAAAATATCTTTTAAATTTATTTATGAGAGAGAGAAAAAAAAGAGGCAGAAGAAGGAGAGCGATTTTTGAGAGGGGCGGGGAGAAGGGGCATATAAGGGCCTCTAGCCACTGCAAACAAACTCCAGACACATGTGCTACCTAGATCATATGGCTTTTATGTGGGTATTGAGGAATAGAACCTGGGTGCTTAGGCTTAGCAGGCAAGTGCTTTAATCTCTGAGCCATCTCTCTAGTATGAGCATTATATCTTTTTAACTAGTAAAATTTATTTTTAGTACCTACAAGAGCTTTTATGTACTGAGACTGGCAGTATCATTAGTATTATCTAGCATATACTGTACTAAAAATAAATCTCATTTTATTGATATTCATCACCAAATATATGATTTTTTAAATTTTTATTTGTTTATTTGAAAGTGACAGAGAGAGAAAGAGGCAGAAAGAATGGGCACACCAGGGCCTCCAGCCACTTCAAACAAACTCCAGACGCATATGCCCCCTTGTGCATCTGGCTTATGTGGGTCCTGGGGAATCAAGCCTCGAACTAGGGTCCTTAGGCTTCACAGGCAAGTGTTTAACTGCTACGCCATCTTTCCAGCCCATGATTTTTTTCCTTTTTATAATTTTAATTTAATTTTATTTTATATCTTTTCACAATTTTTATTAACATTTACCATGATTATAAAAAAACATCCCATGGTAATACCCTTCCTCCTCTCCCGCTGCACTTTCCCCTTTGAAATTCCATTCTCCATCATATTACCTCCCCATCTCCATCATTGTACTTACATATATACAATACCAACCTATTAAGTACCCTCCTCCCTTCCTTTCTCTTCCCTTTATATCTCCTTTTTAACTTACTGGCTTCTGCTACTAAGTATTTTCTTTCTCACACACAGAAGCCTAATCATCTGTAGCTAGGATCCACATATGAGGGAGAACATGTGGCGCTTGGCTTTCTGGGCCTGCAGCCCATGATTTTAATTTATTATGACATTTCATAATACATATCATTGTTTTTGCTCACATTTGTTTTCATCCCTTCTCCATCCACTTCTTTCTTACAAATAATCTCTTCTACTTTCATATCATATATATCTACATATACATACTTATGTAGTTTAATCTAGATTCTAAATAAAATAAAATTTGTATTTTTTTCTTTCTTCCCCACTACTTCTCACATCCTTCTTCCTTTCTCTCTTTAGATCATTGCTTCTTCCTTATAGTTCCCTTCTAATATGATGTTTATATGTGTGTGTGTGTGTGTGTGTGTGTGTGTGTGTATTCTTTTAGTACAAGTAACAAAGGTATTATAACAAATTTAATACAAGTATCTAAGTAGTAAAAGTATTATAAAGAATATTTCAAAATTTAATAGCAGCAAGTAAAATGTAAATACATTTTAGTTCTCTGTGAACTTCAATGTAGTGAATATAGGAAAACATCAAATAATAATATACAATTTCATGCATTCCTGTGTCCAATAACACCTTCCAGTGAATCATCAGAGAAATAATTTTCTATTGGGGATGAAAAATAAATGACAGTAATACCTCTGTTACCAGATACCAGTACCATTGCCAATTCCTATGTAAGTGTTCCCCTGAGCTGGCCACGTTTATTCAAAATAAAATACTTTTTGTTAGACTGAACAAGAAAATTAAACTTTTGTTAGTCAAAATGCCCCAATGTTTACTATTGATTACAGTCCACTTTTCATATAACAATAGTTAAGAGTATGAAGTGGTATGATAAGATCTAGGTTTGAGGTTAGATTCCATATCAAACCTGTTGTTGAGCCTTTTGTAACCAACGCTTCTCATCTTTTCAGACGAGGTAAGAATAGCATAAACACCATTATGGATAACTGAGGACTAAATGTGATCATGTAAATAAAGTGTTAGATACATAATAGACACTCAATAAATGTTAGGTACATTTATTATTGCTGCTGTTATTCTTGGCTTTCTGAAAGGAAGTAGTGTGAGGAAAGTCATATTTTCAGCAATGAAATGTTTTATGAAGCAACAATATTAAAACAAGATAAGATTGGCAGAAAATCTGATTTATGGTTTACTGGAACAGAATGAAAGTTTAATCCAAAGAAGGTTTTAGAAGGTGATAAACTAGCTACTTCTTATCTGTAAGTAACATGGATATTTCAGGAAATGGTGTGGGCTCAGTTGGTACATTTCTTCATTTAAAAACATAAATTTTGTTCCTTTTTCACTTTTAAAAATGTGAAGTGAAGAAAATAAAAAGCTACCATTTTTCTAGTATAAAAACTAAATCACAACTAAGTGGTAAAAGACAATTTTTTATAATCTATTATCTATTATCAACTTAAGCAATATGCATTTTAAGCATTCGTCAATCATTTTTAGTAATTCCTAATTAAACAATAGTCACATATCACGTTTGTCATCGACAGGCAAAAATTGGAATGCTATGGGCTGGAGAGATGTCTTAGCAGTTAAGGTGCTTGCCCAATGACCCAGGTTCCCTTCCCCAGAACCCAAGTAAGCCAGATGCGTGTGGTGGCACATGCATATGAAGTTCATTTGCAGTTGTTAGAGGCTCTGACAGGCCTATTCTCTCTCTCTTCCTCTCTCTCTCTCTCCCCCTCTCTCTCTCATAAATATATAAAAAAATAAAATATTAAAAAAGTGGAATGCTAGGATAATACTAAATGTTGGGTGTTATAAGGATTTGTATGATTGAAGCTTATTCTGGAGAGCAATATTGAAGTGCTTAGTCATATCTAGAGTGAATATGCTCAGTGATCCACCAAAAACTGTAGGATATGTATCTCAGAGGCATTTTTATATCACTTAAAAAATGGGAATTGTACAAGCATATAGTTATGGTGACAGGACATTAAAGGCAACTTTGGTGTCTATTTCAAGAGCGGTCGAACATACTTGTTTGTTATTCAGACTCACTAAAAAGGCTACTTTCCATTTCCATCTGATAAGCTAGTTTTTTTTTTCTATCTAAAACTCAGCTCCATTCAACTAGTTACTATACTCACAGGTCCTGTTTCATCAACTATTAAAATATAGAAACTGGTGAATCATCATGGTGCCTCTAGTTTTTGCTTTTTCTCCTTTGATACTTGAACTTAGTGACTTTTCCTATACATTTTGTGCATGTACTCTTTTGCTGATAGGACATTGACTTTGAACAGAAATAACTTGTATGATCTTTCAGTTACTAAAGATAGACAGGCCACAATTCACTTATTCAGAATTCTATAAATGCAGATATCATAAGGCCCAGTGTATATTATGAAAGCCAACAATATGAAGCAAAATATTTTGTTGAACACTAAAAATGTTACTTTAAAATGATTACTGAGAACTAATGCAAAACCAGGGTCATCATAATACTTTTCTCCTTTCCCTTCTTATTTTATATTTTGATCATTTTAATTTCAAGATTATAAAAAGTAGCATGTAGTAGTTAAAATAAGAAAACTGTTAATGACAATTGCAAAAAATATTTACTTTAGGAATATCTGATGTAAAATGTGAAAGTCTAGCCTTCATAGCCAAACAAAATTATGTAATGCCTATGTGTACCCCTTGCAAAATCTCATGTAATTTAATGGAGCAAATCTTCTTTTCCAGGCTTCTTTCTCCAGCAACTAGCTGAGTCATTCTGTTTTCAGAGGGAGTTCGCTGTGCCAAACTGTATCTGCTGAAAAAGAGAAAGGAAGAACTTCCACTCAAATAAGAAAATAAGTGGTTCTTTCTAGGGTATAAGGCAGACAGAGTGTTTGGAACCATTTAATTGCTTTCTGCTTCAGTCACTCAGTCCTTACATAAGCCTTGTGTCCCTTGTATTATTGTATCATTCAGTGGATTCTCTCCAGGACAAAGCCAGGCCAAGACCAGAATCAGAATCAGCTATTTCTACCCAGCCATTTTCTTTTTTCTCTTGGACCCAAAAACACAATAGTAATAACCTTTAGGTTTCCATATAGGTGCACAGCATGCAGAATAGGCATATGTAGCATCTTGCAAAGCTCAAGCATCTTTCTCTTTATCAAGGAGTCCTTAGCAAAGAATGTTCCATAGGTGAGGAGAATGGGGTATCTCCTTTTAAAAGACCCTTGTGATTAGTGAACAGAAAAGGATCCTTCTGCTGAGATTAGGAAGGAAAAGTTGGTATTTCCTGGAATAACACTGGCTCAGAGAGAACTCGGATCAACTTTATCAAAATTTGATGCTTGTTTGGGGGTACAATTTATGTTATTATAATGATAATACAAGGATTTTATATCAGCTATGTGTTCTTCATAAGATTGTAGCTATAAGTTAGGCCTACTGAATCCAAGTCCTGTGGTACTGCTGTTAATCACTCCCTTGCTGCTTTACAGTGTGTTTAGGTTTAGTTTTCCCTCGCACTGCTGACCACTCTTAGGAGCATTTGCTGATGTTGTGGCCTCTGTGCTACTGATCAGTGGAATCTAAAGGCTGCACTTTCTAACAGGACACAGCACATCTATGCTCTCACTTCCTTGAGGCTTTTTTTCACTTAATTCCAGTTTATGGACTTTAAATTGGTACAACCTTTCTGGGTAGCAGGTGGAGAATTAAATTAAGCATGTGTATACCATTTGAGGCAGCAATTCCATGTCTTGAAATGCACCCTAAGGAAATAGCTAAGGATGTGCACAAGAGTATGGAAACAATAAAATTCATCAACTTAATTGCCTAATTTTGGTCTTTACTACCAATGTAAATTTATTGAAGGATAAAGAGAATACAGAGTATATCTATCTGTGAATAGATGACACACAGACATAGTTAAGTGTTCTATGGCCACACACACTTACAAGCACTAATTTGGACATATATCAAACTTGTCCTCAAGGTTCATTCCTCAAAACCTAACAGGTATCCTTATGCATTTTAGAGGTATAAAGTGGGCCAATTCATAAATGAGGAGGGAGAGGGGAAGAGACAGAAGGAGGAGAGGGAAGAGAGGGGGAGTGAGAGGCAGGCAGTCTTGTATAGAAATGTAGCACAACTCAGAGAAACAGGTAATCTTCTCAATATTTCTTGAAAGCATGCATTTAACAAAGGAAATGCAGATTTGGGAGACATATCCACAATTATATTTTAGTCATATGAAATTTTCAAATACATTTTGTATCCTAGTGGGCACACTGTTTCAAAACCCGTTATATAAGTCACAAAGACAACCCATGTTTTTCTTTGCAGAAATTGCTTTTCTGTTTCTATTTTTCTATTGCAATGTTAGACTGTTGAGATCACTGCCCCCTGCTTGTCAATGGTAGAATTACAAATTACATCTCTGAATATCTAGGGATGGCTTTGGACAGGGCTTGCTGGAGACTTGAAGGGCACTAGCAGGCTTTCCTGCAAAATCGATGGCTGATTTGACTGGCTTTCAGAGCTTTTGGCAGGAATTTCTATCCGTGTCTCAGATAAAAAGAAAGCAGCCAGTGAGGGTCGACTATGTATGTAGTTTGTGTGTGTGTATGTGTGTGTTTAGCTTATATTTGTGGCAAATCCTTTTGAACACATTTGCTTTATAACATATACTTGCTCGTACCTGGGATCATTATCAACAACAAACAGGACAATTGCCCAGACAGTGTGTAGTCCACTTTTTATGCTTAATAGTGATTTTTTATTTTATTAAGTGGAAACTTTGTATGGATACACCATATATTGTTACTATCATTTCCCTCATCCCTGACCCCACTCCACTGAGGGTCCTCCTTAGTGGAACTGCTGATATTTACCATGGAGTTGTGGGTTACAAGTTATGAGAGCAGTTGTCAGTCATTGCGTGTGTAGTGGGGGGATGTCTCTGTATAGTCCTACTCTGTGTCTCTTACATTCCTGTTGTCCAATATTCCACAGAATTCCATAAGCCTTGGTGGGTATGACTTAAGTCTACTTTAGTGTTGAGCTCTCAGCAGCTTCTGGATTCCTGTTTTGGTGCATTTTGAGCATCTGCAATGTCTGTCTCCATCACCCTGGCACAGGTTGTCAGGCTTGCCATGGAAGCAGCACTCTTGTGCATCTTGCCAACTCTTCTGTGGTTTCACCTGGGTCCTAGCTATTGTGCTGGGGTGGTTCATCTGCCAGAGAGTCAGGAGTCAGCTATCCTTGGCTTGTTCATAGATTTTGCTTGTCCTTGGTTCTCGCAGCTTTCTGAAAAAGAAAAACAGACGAATGGCATGTGGTGCGGCCCTGTTTCCAACCTCTCTGGCTCTGACCTTGTCCTCCCAAGCAGTCGCCCACGGTTCAATAGTGAATATTTCTAAAGAAATATTTCTATCACATTAGTTATAAGAATTGGATTGTAGCACAATTTTTCATGTGCTATGAAAACTGTATATTGGTTATTCTTTGGATTATAAAATTAATGTGTATTTGTTCTTTAGAGACACTAAATAATGCAGCAGTATATAAGCAGAAAAAGATGTGTTTTGTTTATCCTCCTGTGATAGACATTCTTAATGGTGTACTAATATGCAGTATTCTAAAGTGTATCCTCAAATAATACAAGTACATGTAGATTATTTGATGTAAATTATTAAATACATATATATGAATGTTAAATAAACATCCTTAGGTAATTACTTTTTCATTTGTTTGTGTTCAGATAAGATCTTACTGTGTAGACCAGGCTGGATTCAAGTTCTAGATCTTTGTGCTTTAGCCTCTGAATGCTGCTATGCTTCTAACCCAGCTGTTTGTATCTAATTTTCAGTACAGGAACCCTACTCCTTTCATTCCTTTCACTTTTGAAATCTTAAAAATTTATTTACTTTTCTTTTTTATTTATTCATTTATTTTTTTGGTTTTACAAGTTACAGAGTCTCACTCTAGCCCAGGCTGAACTGGAGTTCAGTATGTAGTCTCAGGACAGCCTCAAACTCATAGAAATCCTCCTACTTTTGCCTCCTGAATGCTGGGATTAAAGGCATGTGCCAACACACCTGGATTATTTTATTTCATTTGTAAGAGTATTTAGGATATTATTTTATAGATGTGCTCCAGAATAAAAAGAATTACTTTTTATGAAAATTAAAAGTTATCTTTTACCCATCTTTTACTATTTAAAAGGAATTATTTATATAAGAAATGATCATATAGCTGACTGCTTTGACACTTTTGAGAGTGAAAGGCACACTATTAACAATAGATACTACTTGGAAGAATATCAGACTATATGTCAGCCTTCATGTATTATGAACACTAATTCTATTTCTGCAATATATGAGATCAATTTTTTCTATTTTATGTTTCCTTTTATCATTTATCTAATGGAAGTGCTCCAAAATTATATTGATTTTATTATTAAATAACTGTTACTAATTATTAATTATAAATGCTTGATGAATGCACTGCAGTCAAGTAATTGTCAGTCTCTTGGGAAATCAGACATAAAGCATTCAGAGCTCAGGAGACCACAGGATTCAGTAGCAAATGCCTGAGTTTAGAATAATTCCTGGCATAGAATTCTTGCATATATATATATATATATATATATATATATATATATATATATATATATATATATATATGTGCTGTATATACTTCACAATATTGACCTTATTTTATTGGATTAAACTTTAGATTAAGAACAAACTATTAATTGCTTCCTTGAATGTTTTCATGGTTAATGGAGAAGAGACAAAGATCTCATGCTTTAGAGTGATTTTGATAATCACTTCCACCTCCCAGGTCACTTTCCCAAGCTTTAAAAATGTGCTTTCTGACCCCACATACCACTTCAGAGATTGGCCACCTCATGTGGCCTTACATGCAGGTTTTCTGGCACAAAGGGTGGGATTTCCTCCCTTCTTCCATCATCCTCACCATGAAGGTTTATTGATGAGGCTACATGGGCAACAATATCAAGGAGGTATAAAGAGATTCTGTTTCAAGCCTGGGGGCTCATCTTCTAAAGTGGTTGCTGCTCAGCGTCCTCTAGAGAGAATGAGGAATAGGAATGTCTTCCTGCTTTGCACCAGATATGAGGCTCTGGAAAACTGCTTGTCTGTGAGCCTGAGCTTGGCCACTGTAAAATGGGGAAAAATGATCCTGTTTCCACAGAGTTGTGTGGGGAAAATAAACAGATTTTTTTTCATACATTGTGTGACCTCAACAAATGCTTTTCCTGGCCACCATGACTCTTCTCCATTTCAAAAAAGTCTGACATAAGGGCTGGAGAGATGGCTTAGCAGTTAAGGTGCTTGCCTGCGAAGCCTAAAAACTCAGGTTCGAATTTCCAGGTTCCAATTGGCCAGACACACAGTAACTCAAGTGCACAATGTCGTACATGCGCCACAAGGAGGCCCGTGCATCTGGAGTTGGTTCACAATGGCTGAAGGCCCTGGCTCACCCATTCTTTCTCCCTTTGCCCCTTTCTCTCTCTCTCTCTCAAAAAAAAAAAAAAAAAAGTTAAAAGCCTGACATAAAACAAAGATCAGAACCATCAAAGATGAAATTGAAACTGAGAGCAAGAAGTGAAACACATATGTTTATATAGTCTGCTCATTTGGATGCCGTCTTTGAGTTGTGAGATGAGGTATCTAAGACATTTGGAGGTAGGGAAAACAATATTGTACTATTTCTTTTACTCATATATGATTTCCTATCTCTATTACATTACTTTCTCATTTAATATCTACAGAAAGCCATTTTTCACTAAGCCCTACAAAGAAAAGACAGAACAGGGAAACCAGCATACCAGACCACTGAACCCTGGATATGTCACTCCTGTATGTTGGCCTCACTTTTTTCACTACATCACATGCAGTATAACCAGTTAGGGAACTTGTGCCATGGATGCCACTATCTTCTATTGCGTGATCTTTCATAAGACTGCTACAATTTTCATTGCCTGTTCCCCATAACTGATAGTTACCCCCACAATGCATGACCCACAATCCCTGTGGGGATAACTGGCATCCCCAATGAGCAGGGTCTCCTTGAAGGGGGGCAGGGATGAGGGTAAGGAAGGTACCAACACCGGCTATTTACATACTGAATATATACATAACTAATAAAAAAAGACTGCTACAATGACCGAAATTGGATTAGATTATACTGAAAATTAAATGAAAAAATACAAGCAAATTATTTACTAAAATATCTTACAAAAAGTGCTCAATAAATGTTAGCTTAATGTTTCTTTAGTGTTAATACTTTCAAACAAAGAAGAAGAAAAGTCTTAGGGCTGGGAAGGATGTGTATAATTTTAGAAACAAGGTTCTCTGAAAATGCAGTATCTAAACAGTGTAATGCTGCTGCAAGGTCTGACATATTAATGGGTAAAATTGAAAATAATGCGGAACCAAGCACATAGAAACATTGTGTATTTCATAAATATAGCATTTGCTATTATGTGAGAATTCAGATAAAGAATTTATCTGGGGTCATTTACAAGCTTTTCACCAACAAAGGCATGAGAAATCTTATCTTCATACAATATGATATAATGTGAATATCAATAATTTTATACAGCACCAAGTGAACATCCAGTAAAGTTCAAGTTACATAAAAAGCATATGTAGCCATACATATGGGATGCTTTTGTTTGCAGGGGATGCAGCAAACTGTGAATACTACTTATCAATGAATGTAACTGGAGGCTACTTGCATTTTTTAAATGTCTGTTACTTATCCTACGCAAACATGAATTATATATATATTTATATATATATAAATATATATATATTTATATAAGTATACAAATATATATATATATATATATATATATATATATATATATATATATATATATATTTCTGTTTGTGTGTGTGTCATGGTTCATGTGTGGAGGTCAGAGAACAACCTTGGGTTTGTTCTTTCAATCCACCTTGCTTGAGGCAGGGTCTCCAGTTATACGCTATGGACTTCACCAAGTTAGCTGGTCTGCAAGCTACCAGGGATATTCTCCTGTCTCATCTCCCATCCCAGCATTGGATTTCTGGGATTATAAATGCCCCCTACAGTGTCTGTCTGTATGTGGGTTCTGGGGATCTGAACTCAGGATTTTTGCTGTTTGCTTTATTTGGTTTTTCTAGGTAGAAACTTTCTCTAGCTCAGGCTGATCTGGACTTCACTATGTAGTCTCAGGGTGGCCTCGAACTCATGGCGATCCTCCTACCTCTGCCTCCCGAGTGCTGGGATTAAAGGCGTGCGCCACCACGTCCTGCTAGATCTTCTTTTATTCTTATTTGTGACAATGAAATTTCATGTAGTGAGTTGTTGACTTAGACTTACTAGGTCAATAGAGAAAATATATAAGAAATTACAAAGTTTTTTTTTCAATGTTTTATTACTTATTTTCCATTAGCTTACAAAGTAACTGTTTTCCTTGTGGAATTTTTATTCAAAATTAGTTTTTGTTCATTCTTCTCTCCACCCCCTCTATCTCTGTGTCCTTGCTTTCCCTGGTGTAAAATTTTGGCTCCAGTATCAAAGTTTTACTTTAATATCTGATATATTCTGCTGTCTTCCTTATAATTCTCCCTTAAAGCCTCTTTTTGTCTAGATTAATGGGACCATTTCTGGCTTTGCCCACATTTACTAGCACTTAGACAGAAATATTTAACAGTTAGAAGCTAGAATCTGCCAATGAGAGGGAATATATTGTATTTGTCTTTCTGGATATTGGTTATCTCACTTATTATGATGTTTTCCAGGTCCATCCATTTTCCTGCAATTTCATGTTCTTTACAACTAAATAAAAGTCCATTGAATATATAATATACCACATTTTTGTTTTGTTTTGTGAGGTAGGGTCTCACTCTAGCCCAGACTGCCCTGGAATTCACTATGTAGTCTCAAAGTGGCCTTGAATTGACAACAATCCTCCTTCCTCTGCCTCCCAAGTGCTGGGATTGAAGGTGTTTGCCACCATGCCCAGCCATATGTCACATTTTTATTATCCATTTACCTGTTGATGGACATTTAGAGTAGTTATATTTTTTAGTTGTTGTGAGAAGAGCAACACTAGACACAGATGTGCAGTTATCTCTTGAGGTTGCAGAGTCCTTTGTGTATATGCCGAGGAGTGGTATAGCTGGATCATATGGCAGTTCTATTTCTAGCTTTTTCTTTGAGAAGCCTCTATATTGATTTTTATAGTAGACATACAAGTTCCACCAGCAGTGTCTCTTTCCTCCACATCCTGGCCAGCATTTTTGTTTTCTTGATAATGGCCTCTCTCTTTCTCTGTCTCTTAAATAAGTAAATTTTCATGTGTCTTGACGTTCTATAGTGCAAGTTTGGGCTTTACAATTATCTTAGCCTTTTACTGGAACTTTTACATTCCCAAATACAATTGGTGCAGTTAAGTTCTCCTTGCTAGGATAAAACAGCCAACTAAAAGCATCTGATAGGAGGAACGTTTTTATTTTGGTTTACAGTCTTGAGGGGAAGCTTTGTGATGTCTGCAAAAAGCATAACATGAGCAGAAGCTAGACATTACCTCTGCCACAGCAACTGGGTGAGTTGAGCTCTGTCTAGGAAGAGCTGGCTATAGCACCCCTAATCCTATCTCCAACAATGCATCTCCTCCAGCAAAGCTCCATCTCCCAAATTGCCATCAGCTGGGGACCAAGCATTCAAAATACATGAATTTATTAGGAACCACCACAACAATTGTCTCTTGGTATCCATGGGTGATTTGCTATGGTTTGCTTTAAAATAACTTTAATTATTATTAAATTATTTATAATGCTTAATATTAATTTTTTGTTTAACAAACACGGAGAGAGAAAGAGGCAGATAGAGAAAGAATGGGCGCTCCAGGGCTTCCAGCCACTCCAAACGAACCCCAGACGCGTGCGCCCCCTTGTGCATCTGGCTAACGTGGGTCCTGGGGAATCAAGCCTCAACCCAGGGTCCTTAGGCTTCACAGGCAAGCGCTTAACGGCTAAGGCATCTCTCCAGTCTTATGCTTAATATTAAATTTAAATTATTAAATCATTATGAAATTATTTATAATAATTAGTATAATGCAAATGTTTTGTAAATAGTTGTTATCTTGTATTGGTTTGAGAATAATGACAGTACAAAAGTCTAAGCATGTTCAGTACAGATACAATTTTATTTTCAATCTTTTGATCCATGGTTGGTTGAATTAATGGATGTGGAACCTTTAGATAGAGAGGGCTGACTGCACACTTTAGAATCAGCTTATAATTTTTTTAACACTTGTGGACTAGTGTTATGTCAGTTTTTATAACCATTTCATTTACAAAATACTTGAAAAGCACTTGATTTCTCTCATAATTGGTGCAGAGTCCTATATCCATTAAATCAAGCTTGTTCACTTTATTTGACAAATCATTTGTATCTTTACTGATTTTTTTACCTGCTTGATCTATCAATTACTGAAAGATGAATGTTAAAACTCTATGTGTAATGGTAGATTTGTCAATTTCTTTTAGCAATTTGTTGATTTTTTTTTTGGCTCTGTGGATTTTGAAGTTGCATTATTAGGAGGCATAAAAGCATATAACTGAGATACTTTGCTGGAGAATTAAACCTTTCATCATTGTGCACTGACCTACATTATCCTTAATAATGTTTTCTTGCCTTAAAGACTATTTTTTTCTGATAATAATATAGTCACACTGGATTTCTTTTGCTCTGCATTTTCCCAGCCTCCCTTTTTCTTTCCATTGTTTTCATTAGTTCTATGCTGTCATTTCAGTTGCAAATCTTGTTAACTCCATATATTTGTATTTTTTCCTTTTCTGTGCCATTTAATTTTAGCTGTGTCTCATAAATTTCATATATTTTCAGTTAAGTGAATCAGATATTGTACTTTTAAAAACTCGCTGAAAAAAACTAGATGAATTAGTTTATACATACTATGATTTCTTATGTATTTGAATTCCATTTAAAAAATCTCTTATTTATAATTTTCATACATATGCATAATGTATTTTGATAATAATCCCTTCTCATTTCTTTCTTTTGCCCCCACTTCCCCATTCTCCTCCCACTTTCTTTCCTCCTGCTTTCTTTCCAACTAGTCCCTCTTCTGTTTTGATGCCTTTATTTGTTACTCTCCTCCATCATCTATAACAACATATTGATGGGGTAAATAATAATCATGTAATGACATCCACTGTGACATCATGAATGTCTTTCTGCCATTTGGTTTTGTGATTTTTATTTTCCTGTTCTGTGATTCTTCTTTTTCTACTTTTCTACCTTTTTAAAGATGATTTTAGTATTCTTCCCTTCTCAGATGCTTAGTGTTGATTCTATTATTCTATAAGTTATACAGTAATGTGCTATTATTTTTCATCATCATTAAAATTTTGTTTTATCATATGTTCACTGTATTTATTAAATGCTTTCTAAAATCATTTTTTTTGGTGAGTACTCATTGTCCATAGTGATAGGCTTGATAATGAAATTTTCATTCAAGTACATCATGCACTTTGATGATATTCAACCCTCTACATGTTCCTTTCCTTTTCTTCCTTCCCTTCCTTCTTGTTAATCCTCTTCCTTTCTCCATATAGTCTCACTTCTACTTTCATATCACATATAAAATGATTACATATTTATGCATGTCTGTGTTATATATGATATATATGCATATATGATACATATAGCCTAGTATCCACATACAAGACAAAAAGCAGCATTTGCCTTTCTGAGTTTGGCTTATTTAACTCAATATGATGATCTCCAGTTGCATTCACTTTCCTGAAAATCACATTTTCTTTATGGCAGAATAAAATTCCATTGTGTTTAATAGCACAGATTTTTTAATCGATTAATCTGCTGTCAGAGACATACCTTGATTCTACATATTGGCTATTGTGAATAATGCTGCAATAAACATAGACATACAGACATCTTTGTAGTATGCTGAGTTACTATGAAGTGGTATAACTTAATCTTATGGCAGTTCTATTTTTTTGTGTTGTTGTTGTTTTTGAGAGGGGTCTTACTCTAGCCCAGGCTGAACTGGAATTCACTATGTAGTCTCAGGCTGGCCTCAAACCCACAGAAATCCTTCTACTTTGGCCTCGTGAGTGCTAGGGTTAAAGGCATGTACCACCACTCCCAGCATCATCATCATTATAAATAAGTATCATCATTAGTAGTAGTTGTATTATGGTTTTTGATAAACGTCCATACCGACTTCCATAGTAGCTATCCTAAATTTACATTCACATCAGCAGAGCATAAGGGTTCCTTGTCCTCCACATAATCCCCAGTATTTTTTTTGTTTGTTTTCTTAATGACTGCCATTTTGACCGTGATGAGACAGCATCTCACTGTGGTTCTGATTTCTATTTCCCTAATGGTAAAGTTAAATTTTTTCATGTGTTTAGTAACAATTTATTCTTCATCGTTAGAGTACTGTCTGTTCATTACATTAGTCCATTCATTAATTGGATTGCTTTGGGGGGGTTGGTATTTAGGTTTTTAGTTCTTCATATATATTCTAGATATTAATCTACCAGATGTATAGTTACAGATTTTTCACTCATTCTGTAGGCTGTATCCTCACTAAGTTAATTGTTTTATTTATTATGCAGAAATTTTTCAATGTCACGATATCTTATTTTTCAATCCATGGTATTATTTACTGAGGTATTGGAGCTCTTTTCAGAAAATCTTTGCCTATGTCTATAGTTTGAATTGTTATCTATATGTTTTCCTTGAACAATTTTAGAGTTTAGGGTTTACATGCATCTCTGCATTTCATTGTTATTTTAAAATTTTTATTTATTTATTTGCAAGAAGAGAGGGGACACACCAGGACCTCCATCTACTGCAAACAAACTCCAGAGGCATGCTCCACTTTGTGCATCTGGCTTTCCAAGTGTACTGGGACATCAAACCCAGTTGTTACATTTTGCAAAGTACCTTAAGCACTGAATCATTTCTCCAGACCCATTGTTATTTTTAATTTACAAACTTGTATGCATATATGTTCAATATGTGTATACTCTGTGTTGTGGCTTAATCAAGGTAATTAGCATAAGCATTATTTAACATACTTATCAAATCTTCTACATTTTAAAGTAATGCTTTGCTTAATGAAAATCTATTTTTGGATATATCCATGTTTGTTTTGAAGTTATAATGAATGATATTTAAACTGTATGTTTCTGAATAAGCCAAATTAACCAGATAAGCTTTTTTTGAAGTTTGCATAACTATGTGTGATAAGTTAAATTTGACCTCGATTTTATTATACAAAGCCACACTTGTTTTGAGAGTGTCATAGCCTAGAATTTCCTTTGACTATAATCACGCATGTTGATATGCAGCTTATAATTAAAATTTGCTTTAAAAATAAAAGTATTTATTCTTATGCAAGCAGAGAGATATGTTCCTTAAAAAGGTTTGTCATGTTTACCACTAACATTCTTATAATAGTTCACTTTAAAGATAAATGAGAAGCTTGGGAGCTGGCTCAGTGGGAAAAGCACATGCAACATAGTTCAGATGCTGGGTGAGGGTCACAGCCATCTATAATCCCACTATAAACACTGAGGTAGAGACAGGGATTCCCTGGCACAAGCTAGCTAGATAGACTAGCTGATTTTTTTTAGCTCTGGGCTCAAATGAGACACCTCGATGCAGTAAAATAAAGACAATTACTGAGGGAGATGCATGATGTCAACCTCTGGCCTCTACACATGTACCCCCCCATATGAAACCACATGCACATATACACAGTGCATACACACACACATGCAAAAAAGACAAATGATATGTGCCTTTAATTTTGTATTAAAATATCTATGAAATTTGATTTACAACTATAGCAATGAGGGAATAGTTGTTTCCAAAGTTGAAATGAGTTTTAAAGTAGTTTCCAATTGGGCTGGAGAGATGGCTTAGTGGTTAAGCACTGGCCTGTGAAGCCTAAGGACCCTGGTAGGAGGCTCGATTCCCCAGGACCTATGTTATCCAGATGCACAAGGGGGCGCATGCATCTGGAGTTCGTTTGCAGTGGCTGGAGGCCCTGGCGTGCCCATTATCTCTCTCTCTGCCTCTTTCTCTCTCTCTGTCTGTTGCTCTCAAATAAATAAACAAAAAAAAATAGTTTCCAATTGTCTGTTTGTCTGTGAAGAAACTTTACAGCTTCATAAAATCCCATTGGTTGAGTGATTGTCTAAGATCCTGTTCTACTGGGGTTTTGTTCAGGAAGTGTTTTCCTATTCCTATATCATGTAATATTCTTCCTAACATTTCTTCCAGTAGTAGCCAAGTTTCTGGTGTTATATTGAGGTCTTTGATCCATTTGGACTTGATTGTTGTGCGTGGCGAGATGTGTGGATCAAGTTTCAATTTCTGGCATATGGTTATCCAGTTTGTCCAGCACCATTTGTTGAAGATGCTACCTTTTTTCCAGCCTATATTGTTAGGGCCTTTGTCAAATATCAAGTAGCTGTAGTTACTTGACCCAAAGTCCATGTCCTTCATTCTTTTCCATTGGTCTATACTCCTATTTTTATGCCAGTACCATGCTGTTTTTATTATTACAGCTTTGTAATATAGCTTTAGATCAGGTATGGTGATGCCTCCAGATGTGTTTCTTTTGCTGAGGATATGCTTGGATATCCAAGGCCTTCTACTTTTCCATATGAATTTTGAGATCATTTTTTCTATCTCTGTGAAGAACAATGTTGAGATTTTAATTGGAATTGCATTTAATCTGTAGATTGCCTTTGGTAGGATTGCCATTTCACAATGTTAATTCTGCCTATACAGGAGCATGGGAGGTCTCCTCTTTTGAGTGTTTTTATGTTTTCATTGTACAGATCTTTCACTTCCTTGGTTAATGTAACTGCAAGGTATTTTTTGTTGCTATTGAAAATGGGACAATGTCACTTATTTCTTTCTCTGTATCTTTATCATTTGCATATATAAAGGCTACTGATTTTGTACATTTATTTTGTATCCTGCTACTTTGCTGAAGGAGTTTATCACCTTTAAGTGTTTTGTGATGGAGGCTCTTGGTTCTCTTACATATAGAATCATGTAGTATGCAAATAGCACTAACTTAGTTTCTTCATTTCCAAATTGTATCCCCCCGCTTTTTTTTTGTGTGTCCTCTCTTATTGCTTGAGCTAGAACTTCCAGTACTTTATTGAAGAGTAGAGGTGAGAGTAGACACCACTGTCTTATTCCTGATCTTAATGGGAATTCCTTCAGTCTCTCTGGGCATGTACCCTAAAAGCTCCACTACTCAGCTCAGAAAGATTTGATCAACCATATTTATAGCTGCTCAATTCATAATAGCCAAGAACTGGAAACAACCCAGATGTTTGATAAATGGATAACTAAGATGAGGTATATCTACACAATGAAATTCAACACAACATTAAGGACAAATGACACAATGAAATTTGAAGAAAAATGGTTGAACCTGGAACAGATCATTCTCAGTGAACTCACCCACTCACAGCAAGATAATCACCACATAGTCTCACTCATCTACAACTCCTAACCTGAATCTACCCAAGTTGCCAACATACCTAGCAAGCATCTCAAGGACAGGACAATAAGAAGGGTGGAGAGGGAGGGGAAGATAAGGGAGGAGGTGGGAGACACAAAACTGGACCTAAATGGCAATTGTACCTTAAAACTCTACATCCTAAAAGACAGACTACATGGTTGAACCTTCACTAGGCCCTTGGAACACCAGATTTGCAGGCCATGGAGAGGGTACGACAAAAACTGACCATTATCTCCTCCTGTTTCTCTCTCTCTCTCTCTCTCTCCCTTCTTCTCTCTCTCTCTATCTCTTTTATATAACTTATCTTTTTCTTCGTTCTCTTCTTGGGCACTAACCAGTATCAGCAGGTGGATATCAACCACAATGACCTTTTGATCAGAGAGACCTACAAGGTTTCCCAAAAGAAGACAGATTTATGTCAGAATGCTTGAGGACCCACCATAGGTTAGTGGTAAGACTCTACTGCTGAAGACACCATACATTGTTAGCACATAACATGGAGTGACATGGCTGGAAGCTGAAAGAGAGTCAGTCCCCAGACAGTGTATCTAGTGCTGGAAGGTGCTACATGAGCGACTGGGGAAAAATGATTACTATCTGTCCAAGCAACACATGGTCTAACCTACTTAGCAGTAAACAATGACATGATGCTCATACAAGTGCAATGGTTCAAGATTTGGCTAACCTATCTGCTCAGTGTAACAGAACCCATAGCTCGAGCTGGGAAACAAGTCAGAACCATATCTAAAAATGAGCAAGCTATCTATTAAACTCTTTCTAAAAATTAATGGTTATCACGTTTATTTGATGCTAACTTTATTGTCCATTGGAGAATCTGCTTCTCTTTTTTCAGATAGATGCAGATCCTAAGGAGAGAACCACCTCATTATACCTCAAAAGGGCCCCAGCTGAAACTAAGAATAATTGGGGAAACATGCAAGAATGCTGTTTTCTTGGCAAACTGGGAATCAGCACAATGGTGAAGGAGATAGACACAGAGAAGAATAAACCTCTACCAAACCAGAGATGCAGAGGGTCCCAAGATCTCAATACTGAAGCAGACCTAAAATGAACCCAACATGGCTCGGGAAATTTGCAGAATAGGGGGCGGAAAGAATATCAGAACCACATGTTGGGTCATGACATGAAGAGACATTTCCTCCTACCCAAAACTAAAGGCTAACCCCACAATGCACGACCCATATACCCCAACAAGGAGGGTCCCTGTGGAGGGAGAAGGACAGGGAGGAGGCTAACAATGGTACCACCTTGACTGTATTCACTGACTACATATATTAATGCTACTGTCACTTTTAGGTTAGAGTAGCTTCTCTCTTTAGATGATGCTGACCTCTAGGATGACTCAAAAGGCACCATAGTGCTGAGAAGAAATGATAGAAGAATGTTCAACACTGAAACATCCCTATCAAACCCTCCAAGGCTCAGGGTCCATTATGGAAGAGGGGACAGAAAGAATGTAAGAGCAGGAGGAACAGTAGGACTGTTTCCAGACACAAAATGGCCTGGATATCCATGACTTCTCAGTGCCTGGTACTACCTACACAAGGCTTCCTCATAATAGGAGGGAAAAATGATGACATCAAAAGAAAAGAGCAACTAATTGAGAGGGTGATGGGATATGATGGACTGTGGATCTGTGAAGGGGAAAGTGGGAGAGAGGAGGAAATTATCATGATTTATTACCTATAATTAGAATTAAAGTAGGCTGATGTAGGAATACCATGAGTTAGAGCCAGCCTGGCAGTATATAGATACTTTGAGGTCAGTTCAGGCTAGAGTAAGATCCTGCCTTGAAACAAACATACAAACAAGAGAAATAAAAAGACAGAGAGAATTTAATGTATGTAACACTATGGCTTAGGGAATTTTGTGGAAGAGGGGGAGGAAAGATTGTAAGAACCACAGGTCAAGACATCATGCCCAGAGGCATTCCCTCCCCTCCAAAATAACTGTCTATTGCTTCCACAATGCATAAATCAGGACCCTATGGGGAATACCTACAATCCCACTTAGGAGTGTCCCCAACAAAATGGGGGCAGGGATGAAGGAAAGAGGGTACAAACACATGATGTATCCACACAAAATATGTTGATAATAATAATAATAATAATAGCAACATTTAAAAAGATACACACATACGCAAAAAACGTTTTCAAATGCCAGAAAGGGAACCAAAAATTAACCGTGTTTTTCATTGGATTGTGGTGTTGCTGGCTATTTTCATTTTCTAATCCATCTATGATGGCATTTCCATATTGTTTATACTGAGTATGAACTCTATAATCAAAGCAAGGGTGAGTGAACAGTGGGAAGACTAAGAATGCTAGAATAAGAAATTCTTGGGTTTCAGTCTATGCTGTACCAATGATTAGGACCATGATAGGTGGCAGTGTGAGATACGTACACAACTTGAATATTTGAGTCTTCATCTCAGGAGCAAGAATTTCTCCTTCATATGGTCTCTATTGGGATTTGATTAAATACAAATGGTCATGAAGGTCACTTAGCTGTTTTATCAGTCATGCTTGTGATGTGAGTTTCATATATATGTGAGAGAAAACCCTTGTTGACTTTTGACTTTGCAGGTAAGGCAAAGGACACTAAATGTCATATAATTTCAAAAATAGTTGCTGGAGAGATAGTGTAGAGGTTAAGGCACTTCCCTGCGAAGCCTAAGGACCCATTTTTGACTCTCCAGATCCCATGCAAGCCAGACACACAAAGGTGAAGCAAACACAAGATTGTACATGCTCACTAGGTGGCACAAATATCTGGAATTCAATTGCAGTGGCTGAAGCCCTGGCTCATCAATTCACTTCCTCTTTTTTCTCTCTCTCTTACTCTGTCTAAAAAAGATAGCTCAGTGCTATATTGTGCATATAGTTAATAAGGATATAAAAATCGTGTGTAAGGAGACATTAAAGAATGCTTTCTTATTTTTAAATATATTTCCCTGTCTTTAAAATGCATTTAAACATTTTAGAAATATATTTTAAAGGATATTTCACAAAAATTGTTTAAAACTTTAAAGATTGCAATTCTACACTTAGAAAGTCTATACAGGTTTTGTTATATCAAATTCTGTCTGCTGCAAAGAAAAAATTGTCATTTCAGTCAGTCCGTTACAGAATCTTTCAGAGTGCAGGAGGCATCAGTCCATAGCCCTCTTCACTTTCAATAGCTTGCTTATCTGATATTTTGCAGAAGCTTGTATATCTGATATACATTCCCAGCTGTTCTCTGTGGAATAAATCTGGAGTTCCATTGTTCATCTGATATGTGTCTCATGAGTCCCTCTCAAAAGTAGAAGAGGCAAATCCCAGGGCCACTCCAAATATTTAAAGTTTCAGAACCTTCCATTGCGTCAGTCCATATCCATGAGAAATTATAAATTTCCATTCACTGAATGTCTTCCAAATGAAAACATTTATCTGCAAATGTTGAAGCTGGTAGAGTTATCAGAGAGTTAAAGTTCATCAGGTCATTAGAGTATTCTGGGGAGACTCCCCACAGGAAGTCACGTTTCATTTGAGACCTGAGGGACAAGAATATGTTAACCAGAGGAAGAGTTAAAGGAGAAGCTATGCTAACTTTTTAGCTAGATATAATAGGCAGGAAATACCCTTTGACCTGGTTCGCCCCTAGGGGAATTCTTTGTGAAAATCCACTGCCATGCAGTTGGATATGTCTGAAAAACTATGTCAAACTTAACAGGATAACTGTAAATAGTGTCAGAACCTATTCTCTCTTTCCTCTTGCCTCAGACCTTTATCTTTAAGTTTTCATAGCAATGTTATTTCTATGATTTATATATGTGGAATTATATGAAGGAAAAAAACTGTTGAATAATAAATTAAACATCCCTTTAAAAGAAAAGTAACTTTTAATAGACATTGCTTTCAGTTTTAGGACTGATATTGAAGAAAACAAGAACTTGCAGTTCAGTGCCATCTAGTGATCACATCCAGAATTGCAGGAATTCTGGAAAAGTAACCCCAGACAGAACTTTCTGGAAATTTATATAGTAAATAACGTGACTCAGAAAAAGCTTATAAATACTTAATAATTTTAAACTGTGTGCTAGGAAGTTTACTCATCCCCCTCAGTATTAAAAAGGAAGTTCTTCGTCAATGTTAATTTGAGTATTTGTACACATACATATACACCACATATAGTGAGCCACATAACAAATTATTCCGTGTAGATACACAGTGCAAAGCTTTCTGTACACTTTCAGGATTATATGTGAATATATATATATATTCACATATATGATATACATTCCCAGCTGTTCTTTATGGAATAAATCTGGAGTTCCATTGTTCATCTGGTATGTGTCTCAGGAATCCCCCTCAAAAGTAGAAGAGGCAAATCCCAGGGCCACTCCAAATATTTAAAGTTTCAGAAATATATATATAAACGTATACACAGAGTTGCATCCAGGAATACATTTTGTTTATTTTTTGGTGATAAAAACCCAATTAGGAATGTAGTATAGTGCTTTACATTTCCTACAAAAATGATAGCATAGGGGCTGGGGAGATGGCTCAGGAATTAAGGTGGTTTTCTGAGAAGCCAATAACCAGAGTTTGGTTCCCCACTGCCCATGTAAAGCCAGATGCACAAAGTGGCACATGTGTCTGGAGTTTGTTTGCAGAAGCTTGAGGCCCTGGCATGCCCATTCTCTCTCTGTCTCTGTCTGTTTGAAAATACATACATACATACATATACATATACATATACATATACATATACATATACATATACATATACATATATATATATATATATATATATTTAAAAAGTGAAAAGTGGTAGCTTAAATCCAGGCAGTTGCAGTCCTAACCATGCACTGTTCACAGAGTTCACATGTACTAACATTTATTTCTCTCATGAAGGTTAAGAGGGAATGTGATAATATTGGTGTTATTATTATCTTCACCTCAGTTGAGGAATGGGAGGCACAAAGTCATACAGTTTTGTATTTTCCCTATCTATTTTAACATATTAATTTCATTTTAGTAGATAAATAATAATCGGGTATAGTAATAGGGTACAGGCTATTTCAATACACATACATTTTGATAATCAAATAATGATATTTAGCATATCAACCAAACATTTAATTCTTTGTAGTGAGAATATTCCAAATCTTCCAATTATGAAATATACATAATAATACTATAGTCAACTTTTTTAAAAAATAGAAGCTCAAAGCCGGATGTGGTGGTGTACACCTTTAATCCCAGTACTTGTGAGGCAGAGGTAGGAGGATTGCAGTGAGTCCGAGGCCATCCTGAGACTCCATAGTGAATTCCAGGTCAGCCTGGGCTAGAATGAGACCCTACCTCAAAAAAAAAACATAGACGTTCATAATTTATTCCTCCTAACTCTAATTTTGTGCCTACTGACTGATCAATCTCTCCTCATCATTCCCTATTGCCTCCCTTCACTAGCCTTTGGTAACTACTCTTCTACTTTTATATATTAGTTTTTTACAGATGAGTATGATCATAAGGTATTTTTCAATTTTTGGTTTATAATTTTGCACAGACAATTTTTATTGCTTTATTTAAAAATGAGTACATGTCCTATTATTCTATACCTAGGTATATATATTCAGAGAGCTCAACAAAACAGCTGTTTAAGCAAAAGATTGTATATAAATATTTACTCAACATTATTCATAATAGCCCAAGGGTGGAAAGCCACAAATGTCAGGCAATATATAAATGAATAAATGAAATGCAGTATACCTGCACAATAGAATATTATTCAGTGATAAAATGTAATGATAAATGCTACAATATGAATGATCCTTGAAATACAACATTCAATTGTATGAAGTATCCTGTGCAGAGACATAGCATTCATGAGTGGTTTCTGGTTCTGGAGGGTGTTGGGAGCTATGAACCAAACCTTGGCCATGTTAATAGAAACCACCATATAGCAAGTTAAGTTTCTACTTCCTCACCTAATATTCAACTACCAGAAACAATGGGATTGTACACCTGGGTGAACACTCCTCCATCTTGCTGGTAGCTGATGAAGAAACAAGGGACATTGTGGTTTAACCAGTAACTCTGTGATCTTTGCCCTAACTACATCCCCTTACCCCTACAACCTTATATAAACCTACATGTAAGAATAAAATCTTGAGGCCTTGATAAACACCTAGCATGATCTCCTTCTTGTGTCTGTTTGCCTTTTTTCACTCAGGTTAGCTTCCCCTCGGGTCCTTGTTCAACTCCCCGCTGGCTGGGGCAGGAGGGGAAGATGAGAGTTATAGCTAATGGGCAATGGAGTCTCCTGATGGTGATGAAAATATTCTAACATTAATTATGTGCTGATTGTTACCTTTTATGTGAATATATTTTAAATCTTGTATTTTTCACTTTAAATAGTTGTATAGTATGTAATTTGAAAACTATATCTAAATAAATGGTTACAAAATGTAATTTCAAAGGCAAAGCTAGTTTTTATCACTGAGATCTTCAATACAAGTAGTGCTCTAGTCTACTATGTTCAACTTAAAAAAATTATTTTATTTATTCATTTATTTATTGGAGAGTGGCAGAGAGAGAAAGAGGCAGATATATATATAGAGAGAGAGAGAGAGAGAATGGGCATGTCAGGGCCTCCAGCCACTGTAGGCAAATTCCAGATGTGTGCACCCCCTTGTGCATCTGGCTAATGTGGGTCCTGGAGAATCGAGCCTCGTACCAGGGTCCTTAGGCTTCACAGGCAAGCGCTTAACCGCTAAGTCATCTCTCCAGCCCTATGTTCAACTTTTTAAATTGATTCACAGTGCTGTTGTAACAGGCCATGGATTGTTCCCACACCATAGAAAGAAACATTTTAAATATTTTATTTATTGATTCATTTAAGAGGAAGATAGAGAGAATGCACATGCCAAGACCTACAGCCACTGCAAACAAACTGGCTTTAAGTGAATACTAGGGAATCAAACCTCAGTCCTTAGGCTTTGAAGGTAAGTGTCTTAACTGCTATGTCATCTTTCCAGCCCCCATAGAGAGCAACTTTGAAATCAGTTAGACCAAGGTGATTCACAGTGGACAAAAGTGTAACAGTTAAAATGGTACTAGATAATGAAGATGTGGTACATTTATACAATGGAGTTCTACTCAGCAGTAAAGAAAAATGAAGTTATGAAATTTGCAGAAAAATGGATGGACCTGGAAAGTATTATACTAAGTCAGGTAACCCAGGCCCAGAAAGCCAAGCGCCACATGTTCTCTCTCATATGGGGATCCTAGCTACAGATGACTGGGCTTCTGTGTGAGAATGAAAATACTTAGTAGCAGAGGCCAGTAAGTTAAAAAGGAGACATAAAGGGTGGAGAAAGGAAGGGAGGAGGATACTTAATAGGTTGATATTGTATATATGTAATTACAATGATTGTAATGGGGAGGTAATATGATTGAGAATGGAATTTCAAACGGGAAAGTGTGGGGGTGGGGAGGGAGGGAATTACCATGGGATATATTTTATAATCATGGAAAATGTTAATAAAAATTTAAAAAAAAATGGTACTAACATCTCATGAGAACATATGGAGGCCAGAAGAGGGGAAAAATATCTTTAAAAACTTGAGGTAAAGGTGAGTTCATAATTGTCCATTCGTAAGTATCTATCTGGCCAAATATATCAAAGCAAAACAAAGACAGTGTTGTAACAAAAACAAAGTACATGGTCAGTACGAATGCAATATAACATTAGCTAAAGGAAGTCATTTAGGATTACAAGAAATGATACTAGGTTCAAAATATATACAAATATATATGAGTTAAAAGCAAGAAATTATAAGTATGTGGGTAATATAAGTCTCTACCTTTTAATTTTCCTCTTACTTCATTTAAAATACAAAAATTGTTCCAAGCAAAAAAAATATATATATCACATGCACTGTTGTGTTTAGCAAGACTGTAATACATATTAGAAGTAAAGACTTCTCAACTTAGAAGGGCATTACATTACAGGAAATAAATTGAAAATGATAGCTAGGAGTAATGGTGCATTCCTATGGTCCCAGCACTTTGGAAAAAGAAGTGGGAAGATAAGCCATAGTTCCAGATCAGTATGATCTATATACAGTGATTTCTAGGAAAACTAGAGCTACAAAGTGAGTCCCTGTCTCATAAAATAAGACAAAAATTTGAAAATACTGTAAATCAAAAGTGCATTTAACACACTTACCCTACCAAGTATCCTAGTTTAGCAGCACAATATGATGTAGTACATCAATTGTTTTCCCTCATGATTGCATGGATGACAGGGAGATGTGGCTCATTGCTTTTTCTCAGCATTAAGAGAAAGGTCTGGAAAATATCAAATGTCTAAATTCAAAGCACAGTTCTTCCTGAAATAGCATAAAATAAATAAATGAATCTTAAGTCAATCCAGAAGTTGGGGACCATTTACATAGCATAAAAGAAGTATGAAGACAGAAAATGTATCATGTCATAATGCTTCTCTTATTTTATGTGAAGTGATGAAATCTGAACTCTAAGAGTACTGTTGAAGGGAACTAATATATTGTAATCCCTGAATCCACTTGAAATGCAGAAGTATATCTACAAAGTCAACAGGCAAAGTAAATAGAATTTTAAAATATTTTTATTTAACATAAAAGAAGGCAAGTAAAGAAAACAAAAGCATTATTTAAGATGAAATATGTTAAAATAGCAAAATGTTAGGATTAAATAAAATTTTGTTGATAATTTAAAATTTAATGGGCAAATTACTTCAATTAAAAAGCAGACATGGAAGCTGGAGAGATAGTTCAATGGTTAAACGTACTTGCTTGCAAAACCTGGTGGCTTGGGTTTGATTCTTCAGTGCCCACATAAAGTCAGATGCATAAAGTGACACATGTGTCTGGAGTTCATATGCAGAGGCAAGAGGCCCTGGTATGCCTGTTCTCGTTCTCTCTCCCTCCCTCCTCCTCTCCTTCCCTCTCCTTATCCACTTCTCTTTTTGAAAATAAGTAATAAAAATATAAAAATAAAAATCGTTTCTAAAAAGCAGAAGTTATAAAAATATAGATAAATCAGTGGCTGCAGAGATGGCTTAGTGGCTAAGGCACTTGCCTGCAAAGTCTAAGGACCCAGGTTTGATTCTCTAGGTTCCATATAAGCCAGATCCACATGGCAGCACATGTGTCTAGAGTTCATTTGCAGTTGCTAAAGGCCCTGGTGTGCCCATTCTCACTCAATCTCTCTCTCTCTCTCTCTCACACACACACACACTTTTTCTCTTTCCCTCTCTCTGTTTCGAATAAATAAAAACTAAAAACTTAAAAAATAATAGGTAAAACAAGATTTAAATAATGTAATTGAAATATTAGAGCAAAATAGACTAAAGTAAGGAGAAAATAATGTGTGCTTAAAAACAAAAAAACAGGGCTGGAGAGATGGCTTAGCGGTTAAGCGCTTGCCTGTGAAGCCTAAGGACCCCGGTTCGAGGCTCGGTTCCCCAGGTCCCACGTTAGCCAGATGCACAAGGGGGCGCACGCGTCTGGAGTTCGTTTGCAGAGGCTGGAAGCCCTGGCGCGCCCATTCTCTCTCTCTCCCTCTCTCTGTCTTTCTCTCTGTGTCTATCGCTCTCAAATAAATAAATAAAAATTAAAAAAAAAAACATAAGCAGAAGAAAGCTGTGGTGGTCTATGGTCACACCATCCTGAATGTACCCAATCTCATATGCTCTAAGCAGTTAAACATGGTTGGCTGGCAGAAAGCTGTAGTGGATACATGGTCTTGAAATACAACAATGAACCTAATAAAGCCATTGCCATTCTGGAACTCATGTTATGGTGAGGTTGGTAATGAATAATAAACAAATTACAAGTAAATTACATATGAAAGATGGCATAGGTAATTTGGAGAGGTGCAGAAAGTTAGAATCCCAGATTGTGGATTTCTATCAAAGGTCTGCATACTTAAAAGCTATGTAGAGAGGATCTAATCAGGAAAGATTAGTTAACAGGTACAGATTTACAGTTATATGTGAGGAATACAATTTTTATTGTTGGACAGTAAGGTGACTATAGTATATAGTAAAGTGTATATTTTAAAGTAACTAGGAGATTTTAAATGTTCTCATCTTAAGCAAATGACAACTATCTGAGGTGTTATATGTATCATATATCTTGATCTAATCACTGGACATTGTATATTATTTTGAAATATCATACTATACTCTAAGACATGTACAATTATTATGTTTTTCAATGAGAATAAAATAAAATAAATTAAAAATAAAATGAACAAACAAACTTGTCTTTAAACCACAGATGTGAGCCATTTGAGCAAGTACAAGCAGGGAGTATACATAAGCACAACACCTGATATGTTGAGCGAGCTCATTTAGCACTTAAGTTAATATATTCCTATGGGCCAGGAATAAAAAAAAAATCAAATGTAGAAGGCATCAGGAGTTCTGTTACCTGCAATCAAACTCCATTAAATTCACTCTCTATGCTTTTAGGCACTTAGAGTTACAATTTTTATAAGGGAAAAAAGCAAACCGTTTTGAAAACAAGCAAAGTCTGCCCAGACCAATATATCTACCTTTAATGTAAACCTATAAAATTGAAATACAGTTCACACATCAATCACTGGATCTGAGGAAAATGTTATAGTTAGTGGTGATGTGGCACAAAATGAATTTCTCTAAGATGCAATATTGTTCAATATTCTAACATGATATTCCAGCAGGTTACATAAGAGAATGTGACTATAATAAATAAGGCAAATGAAAGTTTATTATGACTTAGCAAACATTTTTCTAATGTGCCATTAAAAATTTGCTTCAGATGCACATTTCTTCTTGTATTAATACTTTTTATCCTTGCTGTGACAAAGAAAGTTATTATCTCAGCTTACATTTCAAAGAGACACAGTCCCTCATTGTGTGGAAGACATGGCAGCAGGAACATGAAACACTGGTCAAATTGTATCTGCAGTCAGGAAGCAGATGGTGCTAAGGTCATTTCCTCATTTTTACACAGTCCAGGATCCTAGCCCACAGAATGGTGCCACTGATTGTTAGGGTGGGTTTTCCCACCTCAAATAATCTAATATTAAAAAGTCCTCACAGACAAACACAGAGGCATGTTTTCATTGTGACTCTAGATCCAATCATGTTGACAGTAGAGACTAATCATTACATTTCCTGTTAATCAACTTGGTGTCTAAGGATAACACTTTTAAACAATAACCTTCTATCTCTTGTCCCCATACAGTCATGGCCCTCTATCTCATTATGCAAAATCCATTCAGTCCCACTGAAATGTCTTCATAGTCTTTAACAATTCCAACACTGTTCAAAAGTATAACTACAGAGTCTCTTCTGTGAGTCAAGCAAGTTCTTAACTGTGGAATTCTTGTAGCATCCAAAACAAGTTAGGGCTAGAGACATGGCTTAGTAGTTAAGGCTGTGAAGCCTAAGGACCCATGTTCGATCTCTCCCCAGATCCTATGTAAACCAGAAGCACAAAGATGAGGCAAGCACAAGGTCGCACATGCCCACTAGATGGCACAAGTGTCTGGAGTTCGACTTCAGTGGCTGAGGCCCTGGCACACCAATTCTCTCTTTCTTTGCCTCTGTTGCTGTCTCACAAAAATTAAGTTATAGACTTCCAACATAAAATGATACAAAGTAAACATTCTCATCCCGAAAGGGAAGAGTGGGGAAATATCATGGAAGAAGTAGACCAAACAAAGTGAGACTGCAACCCAGGAGGGCATATTTTAAATCTTGCAGCTCCATGTCAGGCATCTGGGACTCATGATGGAATCATTGGGGTTCCAAAGGGCTTGCATAGCTCTACCTCAATAGCTCTGTGGCCTAACGAAATTATAGCCTCTCTCTTGAGACACCTCCACTCTGAACTTGCAGGTTTTCTTGGCAATTCCCTGTAATTCTGGCATCTCCAATATCCTGCCATCTCCATGACAACTTAGGCTTCATCTTCATCACTTCCCACAATGGCCTTTCAGGACCTCCTTGCAGGAACTCTGACCCTGCAACACATTGCCTGGCCCCAATAGCTCTCTGGAATCATGTTACAAAACTCCATGACCCCTCTATCTTTCATCTGTTATAACTCCAAAACCAGCACCACATTGACATGTCTCCAAAACCAGTACCACAAAGACAATATTGCCACGTCCTGCTGGCAGTTCAGCATATAGTCTGTTTCCTCCCAAACCACAGCTGTAGAGGCCTCTGTAGGCTTTCTAGGCTGAATTGACAAAACCCTTCCCTAAGTTGTTGTGTTTGAGTAGGGAACCTCCTCAGTTTAGGTGCCTTTCCTTCAAATTAATTTGGAATGTCACAAAGTGGAGCCTCTAAGGGGTGGGGTTTTGCCCTCAGGTCACATTTTCTTATTGTTCCAGCGGTGTGCAGCAGGTTTTTCTTCAATGGTGATGTTTTCTTTACAAATTATAACTGTTTCCTCAGCCCCAGCCTTAATGCTTTCCTGTCTTAATAGTCCCCCTTCTCCTAAAATAATTAGTCCATTACTTTTGAATGCAACCTCATTCAAGCTCACAGGATTCAAGCAGAATGCATTCAGTTTCCCAGCACATAACATTTACTGCTTTCACCTGAGTCCCTGAGAGAGTATGTTTTCATCTTTGAAACCTTCTGAGCAGGACTTCTGCTATCTGCTTTTCTCTTGGCATTCTGGCCCACCAAACTCCCATCAAAATGGTTTATTAAGTTCTGCTTACTGAATGCTTTTTTATCCTAGAGTTTCATATTCTGCCACATTCTTATCAAAAACCATTTCCAAAGTCCTACAAACCATATGCAAATGGTCAGGGATATGATAGCAGTGACCAATCTTCTGCATTAGTTACTTTTCTCATTACTACAACAAATACCTGACAAAAGCAACTTAAGGTAGGTTTGCTTCATAGTAACTCCAAATCCCAGCAAGATGACATGATTAACCATCACACCATTGTTTACAAAGGCTAAAACTTGTGTTATGATGGTTAATATCAATGGTCAGCTTGATTGGACTTAGAGTCACCTTAGGAGACATGTTCCTGGGCACATTTTTGAAAGAGCTTCTATATTAGTTTAACTGAGATTGGAGGACACATCCTAATGTGGGTAGCACTATTTTATGGGCTATAGTCCAAGAGTAAATAAAAAAGAGAAAGCAGCTGCTTCATGCTTCTGTTATCATGTCTTCTGCACCATGATGAAACATAATCCCCTCAAACTATAAGCCACAGTAAACCTATCATCCTTAAGTTCCATGACAATTCAAATTCATTTGAAAGAAGAGAACCTGGGCCTGGAGAAATGGCTTAGTGATTGAGTCGTTTGCCTGTGAAGCCTAAGGACACAGGTTTGACTCCCCAGTACCATGTAAACCAGATGCACAGAGTGGCACATGCACCTAGAATTCATTTTCAGTGGTTGGAGGCCCTGGCCCACCCACCTGTTCTGTCTATATATATATATGCCTCTTTCTCTCTCTCTCAAATAAATATTTCTTTATTTAAAACAGTCTGGACAGATGGTATAGTGGTTAAGGCACTTGCCTGAACTGTCAAGGGAAAATATATTTTATGTGAAAAATGGAAACACTATGATCAAGTTCCAAGAGCCTTCTTAAAGTAACAAAAGCTATTCTGACATGTCTTCCTAATGTCACTTTTCTGTGTTGTACAGAGATACTCAGTCTAAATGGAATCTTAGAAAATCAGAGGCCCATTTTTGACATGAAGTGATAGTCTGTATTCTATGGATCAGGAAATCAAGAGCACAAAATATGTTTTTGATGAATAATTTTTAGGGATAAGTAAGCTTTTATTTATGCAATCTCAGTTATAACAACTTTAAATAGTAAAGTAGGAAATGTCAACAGAATGTGTGTTATATAGTATGTAGTAGTCTTCCTGAGTTTTAAATAGGATTTTATTTTCCATTATTTATTTAAAATATATATTTATTTTTTTATTTGTGAGGAAAAACATAGACACACATATGGAGAGAAGGAGAGAGAGAGTGGGCATGCCAGGGCCTCTTGCTACTTCAGAATAACTCTGCTTTGTGCATTTGGCTTTAAGTGGGTACTGAGGATTAAAACTCTGGCTGGTAGACTTTGCAAACAAGCACCTTTATCTTCTGAGCCATCTCCTCAGTCCTGAATACAATTTTTAAAATCCTATTATTAAGCCAGGCGTGGTGGCACATGCCTTTAATACTAGTACTCAGGAGGCAGAGGTAGGAGGATCACTGTGAGTTTGAGGCCACCTTGAGACTACATAGTTAATTCTAGGTCAGCCTGGACCAGAGTCAGATCCTACTCCAAACACCCCACCACCACCAAAAAAATCTTATTATTGTCGAAGACTCAGGACTATTTAGAACCTCATTTATACACTTTAATCTCATAATCTTTAACAGTGTTTGCACAGAGAAAAATCTATCATTTAACTCAGAGAAAAAGCACTCATCAGTACAAAAATCTTATTCTATATTTTTTTTCCAAGGTAGAGTTTCACTCTAGCCCACTCTGGCCTGGAATTCACTAGAGTCTCAGGGTGGCCTCGAACTCACTGCGATCCTCCTACCTCTTCCTTCTGAGTGCTGGGATTAAAGGCATGCGCCACCATGCCCAACTCAAAAATCTTATTCTTAAAATTAATCAGATATGATACAAAAGCATAATTTCTAGCTGGATGATTTTTCTCAAAATTAAGTGTTTCATTTTAATGTAATTACCAACATAAGACTGTAAAATATTTTTAATATTTTGTTTTATTTATTTGAGAGAGGGAAAGTGGGAAGGAGGAAAAGAGGAAGAGAGAGAGAGAGGAAAAAAAGGGCATTCCAGGGCTTCCAGCCACTGCAAAAGAACTCCAGATACATGTGCCACCTTGTGCATCTGGCTTACATGGGTCCTGGGGGATCAAACTGAGGTCCTTTGGCTTTGCAGGTAAGCGCCTTAACCGCTAAGCAATCTCTCAAGCGGCCCCTGCACAAGGTTTTTTATTATGACTAATACAACCATACAAACTGACAGAAAAATTAAGTTGCTTTGATTCATATTCAAACAATATTTGAAAAAAATCCTAATTATATTTAAATACTCCCTATTAAATTCTCAAAATGTGTATACTTAAAGACACAACTGTCCCTGTTCACCTGTTGAGACAATCCATTGTCATACACTATGAAAAGAAATGGTCTAGCGCAAGATATAAACACAAGGTGTTATTTTAAAATGAAGGGATGAAGGTGGAGGGAAGACTAATCAAAATCTAAGAGGATATAAATAAATCATATGGAAATCTACTTTTTTCACAATGGAAAACTCAGAAGTCATAGATTGTTCCTAGAAAATTTTCAGTGCCAGGGATGGGATGCCTTCTAGTGAGTTGTTGGCCAGGGAGGTCCCTGATGCCCCCAAAACAATACAGGCAATTGCTGAAGCCCTTGTTTTCCCACCAGAAATAGGTGGTAAGATCCTATTGCTGAAGACTCCACATACTTGGTCTGCAAAGCTACTTAGAAATCCTGCTGGAACTGAGCTGATAATTTCCTTCATGTAGACCAGCTGACAGAAAGCTGGAAGAAACCATTCTGCATGCAGTTCAATGGGAGAGAGAGAATTCACCAGTGAAGATACTCAACAGTGGACACTGCAAGCCTAATATTTTTCCAGCCAGACCAACTTATCCAATGGGTGCAATAGTGACACATCTGTCATGGTGGAAACCAACTGCCCCCTAATTAGACTGGAGACCCTCTCCATGGAAGGAAATACATCACTGATACTGAAAACCTACAACAGGGATAGTTATGAGCCCTATGGGTGTAATATCTGCTGCTATCTGGCTAAATGTATATAATATGCTCATCAAACTGTCCAGTAAACACTTCTCTTAATGTTCATACCCATATATTAATCCTACTCTCACTTTTGGTAGAAAACCTTCTAATTCCACATGGCAGTGACCTTGGGATGACTCAGAAGGCACCATGGTGCTGATAAGAAGTGACAGAGGAGTGCTCAGCACTGCAATATCTCTATCACACCTTCCAAGCCTCAGGTTCCATTGCAGAAGAGGTGGCAGAAAGAATGTAAGAGTCAAAGGAAGGGTAGGACTCCTTACAATGTGTTCCTCCAGACACAAAATGGCCTGAATATCCATGACCTTACAGTGCCTGACATGACCTACACATGACCATCATAAGAGGAGGAAAAGTTCATGACATCAAAATAAAAGAGACTAATTGAGACAGGGAGGGGATATGATGGAGAATGGAGTTTCAAAGGGGAAAGTGGGGGGAAGGAGGGCATTACCATGGGTATTGTTTACATTCATGGAAGTTGTTAATAAAAAAAATAATAAATTTAAAATAAAAGAAAAGAAAGCCAAAAAAATGAAGGGGTGGGTGTCTATTAAATGGTAAATGTAGTTGAAAAGATAATGTTATAATCTGAGGAATAAACTGTGATTTCTGAGTTGATTACCTTTTAGAACAATGGTGCCCAAGTTTGTACATCATGCACTTATATATACAAAACTACGAAGGGCCGTATCTCTGAGTAAGTGGTCAGATTGTGTTTACTTAGTCCACTCTTATCTGCAGTATCTGTCATGCTGAGAACACCTAGTCTCTCAGACAAGATATCTCACCATGGCCTATATAGTGGTTTTAATGTATGTCCCCCACCAGACCCATTAAAGCTTGTCTCCAACTGCCTGGATGTATCATTGGAGTCAGACCCTGGAGTCCAGCACTAAGGTGTCAGTGGGAATGGATCTGAATTCCAGGTATGCAGAAAAGTCTACACTCTGACTGGTTCCCTGCTGTTTGCTGCCCATATGTGCTTGCTTATGGTGCTGTCTGGTGGTGGTTTCTTTCTCTGCTTGGATCTGTGAAGGGGTACCAAACTCTTCTGGAACTTCTCTTGGATCTGTAAGCTGAAATGTACCCTTCCTTTTATAAACTATGTTTAATGTGGATGTACATCCCAGAAGTATGAAACTACCTACAACAGCCTCCATACAACTGACATGCATTATGAGGTTCCAGGCACATAGGTAGTTGTAGGCTGGTGAGTAAAAAGACAGCAAAAGTATTTATTTTATGGAGTCAGGATGTTCCATGCACTGATTACTGCTGAAATACAACTGGTGTTGATCAAGCCTTTTTGTTTTGTCCCTGACCCTTTTATGAACACAATGTTTTTATAGATAATATATTGAATTCTTGTTATAATATATGCATATATTATATTTATTATATGTTTAACTAAATGTAAAGTTATAAGACATACATTACTGCTAAATAACAAATAGTATACCTAATGAGATTTTAAAGGAGGTGACCAAACTATATTATGTACATAGAACAAACTAGCCTTTATAAAATGTCCTTCCTAGCTGGGCCTGCTGGCACATACCTAGGATCTCAGCACTTGGGAGATAAGGCAGGAAAACCAGTAGTTCAAGGTTTGCTTTAGCTTCATAGTTTGTTTGAGGCCAGCCTGGCCTACATAGGACTTTGTTTCAAAGTATTAAAAAAAGGGAGTGATTTTAATGGATTTAATATCTACTATGATTGTATTAAAGGGCATTTTAAAATGTACACATAAGACATGCCATATACAAACATTATTGTAATTTATGAGCTTTGATGTTATTTAGATTTGGTGTGTGTGTGTGTGTGTATGTGTGTGTTTTCATGTAGTTAGCATGGGGACACACATGCCACAGTACATGTGTGTAGGTCAGAGGACAACTTCAGGTGCCAGTCCCAACCTTGCACATTATTTGATAGGCAGGCTTTCTCACTGCTCACCCCTGCATTCACCAGACTATCCAGTACACGAGCTTCTGGGGATTCTCCTATCTCCACCTTCCATCTCCCCATTCTCTGGGACTATAGACACAGGTGCTACTGCATTTAGCTTTACATGGGTTTTGGAAATCTGAGCTTAGGTATTCACACTTGTGAGACAAGCACTTTAACCCTTTATCCACTGAGATATCTCCCCAGCTTGGTGTTATTTTTGTAGCATAATTTCTTGATGGAGTTTGGAAGTAGAAAGGATATTTGTGTCATTTCTTCATTGTTGAGGAGTTATTCTATCTAATTCTTTCCTATTCAGTTTAATATTAGAAAAGCACACACACATTTCATATATGTAGAAAGGAAACATTGTGTCTAAAATGTCTATGCATATTTGGTAATAGGACTCTGTGCCTCAGCAAAAAGAAAGGAAGGGACAATTGGTCTCTACTTGGCAGTGAATGATTGTGAAAGATTTAAATATTGGACTAATTATTAGCAAATGAAGCAGCACATATGTTTTCAGTTTCTTCTCTCCATAAGAAAAGTTTAAAGCTATCTAGGATTATTCTCTTTATATTGTCTATTCTATTTGCAAGAGTCTGTGCTTTTCCATTGCTGCTGAGGCAGACTACTGAGATAATTGCCATCTGCTGGTTAATGCCAGAACTACATTTGTGAGTTTCTCTGGGAAGCTGTTGGGCAAGGATTTGGGGATAGAGGGGACTTAGAACTGACCTACCAGACAAGGCTTGCAGATGACACCCACAGTCATTCCTGAAGAATCATTTGCTGCCAGTTTTCCTGAGTTCCTGACAAGAAATTCGACCCGTGTCTCTGATGAAGATAAAAGGGCAGTGTGAATGTGTCTGAGGCAGTGTAGCCAGTATATGTGTTTGTATATGTAGTAGATATTTGAGGAATAGCCTTTCAGAAACATTTGCCTTATGACACGTTCTTACACATAAACGTGGGAGTGTTATTAACAATAAATGAGATCAATCATAATGCACATACACTTTGTAAACAACTTTTTCCCCTCTACCTCTTACTTTTTTTTTCTTTTTTTTAATTTTTATTAACATTTTCCATGATTATAAAATATATCCCATGGTAATTCCCTCCCTCCCCACCTCCACACTTTCCCATTTGAAATTCCATTCTCCATCATATTACCTCCCCATTACAATCATTGTAATTACATATATACAATATCAACCTATTAAGTATCCTCCTCCCTTCCTTTCTCTACCCTTTATGTCTCCTTTTTACCTTACTGGCCTCTGCTACTAAGTATTTTCATTCTCACGCAGAAGCCCAATCATCTGTAGCTAGGATCCACATATGAGAGAGAACATGTGGCGCTTGGCTTTCTGGGTCTGGGTTACCTCACTTAGTATAATACTTTCCAGGTCCATCCATTTTTCTGCAAATTTCATAACTTCATTTTTCTTTACCGCTGAGTAGAACTCCATTGTATAAATGTGCCACATATTCATTATCCACTCATCTGTTGAGGGACATCTAGGCGGGTTCCATTTCCCAGCTATTATAAATTGAGCATCAATAAACATGGTTGAGCATGTACTTCTAAGGAAATGAGATGAGTCCTTTGGATATATGCCTAGGAGTGCTATAGCTGGGTCATATGTCTACGTCTTACTTTTAAACTCAGCCATTAGCTAGCAATAAATTCATTTTCCAGACTAGTAGACTTACTCAAAATTAGATATCATAATTTTTTCATTCTTTCTAAAATCTCACTTCCCTACATCACAAACTAATATATTTGCTTTTTTTTGGGGGGGGGGGTTCAAGGTAGGGTCTCACTCTAGCCCAGGCTGACCTGGAATTCACTATGGAGTCTCAGGGTGGCCTCAAACTTACAAAACTCCTCCTACCTCTGCCTCCCGTGTGCTGGGATTAAAGGGTGCGCCACCATGCCAGGCTTTGATTTTTTTTTTTTTTTTTTTTGAGGTAGAGTCTCTCTCTAGCCCAGACTGACATGAAATTCCCTATGTAGTCTCATGGTGGCCTCGAACTTACTGCACTCCTACCTCAGCCTTCCAAATGCTGAGATGAAAGGAGTATGCTACCAAGCCTGGCTTATTTTAAATTACCATAAAAAATAATGAATTACATTATATCATTTTCCTATGTTCCTTGTTTTTTAAAAAATGTTTTATTGAGAATTTTAAGATCTGACCATATTGCAAACTGGTTGTATTTCCATCAGGTTATCCTCTTTTGTACCCTTTTCTCCACCCCATTCCCTTGATGGGCTTCTTCATTTTCCTTCCCTACTCTCATTTCCTGATTCTTTGTCCCTTATTGCTGGTCCACATCTTTGTCCCCAGTAGATGCTCTTTTACTTTCATAATTTCCCACATTTTTAAGTGTTTCTGATTAGCTTTCTCTTAATGATTCACAGGGATTACCTACATCCAGTTAAAACAAATGATTTCCGATATTATTTGGTCATTTCTTTCTGCTTTCACATTATATGCAGTTAAATACCCTTTCTAATTTTTATTCCTCCTTCCCTTGAGATCTCTTTTTCTTGTTTTATGATCGTCTTTCTGTTTTCATGTTCAATGATTCCCTATGTAAACCTATATCCAAATTAAAATTTAGGATCCATATATGAGTGAAAGCATGCAATATTTGTCTCCTGAGCCTGGATTATTTTGCTTAACATAATGATTTCCATTTTCCTACAAATGCCATTATTTTATTATATATTTTATAGCTGACTAAAATTATATTGCGTAATTTCCCTGCAACCATGATGGAATGTCAATGGACCCAGTCTTGTGCATGACACCACTGCTACTCTGAGTTCTTACCTGCAATGGCCATGCCATCTCCCAAAGACAAAATTCCACAGCAAACTTTCCTATGCTCCAGCCCCGACCTCCTTTCCATACCCTTTTCTGCAATGTTCTCCAAGCCTTGGAGGAGGTAGTATGCATGTTCCTTTTAGATCTGATCTCCTAATAGTCACTTATTCTTACACTTTGGCCAGTTATATGTCTTTCTATTAATCACAGCCCACAACGCAAACAAACGAAACTTCTCTGATAGAGGTCAAGAGCAGCACTAATCTATGGGCATAAACATAAATATTAAGAAGAAGGCAGTTTGTCACATCCATTTAGCACACCAAAAGCAGGTTTGCCTCATGGGCCTATGAACTCCCAGACCAGTTTTATAGTACCAGACAAGAATTCCCTCCTGTGGAGTAGGCCTCATATCCAAACAGAAAGAAGTTGGTTACCTTAATAACAATCATGTCATCATTATACTAGTGCGAAAATCCTGCCTGGAAGATTGGTTGTGCAATACACAGAGTCCACAGATTATTAAGATTGTTGATGATTTTTCTTCTCCAGTAGCCTGCATAGCTGCCATTACAAAGCTAGTCAGCAGGGAGTAAGCTTCAGGTCAGTTCTAGAATGCTTTCTCTATGGCCTGCAACTGAAGCACGTGGTATATTCAGCAATAGGCACTCACCATTATTATTATTTTTTTTTTGCAACCACGAACAATATAAATAGCTTCTATTATTTTAATGGGTCTCTGTGGTCTCCCTGACTCCCAACTCATAAATAGGTATCTTATCCCTGGCACTGGGGTCTTAGCTCAATGGACGCTTTACCCACCTATGTAGGATTCCTTCATTCAAATTCTCTTTTTTAATTATATTTTTAATTAGCTTCTGAAGTAGTAGGTTTGCAAATGGCCTTTTCATAAGTCATAGTTTTTGGTTGACTCTACCACAACTCTTTTTTCTCTCCCACCCAAATCCCTACTTAAAACTTTACTTTCTAGTATTTCCCCTCTACTTTTACATCACCCTCTTAAGACTTCTCCCCTGCTCCCATAGTCCCTTACTATCTTCTTGCCCTATGGTAGTTTGAATGTGATAGTTTAAATATATGGCCCCATAGATGCAGATGTTTTATTAAATTTGAGCTTACAAATTTAACTCCTAGCATGCAGATATGAGGGGGCATGTCACTGGGGTCAGATTATGGAGTCTAGCCCTAAGGCATTTTGGTTGGTTGGAGCTGAATTCCAGTCTTAAGGTGTATTCAGAGCAGTTTGAGCTCTGGCAGATTGTGATTGCTGGTATTTGGTGTTTGCTTGGATATATGGAAGTAAGCAGCTTCTTCCACCATTGATCAAGTTTCCCCTGGATTTTTTAAATAAGTATTTTATTTATTTATTTGAGAAAGAAAGAGTGAGAAAGAGGAAGAGAGTAAGAGAAAGGGAGAATGGTCATGCCAGGGTCTCTAGTCTCTGCAAATGACCTCCAGATGCTTGTGCCACCTTGTACATATGGCTTTATGTGGATATTGAGGAATCAAACCTCAGTCCTTAGGCATCACATGTGAGTGCCTTAACCGCTAAGCTGTCTCTCCAGACCCTCACCTGGATTTTATAAGCCTGAAACAAATCCCTTCTCCAACAGTGTCTGGTCGAATGTTTGTCACAGTGGCATGGAAACATGTCTTCTATAGCTACTCCAATTTAAACACACAAATCTAAAATTCAATTATAGGATCATATATAAGAGAGAAAATACATTGTTTATCTTCCAAGAATTAATTTCATAGATAATGAATTATTCATTTTTTTCATTTATTATATATATTTTCCAAAGAATTTGATCCCTTTTACCAACATGTTTTCGCCATGTGATAAGATTGAAATTGGCCAACACTGCCATCTAGTGATAAAATATAGAATTGCTCTTTGCTTTGGATGTGGCTTTAATCAAAAGAGAGAGACTCCCCACCTATACCATCTATGGAAAAGCACATGAAAAACTATCTAGAAGTCATATGGATAGTATATAATATTTCCTTATGTCCTCTTCTTAGATTAAATAGCTAAGTGCATGCATTTGATTGTAAACATAAAGTTTTATGTAGCATAATTTTTATGTCACACTATATTTAAACCCTTTTAATATTGAGAAATATATGTTTGCAGCATAAATCTTATTGAACAAAACCACAATTAAGTTTGTCATTTCATAGATTATCTTATTGATTCTGTTAATTTAAAATCCATGTTTAGGTTACTAGTCCTTGAAAACAACAGAGAAATTAGAAATTAGTATATTTCTTCTTACTATGTATTGCCACAAGATAACCACTCAGATGATGTGTAAATGTATTTCAATTATGCCATATGTATATTATTATAGAAATATGTTATTTAAAAGTCAGATATTTTATGTTCTGTATCTTGCTTATCTTAGTGCTTTTGATTACATTTCCTTAACTTTTGCTGTGAGCAAGCAATTTTAAATATGTTGATTGCTATTCATTTTTCTTAGTTTAATTATCTGTTGGTTCAAGTGAGCATGACATTCTTTGCTAGAAAGAATTCTAGCAATTCCAGGCAGATTAATTATGTCTATAAGTGATTTTTCCAAACTCTTTTGTCCAATGTCCCTTCTTCTGGCAGCTGAATAAGAATAGACACTTTAGACCTTGGGACGACTCAGAAGTTATCATGGTTCTGGAAAGAAGTGACTGGGGTACTGAGTAACATCTCGATCACACCTTCCAAGGCTCAGAGTCTAATGCGGAAGAGGTGGCAGGAAGAATGTAAGAGCCAAAGGAAGGCTAGGACTCCTTACAACATGCTCCCTCCAGACATAAAATGGCCTCGATATCCATGACCACATAGTGCCTGACACTACCTACACAAGACCATCATAAGAGGAGGAAAAGATCATGACATCAAAATAAAAGAGAGACTGAATGAGAAGGGGAAGGAATATGATGGAGAATGGAATTTCAAAGGGGGAATGGGGGGGAAGGGGGGTATTACCGTGGGATATTTTTTATAATCATGGAAAATGTTTTAAAAATTTGAGAAAAAATAAAATAAATTCAAAAACAAGAATAGACACTTTATAGATGTTCTTTTGGGAAGGCTTGGCCTGGCAGTCATGCTGGACTTACTACTACTGAACTGTGCATGATCCCTTATGTCTTCAGAGAAGCAACATATAAACACCTACTGCTTACTTATATTTATTTCTATGGTAAGCTCTTTTTAATAAAATATTTATTTATTTTCAAGGAGAGAGAGAGAGAGGAACATACAGACAGATAAACAGAGAGGGAATGGGCATACCAGGGCCTCTAGCCTCTGCAACAAACACCAGATGCATGTGCCACTTTGTGTATCTGGCTTTATGTGGGTACTGGGGAAGCAAACCTGGATTGTTAGACTTTGTAGGCAAGCACTTTAACCACTGAGCAATCTATCCACTCCTATTGTGACCTATTTGCTCTAACCCTAGGTGGTTTTAGCCAACAGCTCCATGAAATATTTGAATAGGATTAAATATGGTATTTTTTAAATAATTTTTTTTATTTATTTGTTTGAGAGCGACAGAGAAAGAGGCAGATAGATAGAGAGAGAGAACGGGCACACCAGGGCCTCTAGCCACTGCAAAGGAACTCCAGACGCATGTGCCCCTTGTGCATCTGGCTAACTTGGGTCCTGGGGAATCGAGCCTTGAACCGGGGTCCTAAGGCTTGACAGGCAAGCGCTTAACCACCAAGCCATCTCTCCAGCCCTAAATATGGTATTTTTAAACATGAATTATATATTTAAAAATAAATGTGGTTTGAATGAAATGTCTACCATAGCTCCATATGTTTTGAATATTTGGACCCAAACTAGTAGCAATTTGGGAAAATGTTAGGGCCTTAGGGAGGTGGGGCCTTCTTAGAAGAAATGTGTCTCTGGAGGCAAGTTTTGGGGTCATGGCCCAGAGTATTTTACCCAGATGATGTAACATAATCTGTTCTTGCCATACTTTTCCTTCCATGATGAAACTTCCCTATAAAACTATAAGCTGAAATAAACCCTTTCCTTCCATTTGATGCTTTTGTTTGGGTGTTATTTTAGTTACCTTCTCATTGCTACAACAAAACACCTGACCAAAAGTAGCTGATAAGAGGAAAGAGTTTATTTTGTCTTATAGTTTTAAGGGGAAGCTTCATGATGGTAAAGAAAAGATGGTATAGCAGAGGCTAGACATTACATTTGGCCATAGCAGGTGGAAGATAGCAGCAAGTGAATCATCTGACCTCTGACAAGGAGGTGCTAGCTGCTCTTGATTTGGCTAACTGATCCTCTCAGTGGTATGGGACCCATAGCTGGAGCTGGGAAACAAGTCAGAACCATATCCAAACATAAGCCCACTGTCCATTATCAAGCTACCATCAATCATGGGCTACAAGAGGACCTACACCTATTAAATTCTCTATTAAAAAAGTAAGGGTTATCTCATTTGTCTTGATGCTAACCTATTCTCCGTTGGAGAAGCTGCTTCTCTTTTGCAGATAGATGTAGATCCTAAGGAGAGAGCCACCCCATCATATCTCCAAAGGGCCCTGGCTGAAACTAAGAAAAATTGGCGAAACAAGCAAGGGTGCTATTTTCATGGTGAAGCAGATACCAGCGCAAGGGGGAGGAGAGCAACACAGAGAAAAATCAACTGCTACCAAATCAGAGAACCAGAGCCTCAGAGGCCCCCAACACCTCATCACTGAAGCAGACCAAAAATGAACCCAACATGGCTCAGGGAAATTTTGCGGAAGAGGGGCCGGAAAGAATGTCAGAGCCACATGTTGGGTCATTATATGCAGAGACATTTATTGTACCCATAACTGTGGGCCAACTCCACAATGCACGACCCATATACCTCAACAAGGAGGGGCCAAGCGGAGGGGGTAGGTCACGGATGAGCCTAATAATGTTACCAAACTGACTGTATTTGCTGAATATAAAACTAATTAATAAAAAAAAATTAAAAAAAAGAAAAACCCATCCCAAGCCAGTAGCTCTTTTTAGCAGCTGTCTATGATCCTGGCATCTCCAAAAACCTGCACTAAAATCCATTTTTCATTCATGCCATGGTCTTCCAGATTCTCCATGCAGGGATTACAACAACCCTGCTTCACATTACCCAGTGGCCATCTACACAATCCAATAACCCTCTCTTTCCTGCATTTATTTTATTTACATATTACCACATAGGCTAACAATATTTTTTTTAATACAGAGAGGGAAAAAGCCAACTTTGATGAGTATAAAAACTTTATCATTCTTTCTTCAGGGCCCCTACATTTCGAGAGAGTCAGCATTCTTCCCATCCCTAGTGCAGAACATCTGGCCCAATCTGAATGATGGTGATCTCACAGACAGACAGACAGGTGAAGTTGCTGACTTGAAACTTTCATTTCTTTCAATGCCATATTCTTTTGTTAACACAAGTCCATTGCCTCTAAAATTAACCCTGATCAAGTTTTCTGAACATGGGTAGAACACAGCCAGCCTCCCACACAAATTGCTACTATCCCAGTTTCAACAAAGTTCTCTTTGTCCTCATATGTCAAGTCTCAACAGTCCATAGCTCTTTCTGCATTTAGGTCTTTCAAACTCTCATGAGAAAGGCCTATCAAGTTATACTTAGAGAACTGCAAGATGTTTTTTAGTTTAACCATTCAAACCCTTCCATATTCCTGCTAAAAATCAGTTTCAAATGATCAAAGACTGCACATTCAGGTTTCTAGAAGTAATAACCATACCCTTGTGGTACAAATTTTCTGTTGTATTTACCTTCTTGTTGCTGGGATAAAGCACCTGACCAGAACTAGCCAATGGGAGGCAAGATTTTATTTTGGATTATGGTCTTTTTGAGAAGTTTCATGATATTAGGGAAAGGATGGTAGAGTAGAGGCTGGATATCACACTTTTCCACAGCAGGTGGGAAATAGCACCAAGAAAGTAAGCTAAACTCTGGCAAGAGGAAGCTGACTATAACAACACAAAGACCACCCCCAACAATGTACCTCCTCCAGCAAGGCTTTACCTCCCAAATGCCTACCATGTGGGGAGAAAGAATTTTAAATACATGAGTTTATAGGGAACATTTGGTTCAAACCACACAGGTGTTTTATTCTAGCAACAACTATGTGGTTGCAACAGAAAATTGGTACAGAGAAGTGTGTTCTTGCTGCAGTAAGCCTAAACGCATGGTTTTTGTTCTTTGGAACATGTTTGCAGGAGGAACATAGAAGGATTTGTAATGTCAGGCTAGAGAACCCTTACAACACTCTATGCAGGGCTTTATGTGCCATTTTGGTGAGATATTGAAAGATCTAAATGCAGAAAGAACTGTGAACTTGTAAAGGCTTGGCTTACAAGTTTCAGAGGAGAAAGGACTTTGCTGGGACTAGTTTAGAAGCAGTCTGTTTGATGTTTGTGAAAAGAGGTTAGCTGTATTTTGTGTCCTGAGAATTTGAGCAAAGTTGAATTTAAAAGTAAAGAACTATAGGGAAAAATATGAGCAGGTTGCACCCTGGGTACAAGAGACTGCATTTGCATTTGCTGCATCCGTTTGTTATTGCCAACATTTAGATTGGGCCTCGAGATCTGCATTGAGACATAGGAGGAGTTTGGATATTTTTAGAAAGACAGGGCTCTGAAGGAAGAATACTGAAGTAGCTTCCTATGCCTGAAAGTACATCTTCTTTCTCCTTGAGATTTATAAATTTTGCAATGCCACTCACCTGGTACTGGTTTTGGAAATAATACAAATGCAGGAAATAAGGTCATGAAATGAAACCATGGTTCTGAGAGCTAAAATACAGGGCTGATGTTCCTGAAAAGAGGGCCCATGAGACCATTGTAATGAGCTGTAAAGGTGAACTGTGGGTTTCAGTGGAGCCCCCAGGACATTGGTGATGCCAGGACAATGGGATAGCTGCCAAGGTTGAAGGGGCAAATTTGTCCAAGCCATTTGGAGCCCAGAAAATCTCATTATGGTTCTCAAATATCAGACATGGAGTTTCATTATTTGGTGTTTTCCTGGTGGTTTTCTATCTTGCATTGGTCCAATCTTTCCTTGCTATGCCCTAATTCCTCTTTTTGGAATGGGAATGCTCATTCTGTACCACTATGTGTGGGAAATATTTAACTTGAGCTATTATTTTACAAACTTAAAATTAAGAGACTGTCTTGAATCTCAGATACGACTTTGGACTTTTGAACAATGTTCGGTTGGGTAAAGATTATAGGAGGTTCTAAAGTTCTAAAGAGATTTCTTAGTGTAGCCACTTCCAACTTTTTACATAGGTGTTTGGGAATCAAACTCAGGCTTTCTCGGGCCTCCTTAGGCCTTCATCTTTGTGCAGGAAACAGTTTTGTTTTGTTTTGTTTTAATTGTGTGTATACAAAGGGCAAAGCAAATGCAAGGTTGTACTTGCCCACTAGGTGGCACACAGCATGTGAAGTTCGATTACACTGGCTGAGGCCTTTGTGTGCCAACCAATTCTCTCTCTCTCTCTGTGTGTCTATAAAATAAAAATAATAAATTTTGGTCTGGAGAGATTGCTTAGTGGTTAAGGCATTTGCCTGCAAAACCATAAGACCCAGGTTCGATTCTCTAGGACCCACGTAAGCCAGATGCACAAGGGGCACATGCAATCTTGAGTTCATTTGCAGTGGCTACAGGCCCTGATGTGCTCATTATCTCTCTCTCTCTCTGCTTGCAAATTCATTATAGGAAGATGGAAAGTAGAAGCTGAAAATGAAAGCTCGGTGACCAATGCACAGGCCCACAAATGCCTACAAACAACAGGTCTGGACAGTGAACAGTGCACTTCAGAGAGATGCTTCAGGATACTCACAGAAATGTGAAAGGAATATCTCAGGAACTATGCTATCATATTTAGTCTAATTTCTTTAAAATTAAATTAATCAGCATAATATATCCTCCTATCATATCAGCATTATCACATATAACTCAAGTGAAATGTATCAGATATAAAACTTCCCATCTTCATTTATATTTTGCATTTTCATCGTATTGTGCAATATCATTTGCATTGATCAGATATCTTACCAAACACATGTAACTCTATCTTTACCTTAATGCTGTCATGTAAAAAATTACAATATTATTGGTACTTACTGCTTCGTTAGTATGTATTCAATACACTATCACCATTGCTATTTTAACCTAAAAATTCCATTCATAATAAGAATAAGAAGTATAGCTTTGGACTGGAGAGATTGCTCAATGGTTAAAGGTGCTTGTTTGGAAAGTTTGATGGCATGGGTTCAATTCCCCAGTACTCACATAAAGTCAGATGAACAAAGTGGGACATGTGTCTGAAGTTTGTTCCCAGTGATAGGATGCCTGCTTTGTCCATCCTTTCTCTCTCTGCTTGCAATATATATATATATATATATATGCAAATTATATATACATATATTACATATATGTGTATATATGTGTATATATATATATTTTTAAAAAGAAGTAAAGATTTCTACAAATATAAAACCATAATACTAATAATAACATTAATCATTATTTCCAGTAAGTAAAAAATTAAAAATTCAAAAAAGTATAAAAAATAAATTTAAATATATGTATATGTTTTATAAGTATAATATATAAATTAATATATTATAAATATATATTCATACATTATTACAGACAGAGAGAAAGAGTATGGGTGTGCAAGGGACTCCAAAACAAACTCCAGATGCATGTGCCACTTTGTGCATCTGGCTTTATATAGGTACTTGGGAATCAAGCCTGGGCCTTAATACTTTGAAATCAAGTGCCTTTAACCATTGATCAATATATACAGCCCAGGAAGCATTCTTAATGTTTATAACATTTTCCAGCCCAAGTTTTACTTTTATAGTTAACAATACTTTAAATTCACAGACACCAATGTTAATGAACTCATGGAATATCTTAGGAGAATCCTAGGAAGCTAATAACAGTCAAAACTATAAAACTTTAACATGACTATAGAGGGTCAGAAGGCATGTTATTTTATTGTATCTCATTAATTTTTAAATTCAGCACAATGTTTATTATCCATTATAAAACAAAAAGATTTTAGAAAAAAGTCTACTATGATGGGAAATATAAAGACCATCTATATTTTCCTATATAATCTTCACAAACTTTAATGGACTTGGAAATAGTTAATAGCTGTGAACTATAACACTTTGTATAGCTTCAATCTGCAGCTCTAGTCTCCTCAGGTTGGGTTCTCATCATTTGTGTCCAAAATGTGTATGTGGTATAGAGACACCAAGAGCTGGTGTGCAGTTGCCCCCCTGATGCTATTTGTTATAGACGAGATCAGGCGCATTTATAGTGATATGGCCATAGATGTTGTTTGTTATAGACGCTGCTGCACAACCTGTCCTGTATCCTTGATAAATGTAAGTATCCTTGGTGCTGGGTATGTGTGTGGTGTCTGACAAATTTACACATATGGAATCATGAGCCAACTCGGGTGGTATTCAGTTTGACAATAAACAAAACGGCCAAAAACACTTGGCACTTTCACCATACCGTCTAAATAGCAAAAAAAAAAAAAATAAAATAAAAAAAAAATATATATATATATATATATATATATATACATATATATATATTATCATTAAGAAACATAAGAATGTAACTATGATATTTCATAATCCAGTGATAGAATTTATATTTTTTATGTTCTAGGTCTCCAGAGATAGGGGCCAATGTCTTTAGACACTTGTCAGTAATGGATTGCATTCCATAACTAAGTGGCTGTAAGGAAAGAATGTCTTAAAATATTTATCAAGGACACAGGACAGGAAATATATTGTTTGGGGCAGCCCATGTACTTCATTAGTCCAGCCCACTGTATGTTCAGAGCTAGCTCACTCTTGCTGCTACCCACCATATGATGTGCTAAGATGTTATGCCCAGATTCTGCTCTGCCATGCTTTCTCCACCCATGATGAAACTTCTCCCAGAAACTGTAAGCCTGAAGTAACACTTTCCCTCCTATAAACTATTTCTTGTTGTATGTTTTTTTTCAGCAATGATAAGGTAACTATAGCCCTGCTGCATAGCTTGCCTCCCCCCGCCCCAAGAAAGAGGTAAGTTTGAGATGAATCAAAGATCCTATCTCTCAGAAAGTACATCTGGAAATGCAGCATGAAAGATAAATGGTCAGATATTTGTCTAATGTGTGAGCTTTAGTGTCATTTCTGAGTTGCAGGATGAAATAAGTCAGGACTTCAGAGAAAGAGGAGAAAGTAATCATCTAATTTTATTTTAGCTGATTTTTATGTCCCCTTAGTTTCCTTCTAGTCTGTTACTAGAGAAGTTTCCAGCTTCCTTCTAGTCTGTTACTAGAGAAGTTTCCAGCTAAGCCTTTTAAAAGGTCATAAATGCAAAGAAAATATTTTCCTGAACTGTCTTCAACCCTAACTTGAAGGACATTCAACATAAAATGAGTGGTTAGGGAGCTGGAGTGATGGCTTAGTGGTTAAGGTGCTTGCCCCAGAAGCCTAAGGATCCATGTTCAATCTCTCTCCAGATCATATGCAAACCAGATGCACAAAGATGAAGCAAGCACAAGGTTGCACATGCCCACTAGGTGGCATAAGAATCTGGAGTTCTATTGTAGTGGCTGAGGCCCTGGCATTCCAATTCTCTCTCTAAAATAAAAATAAGGTAAAAAAAAAAAAGAGTGGATAGGGTGCAGGCTTTGAAATGAGATGTATGTAGATTTGATCAACAGAATGACAACCTAGTTGTGGGACTCATGATCTTGAATAATTAGTTAATTTTCTCAGAGATTTATTAAGCTCTCTAAAATGAGTACATTTATAATAAAAATTCCTATTGTATTAAATGGGGAGTGGGATATTGTATGTTCTTTAACATTTTGGTGAAGACTGAAGACACTCAGAGCAATTCCTGGAATCTTCTAGTGAGAAATATACATTTGCATCATTCACTGAGATTGTTGCTACTCCTGAAGGCCATTCAAAAAGGTGAATAATTTGGGTGTGGTTTGAATTGCTAAGCAATGCTATTCTATGATGCTGCAATTTCATCACTGGAACATGGTTGGTATACAGATTAAAGGAAACATGGACAGAGTTGATGAATGGACTCTGATAAATCAAAACATTTAATATGAAATAGGTGTGGCACTTGCCAATCAGTGCTTTCAGATGTTTTGTTCAAGAAAGTTGACAAGCTGGGCATGGTGGTACATGCCTTTAATCCCAGCACTCGGGAGGCAGAGGTAGGAGGATCGCTGTGAGTTCGAGGCCACCCTGAGACTCCATAGTGAATTCCAGGTCAGCCTGGGCTAGAGTTGAGACCTTACCTCGAAAAACAAAAAACAAAAAACAAAAAAAAAAAAAGAAAGGAGACAAATGTACCTGTGAAGGGGTCAATAAAACTAAAATTCAATGCTTTTTCCATGCCAAATGATTTAATATTAATGAAAACATCAGAAGCCAAAATTGCATAAATTTACACACATATTACAGTTTCATAGCAAGTTGATACAATATATTAGCATATATTCTAGCAAGCACAAACCAAGGAAATGAAGCATTAAAATATGAATGTCTCCAGTGATTGTGGGATTGATGGCTACTGATATTTTATCACTGTAACTAATTTAATTTTATTTGATAAGATAGGTATGTTAGATTTATGATAAAAATGTCAGTTGGTAAAAATCCTTGTTAATTATCATGCATACTAAATATACAAATATTATGGAAAGCTAGAAAATGGAGACTTACATATGTGTGCAATACTCAGATAAAGAAATAAATCTGGCAAATTCTTTGATCCTATCCCCTAAGTTGCACATTATCTTTCTGCAGTCAAATGTTCTACCACTGAGCTTAGCTCCTTCTACATTTTCTTTCTTTTACCCTACAGATGTAACTCATAATCTAAATGCTGTGCTTATACACTTGTTTTATATTTGTACTGAGAATAAAAGCATCTTTAAAGTATTGTACGTACATGTCATATATATGTATATACATATATGTATATTTATGGGAGAATATATATATTCTCCCATACAGTAGTTGTTTGACCCTCCATTTAATAATTTAATTAACATTATATTTTCAGATGTCTATATAGACTGATTTTCATAGGCCTAGGGTATTCATTTTCTCTGACATCAATCATTTCATTGTAAGGACTAACCATGGTATACTTTTCACAATTATTGTTAGGCATTATAACTATAGATTTTCTCTCAAGAACAATACTGAAATAAATATTACTAATATGTCTATGTGTCAATATGTTGGTTATTCTCAGGTTTCTTTGTTCGTGTCATCTTTAATTAGCAGTTTCAGCATTACTTGGTGTTGCAGTTATCTTTTCATTGATGGGACATACATCTGACAATAAGCAGCTTATGGGAGGAAAGAGTTTATTTCAGGCTCACAGAATCCAGGGGAAGCACTATCAATGGAGGAGGTAGATGCCCCACTTCAGCATCCACAGAAAAGAGAAAGAACTGCCAGCAGCAGCAACCACAAAACAGCTAGAGCTCAAAATTGCTCTGAATACACCTTGTAGATCAGCCCCTAGTGGAGCTTTGTCTTTTCTTTCCCCATAGAAGTCACATAATTCAGTAAAGCTCACCTAGACTATAGAGAATAATATGTGTAAGGCCTGTTGATTTAAATTCTAATCTCATCTAAAAATACTTTCATAGAAACATTTGCAATGTTTGGCTGTCTGGGTAATGTAGCCTATCCAATTTAACATGTAATATTAACCACCATGCCTGGATCCTGCTACAAAGTCAGATTTTAAGATCCTGCCACAGATAGCTCCCCCAAATCCTAGAAAATATGCATTCTTACTACTATAGCATCACTTGTTCTCTGATTCAAGTGAGGCTGCCAGGAACACCTGGACATTTTCTCTCTCTGATCTTATTTTATCCATTATTTTCAATGCTAGTGTTTGCTTCCATCCCATCTCAGCTGCCCCATGTTTAGTAGTGATGTTATTTCTTAATTTCAAAAGCATCACTGTATTTTAGTGAATACTTAGGGATGTAAAAAATAATGGCATGTGGGCTGGAGGGATGGCTTAGTGGTTAAGGCATTTGCCTGCAAAGCCAAAGGACCTGGGTTCTATTCCCCAGGACCCATGTTAGCCAGATGAACAAGGGGCCACATGCATCTGGAGTTTGTTTGCAGTGGCTGGAGGCCCTGGTGTACCCATTCTCTCTCTCTTTCTTTCTGTCTCTCTAATAAATAAATAAATAAAATATTTTAAAAAAGAATGGCATGCATCCATCCCTATTATATAGGACATCCAGTGCCATATCCATGCATACTGTATAACTAAATTGGGATAATGAGAATTTCCCCCTTTCTGTTGAATAATTGTGTCTTTGCTGTGCTCTGTCATGGCCTTCTGTGTTCACACCATGTTTATAGGACCTGGATTCCTTGGAGCTCCAAAAAGAGATGATCATATGCGTGCAGGGTGAGCCACTGTAGTGAGAGATTGCTTTGCCTGGGACCTAGTGCTGGAGCCACCACAGGGTGAGTCCTTTATCCTGTCCTGACCTGTATCTTTACACAGGTGTTCACTGAGCATATGCTTCTCTTTGCACTGCCAATGGCCCAGGGGTAAAGAATGACACAGTAATCATTGGACTAGTTCCAGGTCCTTTTGAAGGTTATGGTTACTTCTGTACACCCACTTAATTATGGAAAAGGAGGAAAGCCTCACTGGAGTCATCAGTCACCTCAATGTAGAACTGGACCTGATAATAGGCATAGGATTGATGGGTATGGATGGGAGTGCGGGAAGGTGGGAGTCCAGAAGTGTTGGGCCCTTGCAGGGAAACAGGGGGATTTGAGGTAACTGATTGGACATTCCAGGGCCTAAGGCCATCCATATATGATTGTTATAAGATTATTTGCTTTATTTGTGATGATACAAATGGTTCCAGGGAGTTGGTACAAGGTTAAAATCACATGACTTAGGAGACATTTAAAACTGTGTCCTAATCTTACATGATCACCTTTTGTCATGTATATAAAAGGACTGAAAACTGACATATAACTTCTCTCCACCTTTGTTTTTTCTTGGGAGTGGGGGACAGTGTCAAAACTGTAAGGTCTAGGTTTGAAATTTCTGCACTTGGATGTAGTGACAGAGAAGGTATTCATATACAGTCATTGACTTTCTCTGGCACAGGGGTTATAGGATGGTGTTATCACAAGGGGCAGTCAATGGAGGTAAATTTTGTGGTAATTCAAAGAATTATTTACTAAAGGCTTTTATGCAGCACATTTAGATGGAGGGAATACATATTTTTAATAATAAGTAGCAGTTGGGTAGCACTGAAATGAGAATGGCAGAAAGTTTCAGGAATACGGTTATAAGTTCAGAAATAAATTTTGGGAGGAAACATTGGGAGGGGAGATTATCAGTATATAGGAACTGGAAATACACTGAGGAAATATACACAAGTTAGCTGGAGATGAGGGCTAGAAGAGGGCATCATCAAAGCTAGTTTCTTGGAGACCTCACAGCTGCTTCTGGGCTCCTCCACAGACTTCTGGGCTTTGATGGGGCACAGGGAGGAGTCCACCTCCCAACTTCATCTGAAACCCTTGTAAAATGTGCCACTTATTTGAGGTAAGAATTAATTTGATGCCTTTGTTACTGGAAAGGAAGTGACATATGGAGTGTGAGTCTGTTCTTAGAGTTAATCCCATTTGAGTTCCATAGTTCCAGCCTCCTTCCAGGAAGCAGGCCCAGAGAAATGAACAGAACAACTATGGCTGAACCCTCTTCACTATGGCTGTTTTCTGACATGATTGGTTTTCTTACCCTACACTTTACACAATTATCACATAATTAACAATGTCAGAAATAAGAGAAAAATCATGACTGAACATCCTACAAAAATTGCAATGTAAGAAGTGACTCTATACAACTTTAATAACTTGAATAATGAAAATGAAATATGTATGAAGGCATATCAGTATTGCAATTATATTTATATAAAATGTACACACACACATAAATGTGTGTACAAGGATAAAATTGTTTTGTATGTCTGGAAGTGGTGGTGCACACCTTTAATCCCACCACTCAGGAGCCAGAGGTAGGAGGATCGCCATTAATTGGAGGCCGCCCTGACACTACATAGTGAATCCCAGGTCAGCTTGATCTAGAGCAAGTCTCTACCTCGGAAGAAAAAAATCATATGACACAGGAAAGATATGCTGATTTATATGTTCAAGAACAATGTATGGAAATATTTGCTGTCCCTTCTCATGGATCTTCATAAAAATAGTGGAAAGCATGGATGTCCTCTCATTTATATTTCTGAGAACTTGTCCTAAGGGAAATTTTGCAAAGAACTCTGTGTACATGTGCATACACACACACAAAGGGAGGGTCACTTAAGTCAGAATTATCATTTTCTCTAAGGAGCATCGGCCCAAATGGAACTATGGGAATTGATAGAATGAATGATGAAAGGAGTGTGGTGGTATTTGAGAGCTGGTTAGAGAGAGAGGTTAAGCTTGATGTAGAGACATGAACTGGAGAGGTCATACCATAGATTTCATGGTCCCTGTCCACAAGGAATCCCAGTAAGCTCAGAAGGCTTGAGATAAGCCCAATGCTATGATTGCTTAATCCCATATGGGACCATCTCTGTTCCTCACGATGAAGCTAAGAAGTGTGCAGTGATGGCTCTGTTCCCTATACAATACATCTGAGTCTAAGTGGGTGGCCTTTGATCATTGAGTTCTTACATGGAAGAATAAAATTGGATTATTCTTTATGTAATAGGAACTGTCCTCTCAGTACCTCTTTTTTCCCCAGAAATTTATACTCCACCATGACTAATGCACACACATGTAAAAAACTGAAAAGTGTTAAGTGGTAGGAAAATACACCAAATAGAGCAAAGTGCAGGCATAATTTTTCAAATGGTACTGTATCTCTCATCACTTATATTTCAATAACCTGAAAACTGCTATAATAGTAATTTCAAATATTCTGTGTGCTTGTTGTATACATTATATCCATTAGAGAAATAGAAGCCAACTATGTAATGGGGGAAAATTGTGCATTGGTGCTGTTCCCCACTTGCTTGAAATTTGAAACTACTATTTGCCTGTCTATGAAAATATTCCCACAATTAAACAAAAAGTCAAATTCTGTTCTTCTGATGCTACTATCTGGAAGCAAAAACTGGTGGTCGAAGGCCCTCCCTCAAGAACATGGACATAGAGAATCTTATTTCAGCTCTGGGAAGGATGTGCCTTCTGGAAAGGCAGGCTGACTCTCCTGCCCCTTGCAGGTGCTAATTAGTGTGATATTTCTTGCACAGAACCTCAAAGAAGGGTTGAAAGGTTCCTGGGAAGACAGATGAAAGCATAATAGAGCTGGGCAAGGCTCACTCGCTATCCATCTATGTGAAAGTCACAAAACAGATCATGAAGACTATGAAAATGTTGAAATGACTAGGAACAAGAAGTAAAATGTGTGATCCCCTCACTTGCCTTCCTTCTGCTAAGCCCTTCCTAACCAGGAGGCATCTCTTGTGTACCTGGGAGGGGTGAAAGCACAGTTATCTCTAACTGCTAAGTTTTATTTTGAGGTGGCAAGAAAGTTTTGGTGTTAATGTGATGATTGTTTTAGTAGGCCTCCAGGCAGAACATCTGACAGTCTCAAGGTCTCCAAATGCAAGCCACTGGAAGCAGCTTGTGTCCTTTATAATGAATATTCCCAAACTACCCACCAAAGCAAGTCTGGTGGATCTGGTTAAGGACAGCCAGGAATGAATGCAGTGGGAGTAGCGGTGTTCAGGGCCTTTCAGTCCTGGCACCCCTGGTTTGTGCTGTGGCATAAGAAGAGCAATCCAGTACACAATATGCAATGTCACTTTTTATTATGAAAACAAACTGGGAAACTCCAGGGGAAAATACAGGTTGTTATGTTACCTGGCTTACAAGTTAACATAGCCTTCTTGGTCAGCTAGGCATCCAACCATAGTCAAGGGCAAAAATCTTAGAAACTAACAGAGAAACAATGATGTGTGTGAAAGTACAGAACTTCATCCAAGGGCTCCGTTTAGTTCATGCGGAAAAAGTTATCTGGAATTGTGCCTTCAGCCTGGAGGGAAGGAGTTGGGATGAAAGAAGACCAGGTATCCTGAGTTTCATCTCCAGGCCACTCAGCATCTACCATTCCAAAGTTAGAGAAATATTTGTATTTCACCCACTCGATTCCCAGACCTCACCTGGAGCACAGTGAAAACCTCAGCAGCTTTGAAGTAGTTCCAGTTGTTGTCTGCAAGGCACCTGGGTTGGCAGAACAAGCAGTCCCATTACTAACCACAGAACAGAAGCTCCAACCACAAAGTGACATTTTTTAATCTATGGTAATCATTTGCTGGGACATATGTGCCAGACAAGTGCCTTGGGAATGGTGAAGAAAGACCTGGCTGAAACAAGTGTCAGGCAATACCATTCGTGTTCAGTAGAACTCAAAGAAGAAAAACAGATATTTAAAATAATGGAGTTTTATCCATACCCATTTGAAAAATAAGATGGTCAATATAACAACAAATGGAAATTCAAAACTTAAGTTTTATAATAATTTTTGACACTGAGATAGAAGACACATATGTAAACATTAATTATTGGAAGGTGTAGAGTTCATTCATTTTCTAGTGTATTCACAAGATTATGCAGTCATCATACTTAACTCAAACCAATTCGATTCACCTCAAAATAAAACTCCTTAGCAGTTAGCCATCACTCCCTACTCTCTCACAAGATCCTGACTTTGGCAAATCACTCCTGCACTTTCAGTTCCTGGACGTTTTATTTATATAATTTTTCATGGTAGGGTCTCATTCTAGCCCAGGCTGACCTGAAATTCACTATGTAGTTCCAGGCTGGCCTCAAATTCACAGTGATCCTCCTACCTCTGCCTTGCAAGTGCTAGGATTAAAGGTATGAGCCACCACCCTCTGCCTTCCTAGGCATTTTAAATAAGTGAAATAATACAATGCATGCCCTTTGGTGACTGAGTTCTTTTTCCTTAGCACAATGCTTTCAAGGATCATCCATATCATAGCATGTATCAGGTTCATATTCATTTTTTATGACTGAAAAAGTCCCAATGTATTGTGTATTCCAGTCATCAAATAAAAGACATCTGAATAATGTGTACTATTTGTCCATTATGACTAATGCTGCTATGAACATTCAAGTATAAGTTGTTTCATTGCTCATAAGGTTATATAGTAATACCATGTCCAACATTTTGAGGAATTTTGAAAAAAATTATGACCAGTCATTTCAACAATCTTCCTAGTGATACATGAGATTTGCAATTTCACAATATTACTATCTTCCATTACATTGATTCAAGCCATATTTGTGTGAAGTAGTATCTCATAGTTTTCATTTATTTAAGCACTAATGATGCTGACTATATTTTTAAGTGCTTGTTTTCACTTTAAATCTTCTCCTGAAAAATAATTATCCAGATAACTACTCCATTTTCAAACTGGTCTGCTTGTTACCTTATTTTTAAGTGGTGCATTTCTCTATATGGCTTGGATAGTATACAATGTCAGGTAAGCTATTTGCAGTTACTTTCTCCCTTTCTGTAGAGTTTACTTTCTAAATTTTATTATTTTGTGCAAACAAACCTTTAACCTTGATGATTACATTCATATATTTTTAAATTTAACATACAAATTAAAGATATTAAGTTATAGATATTAATGAAGATATCACATTTGATGCATGTACATATTTTGTAATGTTTAGATGGAATTAAACTTTCTATCTCCTGAAAAATTCATCATTTATTTGTGGTGAAAACTTTAAATATCCCTTTTTCCAGCTTTTTGAAATGTATTGTAAATAGCTTATCTACAGTAAGTTAGCATCCTTCCTCATTTTTCCAATCTCTACTACTCATGATTTCTGGTGACCATTATACTGTCAACTTGCTTGTACCTAATTTCTCATAGCATAGTATTTAGTTTTATCTTTGTAGTCTCAAATGACAGGATTTTATTACTTTTACAGCTGAACAGGCTCCACATAAACCATATTTTCGTAATCCATGTACTTAAGTTGCTTCTATTTCTTGCCTATTGTGAATAATATTGCATTGTACACGGAAGAGCAAGTATCACTTTGAAATGCTTATTTAATTCCCTTTAATTATATACCCAATAGTAGAGATGCTGGAAAATTTTTAGCTTTTCCTTACTCAATATAACATTAACTGTTGGTAAAAATAATGTAAATGGCTTATGATATATTAAGGTATATACATTCTGTACCTCAGTTGTTCAGTATTATTTTTTAAATCATGCAGGGATATTGAATTTAATTAAGTGCTTTTTTTCACATTAATTTTAGAATAGCATACAAAATAGTGGCATTTTCAGCACAGTTCTTATTTACTCCACCACCCCCCCGCCCACACACTGATTTCTTGTCTTCCCTTACCCTTTGCTTACTGGTCTCTTACCAAAGACCCTCTTCTGCTTTTATGTCACATGCATTCCATCACCCTATGTTTTTCTTGCTTCCTCCCTTAACACCTCTCCTTTCTTTCTCATGATCCTTTTTCTTGTTTCACGACTTCTATGAGCTTATATGTACAGGCACATACAAATTAAAGGTTCTATCTACACATGAGAGAAAACTGACTCTGAACCTGGCTTATTTTGCTTGACACAATTCAAGTTTCGTGTATTTTCCTACAAATTTCATGATTTCATTTTTATTTATGGCAACATGAAATTCCACTGTGTATTTATACCATAATTTCTTTATCCATTCAATTGCTGATGGCTATCTAGGCTTGTAACTGGCACAAAACAGACATGCACACCAATGGAATATAATAGAGGCAATAGAAGTAAATGCACACAGCTATAGCATATCAATTTTTGGAAAACAATGTACACTTGGGAAAGGATATCCTTTTAAATAAATGTAATCAGAAAAACTGGAAATCCATGTGCCAAAGAAAGAAATCGGATCTCTATCTCTCATTATGCACAGAAATCAATTAAAACTCTTAAGACTTTAATATAAGACTATAGAACTTTGAAATTGCCAGAGGAAAACAATTTAAAACACATAGCAAAACTTCCTGAAAAGGACTCCAATGGCACAGGATATAACTCCAGGAATTGAAAAATGGGATCAAAAGAACAGAACAGCATCTTCACAGTGTTAGTTTGATAAGCATAGTATTAAATTCTAGGGATGGGCTGGAGAGATTGCTTAGCGGTTAAGCGCTTGCCTGTGAAGCCTAAGGATCCCGGTTCGAGGCTCGGTTCCCCAGGTCCCACGTTAGCCAGATGCACAAGGGGGCGCACGCGTCTGGAGTTCGTTTGCAGAGGCTGGAAGCCCTGGCGCGCCCATTCTCTCTCTCTCCCTCTATCTGTCTTTCTCTCTGTGTCTGTCGTTCTCAAATAAATAAATAAATAAAAATTTTAAAAAAATATTTAAATTCTAGGGTAAAGTACTGTGCTTACCACTCTGACCTGCCTACAGTGAATGGAGTCTAACAATTGACACTGTCATTTGAGGTTGGGATAGTGTTGGCGAAGTAAGTACATGGGTCAACAGAGCTGACACTGAGCTGTGTCATAACCTACTCTCACAGCCTGAAGTCTTAAAGACACACTGAAGCCCATTCTAGTTTGTACGAATTGAGGCTACAACATGATTTTGTTTTACTGGGGTATAGGTCTCTGACTGGGTCCTGGGCTACTCTGGGGCCCTGTCTATAAGCACTGGGCCTGGCAGTAACTGTGTTACCTCATGTTAGATGATGCATGTTAGAGACAGTCTCTTGTTCACTAAGGCTAGTGTTAAGCTGGGTCACACCTGAGATTTACAGCCTCCGGTGCTTGTCAAGTCTCATTACATGCCAGTTCTACTCTATGAATGAAACTAATGTAGTCAAAACTTGAGTTTGTCCACAGGTACACAGGTGTCTACCTGATACCAGTGCCAATTTAAAAGTTCTCTCTGAGAACTCTGGCCTAGTTACAGGTCTTTCAGTTTTTATGGTGAGCTTGGTGTCGGGCCTGTTGCTAGACTTGCACAAAGCTCTTAGGACATTTTTGTGCCTTCCTTTCCAACAAGCATATTCTTGCTCTTCACTTTGACACTTCAAACTGGAGAAGGGGTGGTGGAGATAGCCTTTTGACCTTCTAGACTAATGCAGTTCTCATATCACAGTCTAGAGATATGTACCTGGTATTACCAGGTATGGAGTTCTGCCAAATACTTTTATTGCAGCAGAAATGGTACTAGTTTTCTAGTATCAGGACTCTTATTGAACTGATTCTCTCTCACTCTCCCAAGTAGTAGGTGGTTCCATGCTACTATGTACCTGGGGTTGCAGGAAGCATGTGTGACATGGACAAGCCTCTTTCCTGTCTTCTTCAACACATCTTTTTGTTATTTTAACAACTGGCACAATGCTGTGTCACCTGATTTCCTTAGCTGTGTACTGTTCATGTGATGCAAGAGTATTGTTCAACTTGTGTATTTGGGGAGATACTGCTAGAAGATTTTATTCAGCTGCCATATTTATCTACTCCCTCCTCTACTGCTTTTCAGTATTTATTCTTTTTGTGATGTTATAAATGGAACTTTTTTTAAATCTATTTTTGTGTTGAATACAGAAATACTAATAATTATTATACATTGGTCTTATATCTTGAAAGCATGTTGAATTTGCTTTTCACTTCTAATACTTTCTTTTTTATTAAATTTTTTTGATTTATTTATTTGAGAGCGACAGACAGAGAAAGAGGCAGAGAGAGAGAGAGAGAAAATGGGCACACCAGGGCTTCCAGCCACTGCAGACAAATTCCAGATGCATGTGCCCCCTTGTGCTTCTGGCTAATGTGGGTCCTGGGGAATTGAGCCTCGAACCGGGGTTCTTAGGCTTCACAGGCAAACTCTTAACTGCTAAGCCATCTCTCCAGCCCCTCTAATACTTTCTTAATGGATTCCTTATTAGTTTCTTAGTCAATTCCTTAGAATGTTTCACATATAGATATGCCACCTGTATATTATAAGATTTAAAAATACTTGTATGAATATGGATTCACTTCCATGAGCCCATTTTTTTTCAAGTTGTCTGAAAGTTACCATTGTTCATTCATTAACTCTCCCAGCTCACCCTATTCCTCTGCACACCAGTACTCACTTCTGAGAATTAACAGGTTCCAACCCAGTCTGTATAGAGAAAATATCGACCATTTTCTGCTGCTCTTCAGACAGAGTAGGCACGGAAGGAATGATGACTATAGGTAATGGAGTGGGGAAAGCACTCTGGATCTCTTTAAGGTTGGCATTCCTCACAATCAGCTCGTCATTCATGATGCATACACTGGAAAAAATAAAGGCCCTCAGACAACTGAATAACAGACAACCCTGTGTTCCCAATTCCCAATCCTACACCAATTTCCAATCATTAACCAGATTGATTTCACTTTCCAACTATACTTGACTCCTATTTTCCTTGTCTGATACTCTTTATCTTCCTGACAAAGTCTGCCTTTGGAAAAACTATGTACCAGTTTGACTAGATTTGTAAATTTTACTTAATGTATTCACTCTGTGTAACAGTCATATCCTCATTTTCAGAGCAAGACACTAAGTCACAGACCATTCATATTTCTTGACTGAGGTCACAGAACATGCAAGTATTACATTAAGAAAAACCCTGGCATTCTGACCTGAAAATGCACATTGTTAATCACTATACTAGATGGTTCCTTGGGTCCACCTGTTGGCCTTCCACAATTATTGAGACTACTCCAAGTACTATACCATCATGTTGTTGCACTGCTGGCCCCAGACTGGGATAAGAGTTCCCACCCACAACACAACACTGACCTTGAATTCTTGCTATGGGTAGTGATGAAGGTCCTGGTAAAGGCACGAACACATCCTGGAAACTTTCCTTCCACTTCAAGGACAACAAACAATAACAGTCCCTTATGCACAAGCTTTACACAGTCACACAATGTTCCCTAGTCAGGATGATATGGTGACAAGATGCAAACCTAGATAACTGTTTCCCTAGAGTCAGGAAGGTGTGCTAAGATTGGGGAGGGCAACAATAGAAATAATCCACTCCAAGCATTAGGTCCCATATCACATGTTGGACCTTGTGAAAATCATTTCCAAGGTTCACTTGATCTATGTGTTACATCTGCTGCACAGATGGGTTTAATTATTCCCATTTTGCAAGTGGGGAAGTGGAAATGTTAAGTAACTGGTCCAAAGACAGAGTAAGCAACTGGAATGAGAGCCACCAAACTCGGTGGCCTGTGTTCCTAATCTGTAAACTGTGGGACAGATCTTAGACCAAGGCCAGACCAGGATGATTTATGAGAAGGGAAACATAGAGGGGTGAACAGGAAAGAAAAGCACAGAATCAGAAAGGCTGAGAAGAGTTCTTGGAGATTTCTCATACAGAAAAAGTTGGAGTAGGGATCTAGAGAGAAGATTCTATAGAAACTCACCTTCCATGAACATTCCATTGACAGTAAAGCACAACATGGTTTCCTGAAAAGGAAAAAAGCAAGTGCTCAGGACCCTGTTTAACCTACTACTCATCTCCAATTTCCTGGGCATGTCCCACAGAGGAAACAAATGCTCACTGTCTGCAAACGTATGTCCACCCAGAGGCTGTTGTAAGCATGTTGAGTTTTGGGCAACATACGAAGGCATTCCACAATGTCATGTTTCCTGTGCTTCACCAGCTGTCTTTGCATATCTATAGAGGAGCAGAGAAACAAAGATTAAGGGGCTGCCACACCCTGTCCCATGGCCTCTACAACTGTCCTCTTTATCTTCTTACCAGCCCAGTGTTTCCCATTACACACTTACGGGGGTGCATGAGCTTCTTCATATCCCTGCTAAACTTGAAGTATTCGTCCAAGTTTCTAGGAGAAAATGAGCAAGAAATGGTTATCTAGCCAGTATGAGTGTTTCCAGGAGCTTGCCTGAGTCTGCTGGCAAAACCAATGTTTGAGCTGTTGATACTCACATGCCTGGTTCGCTGGCATTGATGGGAATGACCAGAGAGAAGCAGGCTTCATCATGGTAAACACCGAGGAGACCATGTCGATCTCTACTGTCATAGATCATGTAATATCTGTGGCAGGAGTGATAAAGGTAACAGACTCTCTCTGTGGTCTGGGCCCCAAGTAAGACTTGAAAACTCCTGAGCATACTAATTTTAAGATGGTCCAGCTAGGCCCAACCCTCCCCTTCTTCATGGCACCAGGGGCACTTACTCCTGTAGGAATTGCAGGACTAGATTCCTTATGGAATTAAAGACTGCATACTTTTCCTAGAATGCAAAAAGTCATTTTGGACTGTTTCATAGAGCAACCTCTACAACATCACAATTCACTCTTGACTGTTCTTCCTCACCATGATGGGTTGCACTGGTTGGGGAGCTTCAGTGTGCATCGCAACTGGTGCTAACAATTCCTTGCCATCCTGAAGAAAGGAAGAAGAGCTTGTCAACACAGACTAGGGAGATACCACTGGAAGCCCAAGGAGATGAAAAACTCCAAGTGAGAACATGGGTCACAGGTGAGATGTTAAATGGTCCTAGAAAATCCACAGATGATGTAATGATCATTTGCATGATGGAGCCCTGGAAATCTCTACTATTATATGCTAACTTTCTCTCTCTCTCTCTCTCTCTCTCTCTCTCTCTCTCTCTCTCTCTCTCTGTATGTTGGCATGCATGTGTGCTATGTATGTGCTGATGGGCATTTTGCCTAGGAGAATATTCATGCTTCTTTTTGTAGGAATTTGTGTCACCTAAATGAATGATGACTTGGTACTGTATATGAAACCCAAAGGGCTTGGGGCATGTGTGGAAGTGATAAACCCAAGGAAGAGAATAAAATGATAAAGGTAGGCACTCACCAGACATAACAATGTGGGGAAATACTCCCGAACAGCTCTGTCCAAAAGTCAAAATTCAAAACAAGTGATTGAAATATGTTTGGACAACCTTTCTCCCCGTTTCTCCTTCTTGTTTTCCTCCAACTAAAACCCACTGGGTAGTTTCTACCCGCATTGTCCTGTCCCCCCTCTATAGGGCCATAAGAAATCACTCTTGAGAGCCCAAACTTCAGAGCTTCCTTACTGAGTCAATGTCTCCCTTCCCTTCCTTGGAAATCCCAAGAAAAGCCCTGGAGGGAGCAGGGAATGGTGAAGGAGCCCAGGGCTTCTCTATGTTGTGGGGGCAAAGAGGTGAGAAAGGTTGGGCTGGAGAGGTGGAGAGTGTAAGGCTTATGGGAAGGATATGAAAGTAAGAAAGGGAGAGATTAGGGGGAAGAGAAGAGGCAAAGAGAAAGAAATAAAGGAAATCAGAAAATGGTATAGCCACCGTGGTGCTGGAACTCAGCAGGAAGAATAGAATTCACCTTTTACAGTGCTTTCCTTCACCTGGCCCTTACACCCTAGGGCCTGCCGCAGGAATGAAAACATGTACCTGCTGATACCTGGACGTGGGCTGAACAAATGTCTTCAGAATGATCCCAGTCTGAGCTGTACATGGAAAATGGAACCTCCCTAGGTTTCACATATGGAAGAACATGATGGAAGAGGCTGAATATACAGTCGTGGGAAATACTCAAGGCAAGATAATAAACGAGGGTGCAGATCTGAAGAAAAGGAGTCTTATGAGCACAGCTGAGGACAAAAAAAGAGAGTGCAGGTCCTATGGTCCTCTTTCAAAGACTAAGTCTGCCTCCAGCTACAGATGACCATGTAAGATATCTCAGGCTCCCAGGAGGCAAAGAAAGGGAGACAGGTATTAGCAGGCATTAGTTACCTTACATAGTCAGATTCATCTGAGAAGATGCTGCACAAGGGGTTTCCTTCTAGCCACAGATCTTCCAGCTTCATCCCTTTTACCTTCTCCAACTCTGATAACGACATCAGCTGAGAGAGGGAGAGGAGGTAACTGGTATATGTATCCGAGAAAGAGAAAAATCTGGGGCTCAGGGACCGAACCTTCCATGTTAACTCACAAGTGGTGTGCACTACTAACCACCCTCAATCAAAAGCTCATCTGACCACTATTCTCACTTTATTTTTGGAGAGGTTTAGTTTCTTGAGCTGAGGGACCTTCTCTATCATGTCACACAGGCCATCCAGGTGGTACAGCTTGTTGTTGCCCAAGTTCAAGTACGACAACTATTGGGAGAAAAGACAACCATGCCCATTTTCTAGTGTCTTGTAGAAAAATCTTCCCTGTACCTCATCACTTCCAGAACTCTACCTAAATATCAGCACAAGGTCTATGACCTCACCTCAGAGAAATTCTGTAGGATAGTCTTCACTGTGGCAGCCATACAGCTTCTTCTATTCAGAAACATGTCAATATCATGGAACATTAAGTCTTCAGAAAGAGGAGGGAAATGAATCAGAAGGCTGACATAGGTCAGTTTGGGTATAGATCCCTCCACGGTTGATATACCATTTTCCCATTTCCTTTATTTCTTTCTCTTTGCCTCTCCTCTGTCCCCCTAATTAGAAAGATCCACCTGTATGCTAATGACCTAGAATTATGGTAGTTAGCCATACCTGGGTCAAAGCGGAATTTTTGGAGGTCCAGATATTTCTGGAAGGTACTGTATCGCTTCCCCATCACCACCTGAAGAGACAGAAATGTAGAGAGTGGCTCTGAGACTGAGGATCATAGTAATAGGAACTTCATGGGGTATAGGGAAAAATGGTGGGTCTGGGAAATGGGCACACATGCCTCGAGTCTACACTACCTTTAATGTCTCCATCTGTTCTGGAGTAAAATTATTTTGCACAGAGTAGGGTACAATAGAAGGACTGACAAAGATAGATACCTGTGTGAAGAAGAGGCAGAGTAAGTACCAAGATTTCTAATACCAAAGATGTGACTTATCCTTTCACCTGTTCCCACCCATACCAGGACAAGGTACAAAGAATGTTTCTAGCACACACCCTTTGGCTTTCCTCATCCAAAATCCTCAAGTTGACAGCCTTCAATGCAGAGGCAGTAATAGCATCCTGGACAAAGAACCGGGCCTGATTTTTCTCATAGTGGAACTACAGGCAATAGAAAGCAGAAGCAATGTGTCAGAGGCCAATGGACCCTGATGAGCCTGGCCTCTCCTTTTTGCCCTAGTGCCCACAAAGTTGGTTTCTCCATCTTTTCTTACATCGACTGGGGTGAAGGGCACAGTGCAAAGGCTCTGGATTGATTTTAATAGACATGACTTGTCATATTTTCTCCCACATGGAATCTAAATGTAAAGAAGAATAAATAACAAATAGAGACAACATCAAATTAGGATAGAGTAAAAGACCCAACTAAATGTGTGAACTCTAGGTAGATTTAAGGAACTACTAAAGGGACTGATGGTGGTGTTTATCTTGCAAAATACAGATTTAGTAAACCTACTTTCTCTCCATATAGAAGCTCTTCTTTAGGTAACCAGTCTATGGTGTTCAATGTGATCTTCCTTGTCTTAAGTTTCCAGGATATTCCACCTAATGCACACCATGTCAAGACACTAGCTATATGGGTGGAGCTAGAAAGATGGCTCAGCAGTTAAAGGCACTTGCTTGCAAAGCCTACCAGTCCTGGTTCAATTTCCCAGTACACAGGTAAAGCCATACTCATAAAGGGGCCTATGTGTCTGGCATTTGTTTGCAGAAGCAAGAAACCTTGGCATACCCACACGCATACACACACTCAAACAAATAATATTAAAAAGAATCTCCTTGATGAAGCAGTAAAAATTAAATTAAAAATGAAAGACACTCACTGTGACCTTGAACCAGTTCCCCTTGGCTCCATCATCTACAAATTTCTTTTTTTTCTTTTGACATTTTTTATCTTTACACATAGCAACAGAGACTTTGTCCTTTCCATTCTCATTGGGTGCCATTGCATAAAAGGCGCTAGGGAAGAGAAAAAACGGAGAATGTTCGTAAATGGCAAGAAAAGCATTCTTTGAACCCTTCACCATGGCTACAATTAGGACTGTATAATCAGTATTCGATTTCCTTAATTATTCATTTATGAAATAAGAGAAGATGATGACCACAAAGAGTGAGAGTTACGTAGTTCCAGGGGATGCTGCCAGCAAATTCATCTGTCTTGTCACTTACTTGTTTACTTGTGGATTGCCATGAACCTCTCTCATTGTCATGCTTCCATCACCTACTTGTAATCTCGAAGTAGGAGGCACAGAGCTTGTATACTCAGAATGATGGCTCTGCCTGTCAAATTCACTGGAGGAATTATTCAGGTTTAAGTGGTAGACTGCAAGAAGACAGAAAGAATATCCATCCGATTCCGTTCTACCAAACAATTGAAATAAATGTCAGGTCTTAATACTATATACCATTTTATGATTTCCCAGAAGAAAACAGTAATGAAAAACTTAGTATTTGTGTGTAAGTATAAGCAAGAAGAAATAATGTAACGGAACAAATGAGTGTCAACTTGTGTGACGTCTGAGTGAATATTCCAGATATATTTGTACATTTGTGTTTAGTGTAACATTATTCACCATAGTTATGGAATCACCCTAGGTGTCTGTCAGCAGGTTAATAAAAAAGGAGGTATATGTAAACACTGTTCTCACATATATTTCAGCAACTTCATCCCCAAATAGAGTCATGTGCCTCATGAGACAGACTCCTGTTTTGACCAACATCAACTGCTTGCTGCAACATGGGGCCTGGGGCTCTAAGTAAAAAAAAAAAAAAAAAAAAAAAAATTGACCTGGAATTTAGTGGTAGTTGCAAATACTAGCACTTCCCATTACCAGGCCTATGTGTGGTATGAGTCTCTGGAATACTTCTAGTACTAGAGGAAAACATACAGTCTTAATCATTTGAAGTTTGATTATAGCTAGAATCACTTGGGACTGGCTGCAACACTGAGTTAGGTTGCTTTACAAGCTATGAGTCTCAGCAACAGTCAGTCTCAAGAAGTATGATTCTTGGCCCTAACTGAAGCTTTTGCTGGTCTTGGTGGGCTATAAACTCAAGGTATGTCATGGTTTAGTGGATTTGGTGGCCATGAGTGAGACATAGGGCATGGTTCTTATCCTTTCATAAGGAAATTTACCCAAAGCAATCAATGTAGTCTCTTTTACTTTCTGATTCAGACCATTGAGTATGGATCCATCTTAGGGAGAGGCTTGTGATGACTGATTCCTTTAGGTATTCTATTTGTTGTAAACTGGGGTGAGATTGCCCCCTAGTACTGAAATACTGACAACCCATAAACATCTCTGGGGTACAAAAAGACAGTACTATAAAGATGTTTATAGCAAACAATGCCCATGTAAAAAAGAAAGACCTTATATAAACAAAAAATCACTATATTTCAAGAAATAAAACCACCAAGAGCAAGAAATCCAAGGAAAATTAAGTTCCAAATTAGTACATGGAAAGAAATAATGAACCTCAGAGCAGCATGAAATGAAGACTAATAAATAATACAAAAGGACAATGAAAGAAAGAATTCTTTAAAATTATGAATAAAATATATTAAACATTTAGCTAGACTAAGACAATTACAGTGAACACTAAAATAAAAACCAAAGATGGGCTGAAGAGATGGCTCATTGGTACTTCCTGCATAAGCATGAGGGACTGAAACTGCCCAAGTTCTAATCTCTAGATCCTACATAAAACAGCTTAATGTGGCCATATATACCTATAATCCCAGTCCCACAAAATGGAGCAGAGACCAGGAAACAATCTGGGATTGTGAAAAGCAGAAAGCTATGTTATCAGTAAGAGACTCCAACTTAAAAAAAAAAAAATTAAAATGGGACAAAGAGCAATGGAGACCAGACATTTTTTCCTGCCGCCTTAGACAAGTGGTTCCTACTGAAGAAGAGTACACTAGGTGTTGCAAGGGCACATAAAAATTCATTCACTGCATAAAACACACATACACTTTCTCATTCTCCCTCTCTCTCTGACATTGCAAATACAAACATAAAAAAGCCAAAATGGTAAAGGGGACATTACAAATAACACAAAAATACAACAGATGATTAAAGATTATCATATGCAACAGTATGCCAACAAATTTGATAATCTAAAAGAGGTGGACAAATTCCTAAACATCTAAACCTAACCATGAGTGAATTTAAAAAAGAAAGATAGTCGGGCGTGGTGGCGCACGCCTTTAATTCCAGCACTCAGGAGGCAGAGGTAGGAGGATCGCCATGAGTTCAAGGCCACCCTGAGACTACAGAGTTAATTCCAGGTCAGCCTGGACCAGAGTGAGACCCTACCTCGAAAAACCAAAATAAATAAATAAATAAATAAAAAATAAAAAATAAAAATAAAAAAGAAAGATAGAAAACTTGAACAGACTGATATCAAGTAAAATGACTGAATTGGTAAGAAAAAAAAAAAAAGTCTACCCTGAAAAAAAAAAAAAGACCAGGATCAGGTGGATTCAGCTGTTGGAAGTCTATAAAATATTTAAATAAGAATATAAGAATACCAATTCTGGGCTTGAGAGATTGCCTAGTGTTTAAGACACTTGCCTGAAAATCCAAAAGACATTGGTTTGATTTCCCCAGTACCCACACTAAACCGTATGCACAAGGTGGTACATGTGTCAAAAGTTTGTTTGTATTGTTTGGAGGCCCTGGCATGCCCATTCTCTCTCTTTATCTCTCTGTCTCTCTCTCTCAAATAAATAAATGAATAATATATAAAATATTAAAAAGATACTATGGCAAAGATTTAAAAAAAAGAATACCGATTCTACTTATTCCTCCCAGAAATATAAGAGAACAGACTAATTCCAGCACATTCCATGAGGGCAGCATAGCTGTGATATCCACACCAGATAAAAATAAGCATACACACACACACACACACACACACACACACACACACACACACACACGGACAATTACGGGCCAGTATGTCGATGAACATCAACTCAAAGACCATCAACAATATGCTAGCAAACATAATTCAACAGCAAATTAAATAATATATTTCACCAAAATTGTGTTAGTTTTCTCATTACTGTGACAGAAATCCCCCCCAAAAAAAACTGAGGAAAGGTTTTATTTTAGTTTGAGATTACAGTTCATCATGGCATGGAAGGCATGGTGGCATCAGGAGCATGAAACACTTCATCACATTGTCTCTACTGTAGAGTAGAAGGTCACCTGGTATGGCGGCACACACCTTTAATCCCAGCACTTGGGAGGTAGATATAGGAGGATAGCCATGAGTTCAAGGCCAGCTTCTTCTGCAATGATGATGCTTTGCCTGGATACTGTAAGCTTGAAATAAACCCTTTCCTTACATAAGCTGCTTTGGGTCTGGTGTTTGTTCCAGCAATGAGAAAGTAACAGTGATAGAATTATTCACAAAATTAACACAAACAAGTCTGAAATTTATATGGGACCAAGGAAAACCTTTAATAGCTAAAGCCCTTTTGAGCCAAAGTATGAAGCAAGAAGTGTTAATATTATCTTATTTCAAAAGAGCATGATATTTGCATGAATACAAATATATAAATAAATGGAATAGCAAAAAGTAAAAAGAATGCCACATATCAGGACAAGGGCAATCTTTCAATAAATAGTAGTCTGTAAATTGAATAAATACATGTAGAAAATGAATATAAACCCTTATATCCCCAAATTTACAAAAATCAATTAAAGTAGATTGAAAACTTATAGATAGCAGCCATGAACTATGCTATTAGTACAGGAAAACACAGTGATCATGCTCCAGGACATTGGAAAGGGCAAGCAGTTCTTACAAACAACGAAAAACAAAACCAAAAATAGATAAGATGATTTATATCCAATTAAAACGCTCTCATAACTGAGAAAACATAACAGTGTGTACAAACAACTACAGAATGGGGGAAATTATTACCATGTGACATATATGTATGCATATATGACTGATACCTATAAAATATAAGGAAATTAAAAAACTTAATAGGTGAACCCCAAATAACTCAAGTAAAAATGGATAATAAAACTAGATATATTTTTCAAATGTTTACAATTGCCTAATGGGTACATAAAAATACCAAGTATCAATAATCAACAGAGAAATGTCTATAAAAATACAATGTGATACTACTTCATTTCTCTAAGAATGACTAGGATCATCCAGCCCAGACCAATATAGAGACTGCCAGGTCCTGGAGTAGGCTACCCAAGGTCCGGGTGTGAGTTTCCCTGGTGTCTATTCAGTCACACAGGTAGATATTACAAAGGTAAGTCCATGAGAATTACATCTAATTTTTCAATGGAAACTCTTAAACGCCAGCAAGGCTTAGAATGGAGTATTTCAAATTTTGAAAGACCAAGGCTGGCAACCCAAAGTACCATACCCAGCAAAATTATCCCTAATAATATAAGGTGAAAGCTTGCTTTATGGATATACATGCACATAGCCAATCCTACAGAGAATGCTGGATAGACTACTTTGCTCTGAAGAGAAGACTAAACATACTCAACTGAAGATAGTAATAAACATACTAAAGAGAGCAATGGAGGGAAGAAGATTAACTGAAACTAGAAAAGGTGCTGGAGATGGCTTAAATTAAGGTTAAGGCACTTGCCTGCAAAGCCAAAGAACCCAGGTCCAATATTCCCCAGTACCCACATAAGCCAGATGCACAAGGTGGCACATGTGTTTGGAGTTTCTCTGCAGTGGCTGGAGGCCCTGGCACACCCATTCATTCATTCTCTCTCTCTCTCTCTCTCTCTCCCCCTCCCCCTCCCTCTTTCTCTCTCAAATAAATAAAGCCAGACGCACAAAGGTGAGGTAAGTGCAATGTCACACATGGCCATTAAGTGGCGCAAGCACCTGGAGTTAGATTGTGATAGACTAGGTCCTGGGGTGCCAATTCTCTCACTCTCCCTCTGTCTCTCTTGTTCTCTCTTAATTTCAACCTTAAAAAATATAATATTATTGGAGCCTTTCTGGAGAAGGTGTGTCACTGGTGTCAGGCCTTGAGGTTGACTGGTGTACCCACTGGATGTTCAGACCCCAGCCTCTGTCCTGCCTCTCCTGAGGATGTAAGCATATCCCCTCTCCCAAATGTAAGCCTGAAATAAACCCCTTTTCACTCTAAGCTGATTTTTATGGTTTATTTTGTCCTAACACCATAATGACATGCCTGCTATAGTTACATCTACAGTCTTTAGACCCCTTCTGATCTTAGTTGGAAATGGCTCCCTGATTTTTTTTTTTTTTCTCATAGATTACTTTTTGGAAGATAACACACTTTTTGAGGTTCAGGTTACTCATGGCTATAACAGTGACAGCCATGAGTAAAAGGAACATAGTATATACATATAAGTATATAGAGACTACAGTAAGGCTAGAAAGAGAAAAATGTGAAACACATTTTTAACTAAAAACTATAAAGCAAGTACATGGCCTAGTAGTCTTGTGTTGTCTCTTCATAAATGGCACTATTTTGAGATTGAACACTGCCCATTTTAGGGAGTACAATTAACTAAATTAAGCATGATGACTATTAAGTATGTGCTTTGTACTTATTTTTTCCTAGAAAGTAAATTATTGCCAGGTGTGGTGTGCACACTTTTAATCCTAGCACTTGGGAAGCACAAGCAGGTGAATCATGGCAAGTTCAAGGCCATGTATATATATATATTTAAAACCAAATAAAGTTTTGTATCTTAAAAAATATTAAGTAAAAATGAGGGCTGGAGAGATGGCTTAGCAGTTAAGGTATTTGCCTGTAAAACCAAAGGACCCAGGTTCAATTCTCCAGAACCCATATAAACCAGATACACAAGGTGGCACATGCATCTGGAGTGCATTTATAGTGGCTAAACATCCTGGCATGCTCACTCTGCCTGCCTGCCTCCCTCCCTCCCTCCCTCCCTCCCTCCCTCCCTCCCTCTCTCTCTCTCTCTCTGTCTCTCTCTCTCTCTCTCTCTCTCAAATAAATAAAATTACAAACAAATACTAGAAAAGACGTGAAAGCAAATGAAGACCAAGGAAATACCAAACTCCACAAATTCTTCAACTTGACACGGATTTACTCACCCCTCTCAATTATAACTCTGTGCATCAATAGATTCAACTCTCCAGGCATAAGACAGATAACTGGATCCATCCATTTGCTGTCATCAGAAACTCACATTCCATTTAAACACAGACACAGTTTTAGGGATAAAAGATAAGAAAAAGATATTCCAAGCAAATGGAAATAGGAAGCAAGTAGTTGAGGCTGTGCTATTATCTGATAAAACAGACATTAAACCAAAAGGAATAAAATGAGGTTTAAAAAAGCCACTTCATAATCATCAAGGGAGCAATTAAAAATAGGTAATTACAATATTAAATTATATGCACCAAACACTGGTGCACCAAAGTTTATGAAGCAAAATTCTCCTAGACATTAAATCAGAAATAAATCCCAACAGCCAGGCACGGTGGTGTGTGCCTTTAGCCCCAGCACTTGGGAGGCAGAAGTAGGAGGATTGTTGTGAGTTCAAGGCCTCACTAAGACTACATAGTCAAGTCCAGGTCAGCCTTGGCTAGAGCAAGACCCTACCTACTTCGATAAAAGAAAAAGGACTTACTATATATCAACAAAACATTCCATCCAAACGCTAGACTACAAATTCTTCTCAGCAGTCCATGTAACCTTCTCTAAAATACACATTAAGACACAAAGCAGGTCACTGAAAAACTAGAAAAATTGTCCTAACTTCCTGTATTATGTCCTAACCACAATGCAATAAAGCTAGAAATCAATAAAAATAACATCAGAAAGTATACCAACTCCTGGAGATTAAACAACATACCACTGAACAATGAATGGGCCATTGAAGCAGTGACGAAGGAAACAAACAAGCACAAAAACCAAAATACAACCTAAAACTGAATGACATATAAACACAACACACCAACACTTATAGGGCACAATGAAAATAGTCCTAAGAGGAAAGTTTATAGCTCTAAATGGCTACATGGCCTTTCAAATAAATAATTCATCTGAAAGCATTGGGGAAAAAAAAAAGAATAAGCCAAACCTAAAAGTACCAGGTGGAAAGAAATAATCAAGGTCAGGGCTGAAATCAATACAACAAGAAACAATTTGAAAATTGATGAAAGGAAGAGCTCTTTGAAAAAACAGACAACACTGATAAACCCCTTTGTCCACATTGATCAAAGGAAATAGAGAAGGGCATAGTCAACAAGATTAGAGATAAAAAATGATGTCAGAATAGATACCAATGAAATTGGGAACATCATAAGTACATATTCCAAAAACTTACATTACAAAAAATTACAAAATCTGTATGAAATGGATAAAGTTCTCTTTTCTTTGTTGGGGTTTTTAAGGTAGGGTCTCACTCTAGTACATGCTAACCTAGAATTCACTACATAGTTTCAAACTCAGGGTGATCCTCCTACCTCTGCCTCCAAAATGTTGGGATTAAAGGTGTGCACCACCACTCCTGGCTCAGAAATGGATAAATATCTTGATTCATATGATCTACAGAAGCAAAAATCCAGGAGAGATAAGTGATCTGAATAGAGCTACCAGATCTAGTGAGATTAGAGGAGTAATTAAAAACCTTCCAACCACAAGATGCCCTGAGGCACAGATTAATTCACTACCAAATTTTACCAACCTTTATAGAAGAACTAAAACCATTGTTTCTCACAGATGAAAAGTTCAGCAAGAAAACCAATATTTTGATTAAAACAGACAGAAATATTGGAAATGAAAGAACCCAATAAGTCAAATTAAAACAGCAGAAAGTTTAATCAATAGAACACAACAACCAAAAGAAATATCAGTAATGAAAGGCAAGTTTGAGGGAATTTTATGTGCAGACATCATTAAAGAAAATAATCAACAAAAAATAAGTATTATCACAATTTTTAAGAACACTGGGACATGATCAAGAGTCAAACATTAAGAATCTTTAGGGCAGAAGGAGCTAAAACAAAAACTAAAGAAAAGTCGGGACGTGGTGGTGCATAACTTTAATCCTAGCAGAGGCAGAAGTAGGAGGATCACTGTGAGTTTGAGGCCACCCTGAAACTACACAGTGAATTCCAGGTCAGCCTGGGTTAGAGTGAGACCCTACCTTGGAAACAAACAAAACAAAAATCAAATTAAAAAGTGCAAAAAAGCAAAGAAATACCAATGAAATTATTTCACAACTTTCAAAATCTAGGAAGAGAAATGGATACTCAAGCACAAAAGGCATTTAGAACCCTAAGATATGGCCAGAAAAGAAAAGAGCTTCTCCACAACAAGGTATACTTAAAATGCTAAAATTACAGAGCAAAGAAAACATATTAAAAGCTGTAAGATTAAAACGTACAAGAAAAAACTCATCAGAAAACACCAGACATCTTAGCAGAAATCCCCCAAATCCCCTAAACCATGGTACAATATATTTAGAGCCCTGAAAATAAATAACTGCAAGCCAATATTACTTTATTCAGCAAGTTTATCTTTCAAATTAATGAATAAAAACATTTTAAAGCAAACATAAACTTTAAAAGCATTTCATGATCACCAAGATAGCACAAGCTAATCATGTAGACCAATGGACTAGAATAGAGGACCTGGAGGTAAACCTATGAAGCTATAGTCACATGATTGTCATTAAAGTATAAACATACACACACACACACACACACACACACACACACACACACACACACATACACACACACACACACACACAGGAAGAAATAAAGCCTCTGCAACAAAAGGTGCTGGGATCCTACAGTTATCTTCTCCTTGCTAGGACAAACACCTGACTAGAAGCAACTTACAGGAAGAAATGGTTTATTTCAGGCTTACCGGTTTCAGGGAAAGCTTCATCATGATGACAGAAGCTGGCTCACTTCATCATATATCCACAGCAGAGAAAGAACAACCAGCACCAACAAGGAACAACCTACTCTGAACACACTGAGTAGTGCTGGACTCAAGATCCACCCCGCCCCCAGTGACATACCTCTTCCAGTAGGGCTCAGCCTGCTTGAGACTAAGTTGGAAACTTTGATACCTGAGGCTATTGAGTGAAAATTTACATTCAAATCACCACATAGGATAACCGCATGTAGGAGAACAAAATTAGATTCCAATCTCTCACTGTGGTAGTTTGAATGGTTGTTCCCTAATAGATTTGAGAGTTTTATTCAAGCTTATAACAGTGTTACTGGATTCTAGGGTCCAATCCTAAGGTGTGGTGATGGATCTAGAATTCCTGCCTAAAGCCTGCAAACAGCAGTCTGAGCTCTGCCAGAGTTCCCTGCTGTTGATTTGGTGCTTGCTTTTGGTGGTGGGCTTTCTCTCTTTCACCATTATGGAACGTCCCCTGGATCTATAAGCTTCAATAAATCCTGTTCCTCCCATAAACTATGTCTGGTTTGGAGGTTCGTCACAGCAACGTGACACTGACTACAGCACTCACCATGTACAAAAATCAATTCAAATTAGGTAATGACTGTTGTAGTCAGCTCCACATTGCTGGGAGTAACATCCAATCAGACACAGCTTGTGGGAAGATCCCATAGGCTGCAATCACACGACATTAAAAGATGATACTAGAATTCAGATAGAAGTCAGCTCCCTGCTGGCTAGCCCTCATAATGCTGGAAAGTGGTATGTGAGCTGCCTAGGTAATAATAGTCACCAAGAGGAAGAACAAGCAAGGGATCCTGCAAGCTACAAAATTAAACAGCCAGGAAAGATGTACACACCTATGCAATACTGTCACACAGGTTATGGGGGTAATTAAATGCTCTCTAATTAGATATGAGGCCTGATTAGCAGGAAAACATGCAAACCTGATACTGATAACCAAGTCATAAGCCTATGGTTGGAAAGTCATAGAATCTAGAGGAAAGCTCCCACTATTCTTTGGCTAAAATGAGAGGATATATCCATCAAAAAATCTAAAAGCATATACTAATCCCAGTTGATTCATGCTGCTATCACTCTTGGTCAGAACCTGGTTTTTATAGCATCAAGTACTATGGAGCCCAAAGACCTATCAGTATGACAAGAAAAAAAAACTGACTAGATAGCATGAGACAAGTCATTTCTTTCACATCTGTCAGGCCCAAGGAAACAATGTAGAAAATGTAGTGGATGAAATATGAGTGTTTCCTGCACTGTTAGCCTTAGAACCTCCTCACAGAGATGGTGGTATATGTTGAATAGCAAACAAAGCTCATTAAAGAAAATAATCAGAGGCTATTAAGATGTCAATACTAAAGGAGACTGATAACATGCCCTCCAAATCTCAGGTAAAACATCAGAAGACAGGGTAGAAAGATTGTAAGAGCCACACGGTAGGAAAAAGTAACCTGAGACATTGTTCCCCCCACAAAGTCTGACTGGTTCATTCATGTCACCACAGTGAATACAGATAACCCCACTGAGAAGGGCCATCAGTGGAACAGGGGTAGGGGAGAGACAAGAAGAGTACAACCCAATGGGAATATGACCAACATGCAGTAGGTTCATACAATAAAGTTCTCACTAAAGATAAATTAAATTAAAATAATAAAATAGGGCTAACGGCACAGCAGTCTGAAATAGACAAGACCCCTGTTTCAAGGCTCCTCCCACATCCCTGGTCTGCATTCCCTGTGCCACTCTGTGTGCAGACAGGCATCATGGTCTGGCGTGAGTAGGCCAGACCCCTGGTTCTGGGCTCCTCCCATTTTCCTGGTCTGGGTTCCCTGGGAAAGTCTGTGTGTTTGAGGGCATAGCATGGAGTAAGAAGGACAGATCCCTGTTCCCTTGATCCTCTCAGTAACCTGGTCCTGGTAGGTACCATTGTGCCTTACTTGGAGAGGCCTGGTCACTGTGTGAGCTGTGGAATCAGGCATTTTGCTCTGGTAACCTGACTGCCCACTTGGTACCAACATCCCTGTTCACCTGAGTCAGAGGGTACACAGGCCACAGGACAAAAAATTGCTTCTTCCTCAATAAAATAGTCTTCCTAAAATGGGTTAACAACAAGGCCAAAAAGCTAACAAAAGTCAGAAAACTGAGAGATCTCCACCAAGGATGCCTAGTCCTACAAAAGAAGCCTCCAATGAAATCATAGAAAAATCAACAGAAATTCATTCCCAAAATGAAAACACAACAACCAATGAGACTCTCATAAAAAAATTGCTGACCTGGAAGCAAACTATCAAAGAACAACAATCATATGAATGAAACGGAATAGAATTGTCTCCTAGAGAATTCAGCTTTTGACAGTAGGCTTAACTTGGTTGAAGGCAATGTTAGAACCCTCCAAACTGATATGAATAAATTGAAGGTGAGACAAGAAATGGAAGAACTCAACAACCGGTTTGTTAAACTTAATGAAGACATGATCAAATGCAAGAATGAACTCCAGGAAGCATCAAGAAAATCAGAACTCGAACTGAACTCATACTTCAACAAACAGATGCACACGGTACAGCGTAATACAACAGCAAACAAAAATTAAATAGAAATTATAAAAACCTCTACAGAAACCCTCACCAACAGAGTTATTCTTGTGGAAGAAAGAACTTAGGACCTGGAAGACAAGACAGAAGAAATTGATCAGCAGGCCAAAAACTTTGCTAAGTACAAAAAAAAAAATCAAGTGAACAGAATAAGAGGGAACTGTGGTACACACTAAAATGACCAAACATAAGGATCATGGGAGAGGAAATCCAGGCCAGAGGCATAGAGACCATATTCAACAAAATTATTGAAGAAAATTTTCCAAATCTCTCAAAAGAAAGGTCCATCCAGACACAAGAAGCCCACAGAAAACCAAACAGACAGGACCAAAGAAGAAACTCTCCAAGACACATCATAGTTAAAAGTCTTAACAACATGCATCTGGAGTTAGTTTGCAGTAGCTAGGAGGCCTTGGCATGCCTATTGTCTCTATCTCTCTCTGCTCCTCCCCCCTCAAATAAATCAATAAATAGAACACTTAAAAAATGAAAAAAAAAAGTCTTAACAACAAAAATAAAGGGAGAGTGTTAAAAGCAGCAAGAGAGAAACAATTCACAACATTCTAAGGCATTCCCATCAGAATTCCAACACATTCTCAATGGAAACCCTGAAAGTCAGAAGAGCCTGGAATGGAACACCTCAAAGTCTAAAAAAACTTTGGCTTCCAACCCAAGCTACTCTACCCAGCAAAAGTATTCCTAATAATAGATGATAAAAAGAAAACTTTCCATGACAAAAGTTAACTCTATGATTATATGAGCACAAAGCCAAACCTACAGAGAATACTTGAGAGAATACTACACACGGAACAATCAAAAGAAAAAAACAAAACAATGTGTTGCTTGGACAGATCTTGGTCATTTCCCCCAGTCGCCTATGTAGCGCCTTCTGGCACTAGACACACTGACTGTCTGGGGACTGACTCTCTCCTGGCTTCCAGCCATGTCATTCCATTTTACGCATCAACTGCATATGGAGTCTTCAGCAATAGGGTCTTACCACTGGCCTTTGGTGGGTCATCAAGTACTCTGACAGAAGTCTGTCATTGTTTTGGGAAACCTTGTAGGTTTCTCTGATCAAAAGCTCATTGTGGATGGTAGGCCCAAGCTGGAAGTGGGGGTTACAGGTCAGTGTCCACTAAGAAATTGAGGAAAAAGATAACTAATATACAAGAGTTAGAGAGGAGAGAGATAGAGGGGAGTGGGGGAGAGGGAGGGAGGGAGGGAAGATGTAGGAGATTTAGGTCAGTTTTGATCCTACCCTCTCCAGTGTCTTGTGGTTCAGGTGTTTCCTGTAAGGGTCTAGTGAAGGTTCAGCCATTTGGTCTGTCTTTTAGGAAGTAGAATTTTATGGTACCATTGCCGTTTGGGTCCGGATTACTGTTTTCCACCCTTTGATTCCCTCCCCGCCCTCCCATCCATCTTATTGTCTAGTCCATGAGGTGCTTGCTGGGTATACTGGGGGAAATGACCAAGATCTGTCCAAGCAACACATTGTTTAACCTAATTAGCAACAAATAACCGGATGTGATACCCACACAAGTGCAATAGTGGTACACAGCCATGGTGAGGAATCAATTGCTCTTGATTTGGCTAACTGATCCACTCAGTGGTACTAGACCCATAGCTGGAGCTGGGAAACAAGTCAGAACCATACCCAAACACAAGCCCACTCTACAATATCAAGCTACCATCAATCACGGGGTACAAGAGGGCCTAAACCTACCATACTGTCTATCAAAAAAGTAAGTGTTATCTCAATTTTCCGGGTGCTAACTTACTCTCCGTTGGAGAATCTGCTTCTCTTTTCCAGATAGATGCAGATCCTAAGAAGAGAGCTGCCCCAACATACCTCAAAAGGGGCCCAACTGAAACTAAGGACAACTGGCGAAATAAGCAAGGATGATCTTTTCCTGTGAACCGGATACCAGCACAAAGGGGAAGGAGATCAACGCAGAGAAAAATCAACTCCTACCAAATCAGAGAGCCAGAGCCTCAGAGGCCCCCAACACCTCAGCACTGAAGCAGACCAAAAATGAACCCAACATGGCTCAGGGAAATTTTGTGGAAGAGGGGGCGGAAAGAATGTCAGAGTCACATGTTGGGTCATGATATGCAGAGACATTTATCATACCAATAATTGGGGGCTAACTCCACAATGCGCGACCCATTTTCATTAACAAGGATGGTCTAATGGGAGGGGGTAGATCACAGATGAGCCTAAATAATGGTACCAAACTGCCTGTATTTACTGCAAAGAAAACTAATAAACTAAATTAAAAAAAAAAAACCAAAATAATCTCAAGAGCCAACATGAAGATCACAATAACCAAAATAGACCAGGCTCAAAATAGTACAAAACACAAGAAGCACCAAACCCCATAAAACACCTCATCATGGCAGGGATTAACCCAAATCTCACAGTAATAACCTTAAATATTAATGGTTTTAACTCACCCATCAAAATACACAGGTTATCAGGATGGATCAAAAAACTGCTCCCTTCTATCTGCTGTCTTCAAGAAACCCACCTCACCACTAAAGATAGACATCTCCTCAGGGTGAAATGTTGAAAAATGATATTCCAAGCAAATGGAAATTAAAAAACAAGCAGGTGTTGCTATATCAATATCTGATAAAATAAACTTCAAACCAAAAGAAATCAAAAAGGATGAAAGAGGCCACTTCTTACTCATCAAGGAAATGCTCTAACATGAGCACCTCACAATCATCAATATATGTGCACCAAACACAGATGCACCACAGTTTATAAAACAAAATCTACTCTACAATAAAACAGAAATAAACACCAACACCACCATAGTCGAAGACTTCAAAACTCTACTATCATCAATAGACATATCATCCAAGCAGAAAATCAACAGGGAAATAATAGAGCCCAACAACATCATAGATCAACTAGGTCTAACAGATATCTACAGAACTTTCCACCCCAACTGTACAGAACACATATTCTTCTCAGCAGCCCATGGAACCTTCTCCAAAATTGATCATATATTAGGCCATAAAACATGCCTTCATAAAGTCAGGAAAATTGAAGTAACTTCCTGCATCATGTTAGATCACAATGCTTTAAAGTTAGAAATTAACAGGAGACCTATCAAGAACTCTACCAGCTTCTGGAGACTAAACAGCACACTTTTATACAATGACTAGGTCATGGAAGAAATCAAAAAGGAAATTGTAAAATTTGTAGAATTGAATGATAATGAAAACACAACCTACCAAAACTTGTGGAACACAATGAAGGCAGTCCTAAGGGGAAAATTCATAGCCCTAAATGCCTTCATTACAAAGTCAGATCCCAAATCAATAACCTAACTGTCTACCTAAAGGCACTGGAAAAACAAGAAGAATTCAACTCAAAGAGCTCCAGATAGAAAGAAATAATCAAGATTGGTGCAGAAATTAAGGAATTAGAAACTAAGAAAACAACTTTAAAAATAAATGAAATGAGCTGTTTCTTAAAAAAATAAACAAGGTTGACAAAGCCCTGATCAAATTGATCAAGCCAAAAAAAAGTGAGAGAAGTCTGAAATTCACAAAATCAGAAATGAACAAGAAGACATCATAAAAGACATCAATGATATTGGAAGAATGAATCATCAGGGTATACCTCCAGAACCGCTACTCCACAAAATTAAATAAATCTGCAAGAAATGGATGAATTTCTAGACATATACCAGCTACCAAAACTAAACTCAGAACAGATTAATCTCATAAACAAACCTATCAACATCCATTGATATTGAAATGTTAATCAAAAACCTCCCACAAAACAAAAGTCCAGGACTGGATGGCTTCTCAGGTGACTTGTATGAAACCTTCATTGAAGAACTGAAACCAATTTTTCTCAAACTGTTCCACATATTTGGAGACCAAGGAATCCTCCGCAACTCCTTTAATGAAGCTAGCATCAAACTAATACCCAAACCAGACAGAGATGCAACAAGGAAAGAAAACAATAGGTCTATATCCCTAATGAACTTAGATGCAAAGATCCTGAACAAAATCCCTGCAAACCAAATTCAACAACACATCAAAAGCATTATCCATTGTGATCAAGTAGGCTTCATCCCAGGGATGCAGGGATGGTCTAACATATGGAAATCTATCAATTATAAATAAATAAATAATAAACTGTATCCTGCACTAATGAGAATACAATACCTGTTAGATTGCCAACAACAAAGAGAAAAATAGGAATGTCAAGCAGGTTCATATTTAATGGTTACTACTTACATTATTATACATATTTGTTTAATTTTTAAATTTCTTTTCTTTATATTTATTTAATAGAGTCAGAGAGAGGATGAGAGAGAGCAAGGGTGAAAATGGGCATACCAGGGCTTTCAGCCACTGCAAATGAAGTCCAGACACATGCACCCCCCCATGCATCTGGCTAATGTGGGTTGTGGGAACTTCACTCTGCATTCTTTGGCTTTACAGGCAAGCACCTTAACCACTAAGTGATCCCCCCAGCCCATTTAATTTTTACGTGTATATGTGGTGTACATGTGTATATATGCCTGTGGGCATATGTGTGAGCTCGTGAAGGCCATTGGTTGGTATCAGGTACCTTCCTAGGTTACTACGTTTTTTGGTGGTTTTTTTTGTTTGTTTGTTTTTAATTTTGGTTTTTCGTAGTAGGGTCTCAATCTAGCCAGGCTGATCTGGAATTCATTACATAGTCTCAAGGTGGCCTTGAACTCAAAGCAGCTCTCCGACCTCTTCCTGCTGAGTGCTGGGATTAAAGGCAGCTAATACAAATTGTGATCATCTCAATTGATGCAGAGAAGGTCTTAGGCAAAATACAGCACCACTTCATGATCAAAACGCTGGAAAAAATAGGCATGGAGGGTTTATATCTCAAAATAATAAAGGCTGCATATTAAGTTCCTAAAGCCCAAATAATACTTAATGCGCAAAAATTCAAGGAGTTCCCACTGAGATCAGGAACAAGACAGGGGTTCCCACTCTCACCACTGCTCTTCAACATAGCACTAGAAGTACTAATACAAGCAATAAGACAGGAGAAAGAAATAAAAGGGATTCAGATTGGAAAGGAAGAAGTCAAGTTAGCCCTATTTTCAGATGACATGATTCTATATATAACTGACCCAAAAGTCTCTATCTCAAAACTTCTAAAGCAAACTTCAGCGAAGTGGCAGGATACAGAATCAATGCACAAAAATCATTAGCTTTTCTATGTACAAAGTACAATTATACAAAGAAAGAAATCAGTGAGGCTGTCCCATTTTCGAAAGCAACAAAAATATTAAATTCCTTGGAATAACACTAAGAAAGCATGTGAAAGACCTATAGAATGACAACATAAAAACACTCAAGAAAGAAATAAAGAAGTACTTGAAAGGATGAAAAGACCTCCAATGCTCCTGGCTAGGTAGAATTAATATGGTGAAAATAACAATGCAATTACACAGATTTAACTCAATACCAATAAAATACTAGCATCATTCTTTTTTTAAATTTTTGTTTATATTAATTTATTTATTTGAGAGCTACAGACAGAGAAAGAAAGAGGCAGATAGAGAGAGAGAGAATGGTCATGCCAGGGCCTCCAGCCACTGCAAACGAACTCTAGATGCATGCGCCCACTTGTGCATCTGGCTAACGTAGGTCCTGGGGAATCGAGCCTCAAACCGGGGTCCTCAGGATTCATAGGCAAGCACATAACCACTAAGCCATCTCTCCAGCCCCTAGCATCATTCTTCACAGAGATTGAAAGAATGATCTCAAAATTCATGTGGAATGGCAGAAAGCCTCATGTCCTCAACAATAAAAAAAGTCTCTGGTGGTATCACCATACCCAATCTAAAGCTATATTAAAAAGCCATAATGACAAAAACAGCATGATACTAGAATAAAAACAGAAACACAGAACAATGGAACAAAACTGAAGACCCAGACCTTAAGTCAAGTAACTGAAGCTGCTTGATCCTTGACAAAGGTGCCAATAATGTAGACTGGAGAAAAGACAGCACCTTCAACAAATGGTGTTGGACAAATTGGATGATCATATGTAGAAAAATGAAATTAGACACACTCATTTTACCATAAGCAAAAATCAAGTCCAAATGGATTAAAAACCTCAATATAAGTCCTGAAACTCTTCAACTACTGGAAAAAAAAATAGGAGGCACTCTCCACAATGTAGGACTGGGAAAAGACTTCCTGAACAAAACCCCAGTAGCCCAGGAAATTAAACAACCACTCAACCAATGGCATATCATGAAGCTATAAAGCATTTTCACAGAAAAAAAAAAACATAACATAAGTGGAGCCAATAGATTACCCATTGAATGGTAGAAAATCTTTGCCAGCTGTACCACTGTCAGAAGCCTAATATATAGAATCTACAAAGAACTCAAAAAACTAAATTATAAAAATAAATCAAACAACCCATTCCAAACATGGGGAGAGAACTAAATGGAGAGTTTTCAGAGGAACAATTACAAATGGCTAACACACATTTAAGAAAATGCTCAACATCCCTAACCACTAGGGAAATGCAAATCAATACAACTATAAGATTCCAACTTACCCCAGCAAGGATATCAGACATTAAAAAACAAAAAATTAAATGAAAGCAAATGCTGGTGAGGATGTGAAGAAATAGGAACACTCATTCACTCTTGATAGGAATGTAAGATGGTACAACCACTATAGAAATCAACATGGAGACTCCTAAAAAGACCCTGTTATTCTCTTACCAGGCTTTAAGCTTAAAAGCTCCACATCTCAGTTCAGAGATATTTGATCACCCATGTTTATAGCTGCTCAATTTAAAATAGCTAAAAACTGGAATCAACCCAGGTGCCCATCACTGGATGAATGGATTACCAAGATGTGGTATCTCCATCTACATGATGGAATTCTACTCAGCAGTAAGAAAAAATGAAAACATTGAAATTTGTAGAAAAATGGTTGGAATTGGAACAGGTCATTCTAAGTGAACTCAAACAATCACAGAAAGACAACTGTCACATGGTCTCACTAATTTGTAGTTCCTAACCTGGATCAACCCTAGCTGCTGACATGCCTGAATGGGATTTTGAGGCTTGGACAATAGGGATGGCAAGCCTTGGGGGAAGGAGAAGGTGGGGTGACACAAAACTGAAGCCAAATTGAACTGATACCATAAAATCCTATATCCTGGAAGTTAAACTAAAAGGTGGCACCCTCAAGAGGACTTTAGGGGGAGCACCTGAATTGAAGGGCCCTGGAGAGGGTGAAGCAAAACCTAACCACACATTTCTTTTTTTCTTTTTTCTTTTCTCTTGGCTCTGGGCTGTAATTCCCTGTACCAGGATGTGCTCTACATCTACAATGAGCTGTTGATCAAAAAGGCCTACTAGATCTCCCAAAACAAACAAGACAGGCTTCTGTCAGAGCACTTGATTACTCAACAGAGATTAATGGTTAAGACTCTACTGCTGAAGACACCATACACTGTCAACACAGACCATGGAGAGACCTGGTTGGAATTTGGAGGAGAGCCAGTTCCCAGAAAATTAGCCCAGCTAGTGCTGGAAGGTGCTACATGAGCTACCAGGGGAAAGTGACCAACATCTGTCCAAGCAACTCAAAGTCTAAATGACTCAGAAGCAAACAACCTGATGTGATGCTCACACAAGTGCAGTAGTGGCACAAAGCCAAGGTGGGTTAACCAGATGCTCTTGAATTGGCTAACACATATGCTCAGTAGAAAGGAAACTGCATTTGTAACTGGAAACCAAGTCAGAATCAAAGTCAGATAATGATTCTGCTTTCCACTGTCAAGCTCCCACCAACCTTAGACTGTAAAAGAGTCTATACCCTTTTAATTCTCTCTAAACTAATAATGTTTATCCCATTTAACCATTGCTGACATCATTCTCTGTTAGAGAATCTGCTTCTCTTTTTCAGACAGGAGCTGGACCTGAGGAAATAAATGACCTAGTACACTCCACCACCGGCCCAAACTGAAACTACAGAGGAAATGGAGAAATGAGCAAGAGTGCTGCTTTCTTAGCAAATCTGGTATCAGCACAAGGGTGATGGAGGTAGACACTGAGCACAGTTGACACCTACCAAACCAGAGATCCAGAGGCTTCTAAGTCCCCATCACTGATATAGACTTAAAATGCTCCCAGCATAGCTCAGGGAATTTTGCAGAAAAGGGGGTGGAAAGATTGTTAGAGCCATATGTTGGGACACTTTTCACAGAGATATTGCCTCTCCCCTACCCCTAATGCATGACCCACAATTCCCATGGGGTTGACTTATATTCACAATGAGGAAGTCCTCTTCAGAAAAGGGAGGATAGAAAGCATGGTACCAATATGCACTGTTTACATACTAAATATGTCCATATTGAATAAAAATAAATAAAATAAAGTAGGGATAAAGAGATGGGTCAGTGGTAAAGGCACTTGCTTGCACACCTGATGGCCCTGGTTCAACTCCTTTGTGCCCACGTAAAACCAGATACACAAGTTGGTGCACGCATCTGGAAATTGTTTGCCATGGCAGGAGGCCCTGATGTGCCCATATTAATCTCGCCCTTTTTCTGTCTGTCTCTCTCTATATTAAATGAATAAATAAATTAATTAAAAAATAAAAAAAGAAGAAAAGTTTTGTTTGGGCTCTTTAAAAAGGAAATATATGGGCTGGAAGGATGGCTTAGCAGTTAAAGTACATGACTGCAAAGCCTAAGTACCCAGGTTCGATTCTCCAGGTGACATGTAAGCAAGATGCTCATGGTGACACAAGCATCTGGAGTTCATTTGCAGTGCTTAGAGGCCCTGTCATACCTATTCTCTCTCTCTCTCTCTCTCTCTGTATCCCTCTCTCTGTGTCAAATAAATAAAAATAAATTTATTTAAAAAGGAAATATAATTTATATATGCACCAGAGTACTACTCAATCATAAAGAACAACAAAATTATGCTATTTGTAGGGAAATTGATATGCTCGGAGGATACCATCTTAAGTTATATAAGGCAGACTCAGAAAAGACAAATATTGCATGTCTTCTCTCATATGCAGATTCTGATGACATAAATATAGGTGAAGGACTATTTGGGGAGAAGAAGGGCATAGGCTGGAGATGGGAAAGGGTACATTAGATCATAACTGAAGATGCCTATGAGCAAGGTACAACGATATTACATTCATAAAAATGTCAAAATGGGCCTGAGAGACTTCCGGTTAAGATGGCGGCGTAGGTACCACGCCAAAACAGCCTGGGGGGGGAAAGACCAAAATAAACTCAGCAAAATACACACTTTTACTAAAAAGTGAGGTGTATAGGAAGTTGAGGCGGCAGCGGAGAAGTGGAAGAGTTATAGAGCATCCAGAGCCTGCACAGCCGGGAACAGCGGCTCCGGGGCGGCTCAGCTACCCGCCGCAACCGCGGAGCGGCAGAAAACCGCCGGTCTCTCGACTCGAGCCGCAGGACAAGCCAGGTGCGGGATTTTCCCCTCACACCGCGCTCTCCGCAACTCGGGAAACGTGAGGGGAGAGCGGCAGCGAGCAACGGAGGGAGGAGCAGACCGCGAGGTAAAAGCACACGATACAACCAGAACAGCCGCGGCTCCCTCCCCTCCCCTGCCGCCTGAACCCAGCTCCAGCGAACACAGCAGCGGCCCGGGACCCGGCCACGCCAACTTGGGCTGACGGCGGGACCCAAGCAGGAGCAGAATTTGGCAGCAACTTCAGCGGCTCCAGCACCGGTACCAGTGGCCCCAGCAGCAACGGACCCAGGACAGCAGCGGCTTCGGGGTGAGCAGCAGCGGTGGACACGACAATGGCAGCTTCAGCAGTGGTGGGGGCTCCGGCGGAGGCACCTACAACAGCTGCAGAGGCGGCAGGGGCTCAGTTTGCCCCGTAGGAAAAGCAAGTGCCCAGCTCCAGAAATCAGAACAGCAGCCCGACGACCCAGGCAGCAACTTGACTGAGACCACAATCACCCAAGGTAACTGGGATTGCACCAGGGAAGGGTCTCACCTGGTCACAAGCTGACTTGGATACCTCAACAGACCAGAAATCTAAACCTCTTTGTTGATAGAGGATCTGGTCATTATAATAACTACTCTTGCATACATACTCGGGGCTGTTGTTGATGGAATGGGTACAGTGTTTAGCTAAATTTTAGAATCTACCAGTATATTATTCCACTCAGCCTGCTTGAATACTCCTATAGCAGGGAAACTCAACCCCTAAGAACATCTTTGTAGATACTCTGAGAGTCTTAAGAGCCACACCTAATACCTTAAGGTCCTACCCTGAAAATATTTTACACCAAATCAATTGATACAGCTAAGAATACACAGCTAGCTAGAAAATCCAAGCATTAACTTAATCCAAGATGCAAAAATATATACATTATAACACAAGAAACACTAAAAAGCAAGACGATATAAATCCACCTAAAAGTATTAATGCATCAGAAATGTCCTCCAGTGAGAAAGAGTTAGAGGAAATGCCTGAGAAAGAGTTCAAAAGAATAATTATAAATATGTTCAAAGAGGTCAAAGAACACATGAATACAACCAAAGAAGAAATCAAAGAGGAAATCAAAGAGGAAATCAAAGGAATCAAAGAAGAGGCAGGACACCAATTTAATGAAATAAAGAAGGCAATACAAGACATAAATAGAGAAATAGAAATAATAAAGAAAAACCAGTCAGAATTATTAGCAATGAAGAACACAGTTAATGAAATAAAAAACTCTGTAGAAAATCTCACCAGTAGGATGGATGAGGGAGAGGACAGAATATCTAAGCTAGAAGATCAGGTGGCAGACCTAATGCAGTCCAACAAAGAGAAAGACAAACTTATAGAAAAGTACGAGTGGGAATTTCAAGATATTCGGGACACTATGAAAAGATCCAATATAAGAATTCAGGGCATAGTAGAAGGAGAAGAATTCCACTCCAGAGGCATAGTAGGCATCTTCAACAAAATCATAGAGGAAAATTTTCCCCAAATTGGGAAAGAGGTGCCAATACAGATACAGGAAGCCTTTAGAACCCCAGCCAGACAAAACCCAGAAAGAAACTCTCCTCGCCACATTATACTCAAACTTCCAAACACACAAACCAAAGAAAAAATATTGAAAGCAGTTAGAGAGAAAAATCAAGTTACCTACAAAAGCAAGCCCATCAGGATTACAGCAGATTATTCAACACAAACTTTTAAAGCCAGAAGGGCCTGGAGTGATATATTCCAAGTTCTGAAAGATAACAACTGTCAACCAAGGTTACTTTATCCTGCAAAGTTATCCATCCAAATAGATGGAGAAATAAAGACATTCCATGACAAAAGCAGGTTAAAGGAATATCTGAAGACAAAACCAGCTCTACAGAAAATACTTGATAGAATCCTCCATGCTGAACAAAAGGAAAAGCACACATATAAGGAACCTAGAAAAAACCAGCCATACTCAAATACCAGTTAACAGAAGAGAGCACAGGTAGAACAAGTAACACACACACACACACACAAATGGCAAACATAAATACACACCTTTCAATAATATCTCTTAATATCAACGGTCTCAATGCCCCAACGAAAAGACATAGATTTGCAGACTGGGTTAAAAAGCAGAATCCTACAATTTGTTGTCTTCAAGAAACTCACCTTTCTACAAAGGATAGACATTATCTTAGGGTGAAAGGTTGGAAGACGGTGTTTCAAGCAAATGGGCCTAGAAAACAAGCAGGGGTTGCTATCCTAATATCAGACAGGGTGGACTTTAGTCCGAAGTTAGTCAAAAAAGATAAGGAAGGTCACTTTATATTGATTAAGGGCACACTCCAACAGGAGGACATTACAATCCTAAACATATATGCACCTAACATGGGGGCTCCCAAATTCGTCAAACAAACACTATTAGAACTAAGGTCACAGATAACACCAAACACGGTGGTGGTGGGTGACTTTAACACCCCACTCTCATCAATTGACAGGTCATCCAGGGAAAGAATAAACAGAGAGGCATCTGGACTAAATGAGGTCATAGAAGATATGGACCTAACAGATATATACAGGACATTTCATCCAAAGGCTGCAGAATATACATTCTTTTCAGCAGCACATGGAACATTCTCTAAAATAGACCATATATTAGGACACAAAGCAAATCTTAACAAATTCAGGAAAATTGAAATAATTCCTTGCATTCTATCTGACCACAATGGAATTAAACTACAAATCAGTAGCAAGAAAGGCTATAGAGCATACACAAAATCATGGAAGCTAAACAATACACTACTAAATGATGAGTGGGTCAATGAAGAAATCAAAAAGGAAATCAAAAAATTTATAGAGTCAAATGATAATGAGAACACAACATACCAAAATCTCTGGGACACAATGAAGGCAGTTCTAAGAGGTAAATTTATAGCCTTAAGTGCCTATATTAAGAAATTAGAAAGGTCGCAAGTAAACGACCTAATGCTTCGCCTTAAAGCCTTGGAAAAAGAAGAACAAGGCAAACCAAAAAGTAGTAGACGGGAAGAAATAATAAAGATTAGGGCAGAAATTAATGAAATAGAAACAAAAAGAACAATCCAAAGAATTAATGAAACAAAGAGTTGGTTCTTTGAAAGGATAAACAAGATTGATAAACCCTTAGCAAATCTGACCAAAAGAAAGAGAGAAGAGACACAAATTAATAAAATCAGGGATGAACAAGGTAACATCACAACAGATTCCAGAGAAATTCAAAAAATTATAGGGACATACTATAAAAGCATATACTCCACAAAGTATGAAAATCTGAAAGAAATGGATGATTTCCTTGATCTATATGACCTACCTAAATTAAATCAAAATGAGATTAATCACTTAAATAGACCTATAACAAACATGGAGATCCGAGCAGTTATCAATAATCTCCCAACTAAAAAAAGCCCAGGCCCGGATGGATTCACTGCTGAATTTTACCAGACTTTTAAGGAAGAGCTAACACCATTGCTTCTTAAGCTTTTCCAGGAAATAGAAAAAGAAGGAATCCTACCAAACTCCTTCTATGAGGCCAGCATCACCCTGATACCAAAACCAGGCAAAGATAGAACAAAAAAAGAAAATTACAGACCAATCTCCCTCATGAACATAGATGCAAAAATTCTCAACAAAATATTGGCAAACAGAATACAAGAGTATATCAAAAAGATCATTCACCCTGACCAAGTAGGCTTTTTCCCAGAGATGCAGGGATGGTTCAACATACGCAAATCTATAAATGTAATACATTACATAAATGGGTTGAAGGACAAAAATCACATGATCATCTCATTAGATGCAGAGAAAGCATTTGACAAAATCCAACATCCCTTCATGATAAAAGTCCTACAGAGACTGGGAATAGAAGGAACATATCTCAATATAATAAAGGCTATTTATGACAAGCCTACAGCCAACATATTACTAAATGGGGAAAAACTGGAAGCTTTTCCACTAAAATCAGGAACAAGACAAGGGTGTCCACTGTCTCCACTTCTATTTAATATAGTTTTGGAAGTCCTAGCCATAGCAATAAGGCAAGAGACACACATAAAAGGGATACAAATTGGAAAGGAAGAAATCAAGTTATCACTATTTGCAGATGACATGATTCTATACATAAAGGACCCTAAAGACTCTACTAGCAAGCTGTTAGAGCTAATCAAAACCTACAGCAATGTAGCAGGATACAAAATAAATACACAGAAATCAGTAGCCTTCATATATGCTAACAACAAACACACAGAGGATGAAATCAGAGAATCACTCCCATTCACAATTGCATCAAAAAAAATAAAATACCTTGGAATAAACCTAACTAAGGAAGTAAAGAATCTATACAATGAGAACTTTAAGACACTCAAGCGAGAAATTGCAGAAGACACTAGAAAGTGGAGAAACATCCCTTGTTCCTGGCTTGGGAGAATCAATATCGTGAAAATGGCAATCTTACCTAAAGCAATCTACACATTTAATGCAATCCCTATCAAAATTCCAAAGGCTTTCTTCATGGAAATAGAAAAAACAATCCAAAAATTCATTTGGAATCATAAAAAACCTCGAATATCTAAAATAATACTGAGCAACAAAAAAGAGGCTGGTGGTATCACCATACCTGATTTTAACCTATACTACAGAGCCATAGTAACAAAAACAGCATGGTACTGGCACAAAAACAGACATGTAGATCAGTGGAACAGAATAGAGGACCCAGATGTAAGCCCAAGTAGCTATAGCCACCTGATATTCGATAAAAATGCCAAAAATACTCATTGGAGAAGAGACAGCCTCTTCAACAAATGGTGTTTTGAAAACTGGATAAATATCTGCAGAAGGATGAAAATAGATTCTTCTCTCTCGCCATGCACAAGAATTAAGTCCAAATGGATTAAAGACCTTAACATCAGACCGGAAACTTTGAAACTGCTAGAGGAAAAAGTAGGGGAAACCCTCCAACATATTGGTCTTGGCAAAGACTTTCTAAATACAACCCCAACTGCTCAGGCAATAAAACCACAGATTAACCACTGGGACCTAATGAAATTACAAAGATTTTGCACCGCAAAGGACACAGTGAAAAAAGCAAAGAGGCAACCTACAGAATGGGAAAAAATCTTCGCCAGCTATATATCTGATAAAGGATTAATATCTAGGATATACAAAGAACTCAAAAAGTTAACTAATAAGGAATCAAACAGGCCAATCAAAAAATGGGCTAAGGAGCTAAATAGAGAGTTCTCAAAGGAAGAAATACGAATGGCATATAAGCACCTAAAAAAATGTTCTACGTCACTAGTCATCAGGGAAATGCAGATTAAAACTACATTGAGATTCCATCTCACTCCTGTCAGATTGGCCACCATCATGAAAACAAATGATCATAAATGTTGGCGGGGATGTGGAAAAAAAGGAACCCTTCTGCACTGCTGGTGGGAATGCAATCTGGTCCAGCCATTGTGGAAAACAGTGTGGAGGTTCCTAAAGCAGCTAGAGATTGATCTACCATATGACCCAGCTATAGCACTCCTAGGCATATATCCAAAGGACTCATCTCATTTCCTTAGAAGTACATGCTCAACCATGTTTATTGCTGCTCAATTTATAATAGCTGGGAAATGGAACCAGCCTAGATGTCCCTCAACAGATGAGTGGATAATGAAGATGTGGTACATTTATACAATGGAGTTCTACTCAGCGGTAAAGAAAAATGAAGTTATGAAATTTGCAGAAAAATGGATGGACCTGGAAAGTATTATACTAAGTCAGGTAACCCAGGCCCAGAAAGCCAAGCGCCACATGTTCTCCCTCATATGGGGATCCTAGCTACAGATGACTGGGCTTCTGTGTGAGAATGAAAATACTTAGTAGCAGAGGCCAGTAAGTTGAAAAGGAGACATAAAGGGTGGAGAAAGGAAGGGAGGAGGATACTTAATAGGTTGATATTGTATATATGTAATTACAATGATTGTAATGGGGAGGTAATATGATTGAGAATGGAATTTCAAACGGGAAAGTGTGGGGGTGGGGAGGGAGGGAATTACCATGGGATATATTTTATAATCATGGAAAATGTTAATAAAAATTAAAAAAAAAAAATGTCAAAATGAAACCCATGACTCTGTATGCTAAAAGAAATAAAATCGTTACCTTAACAAAATTACATAATAGAATTCTTAAATCTAAACAATATTCCTGAATTTTCTTGAACAAACTTGCTATTTTGCTTATTTGTTTTAGCCATTAGTGTATTTAGTAAATTACTGGTTTGAAAAGTTGTTTTTCTTCCTTGGACATATTTATTAAATAAACATTTTGACCTGAAGGACAAAGGAATGAGACATCAAAACAGAGGAAGGACTACTTAGAAAGAGGAAGGTTCTCAGGAGAATAGGGATAATGAAGGGAAGAAAAGAGAGGCTAATGGGATAGGAATGTGATTAAATTACAGAATCTTCATGTATTAAAATTCACAATAAATATGTTTAATAATTATCAGCTCTCTTTTCATAGTTCTCAATCTTTTCAAAGATTTTTCAATCTTTTATGTAACTTTTAAGTATGGCAGCTTCTTCATTTCATAAAGTGATTTCTCTGTAGTTTCTGCCTCCAAATGAGCTGCTAAAAATTTATCATCATTCTGTTTTTCTAAAACAATGACACCTGGTAATATTTATTCAGTACTTCAAAATATCTTATAAGTTTAATGTAATATCTGCTTGTTTTTATTATTTTAAATATACCAGATTATCTCTCCCTCAAATAAAATATTAAGGAACAGCTTTTTCCTCAACCACCAGTTCTTTTTAAATTAAACTCTTATCTTTAAATACAATATATATTCAAATACATAACTCATTTACTTCTTTGGAAAAGCCTGTGACTTATCAAGACTAGTGGTTTTTTAAGAGACAGAGTGAGAAACAGAGAGAAAGAATTGATGTGCCTGGACCTCAGCCTCTGAAATCAAACTCCAGATGCTTGTGCCACCTAGTGGGCATGTGTGACTGTGTGCTTGCCTCACCTTTGTGCATCTGGCTTACACTGGATATGGAAAGTGCACAGGGGTACTTAGGCTTCACATGCAAGTGTCTTAACCACTAAGCCTTCTCTCCAGCCTAAGGTTGGTGTTTTTGATGTATTTTATTATATACATTCAATTGAACTATTAGGATATTAGATAACTATGGATGATAGAAATGATGAATTTGGAAAACCACTTCTCTTTAACCATGTTCCAAATTAGCAAATAATCTACTGAATTTCTACAATACATAGGTCCTTTTACCTTCTTTGTTGTGTGTCCTGTCTTTCTCAAATGGTAGATCACATTTTTGTTGTTCTGTTTTGTAATTAGTACTTTGAGGAACATCATTAGAAGTCCTGAGATAAGGGAAAAATAAAGCTGAATGTCAATAAAACATCACAATTCATATTTTAATCTTTTAATAAAATATATATTTTTTTCATTTTACTTTATCTTTTAAGATCGTGTCTTAGTGGCTATGCGGCTCTGACTGGTTTGGAACTCACTACATAGACCAGACTGGCCTCAAACTTATAGCAATTCTGCTTCTGCCTCCCAAGCACTGGGATAGCATGCATGGGTCTTTAATATCAATATACAACTTTAATACAATAATACAACCATCTTTAATGCAATATTAAAATCTCTCACATTCGCACAAATATAAGGCATCGTCATATCTTTATTTAGTACTACTGTTGCAGTTACTTTTTTGTTACTGGCAGAAAACACCCAACCAAAAACAGGTGATGGGAGAGAATGATTTATTTTGGGTCTAAGCCTCAAGGAAAAGCTCCACATTGGAAGGGAAATGATGGCATGAGCAGAGGATGGACATCACCTCTGCCACAGTCAGTGGAACATGGCATGCCAAGAGTGAGCCAAATACTGGTAAGGGGGACCTGGGTATTAAAACCATAAGCCTGCTACCAACAACAAACCTTCAACAAGGCTCCAATTTCCAAATTGGCACCAGGTGGGGTCCTAGCATTCAGAACACATGAGTTTATGGGGGACACTTAATTCAAACCACCATAATCTGCCTCTGGCCCCTGAAACTGATGACCATTCATGATATAAAATGCAATGCATTCAGTCTAATGTTAAAAGTTATTATAGTTTTATTTCAATTTATTTACCAGAAGAGACATACACACACAAAGAGAAGGAGCATGATGGGGTCTCCTCCTGCTGCAAATGAATTCCGGTTATATGTGCCACTCTGTTAAGCTGGGTTTATATGGGCACTGGGAAATCAAATACAGGGCATTTGAGCTTTACAAGCAAGCACCTCAACTGCTGAGCCATCTCTCCAGCCCAGTACCCATAGTTGTTATCAACCCCAATAGTATTCAAATATCCCCATAGTCCAAGGTCTCTTAACTGTGAGCTGTAAAACCAAAATAACATTATAGTACAATGTAGACAGTCACACTGTAAAAGATGGCATTTAGCATAGCAAGGAAATACTGAACCAATATAAGATCTAAAACAAACAGAGAAAACATCATATCCTATAGCTCCAAGTCTGGCATCTCTACTCAGTGACAAAGTGTCTGGAGCCCAAATTTCATGCCTATAGCTGAACTGCTAATGGCCTGGGCGACACACTATCCTGAGCTCACAGCTCTTTTTGGCTGCAGGAACATAGTCCTATATCTACAAATTATTCCTGGGTCTACAATAAAAACCATTATTCATCCATCTTATGACTCCACAGGACCTCCACATAGGGAATCCTAACAACCCTGCCTCATATTGCCCAAGACCATTTACCAGAAATAAAACTGAATTGCAACTCCAATAAGCCTTTCTCCTACATCTGTTATACTCCCACAGTACCAAGTGGGTTACCAACTGTCCATCCAGGGAAGTATAAAGCCAACTTTGAAGAATAGAACACTCCTTCATCATTTAGGCTCCTTACTTTCAAAACAGTCATTATTCTTTCTGGTATCCCAATGCAGAATACCTGGCCAAATATCAATGATTATAATCTCTCAAACAAATGCACCTAAACATACCAGCAATTTTGGCCCAAAGTTTTCATTTCTTTCTTTGCCATATCCTTCCAGACCATTTCTATGCAATATAACCACACACAAGTTCTCTGTATATGGGAAGAATGCAACAAACTTCTCACCCAGCTGCTTGTAGCCCAGTGTGGACAAAGCTTATTCTTCTCCTTTTAAGCCAAACTTCATAATCCATTGTTCTTAATGGATTTAGGTCTTTCAACTCTAACAAGAATGGTTTTAGAGAATTGCAAGGTATCCCTTAGACCAAGGTTTCAAATCCTCCTACATTCGTCCTACAAATCAGTTTCAAAAAGCTAAAAGCCACATGGTCAGGTTGCTAGCAGTTACAACCCCACTTCTCTGGTACCAATTTTCTGTTGAAGTTACCTTCTCATTCATACATCTTGTAAAATATTTCTCCTACATTCTTTATATGCTTTTAAAATTATATCACTATTTCCACATATATCACTAAAGAGCATTTTTTATGATGGAGTGGAAGAAGTGATGGTTAGAAAATTAGGGGGAGGGAGGCAGAGAAAGTAGTGTTAGGTTGGACTAATTTAGGACTTTTAGATATTCCTAACATAAGATTAGGGCTTCCTACTCCATATGTGCACTTTGAAAAACAATGAGACATCAAATAAATAGAAACAAATTCTGCATGTTTACATGATGGCTACTTTAAGTTTTAATTTTTTTTCAAGGTAGGGTCTTGCTGTAGCCCAAGCAGGCCTGGAATTTACTATGTAATCTAAGGCTGGTCTCAAACTCACAGTGATCCTCCTACCTCTGCACCCCAAATGCTGGGATTAAAGGTGTGCACCACCATGCCTAGCTAATTTATTATTTTTATTTATTTATTTACTTTCAAACAGAAAGAGACAAGAGAGAGTGAGAAAGAAAGAGGAGTGAGAGAAGCCAGGCGTGGTGGCACACACCTTTAATCCCAGCACTCGGGGGCACAGGTAGGAGGACGGCCATGAGTTCGAGGCCACCCTGAGACTACATACTGAATTCCAGGTCAGCATGGGCCAGAGTGAGACCCTATCTCAGAAACCAAAAAAAAAGGGGGGGGGAGAGAGAGAATGAATGGGCAGGCCAGGGTCTTCAGCTACTGCAAACATACTCCAGATGCATATACCACTTTGGTGCATCTAGATTTACGTGTGTAGTGGGTAATTGAACTGGGTTGTTAGGGTTTGCAGGCAAGCACCTTAATCACTGAGCCATCTCTCTAGCCCTACTTTCATGTTTTTTAATGTTTCTTCACTTTTTTATATTTATTTATTTGAAAGCAGAGAAGGAGACAGCGATAATAGGCATGCCAGGACTTCCATCTACTGTAAACAGACTCCAGATACATGCATGCCACTTTGCATTTGGCACCACGTGAATACTGTCAAATTAAAGTCTGGTTGTTAGGCTTTCCAAGCAAGCACCTTAACTGCTAAGCCTTCTCTCCAGCCTCTTCTTCCATATTTTTTGGACTTTTTGTGATTTCTTTTCGATGCTGAGGACCAAACCCAGAGCCTTGCACTTGCTAGGCAAGTGCTCATCCACTGAGCTAAATCCACAACCTCTGAAATTTGATCTTTTTTGTCTTTTTGGTTTTTTGATGTTGGGTCTTACTCTAGCCCAGGATGAACTGGAATTCACTTTGTATTCTCAGGGTGGCCTCGAAATCAGGTGATCCTCCTATCTCTGCCTCCTGGGTGTTGGAATTAAGGGCATGCACCACCACACCTGGCTTGTCTTTCATGTTTTTTTAAAAAATAATTTATTTATTTGGGCTGGAGATAAGGGTTATAATTTAAGGTACTTGACAGCAAAGCCAAAGGACTCAAGTTTGATTCCCCAGTACCCATGTAACACCAAATGTACAAGGAGGTACATGGGTCTGTTCTTCATTTGCAATGGCTAGAGGCTCTACTCTGCCTTATTCTCTCTCAAATAAATAAAATACTTTAAAATATTTCATTTTTTATTTGAGAGTTAGAAAGAAACAAAGAAAGAAAGAAAGAAAATGGCAGATAAAAGAGAATGGGCACTCCTAGGGCCCCAGCCACTGCAAGTGAACTACAGACACACAGCTACTAGGCAATCAAATCGGGGTCCTTAGGCTTTGCAGGCAAGTGCTGCAACCACTGAGTCATCTCTCTAGACCCTCGAGGTAGGGTTTCACTCTAGCCTAGACTAACCTGAAACCCAAGTCTGTAGTAATAGGCTGGCCTCAAATTGATGCTAATTTTCCTACCTCTGCCCCCTGAGTACTGGGAATAAAGGAATGTCACCACCTGGCTAAACCCATTATTTCTTACACTAATTTTAAAAAAATTAAATTAAGTCAGATGATGCATAGGAAGTGAATTATGCAAGGTTTCTGTAAAAGGATTGTGCATGTCCTCATGCAGCTTTCAAAACCAGAGCTCAAGAAACCTCTAAAAATGTTTTGAGGGCTGGAGAGATGGCTTAGCTGTTAAGGTTGTTGCCTGTGAAGGTCCCACGTAAGCCAGACACACAATGATGCAAACACACAATGTCGCACATGCTCACAAAGGGGCACACTTGTTCACAGTGACTAAAGACCCTGGCATGCCCATTCTCTCTCTCTCTCTCTCTCTCTCTCTCTCTCTCTCTCTCTCTCTCTCTCTCTCTCTCATTCTCTCTCTCTCTAAATAAAGAATGGCTTTGACTCCCCACCACCAGCTTTTGCCAGCATGTTGCCTTCAGTCCTCAACCTCACTACCAATGAGACTTCCTGAGCCCAGGATCAAAACAAAATGGCTGCCCACCCTACCATCGACATGCACAGGGAAGTTTTCTATCAGGAGTACAAAAGTTTGGATATGTTCAGAAATTTCTCCCCCTCTTTCCACCCAACCACCCTCTCCTCAAGCCTTCTGCTGATCTTCTGGAGTTGCTGGGTGGCACCTTAAAGCTAGCTGACTCTATGAAACCCATGGCCCCGGATATGCTGCTTACTACCTAAAAGGTACCCACCATTGGAAGGAAATAAAGTTTTTGTAGAAAAGTTGAGGTTTAAGCAAGTGTAACTTTGGCCTGACTTGCTTAAACTCTAGTCAGGTCCCATGTTAGAATCACAATCCTCAATGAGTCTGCTGGAACAGACTCAGCAGTCAACTCAGATCTCGAAGCTGCGAAGCCTAGTACTTAACCAAAGAGGAAATTGAATAACGTGAGATTAACAAACTCCTCATCTTTGGCACCCTACCTGACTTCCTCTTGCTTGTCTGGAGGGGACCACATTTCAGTAAAAACTGAGGGACTACACAGCCAGCAAGTGGCTGTGTTGCTGTGGCTCAGTTTCCACGGGAGAAGCGGCACCTCGTGTTCCGTCTGCTTGTACTCCATCTTCCCACCGGAAATGAATTTGCGTCACAGGATTGACGTGCATAACGTGACCACAATATTCAAATTTCCGATCACTGAGCATCATGGGATCATAACCAAAACTACAAAATGCATGTCTAAATTGGCCATTGACTAGATGTGTTCACATAATTTCAACATCTTTGCCCCATCATGGTTAAGAGCCTTTTGGCTCCTGAACATAGATGTACAGTTCAGTATTTCATCATGTTTACAGGTTTAGAAGAATGATCTCAATACTCTGTGGCTGTGTGTATGGAGATAACAATCTACCTAACTCTAATCAATAGGTCTCCTATATAACTTGTAAGAGTTGGGAATATAGTTCATTAGTAGAGTGCTTTTCATGCAGAAAGATCTGTGTTCAATCTCACTGCTGCAAAAAAGAAATCTGTGGATTTGGCTTGAGACCTAAGGCTTCCACATATTAACAGCCACTTGTGGACACATGACATATGTAAGTAGAACATGCTATGATGTGGAGAGTAGATCTATCAAATGACAATATCAGTAGCATGAATAGGGAGACAAATTTAAGCTTTAAGAGCTCATGATGCTAACATGGCTAGTAGAAATTCTACATTATTTAATGTTCACATAATTCTATCCTTATTTATTAATGGAAACTCTTATTTATTTCATTAGATTTATTATTAAAGGTATAGAATTGAGGTGTGGATCAAGGTCCCTTCTGAGATTTCTAGGTTCTTGTGTCTTTGAACAATGATTTGGACAGAGATAAGTGGATAGTAACTGAAAAATGAGATAGTTTGTTAAGAAAGAAATGCTGTTGAGTTTGGAAATGGGCTAGAGCTGGAAAGAGAAGCAAATGTTCCCTGTAGCCTCAAGTATTTGTGATTAAGCCTTCTATTTAGTCCTCAGCTGGTAGAGCCTTTGAGAAGTGGAGGCTGGATGGAAGAGTTATCTCACTAGGGATGGGCCTTGAGGGTTATTCCTCTAGTTTACTGGATACTTAGGAGCTCACACTTGTTGCTGCCTCCTGCTGATATATAATGATGTGACAATATATGAGGTCCTGGTGTCCTGGTCTTCAGTGCTTTCTCTACCATGATGAAACTTCCCATTGAAACTTTCAGCCAATATAAAAAGTGTCCTCCCATAGTCTGATGTTTTGTCATAGGAACAAGAAGGTAAATGCTTCAGAAACAATGAGATAATGAGAGTGGGATTGTTGCTTCTATAAATTTGAATATGTGGTTTTTGTCTTTTGGAATTTGTATACAGAAGAATATGGAAGGATTTGGAACTTTGGATTAGAGATTCCTCAAAGTGCTATAAGCAGGGATTGACGGGCTATTCTGGAGAAAGTTGGAAAGACCACAGTATAGGAAGAACTAGGTAGACTATGAAAGTTTGGCTTATGAATTATCACATTTCGTTGGAACTGGGTTGGAGGCAGTTCTTTTGATATTTTGGCTGTGTTGCATCCATGTACTGAGAATATGAGCAGAGTTGAATTTAAAAACAATGGTATGATGTGTTTGGTGAAAGAAAAACCTAGAGCAAGAAGCTATGTGTAATGTAAAGTTTGGCACAGAAAGAAATGTAAGTAAATTTAAAACTCCAGATTCATTAGGCTGCAATCATTAAATAATTTCAACCATTAAGAATGGATCAGCTGTTCTGCAGTTGCTCAATAGGAAAGATCCCCTTAGGGTGAAATCTCTGGCTTGGATAGAAAGTAAGCAGCATAGCTGGAAGGGTAAAAAGTTACCTAAGCATATTAGAATTCAGAGGATTTCATGCCATAGATACTGATATGAAGCTACAGAATTTGATCTTTTCTATGCTTGTTTTCTGTCTTTCATTGGTCCAGACTCTCCTTTTATGCCTTCTTTTTGCAGTGAGAATGCTTACTCTGTGCCACTATGTCTTGGAAGAATGTAACTTGAGTTTGGGTTTTCTAGGGCTCACAATTAAGAGCCTATCATAAATCTCAGATGAGACTTTAAACTTTTTTAAAGTGATTTTTTTTTGAGGTAGGGTTTCACTCTAACCCAGGCTGATGCAGAATTCATTCACTGTGTTGTCTCAGGTTGGCCTCAAACTCATGGTGATCCTCCTACTTCTGCCTCCCAAGTGCTGGGATTAAAGACTTGCACTGCCACACCTAAAAAAAAAAAAAGTTTATTTAAATTTATTTTATATTTATTTATTAGAGAGAGAGATAATGGGCACATCAGAGCCTCCAGCCACAGCAAATGAATTACAGAAACATGTGCCACCATATGCATCTGGCTTATGTGGGTTCTCAGGAGTTGAACCTAGGTCCCTTAGGCTTCTAAGGTAAGTGCCTTAACTGCTAATCCATCTCTCCAGTTGATTTTGGATTTATGAGTGGTGTTTGGATTAATAAAGTCTGTGGGGACCTTTAAAGTTGGACTGAATGCATTTTGTATCATGAGATGGTCATGAGTCTGTGAGGTATCATGTGATGTTTTGATTGAATAATTTCCCATAGCTTTATATGTTTATGATTAAGCCTCCTAATTTGTTACAAGCCTTTGGGATGTTGAGCCTTACTAATGGAGGACTGTCAATGGGGACAGACATTCAGGTTTATTAGTCCAGCTCACTGAGTGTTCAGGAGATCACCCTTGCTGCTGCAACTTGCTGATCTATGACAATGTGACAAGATGTCATTGTCACACTTCCCTTGCCATGATGAAACTTTTCCTTAAAAACATTTTATGAACTAAACCCATTCCTCCAATAGGCTGTTTCTGTTTTCTGTCACCAACAAGAAGCTGCAGCTATATCAGAAATGCCCAGAGATTCCATGGTTGATGACTAAGATGGGACAGGCCTGCAATGCCTGTGTAGGAGATGAGATGTAGGCTGGCAATGTCTGACCTGGAAAAGAGGGGCAGACCAGTGATGTCTAGCTATAAAAGGGGTGTTTAAGGCAAGGTATGTCATACCCAAGGCTAGTGTTACCTAGTTAGGCTGGAAACTTGAAAATATAGGTAGTATCCCAGGTCTATATTATACTTCCTCATTTCTTTTTTTTTTTTTCTCTTTTGGTTTTTCAAGGTAGGGTCCCACTCAAGCTCAGGATAACCTGGAATTAAGTATGTAGTCTCAGGGTGGCCTTGAACTCATGGCAATCCTCCCACCTCTGCCTCCTGAATGCTGGGATTAAAAGTGTGCACCACCACTCCTGGATTCTTCTTCTTTTTCTTTTAGATACACAACAAGCACAGGAAACACACTTTAGCTTTAGTATTCATTTAAAAAAGCTCTGGGGCTGGAGAGATGGCTCAGTGGTGACGTGTTTGCCTGCAAAGCAAAAGGAACACAGTTTGATACTCCAGGATCCATGTAAGCCTGATGCACAAGGTAGCACATGCACCTGGTGTTCATTTGCAGTGGCTGGAGGCCCTGGCATGCCCATTTTCTCTCCCTCTCTCTCTCTCTCTCTCCCCCTCCCTCCCTCCCTACCTCCCTCTCTCTTTCTCTTTCTCTCTCTCTCTCTCTCTCTCTCTGTGTCAAATAAATAAATAAGTGAAATATATCTTTTAAAAAAGCTCTGGTCTAAAATAATGTTGAAACAAACATTTCTATCTGTAAGTATATACCCCCTCCTTTACTGTTTAGCTCCTAAAATGAATAGGGAAACTTATTGCTTTAGATCTGCATGATCAGTTACCCACCTTTGGTTTTTTGTGAAACTAAGCCTACCTTACATTTCAAAGAGGGGGGATACAAATTTCTAATTAGTGATTTTTTTTCTTAGGGCACACCCAGATTTGATGTTATTATGTAATGTGTATCGATATTATTTTTATATGTTGTTTTGTCAAAATGGAGACATCACGACATTATTCTAAGCACACACATAACTAAATAACAAAATCCGTGGCCATTTAAGTTCTTCCATTTATTTTTATCTTATATTGACATTTTTTTTGTTTTATACATAGGTATTTCTTGGCATACAAACCTAAAATTTGTGAATGTTATTGTTTTGATTTTATATTAAAAATCTGATAAATGCATATTCACAAACTTGAATAATTTTAACTTCTTAAAATCATCTGTGAGAAAAAGCCTAAATAGGTCTTTATTAGCAGACACACCTGTAGGACTGTGCTTCAGGGACTAGGGAGGCCAGCTGCCTGAGGTGCAACCTCACTACTGCCTGTGAGAAAGTACAGGATGTCATGTCTTCTTTCTGGCTTGCTTGAAGAGAATCTTCCTTTCAAATGGAGCTGATAAAGGAATAGGCATACAAAACTGAGGACACAAAAGGTCTCCTGAGGGATTTCTGGAGGTACTACTCCTCAGCACAAAAGGGCATTTTTTCTAATCTGGAATGTTCTAGGGTCTTTCTCTGCTGCCTGGAATTACTTCTTTCATTTTCCCACCAACTCAATGGATCCAACACTGAGGAGGATGGAGCAAAGAGAAAATAATGTGCTTGCTGAGTGCTGCATCAAGTTCCTGTGCCAGGATGTCCTACCTCATGAATCTGGTAGTACTGCCTGTTCTGGGATGTCTATAAAAAGAATCAAAATGATGGGAAAATTTTCCTATTTTAATTTCCGTGTCAGGCTAAGGAATGGAAAAATAGGTCATGTGTCATATAGATCTTCATATCTCTGAAATTTGCCATGACATCCAGGCTTGGAAACTGCCCCCATAGCCAATGATGCATCTTCTGCTATCTTCCTTTGGGCCTATGGCTCATTGCATCTCACCTTACCACAGAAGTTTCCTCCTCCTTGTTATCACAGAAGAACATAAAGGCCTATGGTTTATTTGCAGGACAAACTGCTGCCTGATAAGTCTTTTCTGGGATCCAGTCAATGTACAGAAATGTCAAATCCAAGCACAGTACTCATGTGGAAGGTTGGAAGCTGGGAAGTGAGTCTGTGTCAGGGGCATATCAACCACTGTGGGGGAAGTTCAGCCACATCTGCTTGGTTATGTCACACCTTCCTTGCCTACAGATGGGAGAAGGGAAAGAAATCCACTATTTCCCTCTTAGCACTAATTTCTTGAATATGACACAAAATTTATTTCTTCCATCCATTAGTTCCCCATAGAGTACTCTGCTTGAAATTATCTAGGGGGGGACTTTCAGAATAATTAGTAATGACTTAAGGCCTGGGTACAAAAGGACAACATTTGTTGGTACTTTCTAGTAGGTGACTCTGGGCGATCTTATCACTTTATCCCTGAACTTCAGTTGCTGCATGTATTAAATGGGGATCAGAATGGCAACCATGGGCTGGAGAGATGGCTAAGCAGTTAAGCCGCTTGCCTGCAAAGCTTAAGGACTCAATTTCAATTCCCCAGTAACCACATAAACCCAGATGTATGAGGTATATATGCATCTGGAATTCATTTTCAGTGGCAAAGGCCCTGGTGCACCCATTCTCTCTCTCTATCTCCCTCTTTTTCTCTTAAATATTTTAAAAAAGAATGGTAACCATGTTATAATATCATTAAATAGGGAAGTATAAGAGAAACCCTTTTTTGAGAGTGGCAGAGACAGAAAGAGGCAGAGAGAGAGCACGAGAGAGCGAGAATGGGCATGCCAGGGCCTCCAACAACTGCAAAAGAACTCCAGGCTCGTGGGCCCCCTTATGCATCTGGCTAACTGGGTCCTGGGGAATTGAGCCTCAAACTGAGGTCCTTAGGCTTCACAGGCAAGTGCTTAACCACTAAGCAATCTCTCCAGCCCAAGAGAAACTCGTTAGTATGTGCTTTGCACATGTTAAAATACCAAAATATGTCACCATACTGATGTAACCAAACAGAAATGGAAGGTCTGACACAGAAAATAGGAGGTTTTAGCCACTCACTTATTCTCCTGACACACAAGTTGCCCCACCCATTTGTCAAAGGGTCATTGTGGCTTCTGTGCTTGATGCAAGAAAACTTGCCAAATAACTTTCATCTGAAAAATTAAACAAAATGCAATTTGGGCTGTTTGATGGACAAGTCACTAAAGTTTGATATTCCAACTTGATGGAGAAGCAGAGGCTGGCCATTTATCAGTACTACTTCCAGATCATGATCCAGTCACAGAACTGCTGAAGGTTTTGTTGCAGGATATTTTCAGCCTTGTTGCTGAGAGCCATGGTGGACCTTCCAGTGATGCTGGGGAAATTGAATGAGGGAGACAGATACTTGAAACCACCCTTAAATTGGAGAAATTTCAGCTTCTGTTCTTTATTTTCAAATGTAACAGTATCGCACTGGCAAAACTGGGTTACCATTCACTTTCCAGGTTATAAAGCTTCAGTCTTCCCTGACTCCTGATTGTTGTCTTATTGCAAGCTCTTTTGCCTTACCTGGCCTATTCATGCCTCAACCAGATTTCTTTTCATTTTAAGTGTTATCTCCAAGTCTTTGTCCTACTTCTCCCTAGGAGCTTCTCCTTTTCTGCTTAGTTCTGTTGAAATTTCTTCCTAATTGAAACGTTCCTTCCTAGAGGGAGGAAGGAGGCTCAGGAAACTCTCCTGGAGGGAGGAAGGAGGCTCAGGAAACTCACGTGGTAAACAAGATTAGGAAAGCTGAAATTTAGGGCCTTTCAAGGACCATCCCAAAGGTTATAGAAAAGTTTTTTGTGTGTGTGTTGGGGGTCTCTGACCAGTTGAATTGTCTGAAAGTGTTGCAGTATGCTCCAGATATGCAGTCTCTATGAGTCTTGGCCTATGTTTTGGTGGTCTTTTCAGTGATGCAACTGCCTTTGAGTCATCCATGTTCTCATCAGTGTTGGTAACTTCAATAAATTAACTGATCCACTAAAATTGGATTTTTTTTGCAGTTGTGTTTTGTCTATTTTTTGTACCCAAACTGGAGTGAATAGATGTGTGTTTGCATCTTCCCAGGGAAACAGTTTCACCCAGCATGTTCTTTTCCTGTTCTATTTTTTACTATTCACAGCAAACTGGCTATGTTTATATATGTATACATACATACATATTCAAGCTACCACATTTTGCCCCTGGTCCCCAATAGATTTATAACTATCACACATTGTAAATTGTATTTAGTCCAATTTTAAAGGTCATCACAGTCTTGACCAACTTAAGATAGTGAGTCTTATAAAATCAAACAAGTTAAATACTTTCAACATACCTTACTATGTAGCCCTGGCTGGCCTGAAAGACATTATGTGGTGCAGGCTGGTTTTGAATTTATGGTGATCCTCTTGTCTCTGCCTCCAGAGTGCTGGGATTACAGGTGTGTTCCACCAACATGTCTGGCTCCTGATATGGCTTTAATTAGAGTAACAAGCTTATGTACCCCACTTACCTTTCTCCAACAAATGTGTATTTAAATAAACTTGCAAATCTGATTTTGGACTTTTAAGTGTGGTGGAATTCAGATTTTATAATTGTAACCCTCAGGAGTGCCTTCTGTCAGACTGTCAAATATATCACCATGGGGATCTTGGACTTTACTGTCATGGCCACTTGCTCTCCCCCATGCTTTTGTTTACTCCAAGACTTGGGCCAACTCTACTGTGTCCTTCATGTGAAATGTTGTGGTGATGGAACTTGATGGGACCAGAAGGATTCCCCTTCCTCTGGAATCAGTTGTGGCTGGATGCTAAGGTTTCTTGGTCTCAAAGCCTTGACAACTGGGGACTTTGAATTAGTGTCCAGAAAAGCACTTGACTTTAGAGCTGAGTAACAAAAGTGGCTCACCTCATTTTAGGGAGGTGTTTTCTATGCAGAGAATCAATCGGTAATGCTTGGGTTATGGAGGGAATTCTCTTACAAGAGAGCCAAAGCCAGCCAGTAGGAACAGGCTAAATGGCTGGATGTGAGTGTTATATGCGGGGGGGCGGGTGCAAATATGGTGGTACGTAGGCATGGAGAAATGTAAATGCTCTGTGGCAGAATGAGAATGCTCTATGATAGGGTGCAGATGGTGGGGTGCAAATGCTGTGTGGTAGGATGCAAATAATCTATGGTGGGTGTGAATGCTCTATGATGGTGAGGTGCATATGGTCTTTGGAGGGTTGTAAACCTTCTGTGGCAGGCAGCATGAATTTTCTATGGTAGGGTGCAAATTACCTGTAGTAGGGTGAAAATTATCTAAGAGGGGTGTGCATGCTCTGTAGCTGGGTGTTAATGCTCTATAGTAATGGGGTGCAGATGCTTTGTTAATGTTCCCTGTTGAGATGGCATGTGACATGGCTGGTGTGAATGCTGACTGGAAAGCAAGGGTTGGGTGTGGGCTGTGCACTTTGGATGCTCCTTTTCATGGGATGCTGAATTCATATTATTTTTTGTTTGCTTGTTTGTTTCTCTAGGTAGGGTCTCGCTCTAACCCAGGCTGACATGGAATTCAGTATGTAGTCTCAGGGTGATCCTGCTACCTCTGCCTCCACTCAGCCTGAATTCATATTATTTTTTAAAATTTATTTATTTATTTATTTATTTATTTGGCAGACAAAGAGGGAGAGGGAGAGAGAGAATGGGTATGCTAGGGTTTCCAAACACTGCACATGAACTCCAGATGCGTGTGTCCCCTTGTGTATCTGGCTAACATGTGTCCTGGGGAATAGAACCTGAGTCCTTTGGCTTTGTAGGCAAACACCTTAACTGCTAATTCCAGCCCTGAATTCATATTCTTGATGAATCATGAGAAGCCTAGGGGTGATAGAGGCACTTAGGCCTGGGTTCCCAACTTACCAAGGACCAAGGACAGGCCTTATTGCACGGCTCCTTGACAAGGTTATCTTTAGGAACAAGCTCAAGTCCGTGGGCCCCATGAACAGTTGGGAATAGGATCCAGTTTTCCTAAACTTTCCTAGACATCTCTGTGACCCAGTGTCATAACAAATTTCAAATTGGAAAAATCCCTGAGGGTCATTCCTATATGATATGCCCTCAGCACAGAGGCCCTGATTCATTCCCTGATAGTGGAGAAGGCTAGGAGACTCACCTTAGGAAGCTCACCTTAGCCAACAGACCCTAGTCATGTGCCCCCACAGGGTTAGCCTGCCATGTATCTGTGACCTATATGCACAGCATCATGCATAATGCAAATGCCTGCAGACTTGTGGAAAGAGCAGACTGATGTAGATGGGAGCCACTGTAGGAGACCTCTTGCCTGGAACGTTCAAAAAGTTATGTTGAGAAGGATGAAAATTCCAGTGCCAGTTTAAGTAGTCCACAGACCTGATAGTCAAGTGCTCTATGTGATCTTGGGTAAATAAACAGCTATTACTAACATTTTGGACCCCTGGAAAAATCTGAAGCTATATATGTTGAGATTAGAGAATCTTTCTCAGAGGTGTTACCTTTGATGCTTGTTTTGAAGTTATTGTAGGTAGACAATGTTTTTTTTGTTTTCAGAAAGGTTCTAAAGCCAAAAACTTACCTTCAAGTTTCAGTAACCAGAAATAAAGTAAATGAGCAAGCTTCTTAGTAGCTCAAGCACATGAGTGCAAATATCCACCACACACATCTTCCAAGATTTCTGTAGGGTTGTTGTTGTTGCTGCTGTTGTGTGTGAATGCATGTGGAAATGAGAGGTCAGTGTCCAATGTCTTCTTTAATTGCTTTCCAACTTATTTTTTTTTAAATTTTCTTTGGTTTTCCAAGGTGGGGACTCACTCTAGCCAAAACTGACCTGGAATCCATCATCTAAGGCTGGCCTCAAATTCACAGCAATCCTCTTATCTCTGCCTCCTGAGTGCTGGGATTAAAGATATGCATTATTATGTGTGGCCACCTTATTTTTTGAGACAAGATCTCTTACTGAACCTGGAGCTCACTGATTTGGCTAGACAAGCTAGCAAGCAAGGCCAAGGGATCCTCCTGTCATTGCCTCTTCAGTGCTACAATTGTATGTAGATGTTTTTATATGGATATTGGGGAACATAACTCAGGTCTTCATGCTTGTGGACATGTACTTTACCCACCTCTTCTCAGCTCCGTCTCCCCATTTTAGTAGGTTTTCAAATATGCAAGTAGGAAGTAGGGGAGAAAATCCTTCCCAGGGGTCTGTGACACTGAGAACAATCAACTGCCAGTTTCTTGGTTATCCTTTCCTGTCCTATCAGTACCTCACCAGTGCCAGGTTACACTCCAGGGCCTGACTGTCCACACATGATATTGGCTTGCTCACAACCTATGGAAGATCCCAAACTTTGGGTTCATGTTTAGATTTAATTGTCAGCTCTGTGCTCCTCACTTCCTGCTTGATGAGGAAGCTGTCTTACTTGGGTTACCAGGGGCATGGGAAATGGGAGGATATATTTCTGACATGAGGAGAATGGGATATGTTCCCCCCTTCCTGGTAGGTATAGTTGAATGCTTAGGTCCAATTTCAGGTCGCATTATCTCTGAAGATACCCTGGTGGTCCTCCACTCCTATGGCTCCTAAGCTCTCTCTGTAGGCAAATTAGAGACCTCTGACTCAGAGTTATTGTTTCAGCCAGGTTCCTGCTATATCAAGTGCTACTGGTGGCTCATAGGGAGCTTGGTGGGAAGGTCAAAGAGTACACAGTACATGAAGATATTGAAGAAGACAGTCTCTCTGGACCTTTCTCTATCTCACTCTGCTCTAGAACTTCTGGAGATCTTGGGGAAAACTGGGAGAGTGGAAGCTCATCTCTTGCCTACTCAATGGTGACTTCTGTGCCTTCTTATACACACCATAACACCCAGGAAGAAGAAAGAGGTGTTGGTCTTCTTCCCATCTAATTTCAGGTTTCACCTCAAAACATTTGTTCTCTTGACTACGTATTGCCAGGAATGAAAACTAGTATTATGGTCATTAGGGGAAGATGATAATGATGATCAAGGGAATATATTGATGATGATGATGGTGGTGGTGATAGTAATGATTATAAAGCTACTGGGGATGATGCTGATGGTCGTGATGATGCTGATAGTGATAACAATGGAGATGATGATGGTGGTTGTGGTGATGTCAATGGTAGTGACAATCCTGGTACTGATGATGATAATAGCAATGATGATGTTTTGATGATGGTGATGTTGGTAACAATTGTGGTAGTGATGATGAGGGTGTTGATGACTATAACAAGCAGTAAACTGTCTTTACAAGCACCTGATACATTGTAGAATTGTTGTCCACATGATATATACAATCTCTCTTGTATTTGCCTCATCTACTTATTTTCAAATGCTATGGTCTACTTCTTACAGAGAAGGAATCTGAGACTTGCTGAAACTGTGTATTTTTCAGGGCCACAGAATTGGTGGTGACAATCACCACCCAGGATTTATACATGTACTGAGTAAATCTATGGCTGGGAGATTGCTATGAAGGGGGATGAGCCACGAAGCTTCCTGCCATCTGGTAGACCTTTCATACTGGTACTCTTTCACCCTCCCACTACCTGTGAGTCACCAATAGCACTCCATACAGCAGAAAGCTGGCCGCCACAATAAAAATACAGGGGAAGTTCTAGAATGGCAGAAGCAGCTGGTCTACCTTCACAGGTCCAAGAAGAGAAAGAGAGAGAGTGGCACAAGCCAAAAGCCACACAGCAAAGCATACTTCAGGAACTCCAGATAGGTACACTTTGCATGTCTTTAGATTGAAATCTCAGACCCACAACCACACCTTAAGATCCAACCAGTGATACCACCTCCAGCCAGGTGGCTGCAGATGCAAACTACAAACTAATAAAACACTGAATATATTGGGGGCCATCTATTCAAACTACCACAGGGTCTCAAGTCAGAGCATCACCTGATGGCTGGGCTGGGTTTATCCTCAGGGTGAAAGCATGGGCTTTCTAGGGAGTGAATGGGTTTCATTAGAGGTTTTCAAGTGGCTATGCAGGTCTTGAATTCTGCCCACCCCACAACATCCCCTCATGGTATCTTTTTCTTGGCATTTTAGTGCCTCATCCCCACTCCATCTGCCTCTGCATTTAGAAATTTAATTATCTTTCTAGTTACTGTACTTTGGGAACTACATTAGCTTTAATATTCTTTGAAATTGATTCAGTTTGGGGTCACAGTTGGCTCAGATGTCACCAGTCAACCTCACCTATAGGTGCAGTGAAGACGACACACCTACACATGTACCATCAGAACAATGGCCTTGTTTTCACTCTGGAGCCTCCTCAATTGCAATGTGGGAAATGAGCTTAATAATACATACACATCATGCACATGAATATGCATGTGTGCACCAATGAAGAACACCATGCACATAGGCTTGGACACATGTGTGCACAACAAGCTAACACATATCTGATTGCAAATACGCTCACTTCCATGTTCACATGCCCATACACATGGACACAGAAGCACACATGGTGCACAAATGTACAAGTATGCATGCTCATGCATGCACATAGACACAAATAATCACATGCCTATATACAGTATATATGTAGTCTATATATTGTCACATATAGTCATTGGTTGGAGTTTTCCGCCAAAAGAAACTGTGCCACACAATTCCTACAAGTGAATCTTTTCATCTAAGAATGTATTATGGCCAGGTATGGTGGTGCACTCTTCTGATACCAGCACTTGGGACGCAGAGGTAGGAGGATCATCATGAATTTGAGGCCAGCCTAAGACTACAGAGTGAGTGCCAGGTCAGCCTGGATTAGATTGAGACCTTACCGCAAAAACAAAGAAACAAAACTATGTACTTTGATATCCCTTCATGTGAGTGTGTAAAAATGTATTTCATGATTTTTATTTTAAAATTAGTTTATCAGTGTATTGGCCACACTTGCCTCCGAATGTGTGTTTTTGCACATGTGTGCATGAGTTTGTACAGGTTTGTGTATTCTGCTGTGTCCTTTTGTGTCTGAACAAGTGAATATGTTTGTATTTATGTACACATTCACATACATGAATGCCTGTGTGCATGTGTGTCTCTGTGTGTCATATGGAACATCCTGGACTCCATGATCAGGTGCCTGTCTGTGTGGATGTCAAAGTCCTTTTGGGGAGCACGGTGGGAGGTGTCTTGCCTGATTCAGCATAGCCTGAAAGAGGTAAGCAAGCTAGGCTATCCATGAGGCTCCACTGTCTGCTCCTCAGTAGGGAGGTCTTATTGAGGATGGGGGAATGCTAGAGTAATGGAGAGAAGAAGTGTCCCAAAGGCTCTCCTGCAGGTCCAAGGTTGATGGGTAAGCCTGGTGATAAGAGCCACCCCCACCTTATAAAGCCCTTTCTGGGTTCATTCAGTCTTGAGCCAACATATGTCCTTTGGGTTGGGGCATAAAAATCAGCTGCACAACTGTCAGGTGGCCCAGCAAGTGTTCTAAAAAGGTTATAGCAGAGGAGGCCTCCAAAGCCAGTTCTGCAAGCATTTTGAAACTGGCATTCACAATTCGTCTTACCGTTTTCCATTAGGGAAGGCTGGTGGGTTGAACTCAGGCTAATAAAACAATGTTTTATATATTAATTTATTTTTGGTCTTTAAAAGAATGGACTCATCACACGGGGACCACAGAGCAAGAGCACCAAGGTTATTTCCTGTCCCTAAGTGAATAGCATTAAAAGTTTTATGGTCCACTGAGGTCAGTGGTCCAAGACCAGTGGTTCATTAACTCTTCACCTATGCTATCTTTCTCTCCCCCTCTCCCCTCCCTCCCTTCCTCTCTCTCTTGTAAATAAATAAAAAATAAGTCATTTTAGCAGTGCCCCCCCAGCAATGACTGTTGTTCTCATAACTCATAACCCACAACTTCATGGTGAATACTAGCAATACCACTAAGGAGGGCCCTTAATATACTGGGGAAAGAGAGGAGGGAAATGATGGCACAAACTCACTATGTGTCTATACAAAGTTTCTATAATAATAATAATAATAATAATAATAATAATAATAATATAATAATAATGTCATTTGGGGGCTGGGAAGATGGCTAAGTGAGTAAGAAAAAGAGTGCTTGCTGTTTAGGCAAGAGGGCCTGAGAGGGCTATTCCCCAGCACCCAGATAAACATGTCTGTAATCCAGTCTGATGGTGATATGGGGATGGGGGAACAGAGGAATCAGAGAATCCATGGGGCTTTTTGTGGGATAATGGCAGCTCCAGGTTCAATAAGAGACTCTTCTCAAGGAAGCAGGCAGATTAGTGAAAAAAGGAGGACATTTCTTGCTTCTGCATGCGTGTGCACAGGGTTTGAACATCGGCACACATGTATACCCCACACATCATACCACACATACTTTACATGCAGATACATAAAAACAAATCACTTTGCATCCTGAGGATAGATGACTATTTCCTTACATTCTGGTTGTGGTAGCTTCCTAGCACTTGGGTCTTCAGAGGACTTGGATTTTATTCCACTTTCTGTTCTGTTCTGTGCCCTCTGCTTTTTAGCCTGCTTTTGATCACGCCTGTGGCAGCTGCAGCAAACCAGCTGTCTAGGGCCTGAGACCCTCGTTGAGTATCAGCTGTGATGACTGGAGATATGAAGTGCCCACTCCAGGCCAACCCACCTATCTGTTTGCTTGCTTCAGCTTCAGCTGCAGCTGCAGCTGCAGCTGCCACAGGGGCAAGCTTAGTACTCTCCACAGTGAACTAGCAAGACTGGGTAGACATAAAACCTCCTGTCTCAAATAAATAAGGTAGAAAGTGATTAAAGAAAAACCTTGACATTAACCACTGGCCTCCACACACACATGTACTCCGCACATGACCATGCACACACACATACACCACACATAATTTTTTAATGCATTAAGAGTTCAAGCATGATGTCTATCTGACAGTGAAAATAAAGATGGTGATTATAAGTTGGTGATGGTAAAGGTGGCGATAATAATAGAGGTAAAGATAATGATATCAATAGTACAGAATGTGCTGGTTATGATGGAGTGATGATGATGGTGATGCTAATGAAGATCGTGTTGATGATGGTGATATGATGAATATATGATGGCAATGGTGAAGAATGGTTATGATAACGATGATGGTGGTTAATATAAATAGTGATGTTGGTGAGGATGATGGTGATGATGACAATAGTGTTGATAGTGATGGTGAAAGTGATATGATTAATTTCTCTTTTTATGTTGATGAAGTTCACATAATTCAAAATTAACCATTTAAAAATGAGAAAATCAATGGCTTCTAGTTAGTCCATTAAAAATGCTTTGTAGCCATTGCCTATATCTAGTTGCAAGTCATTTTCATTCTAAAATGAAACCCATTAAATATCAGCCCTCTACCTCTCACTTCTCCCATCCTCTGGCACCACTACTTGGCCTACATCTCTTGATTTAACTGTTATGGGCATTTCATTTTAGTAAAATCATACAGCATTAGTATTTGTGTGTTGAGCTTTTATCACTAATGTGTTTTTGAGATTCATCCATGTTATATCATCATATCTACACACTTTCAGGGCTGAATGATATTCTGTTGTCTGTGATCACATTGTTTATTCACTCACCTACCACTGGATTGTTGTTGCTACCCTGTGGTATTCTTGAATATCACTGTTACTTCTATACAAGGATGTTCTTAACACTGAAGTGTATGCCTCTGTGTGGAATTGCTGGGTCACATTTCATTTTGTTTTCTTCCTGAAGAAAGCAATATTTTCTCCCACAGTGCCTGCACCATTTTACATTTAATCATTTTCCTCATCTGTTTTATTTTCCTTACAAATAGCTTTAGCAGTCCCACTGGGAGTGAAGGTGTATCATTGTAGTGTTCATTTGTGCTTCTCTAAGAACTAAAACATTTCATGGTCTTTTTGGTCATTTATATATCTTTGCTGGAGAAATATCTGTTCAAGTCATTTGCCAATGTAAAAATTGCTTTTTTAAAAAATAAAGTTTGTTTTTTTTGTTTATTTTCATTTATTTGAGAGCGACAGAGAGAAAGAGGGAGAGAGAGAGAGAGAGAGAGTGAGAGAGAGAGAGAGAGAGAGAGAGAGAGAGAGAGAGAGAGAGAGAGAGAGAATAGGCACACCAGGGCTTCCAGCCTCTGCAAACGAACTCCAGACGCATGCACCCCCTTGTGCATCTGGCTAATGTGGGCCCTGGGGAACCGAGCCTCGAACTGGAGTCTTTAGGCTTCACAGGCAAGAGCTTAACTGCTAAGCCATCTCTCCAACCCGTAAAAATTGTTTTTGAGGCAGGGTCTCACTCTAGACTAGGCTGACTTGGAACTCACTCTGTAGCCCCAGGTTGCCCTCAAACTCACTGTGATCCACCCACCTCAGTCTCTTCTTGAGTGTTGAGATTAAGGGTGGTGCCAACATGCCTGTTTTTTGTTTTTTTTTTTTCCATTTTCTTGCCAATTTCTAACCATGACTTCTGAAACCATATTACATAAAAGTGGCCACAGATGTTTTGGGCTATTTGGCCTTTATCTTCATGAGTAAATTCCCTCCTATTCTTAGTTTGTAGAGTGTTTATTAAATCATGAATAAGTGTTAGATTTTTGTCAAGTGAAGTGTAAGATTTTATCAAAAGTTTTTTCTATATCAACTGAGATGCTCACATGGGATTTTTCTCATTGTGTTAATGTGGAGGAAGGTTGCAAGAGGATTGAGGGAGTACTGGAAGAGATGAGAACACAGGAGTGAGGCAGAGTGCTGTGCCAGCCTAAGAAAAAGCCAGGTGAGCTGTGCTCTTCCTTGTCTTTTGCCCACTTGAGCTGTGTAGAGGAAAGAAATATAGTACCTGCTGCCTAGCTTCTGGGGAGGGGCCCTAGGACACACCCTGCCCTTGTGGTCAGATGTGATGATGTAGGAATTGAAGTTTTGGTTTAGTTCGTATGTTAAACTATCCTTGTTTTGCTGTGTTAAGTACCACTTGGTCGTGTTATAGTTATCTAAATAAGCTGCTGGATTTATTTTGTTTCAAATCTATTGACATGTTTATTTCTTTCATTCATAACAAAGATAAACCTACAATAACTAACCCATCCAAGGTGTCAATCCAATCACGAGGATGGAATTTTTTATTTTTTCTCAATTTTTATTAACATTTTCCATGATTATAAAAAAAAGTCCCATGTAATACGCCCCCTCCCCCCACTTTCCCCTTTGAAATTCCATTCTCCATCATATCCCCTCCCCATCTCAATCATTCTACTTACATATATAAAATACCAACCTATTAAGTGCCTTCCTCCCTTCCTTTCTCTTCCCTTTATATCTCCTTTTTAACTTACTGGCCTCTGCTACTGAGTTTTTTCTTTCTCACAGCTCCTGGATTTTATATGTCATATTTTGTTGATGATTTTTACATCACTATTCATAAGAGATGTTGGTGTGTTATCTTCTTCTAGTATCTTTGTTGGGCTTTGGAATTAAGATATTACTAATTTCATAAAATGACTCTTTTTATATTCCTTCCCCCTTTTTTTCTGAGAAGGATTTGTGTAACATGTTTTTAAATGTTTGATAGAATTCACTAATAGTGGCTCTGTGGTTTCATTTTTTTTTTGAAGGGATGTTTTTGAGGACTGATTCAATCTCTTGTTATAGATTTGTTCATTTTTTTTGTGTATGTGGTTATGGGTACATGTTCCTGTGTGTGCTCACACATGGAGACCAGATGTCAATATCATGTGTCTTCCTCAATCATGCTCCAACTCATTTTTTTTAAAACCAGGTCTTTCAATGAACCTGGAGCCCACTGAATCTGTTAAAGTAGCTAAGCCATCAAGCCCCTGGAATCTTCCTATCTTCTCCTCTCCAGTGATGAGATTATAGGCATGTATCAGTATGTCTGGCATTTTCATGTGGGTGCTGGGGATCTGAACTCAGGTCCTCATGTTTGCATGGAAAATACTGAACCCAGTGAGCCATCTACTCAGACTCCATGGAGTTATATCTTATCCAGACCTTTCTGAACTATTTTTAGTAGTTGTGTTTTCCTAAGAGTTTGTTCATTTTGTCTAGATTGTCTATTTTTTTGGTCTATATATCTTCATAATATTCTCTTATAATCTTTTTATTTCCTTAGGGTCAGTAGTAATATCTTTAACCCCATTTCTGTTTTCAGTATTCATTCTCTTAGTCTTCTCTTTTTGTCTTGTTCAGTCTATGTAAATGCTTATCAACTTTGGGTTTACTTGATTCTCTATGATGTTTCTGGATACATATATAAATATTCTACCCTCTAGTAATATTGAAGAACTTCTCATTTGATGAGAAAATAATTTCAGAGATATGCTTCCCCATCATCAGATGATATTTAAAGGATATGAGAAGTCAGGAGAAGGCCTCACCAACAGTCAGCAGCACTGTGGGTCCTGGGATGTCAGTCAGAAGGCAAGAAGTATCCATCCCTTACCTCTACTGGATGAGTTGCCCATTCAGTGAGACCCCTTAGTGAATGCCCCCATGTATGTGTTGATCTGAGTTGAAAATTCACGTCAAGGAGAGCAGCTATGAAGCCCTCCTTCCCATCTTTCCTTTGAGGGTCACTGTCCTTGCATAGCTTAGCTTCATCAACTTTGGTTCCCAGCAATGAGCAAGAAGCTTTCCCAAAGCTTAGTTGGTTGAAGGTGCTAAGGAAGACTGAATGAGAAAGTAATGGTCTTGTATCCTCCCACTCAGCTGTGTTGGGGTGGAAGAGGAGGAGACACCAGACATGGACACCTACCATTGCCTGAACTGCGAGAAATACCTGGGAAATCAACCCCTAGGGCCTGTGGCTGAGCCTAGGCTTATCTAGATGACTAGTGCTACATGGGGCTGCCCAGAAATTAGGCATATGCATTTTGGGTGGCTCTATATCTGTTCCCCAAGGACCCTCATTGCTCCATCCTGTACCATTCTAGAGAGTCTTTGAGTGCACAGATTCTCCACACAGTCCAGGCTGTGTGTCCCAAGGTGTCCCTTTACCTCTCCTGTCCCTTGAGGTCATTTGAGCCCTGTCCATCACCATGTCCTTGGGAACAGCTAAAGTGCAGGCTCAACTCACACTGCAGATTCATCCATGTAGGCTTTGAGCTCCAAGACTGAGCCCTGTTTGCAAGTAGGGAGCAGTGTAATGATTTATAAAGACCTTGGGAGGGGTGTGAGGATTGGACCCATGACCCACGTCAGGTGTGTGTGTGTGTGTGTGTCCCTGTCCTCTGGCCTTTTCCTGTGCTGCTGGTATGGGCACTTGCATACACTGTTGTTCACATCATGGCTCCCTGGGCCTGGGCTGGGGATGTGGGTGGGGAAAGAGGACTGAGTCCAGCTATAGCCATAGTCGCTTTGTGTCTCTCCTCTACAGAGAACCTCATCCACTTGATCAGTACAAGCTGAGGGGTCAGACTACTCATCTCCCATGGAATAAATCCTGTGGACATAGTGAAATTAGAGAGAGGACACCATGGTAAGACACAGGTAGTAAGGCACAGGCAATGGAGGTACACAGACAACAGGGTTTCAGGCATTGGGGAAATGCAACAAGAAGAGACACAGACAATAGAAGCTTCCACAGTCCTATTCTGTTAGTTAAGTCTTGTCTGGAAGCCTGGAGAAATTTAGAACCTGGCCTGGCTCCTGGTGAAACTGGTGCTGAGTGGAGTGGGTCTCCCCACTCCTGGTACTCCTGCCGTCTCTTTACCTCTTTATGGTCTGGTCTGCATCTGGTGCTATAATGTATACCTTGGTTTCTAATCTTGCCCCAGCACATCCTTAGCAGCTGATTGTACTGCCAGATGTGTGTGAGAATGAGGCAGCTGGTAGATCCTCCTTTCTAGCCTGTCTACCTGAGAAACATTGCAGGACTCCTAAGATAAACTTCTACCACGGACCCCATAAATTCATAGCACTTATACTCAGAATGCATTAGTATGTCCCTCTGGTGGCTTCTTGGAATATGGATAGGAAGGAGCAATCTCATGTCCCTGCCACCTTGTTGAGCTCAGGGCCTACTTATCTCTCCATCATGAACCACACAAACACACTGAGCTTCCACCAGGACCTGGAGCTTTTTCATGGGTCTGGGAGACTGGAAAAAGCCAAGAAATGTGACCTTGGGAGGATAGGCCCCACACATTCATCCAGGGCTCCTGGCAAGGGTATTCTGGATAATGCTGTGGTGGAGTCACCATGGTGGATTATGTGAATGCCACTTCAGAAGAGAATCCATACCTAGGGAAGGAAGTGTTAGACACAGGGCTGGGGTCTGTCACTCCAGTGATCAGCATGTTTCAAGGGGTCCTTAATTGGAATCTCTTGCATGAGTCTGGCTAGAGTAAAATGACCATGTGGTGTAAGGCTAAGCAGGTTACATATATTGGCTTAACCCCACCTCCTCCCCTGGTCAGAGTTTGGGTAGAGGCCCTAGGCTAGGAGCCTAGGTGCTGGATCCTTTTTCTGCCTCCTACCACTAGCTCCCAGGAAGTGACATGTATATAAGGTACTCACCTACATTTTTATCTATGTATGTGCAGGTGTGTATTGGTGTTACTATCCATTTGGTCTGCTGTAACAAAATACAATAGACTGAGTAGTTTAAATAACAAGAAATTTATTTCTCACCACCCTGAGGACAGGAAAGTCTAAAATCAAAGCACCAGTAGATTTCCTATGGAAATAGGTAAAAATTATAAAAATCAACATATATGTGGCTTAAAATCTTTGGATATAATCATTTTTTTGGTAGCATAATTTAACTAAATAATCACTTGGAATTGTTCTTAAACCTGACAGTCTTTAGTTTTAACTGTCTGCTTTTCAAAACATGTGGCTTTTCAAGCTTGAGATCAAGTATATAATCAACAGCCCAAACAAGAAATATGAAGGAATTTTCTTTTGGGAATCCAGCTACCTCTATGTTCTTAATTACATTCAATATTACAGAATGTCCAAGACGCAACACTAACTGCCAGAAAAAAAAAAAAAAGCCCTGGTGATCCTCTACCTCTTTAACCTTGTTCCAGATTAATAATCAATCCCAATTTGTAACAACTTCAATTCATTTTTACTTCCTCTTCAAAGAAAAGTAAATTTCTTTATTTTTAACTTTAACTTTTTCCTCAATTTTATTAAACATTTTCCATGATTATAAAAAATCCCATGGTAATACCCCCTCTCCCCCCCTTTTTCCCTTTGAAATTCCCTTCTCCATCACATCCACTCCCCATCTCAATAAGTCTCTCCTCTAATTGGATGCCATGATCTTCCCCTCCTCTTATGATGATCTTGTGGAGGTAGTGTCAGGCATTATGAGGTCATGGATATAGAGGCCAATTTTTTGTCTGGAGGGAAAAGGTTGTAAGGAGTCCAACCCTTCCTTTGGCTCTTACATTCGACCCCTTCAGACTTCTTCAGGGGAGTGCAACATTAGATTGCCCCTTCCTCCACCTCCCCAATCTCCAGGTGCTCCGCCTAGTAGCCTAGGGGGCAGACATAGGCTCCACCTGCGTGCCACTCCAGCCTGCCCAGGAGGCGCCAGGCTATTCACTTGCCGCATGGCGGTGCTCCGCTAAGGTAGCCTGAGCCCACTCCACACAGGAGCCGCTAGTGCTCAGACTAAGAGGCGCCATGGCTACATCGCAGTGTACCAAGGGTTGCAGCCACCAAGGCCGCCGGGGGCTCTTTCAGAGTGGAAGCATCCGCAGTACCCTGGCTGCGAAACCCGCTGCCGCCCCTCTCAGCAGAACTATTAGCTCCGGGTGCTAGCCGTGCACCTCACATCCAGGTCACCTATGCCTGTCTTGCTCTGTGCTCCCCTCTGCTGGCGGAAGGCGGTAACAGCATCAATCATCGGTTAGCACAGCTCATTTTGTTCCTTTTGCATTTTACTAGAAGGCAATAGAGAAACCAGGGTACACCTTCAACATTTTTCTCAGAAATATCCTCTACTAAAGAAGTCAAATTTAAGCCGGTCGTGGGTTGCGCATGCCTTTAATCCCAGCACTTGGGAGGCAAAGGTAGGAGGATTGCCATGAGTTCCAGGCCACCGTGAAACTACATAGTGAATTCCAGGTCAGCCTAGGCTACAGTAAGACCCTACCTTGAAGAAGAAAAAAAAAAAAGAAGTCAAATTTGTCACTTAGAATTTCTACTTCCCATGAAACTAGAACACAATTTGATAACATTGTTTGCCACTTTATAACAAAGATTGCCTGTGGGAATGAGGAGTAGGCTCAGTGGATAACAGCATTTGCTGGTAAAACATGAAGCAATCTGGGTTTCTTCCATTAGAAACTCAGTTTCTGGGGCTGGGGAGGTGGCTCAGCAATTAAAATCATTTGCTTGAAAAGCCTACAATCTTGGGTTCAAGTCTCTAGCACTCATGTAAAGCCATACACAAAACGTGGCACGAGGGGCTGGGCTGGCATTTTCTTGAAGTGGCAAAAGACCCTAGCATGCATGTCCACTCACACATGTGTGTTCACACACATGCACACACAACACAAATAAGTAACAATTAAAACATAAATGAAGTTTCTGTCTATCATCTAATTCCAAAGTTACCTCCACATCTTAGGCATTTGTTACAGTAACATACCCACCTTTTGATTCCAAACATCAATGTAAATTTGAGTTCCACAGAGAAAAAGAATCAACACTACATAGATATATACATCATAGATAGATAGATGATAGGTTGATTTTAATGAATTAGCTCATGAGATTATGAACTGTATATGAAAAATCAGCAGGGTAGGTCTGTAGACTGGAAACTGAAGGAAGAGTTGCAATTCAGGTCCAAAGGCAATCTGCTAGAAGAATTACTTCCCACTTTGGGAAGTCAATCTTTGTTCCAGTAAAGCCTCTAGCTTATTAGAAAATGCCCACTCATATCATGAAGTATGCTATGCTTTACTCAACATATACCAATTTTAATGTAAATTTCAGAGCTGGAGAGACAGCTCAGTGGTTAAAAGGTACTTGCTTGCAAAGCCTGCCAGCTCAGGTTTGGTTTCCCAGAAGCAAAAGGAAAGCCTGAAGTCAGAAGTGATTCAAGCATCAAGCAGCAAAGAAATTTGGCAAGCTCATACACACAAATTAAAAAAAAAAAAGAAAAATGCCAATTTTATTAAAAAAAACTTGATATCAAAATTTAGAATAATCTTTATCCAAATACCTGGGCAACTTGGCTCACTTAAGTTGACATATAAAATTAACCACTACAGCCAAGCGAGGTCGCCCACACCTTTAATTCTAGCACTCAGCAGACTGAGGTAGGGGGATCACTGTTAAGGCCAGCCCGAGACTACATGATGAATTCTGGGAAAGACCCTACCTCAAAAGAAAAAGTTTAATCACTACAAATGCTTTTTGCAAATAACACCGGGGAAGTTTCTTTAGATGTGGGAACTCTCCAAGTTAGGAGACACAAGGGAAGTCTTGGAGACAGTCTTTCAGAGAGCAGCCCAGTTGACTTCAAATATACAATTACAATTCTCCTAATATAAGGCCTGTACTGTTCCTTCTGACTTTTGCAACCTGCACAATGAATCTTCACAGCTGCTGCCAACTCCTGTGGCATGAGGATAATAAAGCTACTTAAAATGCCACAGCACTCTCTTACTGATGTACCATAGCTTATTTAATCATTAAACTTTCTCTTGGATATAAAATTTTGACTACATTTCAGAGTTCTGTGTGAGTTAAGACTAATAGTTCTTTCCAGATTATAAATTGCCCATAAAGGGACAAGACTTTTGAGCTCACATTGTTGACATTTTGAGTGGAACTACTCCCCAAATTATACCACTTTGCAGGATCACTAAAAGCATCACGAGATGTGCTTACTGCATTTACTGTGCTTAATGGAAAAGCTCATCCTGGCCCTGCTTCAGAAATCACAAATGTCAATTGCATTCTTGGCTCAGCTCCCAGATGTATGATCTTGGCTAAAAGTCCTAACAACTCGTAGGGTCATTTTATGTTTTTCTACTTGGTTCTATGAATTAATGTATTATTTTTAAAAGGATGATTTGCAAACATCCCTAGACTAAAACTAGGGCTCAAAAATGTAGTGCAAATCCCTTCACTTCATGTATAAATCTTCCTTAGCCCTTTTCTTTTTCTTTTTTTTTAAATTTTTTATTTATTTATTTGAGAGTGACAGACACGGAGAGAAAGACAGATAGAGGGAGAGAGAGGGAATGGGCGCGCCAGGGCTTCCAGCCTCTGCAAATGAACTCCAGACGCGTGCGCCCCCTTGTGAATCTGGCTAACATGGGACCTGGGGAACCAAGCCTCGAACAGGGGTCCTTAGGCTTCACAGGCAAGCGCTTAACCGCTAAGCCATCTCTCCAGCCCTATTTTTCTTGCTTGTAGGAAGTAATCTGTCATTTTTCCCCAGGGGAATTTTGTGGCTGGTAATGGCTAAAAAAACTTACTTCTATCACAGGATTTGCACTCTCCAGAAGGACATTATTAGTCTGCTGAATTTAAACTTTCCTGATAGAATTGAAAGATTCATTGTCTTGTGGAGGGGCACAGTTTTGGAAAGATTATTCTTTTTTACTTTTGTGATATTTGATAAATTGGCACATGTTTTGATGTTTTGGTAAGGAAAGATGGCTAGTATATGCCAGTATTTCTCTCTTTAGTTTTTATTATTTTTTGTTGTTGTTTATTTATTTGAGAGCGACACACACACACACACACACACACACACACAGAGAGAGAGAGAGAGAGAGAGAGAGAGAGAGAGGGGGAGAGAGAGAGAGAGAGAACGGGTACGCCAGGGCCTCCAGCCACTGCAAATGAACTCCAGACGCCTGTGCCCCCTTGTGCATCTGGCTAACGTGGGTTCTGGGGAATTGAGCCTCGAACCGGGGTCCTTAGGCTTCACAGGCCAGCACTTAACTGCTAAGTCATCTTTCCAGCCCAGTATTTCACTCTTTATGTCAGTATCCTTTTTAGCAGAGAATGTATTTGACAAGTCAGACCACTAAGATGACCATGTAGATATTAACTATCTGCAGGTAGTGAGTTGTGGGGTCTGGTAAACAATGGAACCATCCTTTATTCATCTGTTGAATGTGGACAATGAAAATGAAAGGTGTAAGTGGCTTACGAATGTAAACTTAACCATAGTAGAATTATTAATGTACATATTCACTGTTATACAACTTTATCTATCAACAAGTAGATGTTTCTCACAAAATAATTGCTTGAATACTGTGTCAACACAAGAATTTTGTCTTATGTTTATACCTTCAGCTTCCTGTAGGGTAGACTTTCACTATAAAACATCTCCTATTACAAATAATGGACACCTAAAATTAAAAAAAAAACAAGTACAATTTCACACATAATTTTTGTGAAACTTGTTTTATACTAGCCTTCATTTCAAAACCACCCACCGCACCACCTTACAAAGATAAAGAACTGATGTCAATATTCTAAATATATTAGCTATATTACATACAATATCATATGTAAGTATAAAAAATACAATACAATATTTTTATATAAATAAAGTAATGATATTGTGAAGAAAAATTAGTAAGAATTAAGAGTCAGTTATAAGTGAGAAATGAGTTGGTTTGGCATTAACACCCACAAGTAATGCTTCATAGTTTTCTGCAAAATATCATTAAATAATCTTCTGACCTAGTATTCAGTATCTCTTAAGATAACCTACTCTTCCTTTTTTCTTAGGGTACCATCATGGAACTTAGTAGGTAGTCATGACCTGTATAGTACTACTCTATTTGATGCTTAAATTCAAGTACCATTGAGAGCTCAGTATATGCCAGACACTGTATTAAAAGTTATTGATTTCATCCTTAAATAATCCTGTGAAGTGACTTTAAAAAATATCCTTCATAGTACAGATCAGAAAAAGTAATATCTAAAGAGATTACATGATCTGCCTATAGCAACACTAAAACAAATGAGCATGAAAGTGGTCATTTAAAACTCAGTCCTGGGGATGGAGGAAGGGTGTAGTGGTTAAGGTGCTTGCCTGTGAAACCTAAGGACCTATGTTCAACTCTCCAGATCCCATGTAAGCCAGACACAAAAAGGTGAGGCAAGTGTAAGTTTGCACATATCTATGAGGTGGCACAAACGTCTGGAGTTTGATTTCAGTGGCTGAGGCCCTGGCACATCAATTCTCTTTCTCTCTGTGTGTCTTTCTAAAATAAAAAAAGAAGGAGGAGGAGGGAGAGGGGGAGGGGGGAAAGGAGGAGGAGGAGAACTTGGTCCTGGGATGGAGTGATGGTGCAGTGGTTAATGGCATTGGCTTTGCAAGTCCTGAAGGCCTGGGTTACAGTAGCGCTAGGCCCTGACATGACCATTTTCATTCTCTGTCTCTCTCTCTTTCTCTATCTCTATACTTGAAAATAAATAAGTGAAACTATTTTTAATTTAAAAAAAAGCCTTGGTCCTCTGAATCAGATTCCAATGCCTGTACCACTCCCTATTTGTTTTCTCTCTACATGTTATTCCATGAGTTACCTTGAACCTTTCTAGGTTGATCTATGATTTACATTGGCACTCAGTTTGTTATTGAATAAAGTATGTTATGTAGAAATGAACTCTGAGAAAACCTCAGTTGTCACCACCTGAATTCACTGAATGTAAGATGCAGAATTTTTTTCTTTTCTGGGATGGGAATAAGCCCTTCCACACTCAACCTTTTAAATGCTCTATCAGCTTGTAGAAAGGAAAACACAGGGTATATACAAGCAAAATAATTACTTTTGTGGTCATTACATGCAGTATTTCAGAATAATGAGACCTTAAGAGTTTGATAAATTATGACTTGATATTCTCCTTAGAGTGTTCTGCTATGTTCACAGTGGCTGAAAATTCAAATAATCAAATAAATCTCACACTTGCTTGGATAATTCCATAAATTAAAAAAAGAGTATTGCTCACTTTCTATTTCTTTGTAGGATGATACCTTCCAGCTATATTTTGTTTTTCTCTTTTTATTTTTATTTATTTGAGAGAGAGAGAGAGAGAGAGAGAGAGAGAGAGAGAGAGAAGGAAAGAAAGAGAATGGGCACACCAGGGCCTCCGGCCACTTCAAACTCCAGACACTTGTGTCACCTTGTGCATCTGACTTATGTGGGTCCTGGGGAATCGAACCTGGGTCCTTTGGATCTGCAGGCAAATGTCTTAACTGCTAAGCCATCCCTCCAGCCCTATTCTGTTTTCTAAAAAAAGTTCTTTACTGGGCGAGGGGGATGGCTCAGTGGTTAAATGCTTGTCTGCAAAGTCTAAAGACCCAGGTTTGATACCCCAGGATCCACATAAGTCAGATGCACAAGGTGGCTCTTGCTTCTGGAGTTCATTTGCAGTGGCTGAAGGCCCTTGGTGAGCCATTTTGTTTTCTCTGTCTCTATCTGCCTTTTCCTCTCTCTCTCCCTCTCTTTCTCAAATAAATAAAATATTAAAAAGTTTTCTTTTCTGTACATCTAGCAGATGAGGTAGGTAAGATTGATGCACAATGAATTTTTTGAAAAGAAGCATGTAATTAGATTTTCCTAACATACCATTATATTCTCCATGAGCTAAAGTGAATAAATTAAAAAAAAAACTGAAATGGATATTTAAAAATTATTTTATTTTTCTCGGGAGGCAGAGGTAGGAGGATTGCCATGAGTTCAAGGCCACCCTGAGATGACAGAGCTAATTCCAGGTCATCCTGGACCAGAGTGAGACCCTACCTCGAAAAACAAACAAACAAAAAATTATTTTTGATGGGGAGGAAAGAGAAAGAGAAAGGGCATGTTAGGGCCTTTCAGCCACTGTGAACACCACTGTGTGCCCCCTTGTGGCGCATGTGCAACATTGTATGCTGTGTGTCACTGCATTTGGCAACATGGTACCTGGAGATTCCAACTTGGGTTCTTAGGCTTTGAAGGCAAGCACCTTAACTGCTCAGCCATCTCCAGCCCTAAGCATTTTTTTTTTTTGCATTCTCCTTCCTGAATCTTACCACAGTACATTTAACAATGATGTCAATCATCCATCAAATATCAGAATGAAGAGAATGTAAACTGAGCTAAATTATAGTGAAATGTTGTGAGAAGTTTTATAATTTATAATGGTAGATATATTTTGAATTGTTTTAAACCATTTTATATAGATTGCTACTCCTAAACATTTTCTCCAAGTATGTACTTAAATCGAAGTGCAGAGCTTAGTTTTATTGACTTCATATATCATGTGTTTAATACTTATATAATTAGCATTTTTTAATGAGGAACGTTTTTTGGCTCGTGATTTTACAGATTTCATTCTTGCCTTCATTACTTTTAAGCCTTTAGTGGGGTTGAATATGATAGATAGCAGGCAATGTGTGGTAGAACAAAGCAGATCTTATGATAGAAGCAGAAGCAGGAAGCAGAAGAAAAGAGAGAGGAAGGGCCTGAGGAAAAGATATACCCTTCAAAGATATGTCCCAAGTGACTTACTTTTTTCAGGCCCTCTTACTAGTCTATCCAGTATAAACTTATCAATGATTAATCCATTGATTAAATTGGAACCTTTATGATACAATCACCACTCAAGCTAGGAAACAAGCTTTTAACACATGAGCCTTTTGGGAGACATTTCCTATCTAAACAATAATACTCTGGCACCTGTCCTCCAAAGGCTAAAAGCAATCTCATACACAAAATGTATTTAGGTTGTATGTAAAACTCCATAAAATATTTTTTCCTTCTTTATTTCTTGTTTTTAATATATTTGCAAGTGACTCGGGATTTTTGCATATTTTTAAATCTTGGGACATATATGAATATTTGTATATTAGAATACAAACATTGTACAGTGTTGTGTTTCATACAGAACATCTTTCAAGTACATCCAGTATTGTGACAATATTCTCCTTATCACACAAAAATCTTCATAACAGCAACATTCATTGTTCAGAATTCCAAGTTTAAATTATCCTCAGATAATTTGATGGCCACTCTTAGTTGTGAGTCCCTGTAAAATAAAAACAGGCAAGTTATATACTGAATATATACAATAGTATATATAAACATACACATTTCAAAAGGATGAATAGGGTCATAGTAAGGAATAATGAGACCAAAGAAAAAATCAGAACCCTGTAGGAGAAATATTAAATCATATAATTCCATGTCTGCATTCAGGGAAGTGGTAACATAATGTAAGTTTCAGTATGCTTGTTGGGGGCCTAATCTTCCAACACACTTTTAATGAGAATTAAGTTTCTGCAAATCATGAATTTTGGAGGGGAAGAAAGTCATTCAAAATATGGCAACAACAGTCAATCCCTATGGCCTTGCCATTTGTAGCCCCCTAGACCTCTAGTAGGCTGCTTCTCTTCACTGCATGTGGCTTTCCTTGGAAGATGTTTCAGGTCCCTAGCATCTCTTAACTTTGGTTTGATCTTCCTTGTTCTACATATCCTTTTCCTGGATGCCCAAAAAGAGTCTAACCCTGTTATATGTTGCCTGGACTCCTAGGCCCTATAAATCTTGGTGAAAACTTTAATTTTTTATTTTAGAGAGAGTGCATGTGATAGACAGAGAAAGAGAGACAGAAAAAGGTAGAGAGAGAACTGGTGGGCCTCAGCTACTGCAATGGAACTCCAGACGCTTGTGCCACCTAGTGGGCATGTGAAAACTTGCACTTGCCTCACCTTTGTGCATCTGGCTTGTGGGGGAACTGAAGAGTGGAACATGGGTCCTTAGGCTTCAGGGCATCAGTTTGAACTGCTAAGCAATCTCTTCAGCCCAGTGAAAACTTTTATTACCCAACAACTCTCACATTCTTTGTGCCTACAAAATTAGCATCATGTGGACTAAAGTCTTTCATCAGTTCCAGCACTAGCTGAACCCCCTTGGACCACAGCTGCAGTGGCCTCTGGGAGTCTAGATGTCTGAATGTCAAGAAATAAATCCCATGGGCTGGAGAGATGGTGTAGCGGTTAAGCGATTGCCTGTGATGCCTAAGGACCCCAGTTCGAGGCTCGGTTCCCCAGGTCCCACGTTAGCCAGATGCACAAGGGGGCACACGCGTCTGGAGTTCGTTTGCAGAGGCTGGAAGCCCTGGCGCGCCCATTCTCTCTCTCTCCCTCTATCTGTCTTTCTCTCTGTGTCTGTCGCTCTCAAATAAATAAATTAAAAATTAAAAAAAAGAAATAAATCCCAAGAAAATGTATTTAAGGTTTTTAAGGTTTTCTTGGTTTGAAAAGTACTCATGAAGCTTAGATTTATTACAAAACTATTGGTTTTCTTTTCATCGAAAGCCTGTTTCCTTTAATTACAATTATTTTCACTTTTTTAGCATCAGTCACTGTGAAATTAGCCACTATGAAGTTAGCAGTGTTTTGCTTTCCTACTTTCCTATCTCAGTTCAAATACTTCTCAGGCATATATGGCCCAATAGAGCATATCAGAAGTTTGTCAAATAGAACTTTCAGTTTTCCATTGATACCTTACTCCTACTTTTTTTCTGACATCATTCTAATCCCTAATAAAGGAGTAGCAGAAAAGGTGAACTATATTACTGTCAAAGCAAAGCCCTTAGTTGATCCCATAGGGAGCTCTGGAACTAGGACACGATTACATTGCTGCCTTAAACTGACATAAGGGCCCTACCCTTAGGAGAGGCAGGGCACTTTAGCTAAGACCAATTCCTTAGAAGTTGAACAAATGAGTATTTCTGTCTTGAAAAATGTGTGTTAGGGGTGGGAGTGTACTTTTGGGTAGCACAACACAACATTTGTAACAAATTTAATTTCCACTGACTATCTTTTATCTATTGCTTTTATTAATCTTTCCTATAATTAAAATTTTCTGTTCATTTTTACTCTCTGATTTTATTCTCCTTACTATATCATACTGTTCTGTTTTGTATTCATTTCAAGCTCACCTTCATTTGTAGTTCTTACTAAATTATTTCTTTAGTTTTGTCAACTTTTATTTCATATCCTCCTGTTGTCTATGTGTTTAATAATTTGATTTATTCTGTTTCAATTCTTTAATATTTTCTTTCACTCATTCAGCAATAATGTGCAAGGAGCTATGCATAGAGATGCATACCTCTAACTCTAGGACTAAGAAAGCTATTATGGTATGAGTTTTAGGTTTCCTTGGGAGATACACACACACACACACACACACACACACACACACTCACTCTTATGAGACAGGGAAGAAAGGAAAGGAGAAGGGAAGGAGAAAAAATGTAGGTAGGAAGGAAAAAATAGGATAAAGTGTCTTCCATGTTTGCACTTTTCTACAATTTACATTTTACATCTGTGTTTACATTTTACAAGTCTTGTCCTCCATATGTTATTTTCACTTTTATAGGTGTGTTTTTGTTTTTGTACTTTTTGAGATCTTCCTTCTCTAGATTCTTTTTCAATCTACAAATTCTTGACTTTTCCTTTAACCTATATTCACAGTGTTTCTCAACTGTTTGCTGAAATTACGTTTTCTTTTCGTATATATATTGTTATTCAGGAGAAAAATACAGCTGAATAGTTCTGAAATCCTCAATGACTTGGTTCATCATAGCCTTATATCTCTTGATGATTCTGTGTGGTTTTCTTCACTTATATCTAATTAAATACTGTAATGACTTCTAATTTTTTTCTATTAGTTATGTATATAGTGTGCATATAGCCATGATGGTACCATTGTTAGGCTTCTCTCTGTCATCCCCCAATGATGACTGTTGGTATTTCATTGTGAGGGTGTCCATAAGTTATGGGGGAGAAGCAATGTCTCTGTACATAATACTCCAACATATGGCTCTAACAATCTTTCTGTCCCCTCTTCCGTGAATTTCCCTAAGCTATGTTGGGTTCATTTTAGGTCTATTTCAGTGACAACATCTTGGGAGTCTCTATGTCTCTGGATATCTGATTTGGTAGGAGCTGAGTGTACTCTGTGTCTATCTCCTTCTTCCTCATGCTGATACCAGGTTCACCGTGAAAGTATCTCTTGCTCATTTCCCCACTAACTCTATAGCTTCAACTGGTGCCTTGTTGGAGTATGATGGGCTGATTCTTTCTTCAGGTTCTGCATCCATCTGAAAAAGAGAAGCAAATTTTCCAATGGAGGGGGAGGTCAGTGCAAGATATGGATACTCATTATTATTTTAGAAAAAATTTAATAGGTGTAGACCCTCTTGTAACCCACTATTGGTGGGAGCTTGATATTGGAGAGCAAGCTTGTTTTTGGATATGGTTATGACTTGCTTCCCTGCTCCAGGTCTGGGTTTCATTCCACTGATAAGATCCATTAGCCAAGTCAAGAGCAGTAGGCAACCTACCATGGCTGTGTGCCACTATTGCACTTGTGTGGCCATCACATCTGCTGAGTAGCTTTGACCACAAGTTTCTTGGACAGATGTTGGTCATTTCCCCCCAATCACTCAAGTAACACCCTCTGGTACTAGACAAGCTAAGTGTGTGGGGATTGACTCTCTTCAAGTTTCCAGCCAGGTTGCTCCATGTTCTGTGCCAACAGCATATGGTGTCTTCTGAGTAGGGTCTTACAATTAACCTTTGGTGGGTCATCAAGTACTCTGACAGAATTCTGTCTTCTTCTGGGAAATCTTGTAGGATTTTCTTATCAACAGCTCATTGTCGATGCTACCCACATGCTGGTACTGGCGGTTACATGTCAGTGCCAAGGGATAAGAAGAAAGAAAAATATAGGTAATATAAAAGAGAGAGAAAATAGAGAGAATAAATGGGATGATATTGAGGATAGTCTTTATCATATCCTCTCCAGACCCCTGTGAATCAAGTATTCTCTCTAAGCACCTGATGAATGTTCAACTTTTTAATATGTCTTTCAGGATGTAGGATTTTATAGTACCATTTCCATTTGGGTCCAGTTTTTTGTCCCTCTACCACCCTTGTCCTTCCATCCTGCCCCAGCATCCCTATTTTCCAGTCCTCAAGATGTTTATTAGCTATGTCAGCATCTCAGGCAGATCTCAGGTTAGGAGCCACAGATGAGTAAGACCATGTGATGATTATTTTTCTGTGATTGGGTGAGTTCACCAAGAATGATCTGTTCCAAGTTTGGCCATTTTTCTTCAAATTTCATTGTGTCATTTTTCTTTTTTTTTAATTTTTTGTTCATTTTTATTTATTTATTTGAGAGTGACAGAGAGAGAGGCAGATAGAGAGACAGAGAGAGAATGGGCGCGCCAGGGCTTCCAGCCACTGCAAATGAACTCCAGACGCGTGCGCCCCCTTGTGCATCTGGCTAACGTGGGTCCTGGGGAATTGAGCCTTGAACCGGGGTCCTTAGGCTTCACAGGCAAGTGCTTAACCACTAAGCCATCTCTCCAGCCCCCATTGTATCATTTTTCTTAATGCTGTGTAGAATTCCATTGTGTAGATATACCACATCTTAGTTATTCATTCATCTAATGATGGACATCTGGGTTGGTTCAAGCTCTTAGCTATTATGAATTGAGCAGCTGTAACACGGTTGAGCAGATAGCTCTGAGCTGAGGTTTAGAGCTTTTAGGGTAAATACCCAGTAAGGGAATAACTGGGTCTGTTGGTACTTCTCTAGACATCCTTTTTAGGAGTCTCCATTTTGATTTCCATAGTGGTTGTACCAGCTTACATTCCCACCAACAGTGAGCGAGGGTTCCTATTTCTCTACAACCTTGCCAGCATTTGTTGTCATTAGATATATATTTTTTTAATTTTGCTATCCTAACTGGGGTAAGGTGGAATCTCATAGTTGTTTTAATTTGCATGCCCCTGATGATTAGGGATGATGAACATTTCCTTAACTGTGTTTGCCATTTGTATTTCTTCCTCTGAGAACTCCCTGTACAGTTCTCTGCCCATTTTATGAGTGTGTTGTTTGACTTTTTTTGTTTATGTTTTGAGTTCCTTGTATATTCTAGAAATTAGGCCTCTGACCAATGTGTATATGGCACATAATTCCTTCCATTCTGTGGGTAATCTATTGGCTCTGCTTATTATATGCTTGTGAAAAAGCTTTTCAGCTTCCTGAGATCCCAATGGTTGAGTGATTGTTTAATTTCCAGAGCTACTGGGATTTTGTTTAGGAAGTATTTTCCCACTCATATATCATGAAAAGTTCCTCCTATTTTTTTTCATCAAGTAGTAACAGAATTTCTGGTTTTATATTGAGGACTTTGATCCATTTAGACTTGATTTTTGTGCATGGCTAAATGTGTGGATTGAGTTTCATTTTTCTGCATATGGTTATCCAGTTTGTCCAGCACCATTTGTTGAAGATGCTTTCTTTTTTCCAGTCTACATTGTTAGGGCATTTTTAAAATATCAAGTAGGTGTAGTTAATTGACCCAAAGTCCAGGTCCTCGATTCTATTCCATTGGTCTATGTTCCTGTTTTATGCCAGTACCATGTTGTTTTTATTACTATGGCTTTTTAGTATAGCCTTCTGTTTTCATTTCTTCCCCTTCTGTTATTCCCAAGATGTGAATGTTGGGTTGCTTAAGGGTATCCCACAGTTCCCTCATGTTGTGTTCACAAAAATTCTTGAACTTGTTGAAACATTTGGACTCATGAACTTTTTCTTCTGTTTTGTCTTCCAGTTCTGAGTTTCTATCCTCCACATGGCTGACTCTATTCTTGAGTTGGAGTTTTGGGTTTATTAAAATTGGTTCATATTTGGGCTGAAGAGATGGCTTAGTGGTTAAGCGCTTGCCTGTGAAGCCTGAGGACCCTGGTTCAAGGCTTAGTTCCCCAGGACCGATGTTAGCCAGATGCACAAGGGGGCGCACACATCTGGAGTTCATCTGCAGTGGCTGGAGGCCCTGGCACGCCCATTCTCTCTCTATATATATATCTGCCTATTTCTCTCTCTGTTGTTCTCAAATAAATAAATTTTTTAAAAACTTTAAAAAATTGGTTCATATTTTATGCTGCTTTTTTATGTATACCTTTCAACCCTCTGTCGACTTCCCTTTTCAAATCATTTTCTGATTTTCTTAATGCTTCTTGGAGTTTATCCTTGTATTTTTAATGTCTTCATTGAGCTTAGCCCACTGGTTATTGAGGTCCTCTTTTTTCTGCTCTCCTTCAGATCATTTCACTGTCTTAGGAACCCTTCCTGGTTCTTTTCTAACAGTCTAATCTAGTGAGCATACCATTAATACAATTATTGGTCCTTTGTTGAGTTTCTGCCAGTTCTATTATTTGCTTGGCTAGGGTTGCATAGTTTGTTTCTTCATTTTGGGATTCTGATCCTATCATTTATTCCATGTTTTGATTAGATACATCCATTGTCAGGCTTGGCAATCTAGCTGGGTTTGCTTGCATCTGATTTTTTATGCTATTCTTTTTTCACTGTGGTCTGCCCATCACAATGTTTCAGGAAGCCACGGGTGTAGGATGTTAGCCTGCTTGCCAGGGGTGGGGGCCAGTGGTGAGTGGGATGGCCATAACCCAAGTTCTGAAAGGCTAGGCTGAGACACTAGCCTGGGGCCCTTTTTGAGGTGGGAGATGGCAGCAGCAAGTGGGATGGCTATCATGTGTGTGGCTCAGAAGTGCTGGGCAGGAATAATGACTGGGACACTGATCATGTGTACAGGTGTCTGCAAGGCTGGGAGGGTATGATGATTGCACATCTGTGGGTCAGCAAGGCTGGGTGGGAATGATGATCATTTGTGGGGGTCAACAAGGGTGGATGGGAACAGTAACTGGGATGGCCATCACGCACAGGTGTCACCAAGGCTGGGCAAGAATGGTGACTGGGTGGGCATTCACATCTGTGGAGCTCTGCCCAACGGGAGGAACTCCTAGGGTAGAGGACCTAGCCTGCTGGCTTAGGTCCACTTGGCCTTCAGTTAGTGCAAGAGGAACCTCCTACTGGGGCTGTGGTTAGGATGGCTGCTCAAGAGGATTGGGGGACTGGTGGGCTCCTGCGAGTGTGGGAATCAGTGGATTCCCTATTTTGCCTCTCTGCACCCTCCCACTGGAAGCCTACTAGAATCAGCAAAACCCTAAACAACAACAACAACAACAAAATTGAACCTTAAGGATCTTGCCCTTTTTCCCCGTGAGGTGAGGCAAGGTAAGGTGGACACCATCTTGACTGGAAGTTGACTTCTAATATTTTAATTACTCTTAAAGGTACTTTCCTACTTTGAACAAGAAATGATTTCTGTGATTAGGGGATTACAGGAGAAAGGAGAGTTTTGAAAATTATAAGAGATATTTCAGTGATACAATTCAAGAATAACTGTACATAGTATAATGGACAAAAAATATTCTCAAAAATGATTTTGAGGATTGGAAAGATGGCTCAGCAGTTAAGGTTCTTGCCTACAAAGCCTAATGACTGTGTTCGATTCCACAATACCCACATAAAGCTAGATGCACAAAATGGCACATGCATCTGGAGTTCATTTTCAGTGGCTGGAGTCCCTGGAACACCAATTTTCTCTCTTCTCTATGTCTGTCTGTCTGCCTGTCTCTCTCTGTGCAAATAAATAAAATGTTTTGGGCTGGAGGGATGGCTTAGAAGTTAAGGATTTGCCTGTGATGCCTAAGGACCCATGTTCTACTCTACAGATCCAATGTAAGCCAGATGCACAAAGGTGAGGTAAGTACAAGGTCACACATACCCACTAGGTGGTGCAAGTATCTGGAGTTAGACTTCAGTGGCTGAGGTGCTTGCATGCCAATACTCTCTCTCCCTGTCTCTAAAATTAAAAAATATACATTTGAAAAATGACTTGGGTCTTGAGCAACTAGATGAAGATTTAAAGAAATGGGGGAAACTAGGAGATGACTGATTAGCAATGAGAGAACTAAATATTTCTATTTTGGCTATATCAAATTTGCAGTATTTATTAGTCATGTGGATATATCAAATGATAATTTCTTGAATGAGAGAAGTTACCTTGTAAAGCCTTTCCAAGACACCCTATTCCTTATCTATTAAGTTTATTACCCTGTCTACAAATATAACCCTTCATCACTTCTACCATAACCCTCATAAAAATCCATACTGTAAAAGCTTATTTGTTGGTCCATTTCCATTCCTGAACTGTGACCATTTTGTGAAACAGAAACTATGTTCACATTTTCTTTCTCTAGGTTACTTCGTGGCACAGTGCTGAAAGCTACTAGTATTGCTCAAGGAATGTATATGATTGAATAGTCAAGTATATATTTTTATTTTGGGAAATATTTATTTATTTATTTGAGAGAGGCAAAGAAAGAGAGAGAGAAAAAACTGATGCACCAGGGCCTCTAGCCGCTGCAAATGAACTCCAGATTTATGTGCCACCTTGTCCATCTGGATGTACATTGGTATTAGGGAATAAAACCTGGGTACTTGGGCTTTTCTGGATAGTGCCTTGACCATTAAGCAATCTCTCCAGCCCAAATTATGTATTTTTTAAGCTCCGATTTTTTAAAAACTTCTCCAAATTCAGCATATGTGCTGCCAAGTATCATGTATGTAATTCAAGATATGTTTGTGTTTTAGGCAGCATTAAATTACCTGTTCTGAATACTGTCATCAATGTACTTTGTTCCAGAATGGAGATAGAGCTCAGTTGGTAGAATGCTTACCTAGCATGCACAAGGCCCTTGGGCCCTGGGTATGATCTTTAACAACATATAAACTGGCGTGGTGGCACACACATGTAATCCCAGTACTTGGAAAGTAGATGTAAGAGTATCAGGAGTTCAAGCCCACCCTAAATTGTATTATTGAGTTGAATAATAGACTACAGAGTAAGATCCTATCTCAAAAATACATACATATCTATATCTGTGAGTCATCTACACTTGGCTCATATTAGTTATGAATTTATGTCTGAATATTATTTTCTTTGTCAAATCAAATATGTAATATATTTTCAGACATAGGCAGGGCCCTGGGTTAAAGCAAACCTAAGCTGTTTGACATGAAGGCCTCAGTCTAGGGAGAGTTCACAGCAGCCTGATCCACTGTTGGTCATAGCTTGGGGACCAGACCAGCAGGGGAGCTCCTCCACCCATTCTTGGGGGTTGCAGTAAGCCAGGATCCTTTGCCCATTTTTGGGGTTCACAGTGAGTCTGGATCCCTAGACAAAATTGTGGACCCTGAGATCAGCAGGAAGTAAGGCTACTCTCTCTCTAAGCATGGGATGCCTGGGCATTCAGATAACACTTAGGCTTTGCCCACAACCCTGTGGCTTTTGGCCAGTTTCCTAGGAAACTCTTTATATGGTATCAGCCAGTACCTTTGCAAAGCCCATTCCCTGTACCCTATACCTTCCCTCTGCAATTGCCTACATGCTGCTTGGAATGTTCTCCTATGCTAATTAGGCATCAGCAATATCCTTGCACATCCAATCCCCTTAGGACCTTCTTCCCATACTTAACTGTTGATAAACCCATTTCCCTGATAATAAACTGAGAGCTGATCACTGAAACTGTCTACCGGGAGTGATTCTTTCTCTTGTCATGCGCACACAACCTTGGTCTCCATGGTTGCCTGGAACACCTTCGGGGGAACCACGGCTGGGCCCCAGAGGACACAGGAACCCACAATATATTTTCCAATATCAACTTCATATGTAATATTTTAAACTCTGTCTTCTCCAACATATTTTAGTATTGTCTTTCATACATACATGCAGGAATTATTATTTATAAAATTCATTTTGGTCTTAATAAATTCAGCACACAACTCCAGAAGTGGGGATAATTCTGAATGCTTCATATGTATTTAAATGTTTTTGACTCATATATATGCTTACCTCTGACAGTCAAAAGCAGATATCAAGAACAGAACAGATACATCGAAGTTGTCCTCCAAATCATTATCAGGATCTTGAACCTGAAAGTTAAGTATGTTTTATGGATATCATAGTTTTTTAAAAATTTTCTTTGGTTTCTTTTTTTTTGGCAAAAGACTTTCTGTACTAAAATCTCTGAAAATCACCTCTTTTATTTATTTTTTAATTTTAATTTTGAGTGACAAAGAGGGGAGAGAGAAAGAGAGAGTGAGAGAGAATGGGCGTGCCAGGGTTTTTCAGCCACTGTGAATGAACTCCAGATGTATGTGAATACTTGTGGTGCATGTGCAACTTTGCATGTTTACATCACTGCATATGGCTACGTGGGACCTGGAGATTCAAACATGCACTCTTAGGCATTGCAGGCAAACATTTTAAGCACTAAGCCAACCTCTTCAGCCCCTGAAAATCACGTTTTAAAATTAATTATGTGTATACAGCCATGATGGTACCATCCTGCACCATCTCCCTGTCATCCCCCCACCCCATGGGGATTGTGGTTGTTGCATTTTGAAGGTGGCCATCAGTTATGGAGGAGAGGCAATGTCTCTGCTCATAATGACCCAACTTATAGTCCTAACAATCTTTCTGCCCCCCCCCTTCTGTGAATTTCCCTGAGCCATGCTGGCTTCATTTTAGGTCTATTTCTGTGAGGAGGTCTTGGGAGCCTCTGTGCTCTGGATATCTGATTTGGTAGGAGTTTAGTATTCTCAGTGTCTATCTCTTTCACCCTTGTGCTGATACCAGGTTCACTGAGAAAGCAGCTCTTGCTCATTTCCCCACTAACTCTATAGCTTCAGCTGGTGACCTGGTGAGGTACAATGGGCTGATTTTCTCCTCAAGTTCTGCATCCATCTGAAAAAGAAAAGCAAATTCTCCAATGGAGAGTGAGGTCAGTGCAAGATACACAAATACCCATAATTATTTTAGAGAGAATTTAATAGGTGTATGCCCTCTTGTAACCCACTATTGGTAGGAGCTTCACATTGGAGAGTGTGCATGTTTTTAGATATGGTTCTGACTTGTTTCCCTGTTCAAGGTATGGGTTCCATTCCACTGAGTGGATCCATTAGCCAAATCAAGAGCAGTTGGTAACCCACCATGGCTGTGTGCCACTATTGATTGCACTTGTGTAAGCATCACTTCAATTTGACTGCTGCTAAGTAGCTTCAACTACGAGTTGCTTAGAGAGATGTTGGATATTTTCCCCCACTTGCTCATGTAACACCTTCTGGCACTAGACAAGCTAACTGTGTGGGGATTGACTCTCTTCCAGTTTCCAGCCAAGCCACTGTATGTTCTGCCCCAACAGTGCATAGTGTTTTCTGCAGTACGATCTTTCAATTAACCTTTTTGTGGGTCATCAAGTACTGTGACAGAATTCTGTCTTCTTTAAAAAAAAATATTTTATTTATTTAATTATTTGAAAGAGAAAGAGGGAGAGAGAAGGAGGGAGGGAGGGACAGAGAGAGAAAGAATTGGTGTGCCAGGGCCTACAGCCACTGCAAACAAACTCCAGACGCATGCGCCCCCTAGTGCATCTGGCTTACGTGGGTCCTGGAGAATCGAACCGAGATCCTTTGGCTTCGCAGGCAAATACCTTAACCGCTAAGCAATCTCTCAAGCCCAGAATTCTGTCTTCTTTTGGGAAACCTTGTAGGTCTCTCTGATCAACAGCTCATTGTAGATGTTACCCACATGCTGGTACTGGGAGTTGCAGGTCAGTGCCAAGGGAAAAGAAGGAAGAAAAATATAGGTAATATAAAAGAGAAAGAGAAGAGAAATAAGAGGGGTGAGAGAGAGAGTAACAGGATAAGATTAAGGAGAGTCTTTATGATATCCTCTCCAGACTCCTGTGAATCAAGTATTCTCTCTAAGCACCTGATGAAGGTTTGACTTTTTAGTATGTCTTTCAGGATGTAGGATCTTTATGGTACCATTTCCATTTGGGTCCAGTTTTTTTGTCCCCCTCACCCCTTACCCTCCTCTCCTGCCCCATCATCTCTATTGTCTGGTCCTCAGATATTTATTAGGTATTTTAGCATCTCGGGCAGATTCAAGTTAGGAGCTACAGAAGAGAGAGAACAATCGATGATGATGATTATTATTTGTTTTTCTGATTGAGTGAGTTCGCTGAGAATGATCTGTTCCAAGTTTGACCAATCACTTATGCATGATAAGGCACTGGTGACTTCCTTGAAATTGTAATCAGTACAACTTTGTCCTTATTCCACTCCAAATACTATCCAATTTAAATGTTTTAGTTTTAAAAATTTGTGTGTTCTACACCCTACAGTTTAAATGTGCATAGACAGATATATTTTTTAAAGATCATAGCAATTTTTCATCATTGCGAATATTCTTACAATAGTTTTGAATTCCTCCAACAGATTTGAACACAATATGTATATCTTCAAATCATTTATTCTAGTCCTTGAAGTGATCTTTTTTACATTTTCTGAGAAAGCTATTTTTGTGTGTTCAGGAAACAGAATTGCCAATTTTGTGGTTGACAATACAGTATACATTTTCTCAAGTGCTGATATAACATGTGTGGGCTACAATGCCTGACAGTCTACTTTTTTGTTGTTGTTTTTTTCAGGTAGGGTCTTGCTCTAACCCAGGCTGTCCTAGAACTTATTATGCAGTTTCAGGCTGTTTTTGAACTCACAGAAATCCCTCTACCTCTGTTTCCTGGGTTCTGGGGCTGGGATTAAAGGTACACACAACCTTGCCTGGGATCTATCTAGCTATCTATCTATTATGTATCGATCATCTATCTGTCTGTCTATCCATCTATCCATCTATCCATCCATCTATCCATCTATCCATCTATCCATCTATCTATCTATCTATCTATCTATCTATCTATCTATCTATCTATCTATCTATCTATCTATCTATCAATCATCTATCTGAGAGTGTGCCAGGGCCTCTCCAGACACATGTGTCACTTTGTGCATCTGGCTTCATGTGGGTACTTGGGAATCAAGTCTGGTCATTAGGCCTTACAGGTAAGTACCTAAACTACTGAGCCATCTCTCCACTCTGACAGTGCCCCCCCCCCAGTTATTTAAAAAAAGTGTGTGTGTGCTCGTGTGCATGCATGTGTGTGTGTATGGGCTGCTCTAGGGCCTCATTACACCTCAAATAAACACCAGATGCTTCTGCCATTTATTGTGTCCAGCTTAAGTGGGTGGTTTGTGAACTGGATCTACTATGGCATTTTTGTAAGCAAGTGCCTATAACCTGGAAAAGTCTTTTCAGCCCCGCTACCCATGTTATTTACCTTCTTTTCACTTAGTACTCCATGTTTGGAAAAGAGAATGTGGAATTAAGTAATCTTGCACCAATTGTTTTGCAGAATAATTGATTTTATGACCATTGAACTCTCTTTAGGATCACTTGTTCAAATAGGGAAAGAATCAGTATTATGTTCCAGCACTTATTTTTATTGTTTTATTCAAATCTTAGAGTAATTGTTAAATGGCTTACCTAAATGAAGTTATAGTGCTATCACAATTTACTTACTCTTTGAAAAGATTAATACACGGTGTACTAGAGTTTATAGTCCCTATTTCAAGTGACTACATATTGGATTCTGATGATATTCTTGAAAGATCACACAGCAATTTGATGATACAACTAAAACCATAATCCTGGAATTTGTATTCTGTGGTGGTTTGAATGTGAATATATGTCTCCCACAAATTCAGGTGTTTTATTTAAGCTTGTAACTTGGGTCTACAGCCACCTGGCTGTAGGAGATATCACTGGGGGGGGGGTCCTGGGTCCAGATCAAAGGTATAGAAGGCAATTTAAGCTCTGGTGGATTTTGTGTTTATTGCTCTTGGTGTTGGATTGTGTCAGTTTTTGTGTCTGCTTGGATGTAGGGAAGTAAGCAGCTTCTTCCACCACTGGTAGAACTTGCTGTGGATCTGTATGCTTGATATAAATCCCTTCCTCACCTCGAATAAACTGTGTCTGTTGGACAAACAGTTGAATGTTTGTCCCAACAATGTTGAGCTGATGATGACAGGCCCTTGCACTTTTTAGCACACCACTGTAATGCTCAAATTCTTACGAAGATGTGGAACATACAACAAGGAGCACTAGATTTAGAAAAAATTAAACAATTTAATGGTAACATACTCTTATTGCCCTCTGCCAATCATAAAATTTTCCTTCTTTAGGTTTAAGTATTGGGTTGATTATATTTTTCTAACCTAAAACTAAGCTCAAAATTGAATACTAACTTCTACCAGGCAAGCTATAAAAGAGATGAGATTATTTCAAGATTTCCTGTGTTATCTCCCCAGAGTGTTAAATGCAAACTCTTTAATTATTGTTCATCTCACTCCAAGAACATCATTTGATAGAAAATGATATTTCTATCAAGCAACATGTAGAATGTAGAACACTTTAATATAAACATTTCCAGAATATAAATTAAATTTATCAACCACTTTTAAAAGTATATATCATCTAAGTTTATTATAGACTATTTAGTTTTCCACTTTCAGGACTAATAAATACAAAAATACACTGCAACTTAAATTTACCAAAAAAAAAGTTAGTGTAAGTTGTTTCATACACTTTCATTAGAGAAAACTGAGAAACAAAACACACAATAAAAAAATAACATCAAAACTAACAGAAACTCCAAAAGGAATGGATTATGCAAGGTATGGTCTCATACAAACCTGAACATGCTTGCAAGAGTAAACAAGACTGAGAAAAAGCCCCACAAACTTTCAACATAGAAATACACATATAACACAAATATCATGACACCTGTTTTTAAACCTTTCTTTAATCTTAATGGAAAAAAAAAAACTGGAAAGTTTAAAATCAAGAGTTGAAGGATTATGGAGATGGCTCAATGGTTCAAGGTGCTTTACTTGTAAAGCCTACTGGCCTATGGTTGATTCTGCCCAACACTCATATAAAGCCCTACACAAAGTGGCACATGTATCTGTGATCCCAATGTGCCTATGACATTGGGACATGGAGTCAGGAGAATCCAAAGCTCAATAGACTGGCCCTTCTTTTGTATTAGCAAGAAACCCTGGCTCAAAGAAGGTGGAAGGACAGCACAGACACCTTGAAGTTGTCCTCTGACCTCCACATGTACACACATACCAATACATACACACACATAATTAAGAATATCTAGTTGACTAATTTCATAACATTGAATCTTTTGTCTTTGCTTTCATAGTTTTTTTCTCTTTTGTTTACCTCATATTTTTGCTTCTCAGACACTTAGGTTTAGGCTTTTGGCTTTTTTCAATCAAATTTTGAGTGGAGGGAGAAGATGGGTAGAGGGGGAGAAAAGAGCAGAAAGAGAGGGACAGAGACTGACTGATTCAGTTTTCTAGAACTGATACTGTTATCTGCCTCTTCTCATTTGAAGCTCCTGTTTTTATCTAAACTGATTTTCTTGACCAATTTCTTCATTCTTGTTTAAATAAAACTAAATGTTAGAAATCCCACTGAAAACACATTGAAAATGCTTTCAAAAAGGCCAGAATTAGGCATTTTATAGATTTGTTTCTTCTTTCATTTTTTGCACATAAAAAACTTAGCTTTCCTGAACTGACACTACATACCTTTCCTTGTGTTCATTATCATTATCATTACTATTTTGTTTGAACCATTCTTTGATAAAGTACAATTTCAAAATCCAAGAATTGATTCATCCCAAAGCATTTCTTCTTCTGTCCTTTCTTCAATAGATTTCTTTTTTTCTTTCTTGTGCTCTTTCTTTTCTTGTGCTCGTTCTTTCCTGTGTTCCTCTTTTTCAGAGGATACATCATAGGATTTTTTCTTTTTGTGATGCTTAATCTTTCCTGAATTGACTTTAACTTTATTGTCCCCTCCTTTGCAGTGTTTGGCACTCTTGTCTTTATCTAAATTCTTATCCTGGCAACTCTTCTTTTTATGCTTGGACTGTTCCTTCTCTGACTTTTCTTTGCCTTCCTCCAAGTGTCGTTTTCTCTTTTGATGTCTCCTTTTATGACTTGCTTGAAGGTCACTGATATTGTCATTTGAGGAAAAGTGTCTGTAAACTTCATGCTCTATGCTATGTGGGCCAGAGTTATTTTCATGCTGACTAAGGCTCAGGGGAACTGGTTTTTCAGAGAATAAATCTCTAGTGACTTGACAGTAGCTCTCAGACTCTTGTCTCTGTTTGTTCACATAATCTGGTAAATAATGAGGTAATTCATTTTCTAGTGCATGTGAACTATTGTACGGATATGTATACATCTGGAAAGTCTCAAATGGGTGCCTTTGCTCAAACATTTTATGTTTGGATAGTCTATCACCCATTTCTTTATAACTCTGGGTTTCCACAAAGTGATCAACTGGTTTTTTGAAAGAGGTTTTTGGCTTTAGTCCTACAGATTCATGCACTTTTCTGTAATCATAAAGCTCATCTTGAAACATACAATTTCTTTTATTTGAAAAAGATGGTAACCATTGAGGTAACTGGCCTTCCACTGGTGGACCACTGTATTGTCGTTGGTAGGAGTGAGGTGTCTCAAATGTAAATCTTCGCTCACACATTCTTTGTCTGTGTTTAGAATCAACTCTTTCTTTGTACCTATGGTCCCAATATCTATTGTTTTCTCTAATATTTCTAAAATAAATCTTGGGATCTAGTCCTCTGGATTTTTGCACTTTGATGTAATCTTCAAGCTCATATTGGAAAGGGTCATATATCTTTGAATGAACTGGTAAACAATGAGGCAACTGGTTTTCTAATACTTGTGAATGATTATTTGGTTCTGGGCACATCCAGAAAATGTCAGGTGGGAGTGTTTGTCCAAACATTTTATGCATGTGTCTGAAATCAGTCACTTCTCTAGACCCATGAAAGTCCAAGAAATTATCTTCCATATTTCTAAAATATGTTTTGGACTCACATTCTCTGGATTTCTTCACATTGAGATAATCTGCATATCTATCTTTGTAAGAACTGCGTGTGTTCTTTGAATTCTTCACTCGATTGATAACATGGGATTCCCTGAAAAGCAAATAATAGAAAGTTCTGGTTATTATAATATCTTATTCTGAATATGCTTTGCCATCAAAGTATTAGTTTCAACAAACAAAATCAAGAAAAATTCACAAAAATTATAAAACATACTACATTAACAAAACTATAAAGAATGAATTTTTGTGCTAAAAGATGTAGCAGTGATAACCAGATATCTCTTGAGCATCTGAACAATTTTAAACAAGAACTTTTCTCAGAAGATGGCCATTTAAATATGTTTAACACTTTCACTCTCTCCAAGATATTCAAACAAAGCTACAGGTGAATGACTATAGGGTGCCATGGAAAGATACTGCAGTACAACAGTAGAAAACAAGATGAAACGCATGAATATAGGATGTCAGAACTATAAGATTTAAATAGAAAGCCCTAACATCATGTATGCACTAGCAAGTAGGGAGAAGGCAAGATTTCCCTCAGTAAGACTATAGGCAGAAGAGAGAAGGAAACACTTAGTGAGCTCTGAAGTACAGAAATCAGAACCTTGCAGAAATATAGCTTAGGAAGATTTATGCTCTGCAACAGCAAGCTTGTGCTAAGGAAGATATTTTCTGTATCATAATAAATCATCTTAAGAAATGTCCTACACTCTGATCTTACTGCATTTTATAATTTATTTATAATTCCCTGCATTTTAGCATCTCCAAGCCTAAATTGTCTCTCTGCTTCACTAAGTGAATACATTTTTCAGACTAGAAAAATCAACAAAGAAACTTAAAAGTTAAACTATTCCATAAAAATAATTAGTTAAATACATTTCTATAGAATATTCTATCCAAGAGCAATAGAATATCTATTCTCAGCAGCTTATGAAACTATGAGCCAAGGAAGCAATTACTACTGTGAAGAGATAGCCTACAAGCTGGGAGAAATTCATTGCCATTCAGTCAGCCATCAGAATGGTAATATTCAGTATATATAATGAAAGCATATAATAAATAGAAAAAGGACAAATAATCTGGTTAATAAATGGGCAAATGAGCTGAAGAGACAATCTAAAAAGAACCATAAATAGCCAATAAATATTGAAACAGTTATTCCACATATTCAACCATCGGGAAAATACAAACCAAAATTTCATTGAAATTCTATTTCACCCTAGTCATAAAGGTTATCATCAGGAAAATAAAAGACAACAAATATTGGTGATGATGAAGGAAGAAATAAATGGTTAGATATTGTTGATAGGAATGCAAATTAGTGCAGGCATTATTTAAATCAGAATAGAAGTTGCTCAAAAAACTCAAACTAGAACAGTAAAAAAGAAAAAAAATCCTCAAAATTGAACTACTTTATGATATTACTATACTACTCTTATGTACATACCCAAAGGAATCCAAGTTGGCATGCAATAGATATAGCTACAATCTATGTTTAATATGTTTAATATAGTAATTCACTATAGCCAACTTACAGAATCAACCAAAGTGCCTATCCATGGCTGAATGGATGTGGTAGTTTGAATTTATGTGCCCCAACAGACTCAAATGTTTTATTAAAGTTGTAATTTGAATTTATAGCCACCTGGCTGGAGGAAGTGTCACTGTAGTCCAGCCCTAATGTGCTACTGGGAATGGATGTGTTTCCAGTCTAAAGGTATGCAGAGTACTTGAATTCTGCCTGGGGTTTCTGAAATGTGCTTGTATTTAGTGGTTATGGTGGTAGTTTCTCCTCTCTGTGTTTGTAGATCTGTGAAAGGGGGACATCTTCTTCTGCCATAATGGAACTTCCCCTGCATGTGTAACCCTGAAATAAATGCCATTCCTCCCATAAACTGTGTGTGGTTTGGGGGTTCATCCCAGCAATGTGGAGGTGACTGTGACAATGGATAAATGCAAGGAATAAAATATTATTCAATCATAAAGAAGAATAAAATCAAATTGCAGAAAAATGAATATAATTGAAAGTCATCATGGGAAGTTAAAATAGCCAGATTCAGAAAGAAAAAAAAAATCCATGTTTTCTCTTATATGTGTAATATAGATTTTAAAAGTAATAAAAGTATGGATTAGCAGTTAAGGTGCTTGCCTGTGAAGCCTAAGAACTCATGTTTGAATCTCTATGTCCCATGTAGCCAGATGCAGTGACACAAAGTATGCAGTATTGCACATGCGCCACAAGGGGATGCACACATCTAGAGTTTGTTCAGAGTGGCTGAAGGCCCTGGCATGACCATTCTCGCTCGCTCCCTGCCTCTCTCTCTCTCAAAAATAAAAAGAAAGTAATAAAAAAGTAGAAGGGGCATTATTATGGAAGAGGAAGAAAAGCTAATAAGGGACAATGGGTGGTAAATGTAATTGAAGTTATTTTCCCATCCCTGAAATTATATATGGGAACAGTTATTTTGTGTAAACAGTTAATTTTGTGTAATTAATATATGTCAAGAAATATTATCAAGGCTTAGATAAATGGGAGAATGGGCATAGAAAATTAGACATAACTGATGCCACTTTAGTACTATGAATGTTAAAACATGCTTTAGTATGTTGCTAATGAACATTAGCCCTAATAAATGGTCTGATTTGAATGTCATAGTGTTTTTAAATCCAGTTAATTCTATAGCTATAAAGAGGAGAAAATTTTCATTCTGAATGAGATTATTTTTAAAGTCTAAATGTAGTTTATTTTGACAAGCATGATAATTTAGCTCCTAAGAATTTAGACTCAAATAGTATACCATTAGAATAAAATAGTAAGTCCTATGCTTTACTTTTAACAGCAACAAGCCAATTATACAAAAGTTAAGTGGCCCTCTGTCCTGCTATCTGATCTTCTCTCTCCTCAATTGGCCCCTTATTTCTCCTTTACTTCAAATTAGACTTGACTAAACACTTATTTAACTCTTACTATGTCATACCAACTATTTTACATGAATTATATATTTCGTTATAGCACTCATGTATCAGAGCTTCTAAAGTTATTCACATGGAAGAAAAATGGATCTGTATCCTGATCTATGTCTAACAGCAAGACTTTTTCCTTAACTACTATACTTCATTGGAAAAATGATTTATCTATCACCAAGTCCCTGGAACTAAGACAACCTTCCACAGTTGCTTTGAATTTGAATAATCAGCATAAAAATTAACCTTTGGCACCTCTAAAGAGAAATACAAGTCTGTCTGATAAGCATGGGTAACAATTTTGCAGCTCTGCCAGTATACTAGTGAGACTAGAAAACACGTTTCGGGACATTAGTATGAAATATGATACAAATACCAACTACTCTTCCAAACAACTGATAAGGAAATAAATGTCTAGAAAGTATGTAAAATATATTAAAGGGTAGTAGGAACCTTGGTCTTTAGTGTCACAGGAGCATTTTGACTACAACAGAAAAGCCACTTACTTAATTTGATGCTCACGTCCTTGCATGTGGGACCGGAACATATGTAAAGATGTAAAGGTAATTCTGCAAATATGACATATGTATGTTTTCATTTTCAATGCTGAAAAACAACCCAGAGAGCTCAAGTTATGAAGGCTATTATAAATGTATAATCATACAATGCTAAAGTGAAATAATAATTTATTGAAGATATCTACTTGAAGTGTCTCAATAAAGATTAGCTTCACAGAGGTGACATCAGTCAAAGTCAGTTCATAGAGTTAACCTCTGAGACTTCATGTCCTCTCAATTTACATGTCCAGAATTCTCTGACTACCATACATCTATAGTCTTTACTTATCTTCTAAGAATCTACTATCTGCTTGCTTACTATTGCTATAAAGAGGTATAGGAGTGTGATGGTTTGAATTAGATGTCCTACATAAACTTATTTGTTCTGAATACATTGTCTCCCGCCTGTGGGAATTTGTGAGGTGGAGCCTTTATCTAGGGGGTGTGTTATTGGGGGTGGGCTGAGGTGTGTTTTAGTCAGCTTCCCCTTAGTAGACCCTGACTCACTCTCCTGTTGCTGTTATCCACCTGATGTGGCAGAGGTGATATCTAGCCTCTGCTCAAGCTATGTTTTCTTCTGCCATTTCAGAGCTTCTCTTTGAAACTGTAAGCCAAAAAAAATCCTTTCCTCCCATAAAATGCTTTTGGTTGGGGGTTTGTCCCAGCATCAAGAAGATAACTAACACACAAAATTGGTATCAGTGGAGTGGGGTCATTGAGGGTAGAAATCTGGTTGGCTTCTGACCTTTTGGGATTGATTGCAGAAGATGTAAAAATTTGAAACCTTGGACTAAGGGACAACTTGCAGTGCTATAAGCAGAATTTGATGGAACATTCTTGACAGAGCTGAAAGACCTAAATTCAGAGGAACCATATATGGACTATGAAGGACTGGATTATGAGGAGGAAAACAGGCTTTGTGCACATTGGGCTAGAAGCATAAGGTGTGAGAGTGAGAGCTCACTACATTCTGCCTGTGTCATGAGAACTTGAGAAAGATTGAGTTTAGAAGAAACAGATTGGTGCTTTTAGATGAACTGGGCACAGAAATAAATAAAAGGCAGGTTGGAGACTACAACCTGTTTCACCTGCAGTTGTTTGAGAGCTAACAGCTATTGAGATTGGACCAGATACTCTGCTTTGAGACAGCAGGAGGAATGCTGATTCTTTTGAAAGAGGAGGCCTTAATGCTGAAGGAGAGTCCAGCTCTCCAAAGATGGCTTTATTCCACCATGGATTAACAATATGGCAATGAAGTCCATCTGGTACCATGGGAGTATAACACATGTAGGAAAGAAAGAGTTGTTGACTTTGCAACATCATTTATTTTTAGAAATTGCCACTGGGCAATGTGAGTTAGGGATGTTGGAGTCCCTGTATGGAAGGCCCAATGGATCTAAAAGGATGAACCATGGGTTTCAATGGAGACTCCTGGATCTTAGAAATGCCAGGACTATAGGATGGCTACCAAGGAGAGCAAATGGCTTATGTCCTGGGCCAAAGGAGTCCAACTGGAGGGTCAGAAATGAAAGCCCAGAGACTTCATCACTGGTTTTGGAGCCATAGGATTTTTTTTTTCCTTATTTCTTTTCGATCTTCCATTGGTTAAATCTTCCCTTGCTATACTCAATGCTTTCTTTTCCAGTGTGAATATTTACTCTGAACCATCATGCATTACTGTTTTTATAAGCTCATAGTTAAGAGACTTAGGACTATAGACTGTGAGGATGTTTGAACAGTGTTGGTATTGATAAAAACTATGGGGACTTTTAAGTTGGACTGAATGAATTTAATATCATCAAATATTTGCGAGTTTATGGGAACCAGGAGCAGAATGTGGCTGTTTAAATGAGATGTCCCTCATAACTCATATGTTCTGAATGCTTGGTTCCTAGTTGATGGTAATTTGTGAGGTGGAGCCTTGCTAGATGTGGTGGTTTGATTCAGATGTTCCCCATAAACTTAGAAGCTCTAAATGCTAAGTTCGCAGATGATGGAGATTTGGGAATCAATGCCTCCTGGAGGGACCGTATTATTGGGGGCAGGCTTATGGGTATTATAGCCAGTTTCTCCTTGCCAATGTTTGGAAGAATCTCCTGCTCATGTCTGTTAGATGTTGGCCAGGAGGTGATGTCCACTCTCTGTTCATGTCATTGTTTTCCCCTGCCATCATGGAGCTTCTCTTAGAGTCCATAAGCAAAAATAACCACCCCCTTTTGTCTCACATGTTGCTCTTGGTCAGGTGATGCAAACCTGATGGCAACAATAAAGATGGTACCAAGAGTGGCATCATTGCTTCTAGAAACCTGACTGTGTGGTTGTTGGCCTTTTGGAAATGCTTTCCAAGAGGAATGTGGAAGTATTTGAAACCTTGACCTATAAGACTCCTTGCAGTGCTATAAATATAACTTGATGGACTATTTTGGTCAGATTTGAAAGACCCGAATGTAGTAAGAACTATGGACTGTGAGATTTGGTTTCTGAGGGTGAAAAAGAGCTTTAATTGGACTGGGCTAGAAGCAGTTTGTGTGAGAGGCTTGCTGTTATGCCTGTGTCCTGTGAATTTGTGCAGGATTGCTTTGTGTAGAAATAGACTGGAATGAGCAGAGGAATATGACACAAAAAAATGAAATCTTTTGGCCAAAATTGTTTCCCATTCAGCTGTAATTGTATGAGAGATTACAACCATTGATACTGGGCCAGCTGAAGGAGAATCCTGTTCTTCAAAGTCTGCTTTATTCCTCCCTCCCTGGATTAACAAAATGGCACTCCATCTAGTATTATGGAGTATAGGAAATTCAGGAAAGAGAGGGCTACTGAATGTGCAACTTGGTTTTGTGTTTTGGAAACAGCCATGGGCAGTATTAGGCAGGCTTACTGAATTGTCTGCATGGAGACTGATGGAGCCATGAGGATGAACTATAACAGGCTGCAATGGAGACACAGTGGAGATGCTGGAACCATGAAATGGCTGCTAAGGAGAGCCACCAGTGCCAGATGAAGTTTTCCAGAACTGTGAGTAGGCTAGCTGGAGGGGCAGAATGGGAACTCCAAAGACTTGTTGCTGGTTAGAATTATCAGACTTGGAGATTTGTCACTGACAAGAGTTGTTAGACTTGGAACTACAGAGTTTGATGTTTGCCCTGTATTAAATCTTGTATTGGTTGAGTATTTCTTTGCTATACTCAGTGCCATCTTTTGCAGTGTGACTGTTTATTCTGTGCCATTATGGGTTTGGGGAGGATTTTTTGATATCATGGCTTAGTTAAAAGATCTTGAGTTATGGGAATATCTGAACATCATGGGATTAATAAAAACTATGGAGACTTTTAAAGATCGACTAAATGCACTACATTTTACATCATGGATGATTATCATTTTATGGGGGCCAGGGGCAGAATGTGGTGGTTTGATTCAAGTGTTCCCCCAAAACTTAGGTATTGTAAATGCTAGATACCCAGCTGATGGAGATTTGGGAATTAATGCCACCTGGAGGCAGTGTATTGTTGGGGTGGGCTGTGGGTATTATATACAGCTTGCCAGTTTTTAATACAATCTCCTGTTGCTATTGTCTACCTGACGTTGGGCAGGAGGTGATCTCTATGCTTTGCTCATGCCATCATTTTCCCTTGCTAACATCAAGCTTCCCCTTGAGTCTATAAGCCAAAATAAACACTTTTGTCACACAAGCTGCTCTTGGAGGGTGATTTTAGCCAGCATTGTGATCCTGACTGCAATACTGAAGAAGGTGAATTGTTGGGGGGCAGGCTTAGGATTATTATAGCCATCTTGCCTTTGGTAGATCTTGGCTCACTCTCCTGCTGATGTTTTCTTTCAGATATGGCAGCAGTGAAGTACAGCCTCTACACTTCCCATGGATTGCCCTGCCATCATGGAGCTTACCCTTGAGGCCATAAGCCAAAATTAATATTTTTCTCTAATCAAGTGCCTTTGGTTGGTGTTTCATCCATCAATGAGAGGATAACAGCAATAAGGCAGCACCTCAGATTTAGTACAGGTCACCAAATTTTGACTCATAGTTTCATAACCAAACTCTTTTTGTTGGTTTTAATTCATATTCCATCTAACCAAAACATGAATTAACACATAAATTTCAGAAAGCTGTTGCTTACTTTCTTATTTGATATCAGTGTCATATATTAGTTAACAAAAGTAACTTTCACAAATTTTAGATGACAGGTTTAGTTAGTCCACCCACAAGATTAAAGGTGATACCAAATTTTTGAAACTAAATACCTAGTTACTAATTCAAATGGATGAAATACTATTAAAAAATGAACCTGTATTATAGCTACATCACTAGTCTACTTCTAAGGTAGAATTAGAAATAGATTTAGGGCTGGAGAGATGGCTTAGCAGTTAAGCGCTTGCCTGTGAAGCCTAAGGACCCCGGTTCGAGGCTTGGTTCCCCAGGTCCCACGTTAGCCAGATGCGCAAGGGGGCGCACGCATCTGGAGTTTGTTTGCAGAGGCTGGAAGCCCTGGCGCGCCCATTCTCTCTCTCTCCCTCTATCTGTCTTTCTCTCTGTGTCTTCATAATAATAAATTTAAATAAATTTAAAAAAAGAAATAGATTTAATCTCTAAATCTCACTAATCTTCCACTTTATCCTTAGTGAGAAAAAGAAAATTAATAACTTTTATGTGCCAAATATAAAAATGTTTCATTCTAGGGAGAAGGCATTAAATTAGTAATATAGTGATTTGAGGGATATACAAAGTCACCTTCTTTGAAATCAAATGACATTGATCACTGAAAGAACATCAGGCAAAAACATTAAATTGGGCTAGAGAGATGGCTTAGTGGTTAAGGTGTTTGCCTGCAAAGCCAAAGGACCAAGTTTGAATTCCCCAGGACCCATGTAAGCCAGATGGACAAGGGGGCACATGTATCTGCAGTTCGTTTGCAGTGGCTGGAAGACCTGGTGCACCCATTCTCTCTCTCTTTACCTCTTTCTACCTGCCTATTTCTGTATTTCTCTCTCAAATAAATACATAACAATAAATAAAAAATTTAAAACATCAAATTAATAATTACAAAATGTATTAGCCTTTGTCTGAGCAATATTATTCAAAGAAACAAAATAAACCTGTCAAAGGAAAAGAAAGATGCTGGCACTGATGATCATAAGAACCTGTTCACTTTTGACATACAGTTAATGACCACAAAACTCAGTAGTTTACATCAAATCCGAAGGAATGTTTTGATAAGGGTGTTCAGGAGATACATTACAGAGAGGTAGCTTTTTCAATAAACAGTGTTGGGAAAATTGAACATCGCTATCCATAAAAGGGTAGGTAGTCTTATAACTCTCACCAGTTATAAAAATCATATTAAAATGGATCAAAGACTTAAATGTAGGGCCTTATTTGAAATTATTAGTATAAAACACAAAGAATATACTTTAGGGCATTATAATAGGCAAGGCTTGTTTTTAGACAAGATACCATTGTGCCAGAACCAAATCAAAATAAACAAATGAAACTTCATAAAACTTAATATTTTCTTCTGGAAAAAAGAAATACTTACAGAGTGACCAGGCAACCTACAAATTGGACAATATTTGCAACTTATGCATCTGACAATGGATTGATATTCAGAATACATAAGGTACTCCAAAATCTCAGTACCACAAAAACCCAAAACCTGATTTGATGGGAACATAAGTTAGAACAGTCATTAAAGCCAGGTGTGGTGACACATGGCTTTAATTTCAGCACTTAGAAAACAGGGGAAGGATAACCACTGTGAGTTTGAGGACATCCTGAGGCTATATAGTGAATTCCAGGCCAGCCTGGGCTATAGTGAAACCCTCCCTTAAAAATCCAAACAAAAAACAAAAACAGAAACAACAACAAAAAAGAAAACTCTAACATAATCCTTTAATTGCAATACTGGTGTTGCAGTTAGCTTCACATTGCTAAGACAAAACATCCAAACAGAAAAAGCCTATGGGGGAAGGGGTTTATTTCAGGCTTATAAATATCAGGGGAACACCATCAATGGTGAAGGAAGCTGGCTCACTTAAATACATCCAAGCAGAGGGACATGATCAAATAGCCAATATCACAGAACACAAGCAGCCAGAGTTCAAACTGCTCTCCTTGCCTTATGGCTGGACTCAAGATATACCCCCAAACACAGCTTAGGGTTGGCTTCCAAAATCCACCCCTAGTAGCATTTCCTCTTCTCCAGTAGGTTTCTGCACACTGAAGACTCAAGATTCAAGCCTGAGTTTATAGGGCCATGCATTTAAACCACTACATTGCACCCCTGGCACCCATAGACTCATGATTATATCACAATGTAAATGGCATTCAGTTCAATTCCAAAGGTCCCCATAAACTTTACCAACTTTAAGATTGTTACGAACTCCAAAGTGCCATATGAGTTTTGAGACTGTCTTTTAATTGTGAGTCCTATAAAATCAAAACAAGTTACATACTTCCAACACATAATGGTGACACAGAGTAAACATTTCCATTGCTGTAAGGTAATAACAAGGGACTGGACCAATACAAATCAATAGCCATCAGGTAGACATAAAACGTCTGCAGTTCAAGTCCAACATGCATAAACAATGATGGCAGTCTCTAGGTTTTCTAATTTTACTCATTCAGCTGGGCTGAATACCCCAGGTAAGACTTTAATTCTGAGCCAGCAGTGCTTCTTGGTAGTTGTTGTATAGTGCTGGCACATATAAAAGATCTTCAGAGTTGGACAAGGTTGCACATGCATTTAATCCTAGTACTTGGGATGAAGAGACAGAAGGATCACTGTGAGTTTGAGGCTACTCTGAGAGTACATAGTGAATTCCAGGTCAGCCCGAGCTAGAGTGAGATCCTACCTCAAAAAACAAAAAAATCTAAACCATCTTCAGGTCTCCACTGCAAACCATGGTCCATCTTTATAGCTCCATACAATGATCAAGTTTGACCTTCAATATAGAGTACAGGGATTCCAACAACCCTGTTTCACATGGTACATCTCAGCAGTATCTTCTGATTAAACTTCAGAAAATGGCCTCACTGGTCTCTACAAAGGGATATCACCCTGTGTCACATGACACAACTCAACAGCAGCTCCTAGTACTGTTTTCACATTATGATATGCTTTCCTGCATTTTCAATGCAAAACAGTTGGCCCACCCTTAGTGGGGGTAATCGGTTTAACAGTTGTAGTCTCAGCAACATAAAACCAGTCTCTGTACTTGTAACTTTAAACTTGGCTGATTTTTTTTTTTTTTTCCTGTGATAAACCATACATCTTTCATATCATTCTGCGAAACACACCAGGGAATTACTTTTAAATTCAACCTTGATCAAATTCTCTGGACATGGGTACAGGAACACAGCCATCCTCTATGCCAGCAGCCCAGTTCCAACAAATTTCTTTGCTGTCTTCCTTTCTTCTTTGAAACTCAATACTCCAAGCTTTCACAATCTAAAATTCTCTCTGCATTTAGCATTTTCAAACTCTTAGCAGAATATTCCATCAAACTTGGCTTACCACTCTGTAAGGCTTCTGCAGTATCAAGTATCAAGCCCTTTCACATTCCTCCAACACACAAGTTCCAAAAGACCAAAATCCACATGGTAAAATTCATCTCAGTAATGACCCTACTCTTACTGTTTCAGTAATTTCTTGTTGCTGAGACAAACATCCAACCAGCCATAATTTATGGGAGGAAGACAGTTTATTTCAGCCTTAAAGAGTACAACAGAATACCATCAATGGTGGAAGAAGCTGGCTTACTTTCATAGATCCAAGCAGAGACATCATCAAAAAGTCAGTACCACAAAACAAGAACATCCAGAGCTTATACTGCCCTCCACAACTTAGGGATGAACTCAAAATCTGTCCCCAAACACACCTTACAGCTTGATCCCAAGATATATCCCCAATAATAATACTTCTCCCCCAGTAAAGCTACACCCACTAGAGACTCAAGATTCAAGCCTGATTCTATGGGGGTCACACATTCAAACAACTACAACTGGGAAGATCATTATGTCATGTGCATTCTCCTGTTCATTATATCATTATACATAATAGGCAAAACATGGCAACAACCAAAGTATCCATTAAGTTGATGAATGAATACAAATGTGGTACAAGGGGATATTATTCAGTCATAAAATAATGAAAATTTGACATCTGTGACAATACAGATAGAACTAGTGGTCACTAAGTTAAGTGAGATGTCAGGCATATAAAGTGCTATGTAACTTATCTCATATGGGAAACCTAAAAATTTGACATAACAATTTAAAGTGGAATCTCAGGGTAGATGGAAGTGAGGAAGGATGAATAAAGATTAGTCAATGCATACTATGTTACTTTTAGAAAGGAGAAAGTGGGTTTGGGATATAATTCCATAGTGATATATAACATTATTTACCATAAATTTCAAAAAGCTAAAAAGTAGATCTTGAATTTTTTTTACCACAAATATGTGTAAAGATCTAAAATATAATGGGTGTTACCACCATACCTGATTTTAAACTGTATTACAGACCAATAGTAACAAAAGTATATGGTAGTGGTACAAAAACAGACATGTTAATCAATGAAACAAAAAAGTTTGATTTTAAACTGTGGAGCTATTGCTAACTGACTTTCAATAAAATTCCAAAAATACGCATTAGAGAAAGCACAGCTTCTTTGGCAAATGGTTCTGGGAAAACTGGATATCCACATTCAGAAGAATTAACTAGATTCTTGTTTCTCACCCTGCATGAAACAATTGCAAATGAATTAAAGATATTAATATGAGACTTGAAACTCAGAAACTGCTAAGAGAAAAAAAAAAGAGTAATATTGTCTTTATGTTACAGTAATGAGAAATAACTTTCTGAATAGGACTGTGATTGTTCAGGAAATAGGCCATTAATTTGTAAATGGGACCTCATGAAATTAAAAATCTTCTGTATAGAAAAGAAAGTTACCTATGTAAACAGAGTTCCTAAGAATGGGAGAAAAATCTTTGTCAGCTATAAATCTTATAGACGATTAATGTCGAGAATATACAAAAAAACCTAAATAAAAATAGTCTGATTAAAATAGGAAGCAAAGAACTTGTGGTGATTTAAATGTAAAATGTACCCCATAGACTCATGTGTTGAATTACTTATTCCTCAGGTGGCATTGTTTGGGAAGGCTGTGGAACCTTTAGACGGTGGAGCCTCGCTGAAAGCAGTGGGTCAGTGTGGGTGAGAATTGAAGTATACAGTCCAGTTCCACTTGCTATTCTATTTTCTAGCTCATGACACAAAATAATGCTAGCTTTTCCCTCTTGCTGTGCTTTCCCTGGCATGATGGACTCTACCCTCTGAAAGTGCAAGTCTGGAAAAAAAAAAAAAATTCTTTAAATAAGTTGCTTTTAGTCAGCTATTTATTCCAGCTACAAGGAAGTAACTAAACCAGAAAATTGATACCATAGGGGTTGTTTTGTGATAAACCTGACCATGTGGTTCTTAATCTTTTGTATACCTAGTTGGTGGGAGTGGAAGGATTTGAAACTTTGGATTAGAAGAGTTTTACAATGTTATAGGCAGAGTTTACTAGATCATTCTGGTAGGAGTTTTAAAGAATATAAGTCCAAGAAAATTGTGGACTGTGCAGGCTTGACTCATGGGGCTCTAGATAGGGAAAAGGGCTGGACTAGTGGCAAGTCATGTGATATTTTCACAAAGAATTTGACTACATTCTGATTGTGTCCTGAGATCTTGAACAAAGTTGAATTTAAAGGTAATTAAGTCTGGCAGCAGTGGTGCACGACTTTAATCCCAGCACTCAGGAGACACAGGTAGGTGTGGATCACTGTGAGTTTCAGGCCAGCCTGGGACTACAGAATGAGCTTCAGGTCAGGCTGGGCTAAAGTGAGACCCTGCATTGAAAGAAAACAAAAATAAATGAACAAATTAATGTGTTTGACTCAATAATTTTTAAGGCAAACTGCCATTGGATCTCAGGCATGACTTCTTTTACCTGCCCTGGCTTAGATCTATGGTAACCACAGTTCAGAGCCAAAAATATATTTGGCCAAAAAGAAAATATAAGAAAATTTAAAATCCCAGGTTCATAGACTGAAACCACTTTAGAAGTATTGTTAAAAATATTACTACTGTTACTACTGTTAACAATATGCCTTCTCGTTGGCACTGGGACAATAAAATGATGTCCAGTGGCATGGCCAAACATATTGAAGGTTTAAGATAGGTAGACTGTGAAATCTTTTGAAACAAAAAGGTTTGAAGAAAGAATATTGAAGAAATTTCCTGCTCTTCAAGATCAGCATACAGAAACTGCTACAACTGGGTTCCAAGGCCAGGCTTCATCCTTATCTGGTACCAAAACTTGGCAGCTTTTCCTCCAATATTAGTGTTTGAAGAATGAAAGATTGAAAATACAAAGGGCTCTTGCACCATGGGATATTGCACCATAGTTCAAAGAGCCACAGAGGATAAGCAATCTAAGGCATGGTTTGATTTCTGGCAATGAGGTACTTAGAAGCCACTCCATGAAGCCATGAAGGTGAAACCTATGTTGCACTGGACACAGGATTTTAGAGAGACCAAGGCCAAGACTATGGAAGAGCTCCCAAGGAAATCTGTAGTTTCAGAATGAACTTTTCCCAGAAAAAAAAAAAAAAAGTCAGAGACATCACATCTGGAGGGCCAGAGCTACCCTAGCATTTTGGACCTCAGAGTATTTAATCACCAGTCCCATATGCTGGACATGGACCTGAAAGATTTGATGTTTGCCCTGTTGGCTTTTGTTATTATTGTAATTCAATCATTCCTTGCTATGCTCTATTCTTCCCCTTTGTAACAGAAATGCTTACTCTGTGCCACTATATGTTGAAAGTATGTTACTTTGTCTTGATTTTATAGTGCTCACAGTTTAAACTGCCTGGCTGCTCACATGAAACTTTGGACATTTTAACAGTATTGGGACTGATAGACCATGAAAACTCCTAAATTTGGACTGAATATATTTTGTACCATGAGATAGCCATGAGTTTATGGGGAGCAGGGTCAGAATGTGATGCTTTGAATATAAAATATACCCTGTACTCATGTGATTAGATACTTAATTTTCAGTTGGTGTTACTGTTCTGAAAGGTTGTAGAATGTATACGAGGTAGAGCCTTGCTGGAAAAAGTGTATTACTGGGGTCAGGTCTTGACATTTTATAGTCTAGATCTGCTGATTTTTCTTTTCTTCCTAGCTGATATGACAAAGTGACATTGGTTTTTGCTCCTGACATATTTGCTTTACCATGAAAGACTACCTTATGAAACTCTATGCCAAAGATAAAGCCTTTACTTTCATAAGCTGCTTTTGGACAGCTACTTTTCCCAGTAATGAGAAAGTAACTAAAACAGAAGAGAAGAGAAAGTTCTTAAAAGTAGAAATTCAAATAACCAATAGATATCTAAAAATAGTGCTCAACATCCTTGGCCATAAGGTAAATTAAAATTACTTGGAGATTCCTTCTCACCCTGGTCAGAGTGTTTTCCATCAAGAAAATAAATAATGATGCTGGTAAGGATCTAGGGTAAACAGAACCCTAATTTATTGCTGGCTGGAGTGTCAACTCATATAGCCACTAAGGAAATCTGTGTCAAGGTTTCTCAAAAAGTTTAAAATGGGGGTCAGGAGAGGTGGACAGAGAGCTCAGTGGTTAAAAGTACTTTCTTGTAAAGCTTGCTGAACCAAGTTCAATATATAAAATAACTCAGGTACAGAAAGACAAACTGTATGTTCTCTCTCATATGTGGATCCTAGTTCAGAGCCTTTATATATTTCTGTTCTTTTGGGAGTGAGAGTATGTAGCAAGAATATATACTTAGACACTAGAAAGAGGCTCATTAAAGGGGCAAACAGAAACATCAAGGGAGAAGGATATCCTATCCTTAAATGAAACATCAAGGGAGAAGGATATCCTATTCTTAAATGATTGTAAGTGAAAGTGTAAATAACCAGGGGTTTGAAATAATTTTTTTTTCAAAAAAGATGCTTGTCTGACAACTGTAAATATATAGTGAGGAAGAAAATCTTGGTGAAAGATATAGGTAAAAATCACTGTTAATGGGAATGTGAAGGAAAAGGGAAATTATTAAATAGGAATAATGTCTCAAAGAGGTTGTATACCAACACTTTGCAGAAGTATTTAATTTTTAAACTTTTATACTTTTCCATAGCATCAGTCAGTAGTCTGATCTTAATAGATAACATGGAAAATCGAGTTGATCCAGGGTTATAATTTTGCTACTAGGGAGTGGCAGAATATAGGGAATTAAATAGTCAAAGATGTCCTCTAAGATTGAATTGTAGGTGTTTAAAAATAACAGTGCTACTGGGAAAGACAAAAAAAAAATGGAAAATTGAAGCTGAATCTGGGGATAATTAGATATATTAAGTAATAAGGGAAGGTGAAGCATCTAAGTGTAATGATGGAGATATCACTTATAACTAAAATAAACATAATGATACACACATGCTTTTTATATTGCTGTTGTAGCCCTTCTTGTACTAATAAGATCTAGGCTGGATTACGGACATAAGCAAGCTGTGGTAGTTTGAATCCATGTCCCTCAACAGACTCAGGAGTTTATTAAACTTTGGAACTTGGATTTCCAGCTGCCTAGATGGAAGAGGTGTCACTGGGGACATACCCTGGGGTGAAGCCCAAAGGTGTTGTGGTAGATCTGGATTTCCAGCCTAAAGGTATGCAGAGTGCTAGAGCTCTGCCTGGGTCCCTGCTTCTGGTTCTTGTGGAGGTGTCTCTCTGCTTGGATCTGTGAAACGGAGGGCAGTTCCTTCTGCCATCAACAGAACATCACCTTGACCTGTAAGGTTCAAATAAATCCCCTCCTCCTATAAGCTGTGTCTGTTTGAAAGTACATCCCAGCAGTGTGAAGATGACTACAACACAAACCATGAGAATGACAAAGAGTAAAAGAATAGTTTTGGGAGAAACATGTATAAACAATAACAGATGGAAAGACAAAGAGAAGAAAATGAGTCAAAACTGAAAAAGTAAAGGTGGCATATGCTAAGATCTTTTTGGCTTAACATTGGCTCACTTATATTATGGAATTCTGTTATCAGTGTTCTTTCAAGTTCTCATTAACTATCTAGTTTATCCTTTTTTTTTTTTTTTTTTTTTTTTTGATACATGACGTTACTATGTAGCCCTGGCTGGTCTGGAATTCACTATGTAGCCAAGGATGGCCTTGAAATTACATTGATCTTCCTGCTTCTGCCTTGTGGGTGCTGATATTATAGATGTGTACCACACATCCAACTGAATCAGATAATTTTTTAAAGCTCAATGTTTAATGTTCTTTAAGCAGGTGTTAAGACCTGAAAAAGCTGTTATTTGAGCTTTAGCCTCAGTGGTTGGAGTAAATGACTTCAATAATTAGAATAAATGATTCTGATAATTATTCCTCTAATTCATGGACAGATAACTTTGAAAATTCTCATTTAGACTCAGTTCAAATTTACTGAATGCCAGTAAACTAGAAGCCACAGCTTTAATGGGTTGGTTCATACCCTTTGAGCTTTTTTCCTATTGTCCCAGTGCAGAGCAGTTGTCTTTAACAAGTACAGCCAATGTGGTTTCCTATGAATCTGGCAGTTTAATTTTTTTATGCCACTTTCTGTGCCAAAATTTATATTTCCTATCTTTCTGCTCTGTATTTTCCTCTCTTTGATTGTATACCTTAATCAGAGGAGCAAAAATAACTCATACTACAAATTCAATGTTATTCAGCCTTGTAAATTTCTCTGCCAAACACATTAATTCTTCACTCTTTTTGCTGGTGTTTTTTTTTTTTTTTTTTTTTTTTTTTTAGGTAGGTGCTCCCTAACTGACCTGGAACTCACTATGTCCATACCAGGTCCAAACTGACCTGGAATTCATTATGTGGTCTCAGGGTGGCCTTGAACTCACAGTGATCCTTCTACTTCTGCCTCTCAAGTAGAGGAGGAGATTAAAGGTGTGTGGCACTATGCCTGGCTCAGTTCTTCACTTTAAAACTTATTTATTTATTTATTTATTTATTTATGAGGGAGAGAGAGAGAGAGAGAAAGAGAGAGAGAGAGAGAGAGAGAGAGGAAGAGAATGGGCCTACTAGGATGTGATGGTTTGACTCAAGTGTCCCCCATAAACTTAGATTTTATAGCTGATGGAGCTTTGGGAATTAATACTTGCAGGAGGCAGTGTATGGTTGGGGGCAGGCTTATGAGTGTTATAGCCAACTCCCCCTTGCCAGTGTTTGGCATACTCTCCTGTTCCTGTTGTCCACCCGATGCTGGCCAGGGGGTGATATCCATCATTTTCCCTGCCATCATGGAGCTTCCCCGTCGAGCCTGTAAGCCAAATTAAACCTATTTTTTTCCCCACAAGCTGCTCTTGGTTGGGCGATTTCTACCAGCAACGTGAACCTGACTGTAACACAGGACCTCCAGCCACTGCAAACTCCAGACACATTTTCCACCTTGTGCATCTGGTTTACGTGGGTACTGGAAAATTAAACCTGGGTCCTTAGGCTTTGCAAGCAAGTACCTTAACTGTTAAGCCATCTCTCCAGCCCAGTTCTTCACTTTGAAATTTAATTTCACTCAAGTTCTGAGGCCATGGGCAGAATGCAGCCAGATTCTTTGTCAGAATATATGAACTGCCTCTAGATGAGTTCCTGATTCCCATATTCCCCTCAGAAACCTCATAGTCATACCTCCATTGTTCACATTTTGTTGCTCTTCTTGTCTTTCCAACTCACACCAGAATGGATGATTTAGCTCTGTTTATAGTATTGTAAGTCTTCTCTAATACAAAGTTTCAAATATTTTCATATTCTTCCCATAATCCAAAAAACTGAGAAATATATGATCAGGTTCATCACAGCAACAATCCCATTTCTGAAATAAATTCTCTGTGTCAGTTACTTTCTTCTTTTTTAAATAGTTAAGTTATTTATTTATTTGTGAGAGAGAGAGAAAGAGGGAGGGGGAATGAGGGAATGGGTGTACCAGAACTTTCAGCCACTGCAAGTGAACTCCAAATGCATGTGCCACCTTGTGCATCTGGCTTACATGGATACTGGGCAATTGAACCTGGGTCCTTAGGCTTCACAAGTAAGCACCTTAATCACTAAGCTATCTCTCCAGCCCCCTGTATCACTTACTGTCTAATTGCTGAGACAAAATGTGACCAGAAGCAGCTTAAGAAAGGAAAGGGTTTATTTTTGGTTTATAGTTTTGAAGGGAAATCTTTGATGGCAAGAGAAGAATTTTAGGGGCAGAGCACCAGCGTCACATCATCACATCATTAGGGAGCAAACACAGAGAGAGAACCAAATATGAGCCCTTACTATAACACCTACCTACACTGACCCACTTCCTCCAGTATGTTTCCACCTGCTAAAGGTTCTGCAACTTTCCTGTACAGTGCCACACCTGGGGATGAACTAGTCAAACACATGAGTCTATCAGGGACATTTTACATGTAAACTAACATGCACACACACACATTCTATTTTTTGTTTGTTTGTTTTTGCCAAGGTAGGGTCTCACTCTAGCACAAGCTGACCTGAAACACTCTGTAGTAGTCCTAGGCTAGCCGTCAACTTGCAAAGTTTCTCTTATCTCTATCCCCTCGAGTGTTGGGATTAAAGGTGTGCATGTACCATGCTCGGCTACACACACACGTTTTTTAAAGAGGAAGGGTTTATTTTGGCTTATAGTTCAAAGGGATACATGCCACCATTGTTGGGGAAGACATGAAGGTAGCAGCATGAAGCAGCTGAATACCTATATTTGATTCTGAAATTAATGAGTCATATAAGTCTGTGGGGTTGGTGGAGTTTCACTTTTTTTTTTTTTTTTTTTTTGGTTTTCTGAGGTAGGGTCTCACTCTAGCCCAGGCTGACCTGGAATTCACTATAGAGTCTTAGGGTGGCCTCGAACTCACGGCAATCCTCCTACCTCTGCCTCCCGAGTGCTGGGATTAAAGGCGTGCGCCACCACACCCGGCTGAGTTTCACGTTTTTAAAAACAACTCAGATTAAAATTCAATATTTTCCTAAAATTCTATGATTCCATGAAAACTACCAGCTCCTTAATAAGAATAAATGGTTTATATATAAACTAGTATATTTTATAGAATACAAACTTCCTATGAAAAATTTTAGAGTCATCTTCCTGATTCAATTTTATTTATTATCTCTGGAAGACATTTTTCTCTTATCTCATTTACAAAAAAATTCCAGCTTCATTTCTTTTTTCTTACTCCAGCATCTATTATTGGGCCATTAGTTGACTATTGCAATAATTAAGGAAGAGCTTGCAACAGTTTCTTGAATTAGACTGAAATGAAAATCACTACTGGAAGAGAAATAAATAGTCTTGTCTTTATTCCCACCTGGAGGAGGCTTAACAATAACAGACTTCAGGCTTGGTGCTGTCGAAATGGTATTACGTGTACCTCGAGTACCTGTTGAAATAGTTGTAATGAGAAATTATCAACATGTGTTCACTTATTAAAGCTATATACACTGTAAAGTAGTGCTTTTGGATAATGGTATTCGAGTTACAAAATATCTTTAGTAAGAATGGAAATTTCAATACTACTTTGTCACCATGTTTGTACAGTAAAGACATGGGGAGCAAGGAATGTTTTATGTTAGCTAATTATTTGAAGAATTAATGAAAACATGACAGTCTTTTCAGGGTACTTCTTTGAAACTTGCAAGGTTAAATCAGAAGGTGCTAACTTCTAAGTTAATGTTTTCTTGAGTAATATAATTAAGGCATCTCTTGTCTTGTGATGCTTGAATCACAATGTAACATCTATGAAGATAAGAGTATAAAACTATACATACTTCTACAATTCTAGTTATTTTACATATCTTTCATTTATTTTCCTCCTTTAAGTCAAATAAACGAATTTTGGTGAATGGAGATAAGACAAATGTTTTCTCCTGTATACCACAGTTATTCTGTCACCCTTTAGACTAGAAGACAGAAAAAAATCTGTATTTATCTATAATCGGAGAGACTATAATAAATTAAAATTTAATTCTGGTTTCACTTATTAAGAATAAATACATTTTAATAATTTAGTGTCTTGTGACCTCCTCGCTTTGGGTGAAATCTACAAAATGAGCTAGAACTTAATGCTGATGAATTTTCTATTTCAGGAATGCCATGTTAGTATAGTGTTAAAGCTATTAATAATGTGGTAATTATTATTCCAGAGGATTCAACATAATTTTTATTGTAGCATCATATTTTCAAACTATGTCTAGGGTTTTTTAAAGCTAACTCTAACAACTCAGGTAACTTTGGGTGAGATCTCTCATATGTGCTGTTAAACCAACATACTGGAAGGAAATTTGGGGTTTATCAGACAGTAATTATTTTGTGACTGCTAACTGATAATGTCAGCAACACTTTATATTTTTAGGAAGAAATGAATGGACTATCAAGACAGATGACTCAGTACTTTAATTTTTACAGTTTTAATCAAGAGGCATTGCAGGTATACCTACATTATAGGGAAGAATTTAATCTGAACAGACATGTAAGGTAATTATTTTAGAAAGCACTAAAGCAAAATGTTATACCAAAGGGATTTCATCAGAAACAAATTGTATGTGAAAATGCCAGGATACCTAAATCTCTGTATACTAGCTTATACAATAAAAATAGAAATATTTCATTAGAAATGGATATAATGCTAGGTGTTTATTGTTGTTTATAATGATAAAGTAAATCACTGATTTGGAGTCAGCAAACAGAAGGAAGTGGTTATAGCATTTTTAACAAATTGAGTAGCAATTATAATTTCTACATATAAGGACACAGAAAGAGATCAAGAGAAAGAAAAATCAAGTTATTTAAACTGAAGCAAAAGTTCCCCCAGAAAAGTAATAGATGGCAGAGTTTGAGGGAGAAGATACATCTTAAACCTAAGAAAAAGTATTGAATAGAACCATACCTAACTTGGGCTGACATCCTGATGAAGATCCTTGATCATGTTCCTTTGTTAGTTGCTTCTGTTTGTGAGCATGGTTCCTCCTTGTGTGGTGAGACTGAACTATAGTTGAGGAGTCAAAACTCGTGTTGCAGAAATCATAAGATTTGTTTTTGTCTACTACTCCACTCTTATGCTCCTGAAATAAGCACACTCTTGTTGTAAAGATTCAAAAACTAAAAATGATGAATTATGCCATTCACCAAAGATAACTTACCTGAGAACTCCCAATATGTATCTTCATTTTCTTACCAGGCAATTCATTTTGTTTTCCATGGTCTTGAAATTGCAGCTTAATATTTTGAGCATGCATTTCACTCTGAAAAAAGATATATTTTGTTTATTCAATAACAGGGACACACCAAATTTATACTTCATATTCAGGAGGAGGTTATATGCATTTTAATATACATTGGCTCATTAATTAATTTTTGTGTTGATAGGGATTGAAGCCAGTCACTTGTACATGCTAGTCAAGAACCATACTATTGAGCTCCATCTGGAGTCCATGTGTTCATTAACTTTGTGAGTTTCATATCCTTTCAAATTTCTAAATCTTAGTTAAAATAAAAACAATGCTACACTTCAGGCATCAATATATTTTAGAATCCTGTTTATTGACAGACTCCCACTTGCTAATCAAATATGTTTTTCTTCACTATAAGCAATGGACCCAGCAATAAGATTCTATTTTTCAGCTCCTTTTTTGGCAATATATAGCCATGTGACTAGATTCTGATCAATGAGATGTAATTTGAACTGTGGCATTTTTGAGAAGCATTGTTAAGGGGCTTATAAGAAGTGTGAAAAACACTTTTATCTTTCACTCCTGGTTCTGTAATTATGATACAAATGATGGATTGCCAACAGTCATCTTATACAATGGAAGAGCTTGAGTACAAAACTCAATCAAACCGTAGAGACAGATAATGCCAAGGTACTTCCTTATGTCACAGAACTGTCATATTATCCCTGCATTGCCTATATCAAATTATTTTTGCATGTGTATGTTGTGGAGTGAATGTGTGAGCAAGTGTGCATGCCCATGTGTGTGCATGTGTGGAAGCAAGAGGTTGATAGCAGGGATCTCTGCAGTCACTCTCTCCCTTATTATTTGAGACAATGTCTTTTGTTGAACCTAATGCTCATGAACCCCAGAGATTCTCTGTCTCTGGCACCCCAGTCCTAGGATTAAAGTTGTGTACTACCATGCCTAGTAGGTTACATGTCTGCAAGGGATAAAAATTCAGGTCCTAATGCTTCCACTTCAAGTACTTTACTCATTAAGCCATCTATTCAGTGCTATATCAAATTCTTTTATTTCAGGGAATAAAGCATCCTGAGTTGACACCATGTTAGAAACAATTTCTAAACAATGAATTTCCAAATTTCATAAGAATAATATCCAAAATGTTGTTGGTATAAGGAGAAGTGAAGTATGCATCTTGAATAAACTCTTTTCACAGAATTTTAAAGGGTAAAATATATGTAACATAAAGAGAAAGGAAAAATGCAGCTGAAGTTTACACCCTCAATCTAATTTCAATGAATGTCATTACTTTGTTTTGGCCCCAGGCCTCCTTTTCAGGAAAGATTTACATATGTGTATATAGACCTATACCTTCACATTCACAATCTTTGCATCTTTCCTTCCTTCCCATAGATAACCACTATATTGCAGTTGAGATATAACATTTCCTCTCATAAATTTATTATTTTCTTACATGTGAATATGCACATATAATTTACATACTCCTTTCTAAAATTGTGACAATTGATTCACTTGATACTTTACCTTTTAAAATTTCTATTGAAAACTCAGTATGTACTTATATTGAAACATGTATTGCTTATTTATTAATGTTACATATTGTATACTATTTTACTCTACATACTACCTGTCCAGTACCCTATTCAGACCATTGTATCCATCTATTTTGCTCTTACAAGCATTGCTGTAATGAATACATGTAAACAAATTTCCAAAAGTAAATGTCAATGTGTTTCTTTACAGTAGATACTTAGGATTAGAATTCTTGGTTAGCAAGGTGTGTGGAGTTTCACCCTTACAAAATAACATAATCACCAGTTGCAACTTATAAGTGTTTCTATTCCATATGTTCTTCTGATTTAAAGAGTTACTAACTTTTAATTTTGCCTATAATGGTTTTCTATATTTCACTATCACTTTATGTTGCAATTCCCAGACTATCACTGGTGAAATTGTACACCTCTCTTTTAGTTTTCTGGTCTTATCACATTCCCATATTTCTTACTAGATTCTTGTCTAATTTATTTGTAGTCCTTATACATTCTAGACATTAATAATTTTAAGTATAAGGGTTAAAAATACTTCCAATTCCATGCATTAACTTTTAACTCATTGTTTTTTTTTCTTCTTTATTCCTTCTATATCGTTCTCTTCCTTCCCTTCTTTCCTTCAGTCCTTCTTCCCTTCCCTTCCTTTCCTTTATATTCCATTCCCTTCCCTTCCTCTTTTTTTTGTGACACCAGGATGGCATTTAGGGCTTAGACTATACATGGCACGTATTCTACTACAGTTATACCACCGGCCCCAGTTTATAATTTTTCACAACATATAAATTTCCTTACAAGATAATGTGACTTATAGAGCTGGGAGTTTAAGATAAAATTATTATAGAGATAGAAAAAGAGAACAATAGAAAGACACAGAAAAATAGCATGAAAACATTAGTGTTCTGATAGAGGTGCAAAAACAAATCCGTGGGTCAAGGATAGTTGTAAAATGAACAATTCTAGAGTAACTGGCTATCATATTAAATACAACTTTCCATACACAAAATCACTACAAATTAATTTAACACTTTAGCATTTGTAATAAAACTTTTCAAAGCTTGAAAAGAAAATAGGATATTGTTAAAATTTGTATTTGTTTATTTGCAAGGAGAGAGAGAGAGAGAGAGAGACAAAATGAATATGAATATTGGTGCACCAGGGATTCTAGCAAACAAATTCGAGTTGTATGTGCCACTGTACATCTGACTTTATATGGGTACTGGGGAATAAAACCTTAGCACCTAGGCTTTATGGGCAAGTGCCTTAACTGCTAAGCCATCTCTCCTGTCCTGAAAATAATATGTTTTTAAGACAAAAGGGTATAGTGGTTTTTACATATGTAAGCATAAATACAAAGGGAAAGAATTGATAAGTGCAACCTCAAAATTCAAATCTTGTGCAGATCTGACATGCTTTTTGTGCATAATATATAATATATGAAAATGAACTGACAGCATTAACCATTTTGTTTCCTAAATCAATACTCTTAATCACGAACTACAGATGGCAATGAAATTAAAATTAAAATTTAGAGTTACTGTCAAGATGGTGCCTGCCTAATCACGCCTCATCTCTTGGGGAAGGAAAGGCAAGATTTTTGGGGTTCTTTTGGGATTTTAGGGGTTTGCAGATCCTAGCAGACCTCCAGTGGGAGGACACAGAAAATAAATGTAGGGAATCCACTGATTCCCACACTCTCGGGTAGCCCACCAGTCCCCCAATCCCCTCAAGCAGCCGTCCCAGCCACAGTCCCATCTACCATCCCAGCCACTGGTTCCTCCTGCACTACCTGAAGGCTAAGCAGACCCAGGTCAGCAGGCTAGCATTACCCCCTCTCTCAGTTTTCCCACCATTGGAGAACTCCACACATGACTGCTTTCCCACCCACTTCCCTGCCATGCATGGACCAAGTCCTCCTACACAACCTGCAGGCTACTTGGACCCAGGTCAGCAGGCTAGCATTCCACCCCCCCCTCCATTTTTCTGCCACTGGGGACCTCCTCATGTGACTTCTGTCCCACCCACCACCTTGCCTTGTGGACCAGGTCCTCCTGCATGATACACAGGCTACTCAGACCTAGGTCAGCTGGCTATTGCTCACCCTCCCTCCCCCTTCCCACTTCTGGACCACCACTCATTACCCTCTCCCCATGTGTCACCTGATCTACAACAGTCCCATATCCCCACCCCATCATACCACAGGACCCAGCAGTCCCATTCACCCCCTGATACATGGTTCCAATGGACCCTGTAGTCCCACCCCATCACCCTTCAACATTGCAGAACCACTATGCAATCCCATCCTCCTCCTCTTCCACTGCCCTGCTGCAACACTAGTCAGCTTTGTCCCATTCACCCCTACCCCTGTCCCCTAAGGCCACCTCACCACACAGGTCCATACCCCAAACCACTGACCAACATACCCCTTGATCAGGTCCTTGGGCCCCTATAGGAGCCTCACATGCTCCTTCTCTCTGAGCAGACAGGCCATATTGCCATCAGAAGTCTAATTGAAGCAAAAATAAAAGGCAATACTCACTGAAGATGCATCACATTTAAACTATAGCTTCCTTGTAAATTAAAAAAAAAAAAACACCTACAGTGATATGGGCAGACTATAGTGCAAAAGGAATAACAAGAAAAATCAAATGCAAGTATATCTAACATGGTTGCCCAGTCCCACAATGGATGTCTGTACTCAAAACATAGAAGAGGGCTGGAGAGCTGGCTTAGTGGATAAGCGCTTTCCTGTGAAGCCTAAGGACCCTGGTTCGAGGCTCGATTCCCCAGGACCCAGGTTAGCCAGATGCACAAGTGGGCACATGCATCCGGAGTTTGTTTGCAGCGGCTAGAAGCCCTGGCACACCTGCTCTCCTCTCTCTCTATCTCTGCCTCTTTCTCTCTCTGTCACTCTCAAATAAATAAATAAAAATAAACAAAAAAATTTAAAAAAAAACATAGAAGAGACAATAGGATCAGAATCTTAAAATGAAGATACAAGCTGTGCAACCATGGCCAAGCAATTAGTAGAACTTGCAGAAAATCAAAAAAGGTTCACCAATTGTAGGAATGCTGTCCTCGCTAGATTAGACCTAATAAAAAAGAACCAGGAAGGGACCCAAAGACAGTTAAATCATCTGAAGGAGAGTGAAAACAAGAGGACCTCAATAATCACGTGGAAAAGCTCAATGAAGACATAAACAAATGCAAGGATGAATTCCAAGAAGCATTATTAAAATCAGAAAATGATGTGAAAAGGAAACTTGACAGAGAGATGGAAACTATACATAAAAAGGCAGTAGAAAATACAAACCAAACTGAACAAGTCCAAAGCTCTACAGAAGGTCTTAAGAATAGAGTCAGCCATGTGAAAGACAGAAACTCAGAACTGGAAGACAATTCAGAAGAAACAGTTCATGAGTCAATAAGTTCAAAAATTTTTGTGAACAGAATATGAGGGAAATGTGGGAAACCCTTACATGTCCCAATATTTGGATCATGGGAATACCAGAAGGGGAAGAACTTCAGACCAATGACATGGAAAACATATTTCAACAAAATAGTTGAAGAAAATTTTCCCACCCTCTCAAAAGAAAGTCCCATCAAGTTACAAGACGCTAACAGAACTCCAAACAGACTGGACCAAAGGAGAAATTCTCCAAGACATATTATCATTAAGACTCTAAACATCATTAACAAAGAGAAAGTCCTAAAAGCAGCTAGGAAGAAACAACACATTACATATAAAGGTAACCCCATCAGAATAATTTCCGACTTCTCAATGGAAAACCTGAAAGCCAAAAGGGCCTGGAATAGAACACTGCAAAGTCTAAGAACGTATGGCTTTCAGCCCAAACTACTCTACCCAGCAAAAGTATTCATCATAATAGATGGTGAAAGAAAAACTTTCCATGATAAAAGTGAGCTTTACAACTACATGGACACAAAGCCAAACCTACAGAGAGTACTTCAGGGAATTCTCCACACAGATATCCAACCTCAAGTGCCTGCAAGAAGCAGATTACAATAACCAAACTCAGAGAAGGTGCAAAAAACTACAAAGCCCAAGAAAATACCAAACCACATAAACCACCACAAAATGGCAGGGATTAAATCAAACCTCACAGTTATTGCCCTAAACATTAATGGCCTTAATTCATCCATCAAGAGACATAAGCTAACTGGGTGGATCAGAAATTTAGACCTCTCAATCTTATGTTTTAAAGAAACCCACCTCACCATTAAAGACTGACACTTCCTCAGGGTGAAAGGGTGGAAAATGATTTTCCAAGCGAACAGAAACAAGAAACAAGAAATTCTACTACTACTGGAAGAAAAAAATAGGAGACACTGTCCATGATATAGGAGTGGGAAAAGACTTCCTGAACAAAACACTAGTAGCTCAGGAAATTTAACAATCACTCAACCATTGGGATCTCATGATGCTGAAAAGTTTTTTCACAGACAAACATACAATAAGATGAGCCAATAGATTACCCACAGAATGGGAGAAAATTACTGCTGGCTATACAACTGACTGAGGCCTAATTTCTAGAATCTACAAAGAACTCCAAAACATAAACAATAATAAGTCAAAACAACCCACTCACAAAATGGGGCAGAGAACTGAACAGGGAGTTTTCAGAAGAAGAAATACAAATGGAAACACACACTTAAGAAAATTTTCAACATCCCTAACCATTAGGGAAATTCAAATTAAAACTACGAGGATTCCATCTTACCCCAGTAACGATATCAAACATTAAAAAATCAAATGAAAACAAATGCTGGCGAGGATGTGGAGAAATAGAAATCTTTATTCGCTGTTGGTGGGAATGTTAGATGGTACAAACACTATGGAAAGCAACATGGAGACTCCTAAAAAGGTTGACTATGGAGTTAGCAACAGATCCAGTTATGACTTTACTAGGTGTGCTAGTTTGAATAGATGGCCCCAAATATATTCACTGTTTTATTAGTTTGTAGTTTGCATCTGCAGCCACCTGGATGGAGGCAGTGTCATTGGGCAGATCTTAAAGTGTGGTGGTGGGTTTGAGATTTCAATCTAAAGTTATGCAAAGTGTGTCTAGCTGGAGTTCCTGAAGTGTGCTGTGCTGTGTGGCTTTTTTCTCTCTGTGTCTCTGTGTTTGTTCCTGTGAAAGCAGGCCAGCTTCTTCTGCCATTATGGAATTTCCCCTGGATCTGTAAGCCTCAATAAATCCCTTCCTTCATAACTGTGCCTGGTCTGGAAGTTCATCTCAGTGAGCCTGAAGCTGTCTTCTACAGAAGTTGGTACCAAGGAGTGGGCTGAGATGAACCTGACCATGTGGATGTTGGTCTTTTGGAACTTTTGTTTTGGAGGAATGGGCATGGACTTGGTACTTGCCTTCTGGAGTGGTAAGCCAACTTTTATGGACTATTCTGATGAGAGTTTGAGAATGCTAAATACAGAGAGTATTGAACTTCAAGGCTTGGTTTATGAATTATCTAAGGAGAAGGAAAGACTGCAGAGGAGTTTGTTAGAACTGAGATACTGGCATAAGAGCTGACTGCATTCCGCTGCCCATTCCCAGAGAGTTTGATCAAGGTTAAATTTGTAATGGACTGATGTACTTGGCTAAAGATAATTGGACTGAGAGATTTAAGATTTTTAAGTCCAGAAACCTCCTTACTATGCATTATACTAGATGAAAATGGTTACTCTGTGCCTTTATATGTTGGAAGTGTTTAACTCATCTGATTTTACAAGACTTACTATCTTAAATTGGTCAGGATGTGGGGAACTTTGAAATAGAACTTAGTACAATTTACAACGTGTGATGGTTATGAAGGTAATGGGGGCCAAGGGCGGAATGTGGTAGTTTGAAGAGACAGGCCCCAATACATTCACTGCTTTATTACAGTTTGCATATGTAGCCACCTAGCTGGAGGCAGTGTCACTGAGAAGATATTAAGGTGTGGTGGGTTTGAGATTTCAATCTAAAGACATGCAAAGTGTGCCTAGCGGGACGGAGTTCCTGAAGTGTGCTTTTTGTTCCTGTGTGGATTTTTGGCTTTGAGGCTTGTGCTTCTTTGTGTCTGTGTGTGTTTGGGCCTGTGAAAGCAGATCAGTTTTTTCTACCATTAGGGAAATTCCCCTGAATCTATAAGCTTCAAAAAATCCTTCTTCCATACTGTGCCTTGTCTCGAAGTTCATCTTAGTGAAACTGAAGCTGTCTGATACACTGAGCCTACAAACTCCATGGCTCAGATCAGAGAGGTTTGCTCAACGTTTATAGCTGCTCAATTCATAATACCTAAGAACTGGAATCAACCCAGATGTCCATTATTATGAAAATGGATACCCAAGATGTGGTTTGTCTGCATGATGGAATTCTACACAGCAGTAAGTAAAAGGTGACACAATAAAATTTGAAGAAAAATGGTCAAACTTGGAACAGATCATTCTTAGCAAACTTACCCAATCACAGGAAGGCAATTGTCACATGGTCTCACTCATCTGTGGCCCCTAACTTGAATCTGCCTGAGATGCTGACATACCTAATAGGCATCTGAAGGACCAGACAATAGGGAGGGTAGGGTGGAAAGGGATGATAAGGGTGGTAGTGGCAGACACAAAACTGGATCCAAATGGAACTGGTAGCATAAAATCCTATATCCTGAAAGACATACTAAAAGGTTGAACCTAGGTCAGGTCCTTAAAGGAAACACCTGAATCAAAGGGCCCTGGAGAGGTTATGATAAAGACTAACCTTAATCTTCTCCTGTTTCTCTCTTCCCCATACTCTCTTTCTCTTGTATATTACCTATCCTTTTCTTTCTTCTTTTCCCTTGGCACTGGCACGTACGTCCCAGTACCAGGATGTGATTAACTTTCACAAGGAGCTGTTGAGCAGAGAGACCTACAAGATTTTCCAAAAGAAGATAGTCTGTCAGAGCACTTGACTACCCACCAAAGGTTATTATACTGTTAGTAAGGAACATGGAGAGACTTGGCTGGAATCTGGAAGAGAATCAGTCTGCAGACAGTTAGCTTGTCTAGTGCCAGAAGGTGATACATGAGTGACTGCAGGAAAATGGCTAACATCTGTCCAAGCAACTCATGGTCTAAGCTATTCAGCAGCAAACGACCTGATGTGATAGCTCACCCAAGTGCAATAGTGACACACAGTCATGGTGGGTAACTAAATGCTCTTGAATTGGCTAATGTATCTTCTCAGTGGAATGGAACCCATAGCTGGAATTGGGAAACAAGTCAGAACCATATCCAAAATATAAGTTTGCTCTCCAATATCAAGCTCCCACCAATCTTGTGCTACAAGAGGGCCTACACCTATTAAATTCTCTCTAAAATAATAATGGTTATACCATTTATCTGGTGGTTACTTCACTTTCCATTGGAGGATGTACTTGTCTTTTTCAGATGGATGCAGAACCTCAGGAGAAAATCAGCCCATCACACCTCACCAGGGCCCCAGCTGAAACCATAGAGGAATTGGGGAAATGAGCAAGAGTGCTCATTTCTTGGTGAACCTGGTATCAGCACAAGAGTGAAGTAGATAGGCACAGATAATACTCAACTCCTACCAAACCATATATCCAGAGACACAGAGGCTCCCAAGACCTCATTACTGAAGTAGACCTAAAATGAACCAAACATGGCTCAGGGAAATTCATAGACAAAGGGGCAGAAAGATTGTCAGAGCCACAAGTTGGGACATTATGCACAGAGATGTTGCCTCTTTCCCACAACTTATGGCTACCCCCAAAATGCAAGACCTACAATCCCCAATGAGGAGGGTCCTTTTGGAGGGAGGAGGACAGGGAGAAGGCTAACAATGGTACAAACATGGCTGTTTCCACACTGAGTATGTGTATAACTAATAAAAAATAAATAAAATTAAAATATATTGAAGATTTGATAAAATAAAATGTTCATATCATCTATGACAAAAATAAATGTAATATACATGATTCATCTTTGAAAAATGTATATTTATTCATACAGGAAACACTGAAATCATATGCAAAAAAGTAAATGATAATTTCAAGTGATATAATTGTGACTCATACTTGTGCTTATGTCACCTTGTGCATCTGGCTTGTGTGTGACCTGGACAGTAGAACATGGGTCCTTAGGCTTCCTATGCAAGTGCCTTAACCATGAAGCCATCTCTCCAGCCCTGATACTTATTTTTGTACTTTTTCTATACTTAATAATACTTTATACGGATGACCCTCCTGGAGCCTGAGCAGTGTGAAGAAGAAGCAAGGACAACGGCCGGATTGACCAAGCCACATGACATTGCATCCTGTTCAGCGCCTACATCCCTTCCCCCATCCCTTCCTCTGCCACCATGCCCAAAAGAAAGGCTGAAGGTGATGCTAAAGAGTTAAAGCCAAGGTGAAGGACAAACCAGAGAAGATCCACAAGGTCATCTGCTAAACCTGTTCCTCCAATGCATGAGCCCAAGCCTAAAAAGACCCCTGCAACAAAGGGAGAGAAAGTACCCAAAAGGAAAAAGGGAAAAGCTGATGCTGGCAAGGAGGGGAATAACCCTGCAGAAAACTGAGATGCAAAACAGACCAGGCATAGAAACCCAAAGGTGCCAGAGATGCCAAATGAAGTGTGTGTGTTTTTGATAACTGTGTACTTCTTGTGACTGTACAGTTTGAAATTCTATTTTTATCAAGTTTTATAATAATGTAGAATTTTGTTTTTCTTTTTTTTAGGCTATGTTGTTAGCATACAGAACACTTCATTGTTTTGGGGGAGAAGGAACAAGTGGCACTAACAGAAGGTCTCCCAAGCTGGAGGGATGGGAAAACACTTTTCCCTGCTAGTTTTGAAAGAATCTCCTTGGCTCCAGGGAGGAGGGATTCCCTTGTATTGACACAGTAGCCAACCTTGGCACAAATGCCTTGTGACATGAGAAAACTCAAAGTCCATTTTTATGTTCTCCCCTCCACCTTCAGCATAGACTTAACTCCCTTAAGACCAGATACCTGTTGGGACCTGACCCCTTCACATTGGTTCTGCCAGTGTGTCAGATGACCTGGACTTTGCAGTGACATCACTGAGATGATGGTGTTCTTCCCAAGAGTGGTGGTGCCTTTTCTAAAAGATTGTAGATTTTAATTTTTCCATTTTCATTTCATTTCCTGAAAGTCAGAGTTGGCTTGTGAAAAGTTGTCAAATAACATGTTCAATATGAAATTTCAACCCTCACTCTAAACTTCCCTGTTCAGAGCATCAAATGAAGACTTCATGGGATTTTATAGTGGTTTCTGATTTTGGTAGTCCATACCTAAAAGGAGTTTGAAAGTCCTTGTATACTATTGCTGAGTGTCTACTCATTTCCTGCCTGAAATACCATAATTGTTTATAAAAAGTATCTTTAATAAAGCTGTATTCAGTTTGACGTGGAAAAAAAATAGTCCTTTATAAGCTAGTGAAAAGGTGTTTTTTGTACTGAAATTCAAGTGGTCCTGACTACAGTTATTATAAATCTCTTTAACTAACTTTTTCTATTTATCAATTCTAAATCTTTAAGCTAAGGAATTTGAGAATGTGCTAGGCATTATCACATTCTTTACCCAATTCTCATAATTATAGTAAAAGTTATTACTACCCATATTTTTCAGGTTCAACAAATATGCTCATAGATATAAAGTGATGGACCCAGAGTTAATCAATGTTAAGCATTAAATGGAGCTTTTGTCAATCCACAGCCAACATAATTTCTCTATCAGTAATTACAGAAAATTAAGTGTAATCAACAAAGAACCAAAATACAGCCACCATAAGATAAGCATTGGGCAAAACTAGATTTAAGGTTTTTTTTCACTTATGTTTTTCTGGGCTTGGTGGCATATGCCTTTATGAGACAGAGAGAGGAGAGAATTTGTATGCCAGGGCCTCCAGCCAATGCAATCAAATTCCAGATGTGTGCACCACCTTGTGTGCATATGCAACCTTGAGTGCTTGCATCCCCTTGTGTGTCTGGCTTTTGTGGGATGTAGATTGTCAAACATGTGTCCTTAGGCTTTTCAGGCAAGCACCTTAACCACTGTGCAATCTCTCCAGCCCTAAACCAAGTTGTTTTTACAAAGTAGAGTGGGAGCCGGGAGTGGTGGTGCACACATTTAATCCCAGCACTCAGGAGGGAGAGGTAAGAGGATCACTGTGAGTTTGAGGCTACCCTGAGACTATATAATGAATTCCAGGTCAGCCTGAGCTAGAGTGAGATCCTACCTCTAACCCCCCCCCCAAAAAAAAAGAGTAAAGTGGAAATTACATTTGCATGTGAGAAATCTATTTAATACTTCAATACTTTTAGTAATCTAGATGTCAGACTTAAAGAAATCCAATGACTCATCAGATCATGTAGCATGCAATACAGTGCCAGATTAAAGGAAAGACTACTAAATATGAAATCATTTTGATTATATGAATCATTTTAAGCTTACAAATGTCAAAGAATAGTTGTAAAAACTTATATGAGGTTTCATTAAACTTACATTAGGTTACACTAATAAAGAAAATGAGTAAGAACATTAAATAAGGGTGGAGTGATGGCTACGTGGTTAAAGGCACTAGATTGCAAAGCCTGAAGGCCCAGGTTTGATTCCCCAGTACCCACGTAAAGCCAGGTGCAAAAAGTGGCACATACACCTGGAGTTCATTTGCAATGGCAGGAGGTCCTGGTGTAGCCATTTGCTCTCTCTCTCTCTCTCTCTCTCTCTCTCTCAAATACATAAATGAAATACTTTTCTGGTCTTTTGAGTTAGGGTCTTAGTCTAGCTCAGGTGGCTCTCATGCTGGCCTCAAACTAACAGTGATCCTCTTACCTCAGCCTCCTGGGTCTGTGATTAAAGGCCTATGCCACCTATTTTTTTAAAAGAACATTAAATATTAAATATTTTCTGTTATAGCTCTAGAATCTTAATGTTTAGTTCCTAAAAACATGTGGCCAGGTGTAAGACTAGGAGTTCTACAATATCCCTTGATTCATATTAACAGTTTCCTATGCAAGCTTTATAATACATCCCTTATATTTACTGCAAGGGCAATGAATATGAAAAGGAAGTAGAATGATGAGAATGAAAAATGAAGTTTAATCTGGATTCCTCAAACTTAAGTTTGTATGTTATTGTTCTTTCCCCAAGCCAGTATTTTTTGTCTATAAAATAGACATAATACCATAGGCTGTGGAGTTGGCGCAATAAGTAGTGTTTGCCCTGAAACCATGAGAACCTAAGTTTGTGAGTTTGAATTCCCAGAGCCCAAATAAAATGACAGGCATGGCAGATGGCAGCTGAATCAGCAAGCTCTTGGTTCAACAAAAGACATTGTTTCAAAGAATAAGGTAGAGAACAATTGAGGAAGACACTTGATTTCAACCGCTAGCTGCATGCACAAGTGTACATTATATACACCCACTCTCACACACACCCATATGCCCACACAGAAATGAACAAAAATACACACACACACACCACTTCACATGTGAAAACAATATCATATATTTCATGTTCTTAAAAAAGTTAAATAAAATGACTTTAAGAAGTTGAATTGCTACATTTAAAAATGTACTTTTCAACCTTACTCTAAGTGCATTTAACCAACCTCATAATGGGAAATCCTTTGTGATTTAAACTGTAGCACCACTCCACACACTTGACAAAAATCATCTCTAAAACTGGCAGACCCTTCTTGTTTATTCCAAGTGGCATCTATAAGTAAAAGAAAGGGAAGACAATCTATCATATTAATGATATTCAAATGAATTATATCAAACTTTCATGTTTTTGATGATGTGGTAATAGCTTTTTTTGTCTCATTTATTCTTTCTCAAGTTCTACTTAATAATGTAATAATAATGTAAGTTCTACTTAATAATGTAATAATTAGTACTTAATAGTATGTGTCTTTAATGTCTAATATTGTAAATTATTAATTTAATATAAGTCAAGACAATAATATTTTAAAGAAATAGTTAAAATGGATACCAGTAGCTTGATGAGCTTTGTACAATGGTTAAAAGAATCAATAATGAAAGGTTTAATTTAAAAATCCAGTTTTGAGCTGAAGAGATAGTTTAGTAGTTAAGGAAAAGCTTAAGGACCCAGGTTTCACTCCCCAGAACCCATGTAAGCCAGATGCACAGGATGTGCATGCTTTTGGAGTTCCTCTGCAGTGGCTAGAGGCCCTGGCATGCTCATTCTCTCTCTTTCTCTCTCTCTCTCTCTCCCCTTCCCTTCCTCTTATAAATAAATAAAATTTTAAAATTACAATTTGATATTTTGTGTTTTACAACAATCATTCCTATTATTGTAAGACTCATATGTATGAAGATATGTTTTCAATGTTATCTAAAAATCACATGAGTCCATAAATTATCATTACTCATAATCGGCAAATATCTCCTATTATTGTACAATCACCATAATACTCATCTGGGCAAAAAAAAAAAAAAATTCTCACATAGCTCCCTCCCACTCAAAGCTATAAAATAATGTTCATGTCCAAGGATCTAGAAATTTATGTTACAGTATATGTCACTGTAATAAAAATCATATCCAAAATACTTATGTATATACACTTTCATACTACACTTATATCTAATATCCTTAGAAGCCTCCATGTATTCTGCCAAGCTCTGTTTGTTTATCTATAGGGCATGAATAACAAAACATCAACAATTTTGCTTATGATTTATCTATGTAGATAAATAACATTGTACTACACATATTTTGTGGAGAAATGGTAATAATATAATAAATAAATAAAAGTTGTAGAACAAATACCATTCTCCCATTTTCTAACACTGACAAAATTAAATAGATGCACATATAAACATGGAAAATTATGGAATTTTGTAATCAGAATTTTTAAGTTGTTGTGGTGATTTGCTTCAGTTGTGACCCATAAACTTAGGTGTTCAGATTGCTATGTTCCCAGCTGATGGAGATTTGGGAATTAACGCCTCCTGGAGAGAGTGTATTATTGGGGATGGGCTTATGGGTGTTATAGCCAGTCTCACCATGCCAGTATTTGGCACACTCTCCTGTTGCTATTGTCCACCTTATGTGGGCTAGGGGGTGATGTCCATCCTCTGCTCATGCCATTGTCTCTGCTATCATGGGGCTTCCCATTGAGCCTGTAAGCCAAAATAAACCTGTTTTTCCCACAAGCTGCTCTTGGTTGGGTGACTTCTACCAGCAATAATGAAGTGGTACCAAGGAGTGGGATTGCTGCTAGACACCTGACTGTGTGGCTTTGGCCTTTTGGAGCTGTTTTTCAAGAAGAATGTGGCAGGATTTGAAACCCTGGCCTAAGAGATGACTTGCAGTGCTGTAGGTAAAGCTTGATTGACTATTCTGGTCAGAACTGCAAGACCTGTTTGAAATAAGAACTATGGACGGTGAGGTTTGGTTTATGAGGGTGAGAAAGAGGTTTGCTTGGACTGGGCTAGCAGTATGCATGAGAAGCTTGCTCTTATGCCCGTGTCCTGAGAAGTTGTGCAGGGTTACTTTGTATAGAAATTAACTGGTGTGAGCAGAGAGATATGTCACAGAATGAACAATCTTTGGGTGAACTGTTGCCCATTCAGCTGCAATTGAGAGGTTACAACCTTTGAGACTTGACTAGCTGACCTGCACTGGGGCAATAGGAAGAATATAGATTCTTTTGTAGGGGACTGAGTGCTCAAGAAGTGTCCTGTTCTTCAGTCTGCTTTATCCACCCTTGGATTAACAAATTGGCACCTTAACTGGTATTGTGGAGTATAAGAAATGCAGGAAAGTGAGGGTCATTGAGTTTGCAACACGTTCTTGTGTTTTGGAAATGGCCATGGGCAACGTGAAGCAGGTTTGCTGGATGCCTGCATGGAGACCCCATGGGGCCATAAGGATGAACAGTGGAGTGCAGAGGAGATGCCAGACCACGAGATGGACGCTAAGGAAAGCTGCCCGCTAGAATGAAGTTTCCCAGGACTGTGAATAGCCTAGCTTGAGAGTGGAATTGGAATGCCAGAGACTTGTTGCTGGCTAAAATTATAGGGCTTGGAGATTTGTCACTGGCTAGTTGTTGGACTTGAAGCTACAGAGTTTGATGATTGCCTTGGTTGTTTTAAATCTTGTATTGGTTGAATGTTTCTTTGCTATGTCCAATGCCATCTTTTATAGTGTGAATATTTATTCTGTGCCATTATTGTTTTTTTTTTGGTATAATGGTTCAATTAAAAGATCTTGGACTATGGGAGAATTTGAACATCATTGGAATTGATAAAACCATGGAGACTTTTAAAGTTTGATAAATACATTGCATTTTACATCATGCGTGGTTATCAGTTTATGTGGGCCAGGGGCAAAATGTATTGGTTTGATTCAGGCGTCCCCCCATAAACTTAGGTGTTCTGAATGCTACGTTCCCAGCTGATGGAGATTTGGGAATTAATGCCTCCTGGAGGCAGTGTATTGTTGGGGGCGGGCTTATGGGTGTTACAACCAGTTTCCCCATGCCAGTGTTTGGCATATTCTCCTACTGCCATTGTCCACCTTATGTGGGCCAGGGGGTGATATCCACCCTCTGCTCATGCCATCATTTCCCCCTGCCATCATGGAGCTTCCCCTCGAGCCTGTAAGCCAAAATAAAACTCTTTTTCCCACTAGCTGATCTTGGTTGGGTGATTTCTACCAGCAATGTGAACCAGACTGCAACAGTGGTTAACTTTGGAAAATGGATCAAAGGACAATGGAAGATTTTACTCTTGATATTTGCAGAAAGCATGTCAGACTTTCTCATTAAACATGATTAGGGTAGATGTCAGCAAGATGGTGGTTGCCTTCAATATTTGTTCTTTTACAGACAACTCATTTCAACTTATTTATTATCCACACATGAAAATACCTTCTTCACAGGACCCAAGGAAATCATGTTGACAATTATAGCACCTGGGTATATTTCAGAAATGTTATATTAAAGAGTACAGGAAGTAAAGTTTATATTATGTGCGTTACTCCTTCCCAAACCACAGTTGGCACAGAATGAACAAAGATGCTTAATGTGTGAGGGAAGCAGAGGAAAAGGAAAATTCCATTTTATTTTGATAGGCTCCATTCTGGTAAAACCCAGCACTAAGCAAGTTCCCAAAGTCCAGACTCCAGGCTGGTGTCTCCAATCTGAGCCTACAGCTAAGCTCTGGAACCAGTCCAGAATCTGCCTTCTCAGCCTGAAAATCTGTGTAATAGTCTCAATCTGTGCAATAGTCTCAATCTCCAGGTTGCTCTAATGCCAGGCCAGTGGTTCTGGACTCTATATTTCCCTCAACACTAGATTGGTCTTAATAGCTCTAGGCTTCAAGTTAGTCTGAGAATCAAGATGACTCTTGCAGTTCTAGTCACCAGGCCCAATACCTGTAGCTTCACCTTCTGTGCTGGTTCATCTGGTCCCATACTCTTTAGCACACAAGGATCCAGGTATGTCTCACTAGAACTCAGTGATTGAGCAGCCCCTGTAGGCCCCAGATTCAAAATGACCCAAGTATACCTATGTCTCAGGATGACCTCTGAAGCTCCAAGACTTAGACTATCATGTTAAGCCAGTACCTGCATACATAGGCTTCAAGCTGGTATCAGTGGCCCAAGGCTCCAGGAAAACCTCAATGACTCTAAGTGCCAGTCTAGAACCCATAATATTGAGATCCTGATGAGCCCAATGTCCACACTGGCCCCATAAACAGGACAGTACCTTTAGCTTCAGATCACAAGGGATCTAAGTTTTAGACCTACTCCAGATGACCCAAGGCTCTGGTCTACTCCATTAGATTCTGGTGTCAAGTTCCTGAATATTGGACTGATTATCCAAGATCACTTCTTCAGATTTAGATACAAGACCTATCTTAGTGATTTTAGTTGTCAGACCTATCTGAGGACTAGGCCAGCCTCTATAGATTTAGGCTTAACACATACCCTGGTATCATGTCAATCCCTTTATCCCTAAGCTTTAGGCAGTCCATGGTAGGAACAAGTTACAGGACTTTTCTTAAGGACAAAGGCTCTAAGCTCATCCTTGAAGACCTGACCAATAGGTCTAACACACTGGATTAAGTCTCGTGCCAGACTTGCTCACCTGCTGACCTTGACATAAGGCTACCCAAACATTTCAATAGTAAGCTTTCCATGTGATTATATTTGAAGGCCAGCCCCAAATTGAGGGACAAGTGATCTTTTGGGGGCAACATAGCACTACTACCAAAATAATGATGCTTTAAGAAGTAGATAACCAATAATTTATGGGTTAAAGAGTCCCTAAAAATTTCTACTGATTTCTGCATCAACTTATAATTCCTGTAATTCCTCATTCCCCTAGTAGTACAATAATTTAAAACTGACACTCAAGTTGGTAAATATAAAAGGTAAGTCTTTTAATTTACTTCTTCATTATTGGTCTTCCAGATCATTTCTGTGAGTCTGTGGGATTGCTGGAGTTTCTATAATTTTTCCTTTAGAACAGTATTACTAAGATTTAGTGTCTCTGATTCATTTTCTCAAAAAGGTTATTAGTCTGTTTTTTAAAATATTTACTTATTTATTTGAGAGATAAATAATGAGAGGGGGAGAGAAAGAGAAAGAGAGATAGAGAGAATGAATATGTCAGGCCCTTCTACTGAAAATGAACTCCAGATGCATGTGCCACTTTGTGCATCTAGCTTTACATGGGTACTTGGAAATCAAACCCAGGCCATCTCGCTTTATAAGCAAGCATCTTTAACTGCTGAGACATCTCTCCAGCCTTGGGATGTTTTTATTTATCAAATGGCATAATATATTCATGTTGGAAATCTCAGCTATTCTCTTTATCAAATCACTGGTTCATGTCAATTCCAATGTTTGCCATCCTTTCCTATCTACCTTCTTCTTTTTAATTCCATATAATACCTAGTTAATACTCTCAAATGTGTTTGGACAGCATTTAACTTTACTGATACTTCTTGAGTTTGGTTTCAAACTATTTTTGTATATATTCTGGAAAGAGGTAAGAAAAAAACAACAATATAGTGGAGAGTTTTCTTTGGGTAAAACAGGATGCCAAACTGATGCTTTTGACCTTCAGACAAATGTATATGTTAAGTGCCATTTCATATTTTGAGTTAGTAAATTAGGAAAAGTCAAATTCAAATAACATGTGTATGTGTTACTTTGGTGGAGCTGGCAAATAAACTGCATTTAACTTTCATGCTTTCCATTATATATACATAGCTGTTATACATGTTAGAAATAACATTTTCGCCGGGCGTGGTGGTGCACGCCTTTAATCCCAGCACTCAGGAGGCAGAGGTAGGAGGATTGCCATGAGTTCAAGGCCATCCTGAGATGAAAGAGTTAATTCCAGGTCAGCCTGGACCAGAGTGAGACTCTACATCGAAAAACCAAAAATAAATAAATAAATAAATAAATAAATAAATAAATAAATAACATTTTCTAATCTCCAGGAGTATAAAATTCAGTAGAGGAGGTAAGATGTGAATAAGAAAATGGTAATGTTAAGACCAAAGTATTTTAGATGGCATAAGACACACAAAAGTACAGTATAATCCCACTGAACTATTTGGGAAGAAAATTGAAGAGAGGTTTTGATCTGTTTCAAAAGATGGATGCAAAATTGAATTTTTACATGTTTAAGCCTACCATTTCATGAGCACCCTCCTGCCCTGAAAGTCACTGTACCATAATGGATGAGATATAATGAAGTCAGTCATAGGAGAAGTTTACAGCTCTAAATGATTGCATTAAAAAATAAATCAGAGCTGCTATCCACCTGTGGTTCCTAACTTGGATCAGCTTGAGTTGCTTGCATACCTGATAGACAACTTGAGTCCCAGACAATAGGGAGGATTGGGGGAAATAAACACAAACCTAAATCAAAAATGAACTGGTACCATAGAACTCTATCCTTGAAGGTAGAGTAAAATATTAAACCCTCAACAGGACTATGGGGGGAAGTGCCTGAAAAGAAGGACTGTTGAGAGGGTGGGATGAAACCTAACCTTAAAATTTTTTGGCCCTGGCCTATAAACTCCCAGTACCAGAAATCAGTTGCTACCCACAATGAGCTGCCAATCAGAGACTTACAAGTTGCCCAAAACCAGACAGGCTTCTGTCAAAGCACTTGATTACCCAACTGAGGTAAAAGGTAAGACCCTATTGCTGAAGACACCATATGCTGAGGACACAGAACACAGAGAGACCCTGGTGGAATCTGGAAGAGAGCCAGTCCCCAGTTAGCCTGTCTAGCACTGGAAAGCCCTACATGAGCTACTGAGGGAAAGTGGCCAACAATGGTGTGAGTAACCAGAAGCCTAAGCTACTCAGAAACAACCAGCCTGACAAAAAGTACACACCAGTGCAATGGTGGCACACAGCCTTGGTGAGTAACCAATAGCTTTCTGTTTGGCTAAGAGATCCGCTCAGAGAAAGGAACCTATATCTGGAACTGGGAACCAGGTCAGAATCCTATATAGACAAAGATTATGCTCTCCAAAGACAAGCTCCCTTGAGTCTTTAGCTAAAAAATTTCATCAAAGTCTCCCTAAATTACTAATATTTACCCCATTTAACCTATTCTGACTTTACTCTCTGTTGGAGAATCTGTTTTCCTCTCTCAGAAAGTAGGAAGCAGGGAATCATGGCACATGCCTTTAATCCCAGCATTTGGGAGACAGAGGTAAAAGGATTGCTGTGAGTTTGAGGCCACACTGAAAATACACTATGAATTCTAGGTCAGCCTGGACTAGAGCGAAACCTTACCTCAAAAAACCAAAAAAAAATAAATAAATAATTTTAAAATGTAGCAAGAGAAACCACCCCTCACATTTTAGCCAGGGCTCAGCTGAAACCACAGAGGAACTGAGGGGACTGAGCAAGAGTGCTGATTGACAATCAGCACCAGGGTGAAGACAGACACTGAGGATACTTGTCAACACCTACCAAAGCAGAAATCCAGAGGCTCCTAAGAGCTCATCACTGAAGTAGACATAGAACACATCCACCAAGGCTCCTAGTGTAGGGAAGGAAGGAGGCAAGACAGGGAATCCCTGGGTCTGGGAGCTCTAGGCACAAGTGAGAGACCCTGTCTCAATAAAATAAAGAGGAGAATGAGGGATCAAGGAGAACATCAGATGTCAACCTCTGGCCTCCACATTCTTGCACTTATACACACTAACTCACACAAAAATAAATATAAACATCTAGACAACAGATCATGAGAAAAGGAAGAGATCTTCATGGATAGAAGAAATACAGAGTATAATGTCATACATGTGACACAGAAGCTAAAGAGGACTGATTGGGGTAGGGAAAAGGAACCAGCCAGTGGGTTTAGGGGGAGCAGGGGAGAGCACTGGAGAAGGGTAACAAATGAAAACAAAATATAATGGCCCATATGTATGAAAATGTCAAGGGAAGTCCATTAGTTTATATGCTAGCACAAAATGCAATATTTTTTAAAAATAATTAATAAAAACACAATGCTAATCATATTTCAAGTGAGGCAAGAGAAAAAAATATAATGAAAATGTTGGAATGGAGCCAAATTATGATAGATTCCATTAGGGCATATTAATTTAATTCTACAGAAAACAGAGGGAAAGGTTTGACTTAAAATAGGCATATCAATTAGCCTATTGGCATATCAATTGCTGGCTAGAGACTTGAACCAGAAAAGTGACAGCTGACACATAAGAAAAGAAAAAGCACCTCTCTTAAAACTAGAGATTATCAAAGTTGAGCTTAAAACGTTATGAGCATGATAAACCTTTAGATTTATCACACTTACACTTAAGTAATGACCTTTTCCTATTATTTTTTATTTTTATTTATTTATTTGAGAGCAATAGACAGAGAGAAAGAGGCAGATAGAGAGACAGAGAGAGAGAAAATGGGCATGTCAGGGCCTCCAGCCACTGCAAATGAACTCCAGATGCATGTGCCCACTTGTGCATCTGGCTAACGTGGGTCCTGAGGAATTGAGCCTTGAACCTGAGTCCTTAGGCTTCACAGGCAAGCACTTAACCACTAAGCCATCTCTCCAGCCCAGTAATGACTTTATGATACAAGGTGGAGTTTTGGCCTTAAATTTAATAAGTTCATCTACAATTTTTTGTTAGTGTAAACTTCTCATTGTAGGTTTTGTAGATTGTAGGTCTATGTTCTGACTTCAGTGAATCAAAATGACTTTAGTGAATCACAAATTTAAGCATATGAAATTATAAAAGTCATGGAATGATAATTCACATTTGAAATGCAGTTAATATACCACTTCTGGGACTATACCCAAAGAATCTATGCATACCATTGAACTACATTGTCATTTTTATTACTGCACTATCCATAATAGATAAGATATGAGACAAGACTGGTGACCCATCAAAAGACAATGTGATAATGAAAATAAGGTATATCTACCCAATGGAGTTTCATTCGTCTGTATCAAAGAATGAAATTATGTCAGTTGCAGGAAAAATGGATGGAAATAGACATCATGTTAATTGAAATAAGCCAGACTCAGACAAATATAATATACATATATATTATATAAAGTAGAAGGGACTACATGAGGGTGATGAAAAAGTTAAAAAGTAACTATACTTAAAGAGGTTTACTCTAATTTTATTGGAATAGCATGTTTTCCTAATAAATTCAAATATGATTAGATCTTAAATTTTCAGGAACAATCCCTCATGTAGCTAAGTACTTAGAGTGCTTGTCTAGCATATAGGAGGTGCTGAGTTCAATCCCTAGTATTGCATGAATCAGATATGGTAACATATGTCTGTAATCACAGCAAGTGAAAGGTAGAGGCAGGAGAAGTTCAAAATCATACTTGATTACTCAGTGAGTTCAAGGCCAGCCTAATATACATAAGATCTTTTCTCAAAAATAAAACATTCAAAAAGGTAATGGTTCACCACAAGGTCAATTGTGAGTATTTTCAAAATCATGTATACTGAATTAAAATCAAAATCTGTGTGCATGGGTCAATTTATCCAGAAATGATCCTGGTGATCAGCCATGAGGATAATCACTGTTTTATGGGACAAGTTAAGATTATTACAAACAATGACTGCCAAGTACTTACTTGGATAAAAAGCTGACCTGTAAGAAGGTCTTGTTATCTAGAAGGTTATCAGGCTAAATTATGCTGAGGTAGGGAGGAAGAGAGGGAGGTAAGGAAGGAAAAAAGAAAGGAAAGAAGGAAGGAAGGAAAGAAGGAAGCAAGGAAGGGAGGAAAGAAGGAAGCAAGGACCTCAAATCTAGTTAAATCTCCATGGTTGAAGTCCAAGAATTAGTTTTTAAGAAAGCTCTTCAAAAGTCTATGTTTGATTATAATCTCTTACAGCCAGTTTTGGTAGAGTTCCGTCATCCATCATGGTATTTTACAACCTTGGCTGCACATTAGGATCATCAATTAAAATGTACCAATCTAGCCAAATGTGGTGGTGCACTCCTTTAATCCCAGCACTTGGGAGGCAGAGATAGGAAGTTCACCATGAGTTTGAGGCCACATTGACATTATACAGTGAATTCCAGGTCATCCTGGACTAGAGTGAAACTCTACCTTGAAAAACAAAAAACAAAAAGTACCAATCTAGATTCTAAGCACTTCAGTTAATAAGACTCTCTAATGGTTTCTATCGTTTATTTTATCAAAACTTGTTGGGTGGTTCTGTTGTATCAGCATTTTAAAACTAAAATCTGTTTTTTTAAAAAAAAATATTTTAGAGCAAGCTAGAGAGAGAGAGACAGAGGGAAAGAGAATTGTTGTGCCAGGGACTCAGCCACAATTGAACTCCAAATGCTTGCGTCACCTAGTGGGCATGTGCAACCTTATGCTTGCCTCACATTTGTAAGTCTGGCTTATGTGGGATCTGATCTGCTGAGTTTAACATGGATACTTAGGCTTCATAGGCAAGCAACTGAAAAGCTAAGCCATCTCTCCAGCCTTAAAATATTTTCTTTTAAAGATTCTCAAACATTAGTGCATTATCACAGTGAACGAGAGAGATTTTAAGAGAGATCACTGAAACCCACCCCAAGAATTTCTGATTCAATAGTACTGGGATGAAGCCCAAGAGATAAATTTCTAAAACATTTCCTAGTAATATTAATGCTGCTGATCCAGGGATATTACTTTCAGAACTACTGTCTTAGTTTCCACTAGACCTTCTCAGGTTTCTTGAAGACTTAGTAAGTATATTCTCTCATTAAGCATAATACTTTTCAGTATTTTAAGAGTTATGTCTTTCTTCCTCCCCTCTCTCTTAACCCCTTTGTGAACTAATCCAAGCTTTTTCACGTGACATGTAACTTAATCACAGTTCCCTTAACAATGTCACAGTAACCACAAACAAGTGAGACATAAACCATATTCAGAAATCTGCTGACCAAGAACTCTGGGAAATGTAATTAATTCATAGGACTCCAGCATCTGCAACAAGAGAGAGCCCAGGAGAGGTTGAAAAGGTTTCCAAGTGTCAGCAGATAATATGAGATATTTTTATGTTTATTTCCTCTTACCTTTCTGATTTAATAACCTGTTTATTATTTTCTTCTGCTTAAAGGGAATACCTATTTCAATTTATCTTTTGTTTACAGAATGTTAATATTGTAATTGGAAATTCTTTTTTCTTTCCTCTTTCTTTCTTTTCTTCTTTCTTTCTCTCCTTCTTTCTTTCCCTCTTCCTTCCTTCTTTATTTTTATTTTTTTTGTAATTTTTTTATGAGAGAGAGAAATGGTTCACTAGGGCCTCTAGCCACTGCAGCCAAACTTCAGACACATGTGATACCTTGTGCACATGTGCCAACTTGTGCACTTGCATCACCTTGTGCATCTGGCTTACATGGGACCTGGAGAGTCGAACCTGGGTCCTAAGGCTTCACAGGCAAGCACCTTAACTACTAAGTCATCTCTCCAGCCCCTTTCTTTTTGTTCCCTTCCCTTCCCTTCCCTTCCCTTCCCTTCCCTTCCCTTCCCTTCCCTTCCCTTCCCTTCCCTTCCCTTCCCTTCCCTTCCCTTCCCTTCCCTTCCCTTCCCTTCCCTTCCCTTCCCTTCCCTTCCCTGCCTTTTTCTTTCTCCTTTCTCCCTCCCTCCCACTTTTTTGAAATGAGGTTCCAGGCTGATCATGAACTTGTGCCTTACCTAATCCTCTAGAGTAGCTGACACTAATAGGTGTGTACCATCATGCATAGCCTCTGAATATTTTAGACATGAAATTGTGATTAATACTTTGAGAAACAATATTTTTGAGAGAATTCCCCCCTTATAATTAGAAGGAAAAGAGTCACACCTATTTTTTAAAAATATTTTCATTGTTATGCTCTTTATTTCAGCAGAATATTTCTTGTTCCTGTTTTCTAGTAATGTCTTTGATGAGTAAAAGTTGCACTAATAGAATAGGATAGTAAATTAGAAAAACTGTTCATTGACTTGGGTAACCTTGAGTAAATTGCTAAATCATAAAACAACTTAAAGATAGATAAACCCAGCACTCCAAGTATGTGAACTTGTTATTCAGCATTAACCAATTTTTTCAAGTCAAGAATAAAACATAAAATTTAAAATTTTAAGTATTTTATGTTAACTATGTTCAATGCTTTATTTTGAATATTTATCTTTTGTTAATATAACTGTAGAATGCTTCATAAGTTTTTTGGCTAAGAGAAGGATGGTTGGGACAGACACTGTTTAGTGGGCACATACATCATGTTACAAACCAATGTTAAGTGGCCTGTAAAAGAAATGAGGCATATCTGAAGAAACTTGAGAGATTTGGATCTTCCTCCTTTTTTCCCTCTTATACTCTTTCCACATCTTTTTTCTCATCCTTATTAGTATAAGAAATATATCTCATTAGTTGGTGATTAAATATGGGTTTATAATAATACTTTCAAATTATTTATTTGCACATGTGTGAGAGAGAGGGAGAGAAAGAGACAGAAACGGAGAGAGAGGGAATGGAAGAGAGAGAACACCAGGGTCTTTTGCCACTTCAAATCAATGCTGATTCAGCTTTATGTGGGTTGCTAGGGAATTCAACCAAGGCCACCAGGCTTTTTAAGCAAGCACCTTTAATTGCTAGGCCAGTTCCCCAGGCCCTGTAATTATTTTCAATTCCAAAAGCAGTGAGATGTAAAAAGCAGCAGAATAAAAGAGACACCATTAGATGGTTAGGTAAGGGAGTTTTAATTTGGACTGAAGAATTAATGAAGGTTATTTAGCTAAAATAAAATGCCAGGTAAATTTTATGTAACAAGAATATTTGTTTTACCATTTCCTAGTAAATTGTGCCAATGATAATTTATCATAGATTTCACTACTCAGCAAATGTCACATGATAACTATTGGTCAAGGCTTCTTACTGGTTTATAAATTGTGGTTCCAGCACCCAGTCATGGAAAGGACAACAAAATTTACTAACACCAAAATCACTGTCCAAGTTCCCTATTTCAGTAATGCAAACCAGAATCAAGGAAGCCTCAGACATCTTTAGCATCATAAAGTATAGAGGATTTATGAGCAACGTTATTATATTCACTGTAACAGACTCCTAAGCCAAGGTTTTCTTCATTTTACCATTTAGCAACAGTACAGATAAGGTATTCCTGCTGGCTTATTAAATTGTATCTCTGAAAATCTTTACTATTTGAATACTGAATATATGTATCTTTGAATAAGATACTGCCACCAAACCAGTCATACAGCTGGGCTTTTAAAAAGCCATGTTTCCATGAAATACTGTTCCTAAACTTTCCTGTAAACAGGTCATAAGAAGCAAACTGAGTGGTGATGTGGATGTCTCAAAAAGTTCTCTGATGGGCTAGAGAAATGGCTTAGCAGTTAAGGTGTTTGCCTGCGAAGCCTAAGGACCAAGATTAAGTCAGATGCACATGGTAGCGCATACATCTGGAGTTCGTTTGTAGTGGCTGGAGGACCTGGTGTGCCTATTCTTACTGTTTCTCTGTCTGTTTCAAATACATAAATAAAAACAAATCTGTTTGTAAAAAAGAAAAGTGTTTTTTAAAAAGTTTCTGGTCTGGAGAGATGGCTTAGCAGTTAAGGTGCTTGCTTGCAAAACCAAAGAACCAAGGTTAGATTACCCAGGATCCATGTAAACAAGATGCACAAGGTGGTGCATGCATCTGGAGTTTGTTTGCAGTGACTGGAGGCCCTGGCATGACCATTCTCATTCATTCTCTCCCTCCCTCCCTCCCTCCCTCTCCCTCTCCCTCTCCCTCTTTCTCTCTCTCTCTCTCAATCCCTCAACCCCTCTCCCTCTTTCCAATGAATAAATCTTCTTTTTTTTTTTTTTTTTTAGAAAAAGAGTTCAAGGTCATCCTTGGTCACAGTGAGTTCAAAGCAGCCAGGCCTAAATGGGACCTTTTCTCAAAAATAATTAAAATAAAAACAAACAAAACTTCTCTCAGCTACTTGTTGGTTATGCACGTCAATTATTGTATAAAAGTTAAAGCTTGATATGGTCGTGCAAGTCTGTAATCTTAGCATGTTGCAGTTCAAAACAGGAAGATCAGAAGTTGACAGCCATCCTCCCTTACATAGTAAGTTTGAGGCCAGATAGGACTACATGAGACCCTATCTCAAAACAAAAAAATACTAAAAAGAAATAAAGTAAAAAACAAACAAACAAAAAAAAACACCAAGGCTGGAGGGATGGCTTTATGCTAGTGTGCAAAGCTGAAGGACCTAAGTTCTATTCCCCAGGACCCATGTAAGCCAGATGCACAACGTGGCACATGCTTCTGGAGTTCATTTGTAGTGACTGAAGGCCCTGGTGGTACCCATTCTCCTTCTCTCTGCCTCTTTCTATTTCAAATATAAACAAAATATTTTTTAAACTCAAAAATGAAACTAAAAAGTTTCTTGAAAGTTAAAAAAACTCAGGAGTTTCATCCTATAACAAGGTTATAAATCATGGCAAATTGAAGATACTAGTCATTTAAAAATGTTGCCTTCTATAAGAAAGTAGATAGACCATTATCTATACAAGATCTGCATGAGAGGGCCAATTTGGGTCAAAGTTGGGGAAAGGGCTCATGAGATCCTATTCTCCCTAAGGAACTATTGGGGAGTTAGGGGAGGAGGAGTCACTCTCTTCAGTACTGTATATACTGGTTATTGTTGAGAAGAAGGGATTCTTCAGGAGTGGGAGGGGGCTCTGAGAAGGTAACTGGGGGTCTATATGAACAAAACACAATATATACATACATATACACGTATGAAATTGTCAAAGAATAAATTCAAAAGATGAAAAAGTCAAAAATTGTCATACCACAGTGTATTCCTAATGTCTGTGTTTATTAAGTGTCATTTATATAATGTGCCTTTAGAAATATTTGGAGGGTTTTATTTTTATTGCTTTGCGAATACATGAAAATGAGGAGCAAAGGACTATGAAATTATTTTTGTGAGGATGTCCTGACCCAAGGAAAAGAAACTTAAATTTTTTGCTGTATTTTGGCATTTAATATCTTTCACTCGATATAAATTAGCAAGATAAGGTAACAGCAATATTTGAAAATAATTATGACATTTCTGGTGGCAAAATTTTTTACTGTGACTTCTGTAGAAGAACTAGTCTCTACCATCTAGGAACATATCTCAAACTGCTTTCAAAGATATTTCAATGGGGAGATTTTGCAGTAGATTAGTGGGTTGTTTACAAGTATACAATACTTTTGTGTGGTTGCTTTTATTGACATAGTCAAGAACTATCTTTTTACTACAAGCAGAATAGATGTTGGTAGACACAATAGGTCTTACTTGAATCCAACAAAATTTAGACATGGGCTAATAAATCTTGTTTCGCTAGGCCACCACTTAAATAGCCAAATAAAACGCTATGAAATGATTTCTGAAAGTTGTGCATGTGCCAAACCCTGTGCCTTTCTCCAATCCAAGGCCCTCCATAGGACCCTGTGATTCTAACACCCCACAGATTCTATTCAAGCATACAAATTAACCCCCCCAATTACTCTGTCCATAATATCGTACTGCAAGTGAATTTCACCAAAATCCAGGGAGGGGGACTTTCTCTTAAAATTTGGCCCATTCGGGTCTTCTCTTTCCTTTCCCAGACCCTCCCAAGTCCACAACTTCCTCTTTGTTCCAGTTCGCTCGCACATCATCGTCTCTGACGCCACATTAAAGCGACTGGCTGAAAAACAGTGTTTAATTTTTTTTTCCCCTTCAAACTGCTGCCTTGTGGGTAACTGCAGTCCTGTGCCTGGGCGGCCCCATCGTAAGGAAGGGAAGGTGAAGACGCCCCCTCTCGACTTAGGTCAGGCTTGCACTCCAGGGGCTAAAAACGCGGGCCAGGCCGGCGGGGCGGGGCCGGGAAGGCCTGACAGCGGGGCGGAGCGAGCTAGGCCCCAACTGCGCCACAGCAGGCGAGGGGTTGCGAGGGTGGGGCGGTGGCGAACCGCGCCCTGCCCCTTCGTGAACCGCTAGGAGACAGGCAGCGAAGAAGGGGCTGCCCTCGCATCCCGGGGCGGGGACTCACCTTCTCTGAGGCAAGGGCAGGTGTCTACTTTAAAACTACTGTCCCCCCTCCCCGCCGCAGCCATAGTGGAGCCGCCAAAGCTGCCGCCGTTACTCCACTGCACCGATCGGCAGGCTGAGTGGAGATGGCAGTGCAGGCAGGCACAATCACCGCCACTGCCGCTGCCTACGCGGCGGCGAAGGCGACAAAAATGGTAGTTTCCTGGGGGGAAGGCTTCACCAGCGCCGGCAGGGTGACAGCGTTTGGCGTCGCCGCTGTCGCAGCTAGGAGTGAACTATCGCACTTTCGTCTAAATTCCATTTGGCTTCTTTAGCCACGCCCATTCCTTGGACCCGCCTCTCGCAGCTTCAAAGGTAAGCCTCCCTTTAGGCTCCCAATAGGAATGCTGTACACGCAGAGGACGCCCCTCCCCCAAGACTTAGTGTCACTGAACTCCCTTTGGAGGAAAAGACAAGGACAAGGGGCAAAAAAGTGTGGGATGTGGCTGGAGAGATCGCTTAGTGGTTAAGGCGCTTCCTTCAAAGCCAAAGGACCCAGGTTCGACTTCCCAGAACCCACATAAACCAGATGCACAATGGGGCACATGCATCTGGAGGTCGTTTGCAGTGGCTGGAGGCCCTGGCGTGCCCATTCTCTCCCTCCCTCCCTCTTTCTCTCTCTCTCTCAAATAAATAAAAATAAAAAGTGTGGGATGTGAATACTGAAGACGGAGGAACTATTCTGAAACCACTTTTTCAAAATGTGTGGACATCTCTTGATTCCCACTTCCAAAATATCTCTAACACACATCATCTTCAGTCTTACAATCATTATTATAGAAAATAAATAAACAGAATCTGCTTACCACTTCATGGCACCTTAAACATGGCTCATCTAGCCATTAAACAACAGTAAATCTGGTACTCAGTGTAACTGAACTATTACTATTTAATTCTCACTCCTTTTCCCTACAACTCCTTCCCCCAACCAAAACAGTATTTTATTTATAATTTATTTTCATTTGAAACATATTTCCTGTCATAAATATATTCCTAAATGATGTTTAATTTCAATTATAAAATTCACCAAGATTTGTCCTTGATCTTAGCAAAAGGGACAATAAACTTGAAAAAAAAATTAAGGTAGCATTCCAAGACTTAGTTCTTTTACTTAACATTGTTTGTTATGAAAGACAGTTTTGCACTGCTAGTCTCATCCTCATTCCTTGATCTCATCCTCTTCGACTGCCTCTTCTTCCCTCTTTCATCATATATAATTCAGCAATATAAATCTTAAAGGGTCCTGTGAAAACCATGGTATTTCACAAGGCTTGTTATTGTTCATGTTCTTCCCTTTTCTGAAGTGTCCCTGTCCTCATTAGGCACGTGCCCAACAAACTGTGCTCACTCCTTGAAATCTAGATAATCTGTTCTATTTCTGCTTAGAATTAATGCCACCCTCTCCTGCACTGCATCTCTGTCTGGTGTTTTTATTTTTGTTTGTTTCTTTTTTGATGAGTGTACTTTGTGTTTCTCATCTTTATACACAGGGACTAAGTAACCTGCATTATTTTCAACTCCTCATGCTCCAACGGGGTACAGTCCAAAGATAATGTATAAGAGCAGTGCTACCCTGGGCCCAAGGTTCCTAAGACCCCAGGCTTAGTACACAGGCATGTTTGTTTGTTTTACTTAATGTGCGTATTTTACCATCCACACTTAAAAGGGAGGTTTCATGCAAAAAGAGTCATGAAAATATTTGAAGATTTGGCAGAAGTGGCTGTGCATTCCTGACTGGCAACAATTGACTAATACTGAATAACAAATTCCAGACTTTGAGTGCTGACCTTATCAGAACCTAACTTTAAAGTTGTTTTTGGACTAAGAAATTTAGCCAAGATGACGGAAGTCAGCGACCAGTTTCTCTAATTTACTATCCTGTTCTCTAATAGTGCAACTTCTATTCATTAAAAACATTACCAGTCTATGTACAAGAAATACTGTGCACAATAAAAGAGTAGGACAAGGTATATATAAAAATGAGATACCTTATTTTTCCTTTGAATATGAGGGGTATCCCTCATAGTAATGTTTCACAAAATATTAATTACCATTCAGTGAAAAAGAAATATTCAAAGACTTCATTGTAGTGCACCCCTATAATGCCAGCTACTCAGAAGAATCAGGTGAAACACAAGTTCAAGATCAGCATGATACCTCTTCTCAACAAAAAGGAGGAAGAGGGATGGCTTAGCGGTTAAGGCACTTGCTTGAAAATCCAAAGGACCCTGGTTCAATTCCCTAAGACCTACATAAGCCAGATTCACAAGGTGGCATATAGAGTTCGTTTCCAGTGGCTGGAGGCCCTGGTGTGCCCATTCTCTCTGTCTCTCTCTCTCTCTCAAATAAATAAAACTTAAAAAATAATTTTAGAAAAAGGAGGAGGGCTGGAGGGATTGCTTAATGGTTAAGGCATTTGCCTGCAAAGCCAAAGGACCCAGGTTCGATTCCCCAGGACCCACATTAGCCACATGCACAAGGGGGCACATGCGTATGGAGTTCGTCTGCATTGGCTGGAGGCCCTGGTGGCCCATTCTCTCTCTTTCTCTATCAAATAAATAAAATATTTAGGAAAAAAGGAGGAAGAAAGAAAGAATACAAAAGGAAGGAAACAAATATCTAACCAGAATATATCAGCATATTAATTAATATTTGTAAGCAAGAGAGAAATTGAAGTAGGTATTTTAAGCAGAAAAAGATTAATATAGAAATCCAGTTAATAAATCAGAAAGGTCAGAGGAATGAAACAAAAACTTCTCATATATTGTCAGCTGATATTTTGAAAATAGTTTCAACCTCTTTTATGCTCTTTTTTGTTGCAGATGCTGGAATCCTATGAGTTACATTTCCTAGTCTTCTTGGTCAGCAGGATTATGACTATGGTTTGGGACGCAGCACTGATGTACATTCATATAGGATTTTATATAGAATGGATAAAAGCCATTTTATGTTGAATCCAAAAGATAGAAAACATGAATTATAGAGGGTTCCCTTGCACTCTTTTAAGGAAACACTTTTAAAGATCTGTAAGAATAACAGGAATTTTCTGCAGTTCTGAGTTCTGTGTGACAATAAGAATCATAGCAATTAGAAAATTTTTCCTTCCCATTTAATAATTTATTCATTTGCAAAACATATGTGTGTGTGTGTGTGTGTGTGTGTGTGTGTGTGGAGAGAGAGAGAGAGAGAGAGAGAGAGAGAGAGAGAGAGAGAGAGGGAGAGATAGAGAATAGTTGTGTAAAGGCCTCTAGCCTCTGCAAATGAACTCCAGATGCATGTGCTACCATGTACATCTGGCTTTACATGAGTATGGGAGAACTCAACTCATGTCCTTAGACTTTGCAGGCAAGCATCTTAACCACTGAACCATCTCTACAGCCCAACCTATTTTCAAAAAAAAATGTTATTTTCATTTATTTATTCAAGAGAGTGAGGAAGAGAGTGAGGGAGGGAGGGAGAGATAATGGGCACACCATGGCCTTCAGCTGCTGCAAACAAATTCCAGACACATGTGTCCCTATGTGCATCTGGCTTACATGGTCCTGGGGCCTCAAACCTGGGACCTTTGGCTTTGCTGTCCTTAACCACTAAGCTATATTTGCAATCCCCATTCTATTTTTGTTTGGCACTATGCTATTGTCACCCTAGCCAAACCGGCAGATGAAAAATTGTGCAGCCCTTTTAAACAACTTTAAGCCCAGTTATAAAGGTTTTGTTTTTGTTTTACAAGGTGTTGTGACTTGATTTGGGTGTCTCCATTAAACTTAGGTGTTCTGAACGTTAGGTTCACAACTGATGGAGATTTTGGAATTAACACCTCCTGGATGCAGTGTATTGTTGGGGATAGGCTTATGAATATTATAGCCAGTTTCCTCTTGCCGGTGTTTGGCACACTTTCTTGTCACCATTGTCCATCTGATGTTGCTCTTGCCATCGTTTCCCCCTGCTATCATGGAGCTTCTCCTTGAGTCTGTAAGCTAACATAAACTTTCCCCCCCCTACAAGCTGTTCTTGGTTGGGTGATTTCTGCCAGTAATGCAATTATGACTGTAACACATGGTAAGGTCTTGCACTAGCCCACACTGACCTGGAATTCTAAAGTTGATTTTTTATTTCAACAAGACTTGCCAGCCATCCTGTCTCACCCTTGAGGAGGACCTAGAAATGAACTTTGCTCATGACATGGTCACAGGCTAAGTGGATACTTTCTCTCCTGGGGGGTAGAAACCCAAAATAGACTAGTTCTGAAGTAAATGAAAACTGAAAGTTTATTGTGGAGAGGAAGTACAGCAGACTGTGTCACAGACAGAGCAGTCTGGCTTAAAAGTCAGCTATCCCAAAGGCAAAGTAGACCCTGGGGTCAGGTGGTCCATGTTTATATCTTTTTCAGCCTTTCAATCCCTGATGTCATCACATGGACAGAAATGGTGAAAGCCAAGCATAACACAGCTCCTTGTTACACTTTTTCATATATAATTTACTTCACTGACATCTTACATCACCACCTAGAGGGTGTGTCTTACTATGATAATGAAGAAAGTTTATTACTGGGTAGGTGTCTCTACTTATGTAGATGTTCTAACTTATGGAATGTCCTGGAATCCCCTTGAAGTGGAATGGAGCACAGATGTAAAGAATCTAAAGTATTGTGTTTCATGCCTCAGGAAGCTGATAGATATATCTACAGTCTAATAGCTTGGGTCAGGTTAGGTGTACCTTATGTTTTCACAGTGCCATCCACAGATCCATGTACTATATACTACTACCTATACTGCCTGCTTGTCACTGAATAATTCTATGTCCTATGTGACACATTTTAATCATGTGATGAATGAAGGGCTATGTTGTCAAACAGCATTCTGAAGAGTAATTACATGTGATGACATGCCTGTCCTGTATGAATATATGTATATGAATCTCTCCAATAATATCTCTTTGCTTTGTTTGCTTATGGAGTTACTACTTTGAGAATGATGAATAATACTCAATGCTCTTTTCACTTGCTTCAAGTAATAAACCTCGTGTAATTCTTTTTATTTTTTCAGGGTAAGCTCTCACTCTAGCCCAGGCTGACTGAGAATTCACAATGTAGTCTCAGGGTGGGCTGACTAGGAATTCACAGTGTAGTTTCATGGTGGCCTGGAACTCACAGTGATCCTCCTACTTTGGCCCCCTTTGACTGAGATTAAAAGCACGTGTCATCACACCTGGCACTTGTCATTCTTTTATCTCCCATTGTACTTATTGTTTTACTCTCAACAAGAGGAAAACCCATGGCATTTCATTATACTGTAACATCAAAATGTCACTACATTTGCTATGCATAATAGTATAACCACAGACTTTACTTTCTTCCTCTTATACTGCCATTGCTCTCTATGACAGTGTTGCTATTAAATGAAATTTCAAGGTTTTTTTTTTCCCCCAAAGGAAAGAGGTGGTGGCATGTAAAAGAGAATAACAAGTATAAAAACCTGGTATGGGTGCATCATTTCCCATAACTTCTCAATTATCTCACAATAATGAGTTATATTGAATTTGTCAATCCTATTTAAAAATAAAAAAAAAACTATCGCATCAATGTGACAAACTATGTTTTTTTTTTTCCTTTCTTTCTTTCTTTCTTTTTCTTTCTTTTCTTTTCTTTTTTTTTGTTTTTTGTTCTGATTTTTCAAGGTAGGGTCTTGCTCTAGCTCAGACTGACCTGCAACTCACTCTGTAGTCACAGGCTGGCCTCGATCTCACAGCAATTCTCCTACCTCTGCCTCACAAGTGCTTGGACTAAAAGCATGTGCACCCCACCCTACCTATTTTATGTCTTTAAATTAAGTGATTGAAATGGTCTGTTGATTCTTTTGGACCTGAGGGAAGAGACTGTATTAACTGAAATGAATTCTCATTATCAACTCCTTTAATCATAAAAAAAGAGATGGGGCAAAGAGGGAGGGAAGTTAGATCTAAAAATAGAAGTATAGAAAGGAAAACAATGTGATTTTGCATACATGAGAAATCAATTAAAAAACAAGCAGATCAATGCTCATTTCATTATATTTACAGTGAAATAATATACTTCATCTTGAATAATATGGGGAAATTCAATAGTCCAGAAAATCAATATTATAAATTTGGGATAGAAAGATTGCTCAGTGATCAAGGCATTTGCCTGTAAAGCTTAAGGATTCAGGTTCAATTCCACAGTACCCATACAAAGCCAGAAGAACTAGGTACCAATGCATATGGAGTTCATTTGTAGCTAGAGGGCCTAGTGTGCCATTCTCTTTATTTGACTCTTTCTTTTTCTCCAATAAATAAATAAAATGTTTTCTAAAATATCATAAAATAGAAGAAACAATTTGGACATAATTTTGTGGTATGCAAGTAATATGATTCATATAAAAATGAATGTGGGGCTCGAGAGATGGCTTAGCGGTTAAGCACTTGCCTGTGAAGCCTAAGGACCCTGGTTTGAGGCTCGATTCCCAGGACCCACATTAGGCAGGTGCACATGGGGGCACATGCATCTGGAGTTCGTTTGCAGTGGCTGGAGGCCCTGGTGCACCCATTCATCTCCTCTCTCTCTCTCTCTCTCTCTCTCTCTCTCTCTCTGCCTCTTTCTCTGTCTGTCTGTTGCTCTCAAACAAATAAAAAAATATTTTAAAAATGAATATGAATCAATGAAGTTTATCAATAAATAATTCAAATAAGATTAGCAATGGCAAATGTTCAAAGTTGTTCAATAACTATGATTTAAGATAAAGTCAACTGAGGACTGAAGAGATGGCCTAGTGGTTAATGCATTTGCCTATGAAGCCAAATGACCCAGGTTAGATTCCCCAGTGTCCACATGAGCCAGATGCACAATGTGGAACATCTGTCTAGAGTTCATTTATAGTGACTGGAGGCCATGGCATACCCATTCTCTCCCATCCATCCATCTATCTATCTATCTATCTATCTATCTATCTATCTATCTCTATCTATCTATCTATCTATCTATCTATCTATCTATCTATCATCTATCTATCTCAAATAAATAAATAAAAATTAAAATAAAGTCAAATGAATACAGAGACTTACAAATAAAAAAATAGTAAAATAGTATGTGTTGTTGTGCCATTACAACTAAGTATCTGAGACTACGTAATATATAAAGATTAGAAAATTTTAAACTGGCTATGGAGGTTCATGCCTGAAATCCAAGCACTTGAGAGGCTGAGGCTGGAAGATTGCTACATATTCTAGGATAGTCTTGGATATACACAGTTTGATCCACACAGCCTTATCTACAAATAGTGGTACTATTAAAGAAATATTGAAGTGATTTTTTTTCCCCCGTGGAAAAGAAGTCTAGGCATGCATGTAGCAGAGGGTAGTACCTATAAAAGCATGCTATGAATCAATTAAAAAAATCAGAAAGAAGCAAAAATTTTATTACTTGGGATGGAGAGAGGCCTCAGTGGTTAAAGGCACTTGTTTGCAAAGCTTGGTGCCTGGGTTCAATTCCCCAGTACCCACCTAAAGCCAGTTGCACAATGTGGTGCATGCATCTGGCGTTCATTTGAAGTAGTAAGAGGCCCTGGTACACCCATTCTTTTTTTTCTCTCTCTTTCCTTGCAAATAAATAAAAATTTATTTAAAAATTTTTCTTATAGTTTTGAAGGCTTGCAATGCCAGATCAAAGCACTGACATTTGGTGTGTGGCAAGGTAAGACTACTTGCTGCATTCTCACATAGCAAAGGAGCAGAAAGGGTAAAGAGGAAAAATAATGTGTTCTCACATAATAGAAGAGGAGGAAATAATGAATTCACTCCCTTCAGACCTTTAAAATAATTTTGGAATAGCATCAAAAGTAATGGGCTTCCTCATAATCCATAAATATGTGTTGTAAGCCCTCGTATAAGGGACTCACATCCATGAGGATACTGGCCTTATAACTTAATCGCCTGTTAAAGGTACTACTTTTAAATATTGTCACATTGGAAAGTTGCAGTATATGAATTTTTGGAGACAAGATGGAACATAGCATTAAGTGTAAGGTGGTTTAGCTTTGAATGTTTATACATATGAACATATAGATAGAGCATTTGAATTTTATGTACAAAATATATCTGAAATATATACTAATATATGGTGACTTATGGTTTTTAGAAAATGTAATAAATTTATATTTTTTCTACCATTTAAAAGGTAATATCAACATAAAACTATGATATCATAGGATGTACCCAGTTAAGAATTATGTTATAGAAATGAAATGTGCCTTTACTTACATTAAAAGTTTTCAAATATATGTTTAATTAAAAGGTGGTTATACGGCTCTCTATATAAAAATGTTTCTGTGTATGCTTAATGTGTCTCATGGTATAAATCTTCATATGTTATACACATACCTCTCTTGTCAGACTAGAGAGGTTCTGAAGAGAATATCTTATCATGTGATTTGTTATAAAATCTATACCAGAATCACATTTAATGCTTCTTGCAATATAAAAAACACCACAAAATTTTCAGATACTTCTCTACTGGTTAATTTCATTTATAGGACAGAATTTTAACATGAATTTATCTTTTGTTAGGGAAAGAGATGGTTAGATATTGGTTACTTAATCACTCAATGGACTATGCAGCCATGGAATAATTATTACTCCACGTCCTATTTCATATGCTACTTTTGGTTCTCTGTTATATCTTATGATTTCCATATTCTTTTTTTCTCATTTTTCAAGGTAGGGTTTCACTCTAGCCCAGGCTGACCTGGAATTCACTATGTATTCTCAGGGTGGCCTCGAACTCACAGCGATCCTCCTACCTCTGCCTCCCAAGTGCTGGGATTAAAGGTGTGCACCACTATGCCCAGTTGCTTTCCATATTCTTTACATCACCATGCAGCTCTTGCTTCAAGATGTCAGTTGTCTGACCAGGTGATATTTAGAGCTATACTTTTTTTCTGGAAAGAGTTCTCTACATTTAAGTAATAGTGAAGTTAAACAAAAGTAATTTCACATATGTATTAAAATATTTTTTAAGTTCACCACAATCATAAATCCAGTTGATAATTATCTTCTGGATGTATAAGATGTCAAAGTAAATGTCATTGAATCCATTTCTGAACTAATAAAATGTCTAATTCTCATATTTGCTTCATGAAAGGATTTGGTACCATTACAGAATATGAATGTAAACGTAAATGTTTATAGGAAAGGTTTTAGAATTCTTGATATTGTGACTGTGCTGTTTGTGTTTGTGTGTATACTAGGTAAGCCAGATTGGTGTTTCTGAATTCCTCATTCATAGAACCACACACTTTAAGTCTGTTCTTCAGGAGAGACTATTTAAAAAATTACTCATAAATACCACAGGTCACTTAATTATGCTAAGCATTTAAAAAATATTTTTATTTATTTATTAATTTATTTGAGAGAGAGCGCGCATGGGCACACCAGTATAATAGTATAGTAAATAATATATCATAAATATAGTAATATATAGTAAATAAATAGCATAGATATGAGGCTAATAGCTCAGTTAAAAGACTTGGACTAAGGGAATGTTTAAATATTACTGGGATTAATAAAAAAACTATGGGGATTTTTCATGTTTGACTGTATGCATTGCATTTTACATTATGGATGGTTATCAGTTTATGGTGGCCAGGGGCAGATGTGATGGTTTGTTTCAGTTGTTCCCCATAAAATTATGTGTTCTGAAAGCAAAATCCCAAGCTAGTGACAATTTGGGAATTGGAGCCTCCTGGAAACAAGTGTATTATTGGAGGTGAGGCTTATGGGTGTTATAGCCAGCTTTCCCTTGCCAGTGTTTGGCACACTCTTCTGCTGCTGTTGTCCACTGATGTTTGTCAGAAGGTGAGGTCAACCCTCCCTTCATGCCATCATTTCCCCCTGCCACCATGGAGCTTCCCCTCAAGTCTGTAACCCAAAGTAAACCCTTTTCTTCCACAAGCTTCTCTTGGTTGGGTGTGCGCTGCCAGCAAAGAGAAGTTGACTGCAACAGAAGTCCATCATGATGGAGAAATAATGACAGGAGCAGGAAGCTGGATGATATTGTCACATTAGCAGGGAGGAAGAAGAAACAACGAATGGTACCTGCTCAGCTAGCTTTTTGTCATACAGTCTGAAAAGAAAATGGCAGCTCTGGGTTGCGTGAAAGACTGTCTTCAGGAGAAACATCCACAAGCAATAAGACATACTTGAAATTCTCTTCCGGCCTCTTCATGCACTCACACTGGGCATGCACATTTGCACACACACATGCATGCACAACATATGTCACAGTGGAGTGGAATACACATACTACACACAAAGAGACATAAAAATCACTCTCACAATTTCACGTGGGCTATATGGTTGGTGTTAATATAGAAAAATGCAGAAAGAAAAGCATAAACAGATTTGGAGGAAAGTAAAAGAAAACTAATATACACATTATTTTGCACATACACAGAATGTCTTAAAAGCAACTGGGTACATGGATACATAGCTCAGAAGCAGGAACAAGAGGTTCAGATGTGTGATTCATTAGCCTATAGGTCATTATTAAAGCTAAGGACCTAAATTCACACAATATCTATGATATCTATAAAGTGAAATAAAAATGAGCCCAAACAAAGCTTCAAGCAGTGGAAGGCTAATACATAAGGGCAGATGGAAAAAAGAAGCATTGAGACCTCTCTGAAGGAATGAAATATAGTGGGAAGAGAGAGTAAAATAAATAATGTCAAAGGACATTATATACTCCTATGAAAGTACTTTTTATAAAACTCACCACCATGTACAAAAATATATATGCTGGGCTGGAGAGATGGCTTAGCAGTTAAGCGCTTGCCTGTGAAGCCTCAGGACCCCAGTTCGAGGCTCGGTTCCCCAGGTCCCACGTTAGCCAGATGCAGAAGGGGGCGCACGCGTCTGGAGTTCGTTTGCAGAGGCTGGAAGCCCTGGCGTGCCCATTCTCTCTCCCTCCCTCTATCTGTCTTTCTCTCTGTGTCTGTTGCTCTCAAATAAATAAATAAATAAAAATTTAAAAAAAATTTAAAAAATATATATATGCTAATAAAAATGTTTAAAATATAAAAGTAGAAGGCTGTAAAAGAGATTGATAAGCAGTAATGTTGTTGGTAGAGAACCACAAGAAAGACATCATAAAATAAAGGTAACAAAAATTAATTGACCAAAAGATGAATAAAATGACACTGACTGGGAGATGGCTCAGTGTTCACAGGCTCTTGATTCCAAAGCCTGGATTTAATTCCTCACCCACCCATATAAAGACAGATGGGCATTCATGTGCAGTGGCAAGAAACCCTAGAAAGCTGCCTCCCACACAAATAAATATACTTAAAAATTAAAACCAAAAAGTATCAACTGTAAATAATGTAAATAATAGCCACTTTACTGGAAAGATTGGAGGCTGGTTTTCAATTGGTTGAAAAAGGAATTAGATATGAAAATGCAAATAACTAGAAGAAATGATGCTTTTTCAAAAAAAAAAAATTTAAACTCAGGCGATCAGGCTTTGCAAACAAGCTTTTAATTTTTTAATTTTATTTATTTTTAAAAGTTTATTTATTTATTTTAAAGAGAGAGAGAGATAGAGAGAAAGAGGCAGATAGAGAGAATGGGTGCACCAGAGCCTCCTGCCACTGCAAACAAACTAGATGCATGCGCCACCTTGTACATCTGACTTAAGTGGATACTGGGGAATAGAGCCTCAAACTGGGGTCCTTAGGCCTCACAGGCAGGCATTTAACCACTAAGCCATCTCTCCAGCTCCCCCCCACACACACTTTTTTAATTTTTGAGAGAGAGAAAGAGGGAGAGAGAGATGGATAATGGGTATGCCAGGACCTTCAGTCACTGTGAATATGTTTCTGGCTTACATGGGACCTGGAGGTTCAAACATGAGTTCTTAGGCTTCACAAACAAGCATCTTAACCACTAAGCCATTTCTCCAGCCCAAGAAATGATTCTTTAAAAATACTTTATTGTGAGCCGGGCGTGGTGGCGCACGCCTTTAATCCCAGCACTCGGGAGGCAGAGGTAGGAGGATCGCCAAGAGTTCAAGGCCATCCTGAGACTACATAGTGAATTCCAGGTCAGCCTGAGCCAGAGTGAGACCCTACCTCAAAAAAAAAAACAAAAAAAAATACTTTATTGTGGAAAAACTATCACAGTCTCCATATTCCCAATTCCAAGCGGTGGTAACTGCAGTGGAGTTTTCATCTACTGACAATGGAGTTAACTGGAGTCTAAAAGAATGAGGAACACCGGGGATTTCATTTTGAAAGGGTGGCCTCACATCCCACTGAAGTTCTAGGGGAGATGGTAAGAATAAACATAGGTGTAGTTATGATTATGTGGATATTACCAGAAAGTGCAGGGAATCTTCCATTTTGTCTCTGCTTTCTCTATCAAGTAGGAGATGCAGTCATTTTATGAAAGCAGAGGCTTCAAGAACATTGGGATCAAAGTGATAAATGGGAGAGAGCCACACTTAGCATTGAAGGGAAGAGGACACTGAAGGTGTAGAAGTTGTAGAGGAACATGTGCATAAACAAATATCTTACCACCTTTGCCTTGCTTACCTCTCTCAAGTGTAGGGAGAAAAAAAGAGTTGAATAAATTTAGATTTGAACACTGTCAAACAAGAGGACAGAATACCTACCAACTGTAAATGATGAGTAGGGAGTGGCAGCCCTTTGCTTCTAGAAATAGGAGTGATTCTTGGTACTCTTGTTGCAGGTGGCAATGCAGAGAAGTGGGATACCCAAGCTGCTATATACCAGTAAGTAGTATATATGTGTTAACACAGACTCAGGATTCATATCCAAAGGCTGAGCCCCAAACACAACAGGACATTACCTTATGTACACTTTGCCACTTTGTCTCCCATATATGGTGATACACATATATTGATCCATTACTTTGTACTAGCTAAGCAGAGTTTACTGTCCCGAAAGGAAGAATTTACCATAATTTACTTACAGGGAAGAGGAGGGAAAGGAAGTGAGTTACAGAGGAGACATGGTACAATGTCAAGTAGGCTCAAGGGTAAACAGCCTGTTACAGATATTTCCTGTGTTTGTCTTTAGTTCCTCAGAGCCCTCCTACCACAATTTCTCTTCTACAGTGAAATATTATATTAAGCTACTGGGCACATTCCAGGCTACAAAGTTGATCCATGTCTCTGCTGTCTTGCTTTGTTTTGTATAGGCCCTTAGCACATTCTGACTTTAGATTGAAGCCTTTTGGAAATTGTGAAGAACAATCACCCAATTCTGTCAAAGTCTATGTTATAAAGAATATCAGTACTCACAGCAAAACTTAAATGGCACCATACAACCCTCCCATAGCATGCTAATCTGAGGATAGTAGATATTGCTCATCCTATGTTTCAAAGTTCTGTGTATTCCAAATCAAAAGAGAAGCTTTCAAAGGATAATGTGGGGGAGATCACCAGTTCATTAAACACACATAAGTTATGGATGATGTTTAATCTTGGACTCATCATCTCCCTGCCAGTTTCAGCTCATGAACTTTCTACTACATGCATCTGCCACATATATCTTCTGCCCAGTACTAACAAAAATCATTTTCTCTCTGATGATCATTCTATCTTTCTCAAGAATACATTTTTTTTTGAGGTAGAGTCTTGCTCTATTTCAAACTGACCTGGAATTCACTATGTAGTCTCAGGCTGGTCTCAAACTCCAGTGATTGCTACCTCTGTATCCCAAGAGCTAGGATCAAAGGCATGCGCCACCATGCCTGGTGCAAGAATTTTTGTAACAAATCAAGATACTGGATTCACTAAGAGGTTTACATCATGAATAGCTAGCCCTTGCTATGTGCCTCATAAGCATTATATAATTACTACACCATAATATAATTAAATCACTAATAACATTCCATTTCTCAGATATGAAAATTGGGAGGTTAGGGATACAATGCTAAGTTACACTGTTAACAGGAAGAGCCAGATGCCCCCTAAAGGTATTCAGGCTGCAGCTTCAAAATCATCATGCAACTATGGCTTTTTTAACCTGCATACAATGAGAATGCAAATGGAAGCATAATAGTGTTTATAATGCTCTTCCAAAGGTTAAAAAGATCCATTATTAATGAAATGTACATTGGAATGCTAAAATGGCAAAAAAAAAAAAAAATTGCCAGAATACAAGGAAAGTCAAGTCAGTAAAGGAAGGGTTACTAGTACAATAACATTAATGGCAGATCTGAGAATCTAATCCATACTTCTCTTTGGGGCATGTCTTTACTGTTTAGTTAATTGATGGAAATTCCTCCAGACACATTAGAAATATGCTTTACTAATTTTCTAGATGCTTTTCAATCCAATCAAGGTGACAATCAAGTTCAACCATCACTGCCCTTTCTTACATTAAGAATAGTATACTTGGGACTGGAGAGATGGCTTAGCAGTTAAGCGCTTGCCTGTGAAGCCTAAGGACCCCGGTTCGAGGCTCAATCCCCCAGAACCCACGTTAGCCAGATGCACAAGGGGGCGCACGCATCTGGAGTTCGTTCGCAGTGGCTGGAGGCCCTGGTGCACCCATTCTCTCTCTCCCTCTCACTCTTTCTCTCTGCCTCTTTCTCTGTCCGTCACTCTCAAATAAATAAATAAAAATAAACCAAAATTTTTTTTAAAAAGAATAGTATACTTGATTTGGACTTTGTGTCTTTTCATGTAAGTTATAAAATTGATTCCACATCTATGCATAAAGATCTGCATTAATAGTTTATTATATATAGCACTTCATTAACTTAAATAGTCCTACTCTGATAGTTATTTAGGTTTTATTTAATATCTATTAAAATGATGCAATGGATATTGCACATATCTTTGTAAGCATGTGAAAATGTATCTGTGGGCTAAAAAGCACTATCAAAGGATAGTCTAGAAAAATCAGTGGATGACAGATGAAAAGAACCAAATAGATGCAATCGGAATCATAAATATACAATTTGCTCTTAGCAATGACTTATTTTGTAAAACTTTGTCTTAACCAATGTGTGACACACAGAGGTTAAGTACTATCTAATTGTATGACACAGAGTATATTTGTATCTTAAATATAGAAGTTGGAAGATTGTCAATTGTACAGGAATTCTCATACCAAGTAAATACTGTATCTAGAGCCAGACTACTTATCTTACCATCAACCAGTTAATGTAGACAGTGTAATGATATTAACTATTTTTTTTCTAGGTAGGGTCTCACTCCAGCCCAAGCTAACCTGAAACTCACTCTGTGCTCCATGCTGCCCTTGAACTCACAATAATCTTCCTACTTCTGCCTTCCAAGTGCTGGGGTTAAAGGTGTGTGCCACCTCACCCAGCGGTAATATGAACTAATTTAACATTGCCAAATCTCCATATTTTTCATCTGCTTGTGAGGAGTGTAATCTTGTGATAATGCAATGTCTCTGCCATATCTAGTGACAATGTTGATGTTATCAGCATCATTTTAACCCTATCAAGAGCCAAGATAAGGAACTGATCTGATGATTGTTATTGTGTACTATATGCCAGTAACGTTGTCTACATTATCGTATCTAATAGATACTTAATTTCCATTTTTACTGATGATGAAATTGAATGGCTTTAAACTCCAAATATATAGTAACAGAAAAGTCAGAACCACAGATTAAGTGTTTCTTGAGCAAAATCCCATGCCTTGTTTATCATTACATAGTACTATCACAAGGATTAAGGGGTGCTTATTTTATAAATAGATTGAAATGATTACTGGCTCCAAAGAGATCCAATTCTTTTGTTTTTGAGGGCGTCTCACCTTAGTTCAGACTGTAATCTCAGGGTGGCCTCGAACTCACAGCACTACACCTACTTCTGCCTCCCAAGTGCTGGGATTAAAGGCATGTACCACCACGCCTGGCGATCCTATCTTAATACTGGAAAAGATCAATTAAAAAAAGAAAACAGGCAGAGGGGTTGGAGAATTGGCTCAGTGGTTAAGGACTTGCCTGAAGAGCCTAATGACCAGAGTTTGATTCCCCAGTAACTACGTAGTGCCAGATGCACAAAATGGTGCATTTATGTGGAGTCCATTTGCAGTGGCTATTGGACATGGTATGCCCATTCCCTCTGTCTGTCTCTTCTACCTCTCTCTGCTTACAAATGAATAAACAGAAATATTTAAAAAATAGACAGAACGGATATACATACCTTAAATTTGTCTTTTACCCTGAAGAAGAGTTTGCCCTTTAGTATCCTTTCTGATGGTGTTACATGTGTGGTCAAAAGAGTACAGCTTTTTTCCAGCTCCTTTTCCTCCAATCTTCACTTACTTTGAAGAAACTGATATAGGATAGTGTTAGCTTCTTTCCTATTTAGATCTTGTCTAGGATTTGGTGTTCAGTTCTATAGTAAAGCAAGAAGAAAAGAAAATTTCAAGCACCAAGGATTAAATGGCTTTCCCAAACTGCAGAAAGAAGTCACACTAGCCCTTGACTTTCCCTATTCTGCAAACAGAGATAATAGGTGGTTTTCATAGTTCATTAAAGTTTACTTATTTTAATATTAGTCTGTGTCATTAAATCAATAGTTCTGGCATCAACTTAAATAAACACATGATAAAAAGAGAGCTTAGGGGCTGGAGAGATGGCTTAGCGGTTAAGCGCTTGCCTGTGAAGCCTAAGGACCCCAGTTCGAGGCTCGGTTCCCCAGGTCCCACGTTAGCCAGATGCACAAGGGGGCACACGCGTCTGGAGTTCGTTTGCAGAGGCTGGAAGCCCTGGCGTGCCCATTCTCTCTCTCCCTCTATCTGTCTTTCTCTCTGTGTCTGTCGCTCTCAAATAAATAAATAAATAAAATTAAAAAAAAGAGAGCTTAGTCATAAAAACATGTAACTTCCATGCTATAAATATATAATCAGCATTTAATTATCTTTGAGTAAAAACAGAGGAAATAACAAGATGAACAATTCCAAGTAAGACATGATAAGATATATATTTTTTAAATCTCAGGGCAAAATTCTCAGAAACATACATTCAGCTACTCACAATTGTGACCTATGCTGAATATAACCTTTAACTTACAAACACTTAATTTTAAGTCTAATGAACCAGGCCTATCCATATTGAGGAAACTTGTGTTTAATCAAAACAAATGAAGGCATATAATCAAAGACTGGCTACACTAATACATTATTCAGTTTTGTGTTAGCTGGGGAATATATTTTGATTAAAGGTGGCTTTTAAGAGGAAAGTTGCTTATAAATCCCAATTCTCTATCAACCTACCTAACTATGTATTAAATTTAAAATTCAGGCATTCCAGTCCTTATGGCACAAGCCCATTTTCCCCTATTACTCAGGAGGCTAAGGCAAGATGGTCATAAATTCAAGGCCTGCATGACCTACACAGTATGTTTAGTGCCAGCTTGAGTAACTTTAGGAGGCCCTTTCTCAAAATGAAAAGTGAAAAAGAGGGCTGGGGATTTAGTTCAGTGATACTGCACTTTCCTAGAATGTATGTCACACTAGGTTCAAGCCTTAGTATTACAAAAATAAAATAAAATAAATACATAACCAGAGAAAAGCCATCATAAGATTAATGGAAAACTAAGACAAGGTGGAAATAAGTTTGTGGCTCTTCTAGCTGTGCAACTTCCGAGGAGTTCAAAAGCTCAGGTAGGTAAATGAAATAAGCCACTGATGATTGATCCCTTTAGACCTAGGCCTTTCAGGATATTGGGGCCTCACTGACCAGGGTTGAATGATAGTGAGTGATAGCATTCCAAAGGCTGGTGGAAACAACTATAGAGCTATAGGTAATCTATTTGGACTTCAGAGACAGGGCAATTAGACCCAGTATAAGACACAAAATAAGATTCCATTATTATAGAAGGAATCTTAGTCAATATTATCCCTCTTCTAAAGGCTTGGAAAAGTCCAAGTAACTGATAAGTGGCACTAATTCCTATGCCTAGGAAGCTTAAGTGACACCTTTAAATAAATAAACACACACAAATTCATTACTCAGTCATCACTGTACATCTGTTAAAAGAAAGAAACTTACTTATGATTGCATGGCGTTTTGGTGACAAAGCCATAAGGACTCATGTGATCTTTATGCTTAATTAAGTCACACCATCTTAAAGTATGTTGTATTTCAGTTTGCTTTTTTTTGGGGGAATAAATGTGAAAAGCAAAAAATCCAGGTAATAATTAAGAAGACCCAGGCTATAAATGGAATTCATCTCCTCTCCATTATTGTTTTTTTATTTTAAGCCCCAATTCCAGTTTCTAATGTTATTTTTGACTGGATTATAAATATAAAAAAAATATAAAATATCCATGAGGTTGTAGAAAAAAAGTAACAAAGTTTGGAATGTATCTGAGTTCAATCATAAAAATAGTGTGGTGGTTTGGATATAAATATTCCCCATGAACTAGCATTTGTATAATTCATTCTCATTTGGTAACACTGTTTGGGAGGTAGTGGAACCTTCAGGAACTGGAATATTGCTGATGAAAGAACATCACTTGGGGCTGGCCTTGAAGTTTTGTAATCCCACCCCACTTGCTGGTCTCTTATTCTCTATTTCCTCCCTACTGATGTGACAATGTGAGCCATTCCTTGTCCTGCCATACTTTTTCCACCATGGTCAACTCTCTCTTCTGGGACTACAAGCTAAAATAAACTCATTTCTTTTTTTTTTTTTTTTTTTTTTTTGGTTTTTCGAGGTAGGGTCTCACTCTGGTCCAGGCTAAACTGATTTCTTTAGTAAGCTGCTTCTGGTCGGGTATTTTGTCCAAGCATTGACAAAGCAAATAATACAAATAGTATTTTCTACATGATAATATTTTGGCTAGTAAGCAAATATTTATTAAAGCAGAACAATATCAAAGGATTTGATGTTTGATGATGTTCTTTTATTTTTTTGGTTTTTCAAGGTAGGGTCTCTAGCTCAGGCTGACCTAGAATTCACTACATAGTTTCAAACTCAGGGTGATCCTCCAACCTCTGCCTCCTAAATGCTGGGATTAAAGGTGTGCACCGTCACACCCTGCTTGATGATGTTCTTCTTGATAAGAAAATAATGATTAAATGTTGAGTTGATCATGACCAGATAAATAATTATAATAATAAATATCCTGTCAAAGATCTTCCTGTTAGGGGACCACCAGGAGGGTGAAGAGGGATGAAAGAAGGTAACAGGTATCCGATATAAATGTATGAAAATGTCATATGAAACCCATTAATTTATATATAATACTCTAATAAAATTGAAAAATAAAATAAGATTTTTTTTGAAGTCTTCAACCATCCTATAGTGAAGTCCCTAATGAAGTACTAGTACTGTACCACGTGGTTGCTACTTTGAAGATATGGGACAATTTATTCTTTTTTTTAAATTTATTAATTTTTTAATTAATTATTTTTGTACTCAGTGAATACAGTCAAATTGGTACCATAGTTAGTTAGGCTCATCCATGTACTACCCCCTCCCCCTGACCCCTCCTTGTTGAGGTATTCTTATAGGTGCCATACAGCTACAGCTAATGCAAGGTTAATTATTTTAAAAACAGGACCTTTGGGGCTGGAGAGATGGCTTAGCGGTTAAGTGCTTGCCTGTCAAGCCTAAGGACCCTGTTCGAGGCTCGATTCCCCAGGACCCACGTTAGCCAGATGCACAAGGGGGCACACACGTCTGGAGTTCGTTTGCAATGGCTGGAGGCCCTGGCGCACCCATTCTCTCTCTCTGCCTCTTTCTCTCTCTGTCTGTTGCTCTCAAATAAATAAATAAATAAAAATAAACAAAAAAAACAGGACCTTTGGGGCTGGAGAGATGGCTTAGTGATTTTTAAGGTGCTTGCCTATAAAGCCTAAAGATCCGGTTTTGATTCCCTAGTACCCATGTGAAGTCAGATGTACAAAGTGGCAATGCATGTGGAGTTTGTTTGCAGGGGCTAGAGGTCCTGGTGAGCCCATTCATTCTCTCTCTCTCTCTCTCTCTCTCTCTCTCTCTCTCTCTCTCTCTCTGTGTGTGCAAATAAATAAATTAAATATTTTAAGAAAAAAACAGGACCTTTTAGATGTATATTGAATGGTGAAAGCCAGGAAGTAAGTATCAGTACATAAATATTCTCTCCGTAAGACATTATGAAAATGATACTCGGTGTGGTAGTTTGAATGTTTGGCCCCATAGAGTCAGCCATTTTTAAAATTTCTTTTTGATATTTTATTTTTATTTATTTATTACAGAAAGAGAGAGAATGGGCATGCTAGGGCTTCTAGCCACTGCAAAAAAATTCCAGACATGTGCACCATATTGTGAATCTGGCTTATGTGGGTACTAGGAAATTGAACCTGGGTCTATAGGCTTTGCAGGCAAGCACCTTAACTGCTACGCCATCTCTGCAGCCCAGAGTCAGCCACTTCTTATTAAACTTTTCACTTGAGCTGCTGGTGGTGACTGTGCTTGAATCTATGAAAGGAAGCCAGCTTCTTCCATCACTTAGGATGTTCCTGTGGAGTCTCTAGGCCTGAAATAAATCCCTTCCTCCCATAAAAGGTGTCTGGCTACATGTTTATTCTAGCAACATGAAGCCAACTGCAACATGTGGGCTGGAGAGGTGGTTCAGTGGTTAAAGGTGCTTGCAAATCCTAATGGCCCAGTTTGATTCCCCAGCACTCAAGTAAAGCCAGGTGCACAAAGTGGCACATGTGTCTGGAGTTCATTTGCAGTGGCAAAAGGACTTGGTGTGCCCATTCTCATTCCCTGCTCCTTGAAAATAAATTAAAATATTTAAAAAATGATACTTACTGAGAATCATAGATTTTCTGTTGAAACTTTGAAAAACTGTAAGTGGAAATGGTCAGTATATTGTGCCCATGATTCCTGAAAATATAAAGTATTATTTTGAATTTTTTCTTTTTTCGTTTTTGGCTTTTCGAGGTAAGGTCTCACACTAGCCCAGGCTGATCTGGAATTCACTATGGAGTCTCAGGGTGGCCTCAAACTTACGAAAATCCTCCTACCTCTGCATCCCGAGTGCTGGGATTAAAGGCGTGCGCCATCACGTCTGTCTTAATTTGAATTTTTTCTAAAAACATAATTTTCAGTAAAAATATTGGAGCCATTTTCATGTCTTTAGAGCAGATAGAAAAGTGTATGTACAGTGATGACTGGTATAATTCTGTTTGTTTTTCATTTTAGAACATTTTGTGACCCTTGATACTTTCTGTGTCTTAAGTTTGTAGTCCAAGTCTGAATCCTGACACCCACCCCCTTCTCTAACTTATGACATACCCTCATAGTTGCAGATGGATTTAAACTTAGCATAGCAATTAAAACAGAACTTGACCAAAAGCCAAAATGAGGTAGAAAAAGAAATGATGGTACCAATACATGATGTGTCCATACAAAGACCTACTTAAAAAAAAACTGTGGATTTATAAAAAAATAAAAAATAAAAATAACCTTCATTTTGTATTGATAGATTTAAAGCAATGAAACAAGATTAAAAGCAATCTGACTTTAGATTTTAGATGATTGATATTTCAACATGGACTCTCTGGGCAAACTCTAAGTAGGCAGCAACATCTGTAATAAAAATATCTAGGAGTACCTTGTAAACTTAATATTTAATATTAGACCTTAAATTAGTAATATGGCCTTACATTTTGCTGAAGAAGCCAGTGTGCACAATAGTTTTAAAGAACAATGTCTAGATACAGGAAGAGTTGATGTCATTAGACTGGTACTGGTATATATCATTTAGGACTTCCACTCTAAAACCATATTTGCATCAATGTGAATTGAATCAGATATATTTTAATTTTTTTTGTTCATTTTTTATTTATTTATTTGAGAGCGACAGACATAGAGAGAAAGACAGATAGAGGGAGAGAGAGAGAATGGGCGCGCCAGGGCTTCCAGCCACTACAAACGAACTCCAGACACATGCGCCCCTTGTGCATCTGGCTAACGTGGGACCTGGGGAACCGAGCCTCGAACCAGGGTCCTTAGGCTTCACAGGCAAGCGCTCAACCAATAAGCCATCTCTCCAGCCCAAAATCAGATATTTTTATAGTAATGAAAGATGGTAAAATTTGTAGTTATCTCTACTAGTTTTTCCATTTTGCTAACACATGGAGTGAAAAAATGTGACTATAGCATGGATTTGGAAGGTTACAGAAAATATGGGAAAGAATGACATGAGATTAGAGCAATTCACTAAGTTTCAGTCTCCCCTTATGCATGACAGAATGAATAACATGAAGCGATGTGGTCTTTGAAATCAGACTTGGGTCCAAATTCTCTAGTATCCAGTAGCTGTGGTATTTTTTAGTAAGTTCCTTTTTAATTTTTTTTCTTTGTTAGAGAGAGACAGAGAGAAATAGGCAGGGGATGAAAGAGAGAATGAATGGACACATCAGGACCTCCAGCCACTGCAAACAAACTCCAGATGCATGTGCCCCCTTGTGCATCTAGCTTTTGTGGGTCCTGGGGGATTGATCCTGGGTCCTTTGGCTTTGCAGGCAAACGCCTTAACTGCTAAGCCATCTCTCCAGCCCTAGCAAGTTCTTTAAGATGGCTGAGCTTTAACTACCTGGTGTAAAAAATGTTAATGAAATATCTACCTATCATTATATTTTATTTAGACTAATGGCTTTACTATTATTTTCAAAATAATAATGTTCTTTGTTAAAACAATCAAGGAATAATACTACAAAGATGTTTTAAAAAACCAAATGATTATATTGTTTCAGATACAAATTTTTAAAAAATATGTTAAGTATCCAGCACACATTAAATTTTTAATTAGCATATAATCACTATACAAATATATATGCGTGTATATATATCATGCCATTTGCCCACATTACCTGCACTTGTACCCTTTTCCCATTGGTCTGTTTTCTCACCCAAAATAGTCCCACTTTTACCTCCATCTCATATATATAATGTTAGATTCCATATATGAACAAACTATTTGCCTTTGATTCTAAATTTGGTTTATTTCACCTAACATGATAGCTTCCTGTTCTAGCTATTATCCTGCAAATTACTTAAATTTGCTTTTTCCTATGGCTGAATAAAAATGTAACACATTTTCTTTATCAATTTATCTGTTGATAGGCATCTAGGCCAAGTCCATAACATGGCTATCATAAACAGTACTGAAATAAATGTGGATATACAGATATCTCTTCTAAACAAACTTGAATTCCCTTGATTTTAAAAAATTATTTATTTATTTATTTGTGAGTAATGGACAGACAGAGAGAGAGAGAGAATGGGCACGCCAGGGTTTCCAGCCACTGCAAACGAACTCCAGATGCATGTGGCCCCTTGTGCATCTGGCTAACGTGGGTCCTGGGGAATCAAGCCTCAAACCGGGGTCCTTAGGCTTCACAGGCAAGCGCTTAACCACTAACCCATCTCTCCAGCCCAAATTCCCTTGATTTTATGATTAGCATGGTATAGCTGAATCATTTGGTACTTCTTTTTTTATTTTTTATTTTATTTAGAAAGAGAGAGAGAGAAAGAATTGGTGCACCAGGGCCTGAGCCCCTGCAATCAAACTCCAGAAGCTTTCACCACCTAATGGGCATGTGCGACCTTGTACTTGCCTCACTTTTGTGCATCTGGCTTACGGGGGATCTGGAGAGAGATCAAATATGGTTCCTTAGGCTTTGCAGACAAGTGCCTTAACCACTAAGCAATCTCTCTAGCCCATGGTAGTTCTTTATTATTCGATGAACTTCTATTCTTATTTCTATAGTGGCTGCATTAACTTGCATTACCATCAACAGTGTATAAGGCTTCCTTCTCCCTAGATTCCCAGCTAACATTTATGATTTTCTTCAGAATAGCTGCTATGATCCTATACTTAAAAAGACCTTAAAACTGTACCAGAAAACTCTTAGATGTGACAAGCACTTTTATCAAAGTAGTGGAATACAAAACCAAGAACAAAAATTAGTCAATTTCCTATAAATCAATAACAAACATACTGAGAAACCAATCAGACCCCTGAATAGCCAAAGCGATCTACAGCCAAAAGAGTAATGCAGGATATATCACAATACTATTTATAAATATATAATGTGTGCATGGATATAACTATTCATGAATGTTTACCATATAAAATGCCAAATGATATCAATTTTAAATTTAACATTTTCATTTACTTTTGCAAAATGAAAATGTTACCAATTGTACTATGATGAGCTGTTACTGTAGCCTATATCATGGTCTCAGAACGATAAAAATACAGAATTATATATTCTTTCATATGTATGTAACATTTCCTTCATTAAAAAAAAACAGGGCTGGAGAGATGGCTTAGCAGTTAAGCGCTTGCCTGTGAAGCCTAAGGACCCTGGTTCGCGGCTCGGTTCCCCAGGTCCCACGTTAGCCAGATGCACAAGGGGGCGCACGCGTCTGGAGTTCATTTGCAGTGGCTGGAAGCCCTGGCGCGCCCATTCTCTCTCTCTCCCTCTACCTGTCTTTCTCTCTGTGTCTGTCACTCTCAAATAAATAAATAAATAAATAAATAAAACAAATTTTTGCTAGACATAGTGTCACACGTCTTTGATCTCAGCACTTGGGAGGCAGAGGTAGGAGGATTGCTGTGAATTTGAGGCTAGCCTGTAACTACAGTAAGTTCCAAGTCAGCCTGGGCTAGAGTGAGACCCTAACAGGAAAAAAAATTTTTTTTGACATTTTAAAGTATGATGTACATTAATACCCAATATGCAAATTCAATATATATATTTGTGCTATCCTAATAACATATTTGAGTCATGGAGATATGTGGGAGGTATTATATTTGTATTAAAAATTTAATGATTTTTTAAAAAATATTTTTATTTATTTATTAGAAAGAAAGAGAGAGTTAGAGTGGGAGTGAGTAAGGGTGTGCCAGGGCCTTTTGCTACTGCAAGCAAAATCCAGACTTATGAGCTGGCTGTATGTGGGTACTTGGGAATTGAACCCAGGCCAGCAAGCTTTGTTAAGTAAGTGCCTTTAACCACTGAGCTATCTCCTCCCCAGCCCCAAAAATTGAATACTTTACTGTAGAACATTAATGGTCATTATCACTAAATGCAAGATTAAATGGATGTTTTTCATTTATCTCTATTTTAAAATTATTTCTTCAATGGGCTTTAAATTTTCTGATTAACCAGCACTATGAATCCTCAAATTTGTCTTATGTTAATACAAGCAATAATATTCAAACTGAGGTACCCCCAGAAGTTTTATTCACTTCCCCTCTAAAGACTGCAACCCACAGACAGGAGTCCTCAGAGAAGTGGACAACAGGCATCTTATATAGCATGGCATCTCCTGTCTGCTTTATTTTTACTCTCTTTTTTTTAAATTTGTTTTTGTTTATTTTTATTTATTTATTTGAGAGCGACAGATAGAGAAAGAGAGGGAGGGAGGGGGGAGAGAGAGAGAGAGAGAGAGAGAGAGAGAATGGGCGCGCCAGGGCCTCCAGCCACTGCAAACGAGCTCCAGACGCGTGTGCCTCCTTGTGCATCTGGCTATCATGGGTCCTGGGGAATCAAGCCTCGAATCAGGGTCCTTAGGCTTTACAAGCAAGCGCTTAACCGCTAAGCCATCTCTCCAGCCCTATTTTTACTCTCTTCTAATTCCAATACCCAAACCAATACAAATAGGCTTATCTTGAATGACAATCCTGATTGGTTAGCAGTGGATCCTAAAACCAATTCCTTCCTTGACCAAATATATATCTCCAAGTGTAAGTTCAACAAAAAATGCTGCGTAATAATTAGTTATGACTTATGACTGTCAGGAATCAGGTTAACACATGCTTAAAACTTTCTGAAGCCGTGCTGTGTTGGCGCACACCTTTAATCCCAGCACTAGGGAAGCAGAGGTAGGAGGAACTCCTGTGAGTTCGAGGCCACCTTGAGACTACAGAGTGAATTCCAGGTCAGTCTGAGCTAGAGTGAGACCCTACCTCTAAAAACCAAACACAGGGCTGGAGAGATGGATTAGCGGTTAAGTGCTTGCCTGTGAAGCCTAAGGACCCCGGTTCGAGGCTCGGTTCCCCAGGTCCCATGTTAGCCAGATGCACAAGGGGGCGCACGCATCTGGAGTTCGTTAGCAGAGGCTGGAAGCCCTGGTGCACCCATTCTCTCTCTCTCCCTCTATCTGTCTTTCTCTCTGTGTCAATTAAAAAAAAAAAAAACAAAATTAAAAACCAAACACAGACACACACACACCCCAAAAACAAACAAAACTTTCTGAGCATTTATTCTCTTATTTTTATGGATATGCTACTTAGTGTTTACTTCCCCCCCCTTTTTTTTTTTGCTTTTGTATGCATGTGTGTGGTCTATTTGTGTGAACCCGTGTGTGTGTGTCTGTGGGTGGGGGGTGTGTAGGTACATGTGTAAGTGTATGTATAGAGGCCAGAGGTGTCTTCCTCAATCACTCTCCACTTTATTTACTAAGACAGAATCTCATTTGAATCCAGGGTTCACTGATTGGAAAAGTCTAGCTAGCCAGCTTACCAGCTTAGCCAGCAAGGATCACTGACTCTGCCACCTGAATGCTGGAATTACAGGCAGGCCATTGCCAGCATTTATGTGGGTGCTGGGAATCTAAACTTAGGTCCTCACACTTATGTGGCAAGAATTCTATCCACTCAGCCATCTCCCAAGCTCCCACCCCCCCTTTTTTTTTTAAATTTTAATTTATTTATTTGAGAGTGACAGACACAGAGAGAAAGACAGATAAAGGGAGAGAGAGAGAATGGGCGCGCCGGGGCTTCCAGCCTCTGCAAACGAACTCCAGACGCGTGCGCCCCCTTGTGCATCTGGCTAACGTGGGACCTGGGGAACCGAGCCTCGAACCGGGGTCCTTAGGCTTCACAGGCAAGCGCTTAACCGCTAAGCCATCTCTCCAGCCCTCCCACCCCCTTTTTGAGCTGAGGTCTTGCTATGTTGTTCAGGCTGGTCTAGAAGCTGCTACATAGCTCAGGCTGATCTCCAACTTCCAATCCTACTGAAAGCTGGAATTACAGGTATGTGCTACCATTCCCAGTTTTTTTTTTTCAACTTAACTCTAACATTTTTCATTTAACAAAATTTGGATATTTAGTTGCAACTGACCAAATACACACACCCAAGTGTGCTACAAACAAACTATATGGAGAGCTCCCTTCTTTCTGACAGCTATGATCAATGCTGTAGAACAAACCTGCCCCTCCACTAGTCTTCTGGCTGAAGTGGCAGGTTCAAGCTTCTGTTCAGATCAGGACTGCCCCAGGCCTGAATGGTCCTGCCCAGGCGGATATTAGTGTCTAGCCTAAAGGAAAGGTTCAGCCCAACTTCAGTGATCTAGGTCTCCAGGCCCCACATGGTGCCTGAGAAGGCAAATGTGGGAACCTCTGGTAGCTCTACAAAATTCTTTTGCCTATAGTTCTCTTTAACCATCCACCTCAGTGCTATAGGGTCCATGAAAGTTACTCTTTTATGCTTGTGTGTGTGTGAGTTTGTAGGTCAGGAAACTAGAAAGGGGAACACAAGTGGGTGAAAAGAGATCTTGAGGGATGGTAGAGAATGAAAATTAAGATAAGGGCAAAAAAGGGGAAACAAGAGGGTAACACAAAATATGTGACATGAGAGGAGAAGGAGGTTAGTGCAGTGAGAGGGGAGGTAAAACTTAAGCAGGCAGGGCTGGCAGAATGGAAAGGGGATAGAGGCTTAACAAAAACAAAGTTTGAAAGTCCCATAACAGAAACTACTACTTCATATATTAATTAAAACAACTAATAAAACAAGAAAACACACACACATACAAGAAACAAGGCTAACGGTCTGATGAGGCTCATCATTCCTGACTGTCTTGCAAGCCATTAAATGTAGATGAGGGAGGGAAGACCAGGGAGACATCCTTTGCCTAGCCCAGGACTTCTGAACCTCAGGGATAAGGAAGTCTAACTTGGGAAAGCAGGTGGCACATACCTACAGGTCTCTGCCTAGTGTTGGTCATCAGGGCCTCCTGACACTGGATTATTTGGCTCATGATCAGGCTTCCTAGGACCACAATCATTAAGTCTGACCTCTTAAGGTGTTTTACTCAGTTTGTCCTCTTAAGTGTCCTTCAGGCTGGAGTACAGTTTGTGTCCTGGACCTTGGAGCTGCATAGTTGGAAGCACAGAGCCTCTCTAGCAAGTTAGCCTCTGAGCTCAGGGGGTCCAGCCCAGCCAAGGTATCTCCCAGCAGATCCTGGAAGCTGTAGCCTTCCGTAGTAACAGAACTAGAGTCGGTGGCTCAGGAATTTGGCATCAAAGAAAGACATTACCAAATATCCTGGCACCTAGGCACAAACACACCTCAGGTATGAAGTAAATCTAACTAGGGAGTCTGCTCCCTAGTTTCTGTGCGCAGCTGCTTCAAACTGCGCCTGCAAGTGGGAGCGAGAGAGCCTTCTTTGCACTGTGGCATGGTGACCACTACACTCCCTTTGCACCCACTGAAGCCAGGGGCCTGCTCCCCTAAGGGTACATCACGCTGCTACTCACTGCGCGCCCGGCCAGCTCCAATACCTCGGTGTTTTGGCCTGAACGAGTGCAATAAAGCAATGAGCAGGATGTACACTCCCAGAAGCCCAACGTGGCGTCGCCCACCAATATCTTGTCGCATCTCGGTGGCCTCCAGCAACAAGCCGTGTTTCTGCAGCGTCTTGAGCAGGGACCGCGCCGCTTCTTCACCAGGGGCTTCTGGGAAACTACCACTGAGCCCTGGACTCTTGCGACTTTCCGGGGCGCCTTATCGTACGCCTGCGCCATCTAGCGGTGCTCGTGCTCCTTGCTGGCAAGGTACAGGCCTATTGCCGTGGGTGTAGTCATGGGAGGTACCACCAGGAACAAAGCAAGTGTGGTGTCAAACTCTCTGTTGCATTGCTCAAGTATTTCAACCAGAAAGGTTAAAAATTCTAAGTAGTCTAAAAGCTGCAAGTTAACACTTGTATCGTTATGTGTGCTCAACAAACTCTATTCCAGATAAAGTGGTAATTAAAATTCAAAAGTCTAAAGAATGGCAATAATCTTATATTCACCTCCAGAATATATGCACAAAAAAATACATAGTAACCATTCCCAGAAGGATCATAAACTAAATTGGGTTTTTAAAAATTTCTTAGCTGCCTAAAATAATATGGATGAATGTCAAAAACAATATTGAGTGGAAAACGGAAGTCATGTTAAACCACGTAAGTTTTAAAGCTACAAATAATAAGAAATATGTTGTGTGCTGCTGAGAATTAAGGCCATCATCTAGTGCATGCTAGGCAACTACCCTACCCCTGAGCTATATCACTAGGCCTTCTTTTGCATTTTTTAATTCTCCATTTTTTTAAAAAAATTCATTAAGTTGCATAGGCTGGCTCTGAACTAACTCTGCATCTCTAGCAAGCCTTAAACTAGTGATTTTTGTGTCTCAGTTCCTGTAGTAGCTGGTAATACAGACCTACTCCACTAGGTCTGGCTAGAACTGCTTTTAAAAAGGCAATACACAAAATTCAGAATAGTGGAATTTTCCTGAGGGGGGAAAATGTAAGATGCAATATACTTAAATATTGTAGTTAAGTTAGGCGGTAGATTCACAAGTGCTCATTTTAGAATTATCTCTCACAATGATATAAAGTACATATATTTAAGACTATTATATATGGTACGTTATGTATATAAAATTAAACAAATTGTCTTATAACATTCACTTATAGCATTCAAAGTTTCTCATGGACAAGTTTTAATTTGTCTTGAGTAAATACTTATGAGTGAATTACTGGGTCCAAAGGTATACTATTTTTTGTTTATTTATTTATTGGTACTGGAGATTGAAGCTAGAGCCTCATGTGTGCTAAGCAAGTTATACCATTCTATCTTATAGATAAAATTTACATAAAACAACAATGCCAAATCTTAAAATACAATCATGCTAAATGGATATACTGATTTGTGGGGAATTGTACTTTATTCACACTGAGTCTTTTCTTGTGTATGTATGTGCATGTGTATATGTATGTTCATGTGAGTGGGCACACATGTGTGCATGCATGTGGAGGTCATAGGTTGACATCAGGTGTTTTCCTCAATCACTCACTCTCCATTTTAATTTTTGAGACAGAGTCTCTCAGTGGACGTAGAACTCACTGATTCAGCTACATTAGCTAGTCAAAAGCCCCAGGGATCCCACTCTGTCTCTGCAGGACTGGGAATACAAGTATAAAGGTCTCATGCCACACATCAAGTCTTTTCAAAACAGACTTTTAATTATGCAATTGTTCTAAGCTTCCTTGATTGTCCTGGGAATTTGCAAATGTATTACTCTTTTAGATAATGCGTTTGGGAGGCCAGTTTCGAACTGAACCCCAGCAAACCTAGACCAAAATGCAATGGAGTGACCTATGCCAGAATTAACTTTGAGATGAACCAAATTTCCAAAAAGCACGAAGTCAATTACCCTGAGTCAATGCAACAAGGAATTTTCTCTGCTTTGATCTTTACAAGGGAAATGACTTTGAAAATCCCAATCCCCAGGGCATTTTCCAGTTCTTCTACTTTTAGCATCAGTTTATTGGAACCTACCTTTTACTTTAGAAAAGGAGGCACTGCCTGATTCTAGAATTGCAAACATAAATAAGACCTTTAGGATAAATGTATTGGGGTTTTGTCTTTGACACCCCCTAACAAAATTCTTGTGAAATTTCTTCCTTGGTAGTGGTAACTATACTAAATTGTCCTACTAATGACTGTTAGACATCTGAGGGCCATTGATTTGTATATGTTAATTTTATCTTTCTCCCTCAATGAATTATCTTATTGTTTTCTTCCACAGTCATGGAACATCCTTGAGCCACAGCAAGCTCATTCAGTTTGTTTGCTGTCAGTTCTTTGCAGGAGGCAAGCATCATTCAACAGAACACACTCCAGGCCAAGTGCTCTGTTGAAGATCCTTCCTAAGACCCACTTACAACACTGAGAAGTCACTGGCAGGATGTGGCAACATAGAAAAGCTATGCTCCTTCTCAGACCACTTAGAGTATGTGATGTGAGAAGATGGAAAGGACATTTTCCAGAGATGTTAAGTGGTACACCGATGCCTGTCATTTCCATAAACTTCAGTATGAATGGGGGGGAGCTGAAGACTGTGCACATATGTCCATATGTGTGTATACACATGTGTGTAAGCACATGTGCAAGTGTGGGGCCATATTTGTCCCAGATACACATGTTGGTGGCACTATTGGGCATGTTAGAGCTTCTCTCCCAATGGGTAAGTATGGGAGGTAGGAAGACAGTTCAAGAATGAAGACTTTGAGGACTAATGGGGCAAGTTACTTCCCATACCCAGAATGATGCTTGAAGATAATCACGGAGCAGAAACTGACACACAGTATCTCTCCTACTCAGGACCACTCAGCATTCAGTTTGAGTCAGCAACACCAGCAAGGCTCTCCCTGATTACACACTTTCCATGTTTCATTCCCAGCTTTCTTTTAGCCCAGGACTTGGTAAGCTGTATGTATTTACATAAATACTGCCCTGTATTATTATTTCAGAACTCATCAGAACAGAGGGAACTATACTGGGAGTCTAGCTCCTTTAAGGACCTTCCAAGTATCCTGACAGGGACTCAGGAAAGAATAATTACGTGGAGCAAAGATGCACACTGGATCTCATTAAACAGTGCCTTTCTTTCAGTGCTAGTTATTGAATCTAGGTACTTGTGCATATTTCATGAGCATTCTACCACTGAGATTTGACCACAGATATTTATTTATTTATTCAGTTACTTAGTTATTTTGAGACAGGATTTCACTACATTGCTCAGACTGGACTTAACATATATTGAAGTGCAGGTATGTCTTGAACTTGTGATCCTCCAGAGTATCTGGCACAGTAAACTTATTGCACTATGCCTGGCTTTACTTATTGGGTGTATGTGCATGGTACTAGGGATTGACCATAGAACCACATGCATGCCAGGTTCCCCAGCCAGCGGGGAGTTGAACAAGGACTCGAGGAAAAGCTAACCTGGGTAAAAAAGGCAAACAGACACAAGAAGGAGACCATGCTAGATGTTTGTCAAGGCCTCAAGAGTTTATTCTTACATGTAGGTTTATATAGGGTTCTAAGGGGGAAGGGGACATGGTCAGGGCAAGGAGTTGTAGGGGGAAGGGGACATGGTCAGGGCAAGGGGTTGTAGGGGGAAGGGGACATAGTTAGGGCAAAGATCACAGAGTTACTGGTTAAACTGCAATGCCTTTGTTCTTCATCAGCTACCGGCAGGATGGGGGAGTGTTTAGCCAGGTGTATGTTTCTGGTCGTTGAATATTAGGTGAGGAAGTAGAAACTTAACTTGCTATATGGCAGTCTTTGTTTCTGGTACGTGAGTATTAGGTGAGGAAGTAGAAACTTAACTTGCTATATGGCGGTTTCTGTTAACATGGCCAAGGTTTGGTTCATAGCTCCCAACACCAGGCAAATGCTGTGCCACTGGATACATCTCTCTAGGCAAAAAGGGCCTTACTTACACAAGAAATAGGAGGAAAAGCTGATAACATCAAAATAAAAGAGGGACTGATTGAGAGGGGAAAGGGGTATGATGGAGAGTGGAATTGCAAAAGAGAAGGTGGGGGGAGGGAATTACCATGGTTTATGGTATACAATTATGGAAGTTGTTAATAAAAATCTTAATAATTTAAATAAATAAATAAAATTATGGCTGGAGAGATAGCTTAGCAGTTAAGGTGCTTGCCTGCAAAGCCAAAGGACACAGGTTCAATTCCCCAGGACCCACATAAACCATATGCACAAGGTGGCACCTGTGTCTACAGTTCATTTGCAGTTGTGAGATGCCCTGGCACATTCATTCTCTCTCTCTATCTGCCTCTTTCTCTCTCAAAAAAATTAAATAAATACAAAAATTAAAAAAAAAACTCAACAGGTCATACTTTTTAAATACCATGGGTTTTGAGTTACCCTAGTAGTCACTACTATATGAAAAGAGAAGCTTACCTAACCAAAAGTGAGGGCACCATTAATAAATGGGCATAAACATAAGTATTTAGATAGCAGTTTGGTGGGCATAATATATCCATTTTACCAAAAAGCAGTAGTTCTTTACTCCCTAGGGCTTATGATGCCCCCAACTACAGGCTTTTTTTATTAGGATTACAGTTCCAGGCAGCAATTCCCTCCTGTGGAGTGGACCTCAAATTCAACCAGACAGCAATTGGTTTCCCCTATAACAGACATGCCACCATTGTACCAGTTGGCCAACTGCAGAACTTGTAGGGTATAGTGATTGTTAAGCCACTGATGCTTTTTTTTCCTCCACCATGCTGCAATAGCTCTTTCCAGCAGCATGGCAGCTAGTCAACATGGAGGAGGCTTTTGTAAAGAGAGAAAAATGTTATATTTCTCTACATTTTTTTGGAAGGGTTTCAAGGTAAGGTCTCACTCTAGCCCAGGCTGACCTGGAATTCACTATGGAGTCTCAGGGTGGCCTTGAACTCACGGCAATCCTCCTACCTCTGCCTTCCGAGTGCTGGGATTAAAGGCATGTGCCACCATGCCCAGCATTTCTCTACATTTTTTATATCTAGCCTAGAGAAATATAGAAGACACTTCCTTGTAGGAGGATCTGTTGATGGTAGACAAACAGGAGGCTCTGCTAACAGCAGGTAAACAAGAGGCTTTGCTGGGATGAATAGCATTTCCATTAGCATTTTCATTGTTGAGAAAACTCCTTAAGATAAGCAGGACTCCTGGTCACAGGACTACCTTGCACCCTCCAGGTGGCACTTCCTGTACCTCACCTCACCAACAGATCTGATTACAAGTTACTTTTTTTTTTTTTTTTACTATAACTGTCACATGTAAATTGTGATTTAGGGTTAACTCCCATCCTTTTTTTTTTTTTTCTAACATTATGTGGTTATTTCCAATGAAAGCTGACACACTAAACAGTTCACTGCTACACTCTAAGAATCTGGGGTGCAAACCTAACATACCAGACTTTCTTTTTAAAATAATTTTTAATTTTCATTTATTTATTTGAATGAGTGAGGGAGGGAGTGGACCCTCCATGGCCTTCAGCCACTGCAAACAAATTCCAGTCTCATGCATCTGGTTTACGTCAGCTCTGGGGAATCAAACCTGGGTCCTTTGGCTTTGCAGGCCATCCCTCCACCACCACCGCCCTCCAGCCTTAAAGTTCATTTCTTTCAAGGCGCCTCAGTGTGTCAGAGCTGTGATTACAAGCACGTTTTTAGGTCAGGCTGGGTCCTCGAACTTGGAAGCAGTCTAGCTAAGTCATCTCCACCCTCCTCCTCCCACAGAGGGACCACTGTAACCTACCCCTGGAGGAGGCAGATGGGCGCTCAGGCTGGGAGGAGTGGGTGGGCATGGAGCTCTCCTTTCTCTAACCCCTCTCTTTTTTCTTTTCTTTCTTTCTTTTTTACTCAATAAAACTTTGCCTCATATTCCGTGAATCGATGGTCTTACTTGTGCGACACCAGACCCCATAACACTTCCAGCTCTGCTCCAGGTTGATTTTTCAATGACCTGCAACCCAAACATTTGAAGTCTTTAGCAACAGGGTCTTACCATCTAGTTCTGGTGGGTAACCAAGAGTTTTGGCAATGGCCTGTAGTCTTTTGAGGGTACCAGGGGCTTCTCTGGTTAACAACTCACTAGAAAGTATACCCCTCCTGAATTTTCTAGTAACAATATATGGCTTCTGGGCACAGTGTTACCCACCTTCACAAGGTATTTCTTCCCAAAGTCTTTTTGTAAACACACACACACTGTATATATATATATATATATATATATATATATATATATATAGAGAGAGAGAGAGAGAGAGAGAGAGAGAGAAATAGCTGTCATATACATTATTCATAACATCTTTAATTTTGACTACCCTTCCTTCCACACCCTCCTCTCCTTCCTCCCCGCCCTGACTCCTCTTAGACATTTTACCTCCAATATTTTGTCCCTCTACTTACATATTAACTATATCTTCTCCTTAAGACCTCCTCTCTCTTTCCTTTCTCATAGTCACTTTTTAGCTTTCTCACTTTCTCACCCATTCAAATGTTTAGATTTGTATGTGAGTTTGACTTTTACATTTGAAGCTAGGACCCACATATGAGAGAAAACATGTGGTGTTTGACTTTCTGAGCCTGCGTTACCTCACTTAGCAAAATTTTTCCTGATCTATCCATTTCCCTACCACATCCCATTTTCTAAATGCTCTCTCTGACTCAAAAGATATAGTAGCCCCCGACAGCCCTTCCCAGCAAAGACTGCTGTACCCCCTTCTACACACCTCTCAAGTATTTTCCATACCATTGTCTATATCCAGCAAGATCTTCCCTCATTTTGTATATCTGTCCCTTATGCAGGCTGCTCTCTCTGTTTGCCTGTGGCCCCTATCATTCACTGCTCCTTTGATTCTTCTTGACACATGTCTACCACTTCAAATAAGTGTGTGAAAATGAGTAACAGATAACTGTAAGCTCCTTTATACAGAGATTAACTGAGGTGTGGCCACAGCCATCCAGAGGACACCAAGGGAAAGCTAGCATCCCAGAACTTGGCCAAGAGAAGATAGGGGCTCTGGGAATGGAAGGTAGAACCAGCCTAGTCCCAGGACTCTTCTCTTGACCCTGAGGGCAGTGGGGACACACTCTCACTATAGAAAGAAGCTACTAAAGACACTGTGATTAGGTATAAGAACAGCAGGCCAATGCAGCAGAACTGGTTACCACGCATCTTCAAGATAGGGAAGAAGTCACTGAATGGGGAAGGCTGTATCAAAGGCCATCTGAGCTTTATGGCCTTCTACATTGATGCAAGCACTGGAGGGACCCTCTGGTGGGCTCATCTTTTGAGGGAAAGACCCTTTTGCCTCCCTTCTGAGAGTGGGGGTCTTTCCTGATATCATTTGGCAGCCAGCCCTCTGCAGAGGCAGAGATCCTTGAGCTCCATCCCCATATGTGTGAGAGAGGGCAGGAAGACAGGAAGAAGAAGAATGAGCCCAAGTCAGGGCTGGCCTGTCTAAAGAGCTAGTGTGCTCACTGTAAATTGAGATGCATTAGAAGGTTGGGCCCACTTGCTGTGAACCATGTAGACATAGGACCCAGCCTTAGCATGGTTAGAACTTACTAACATGCACCTGTGGGGTCAAATCTCCTTGCAGCATATAGAAATGTCATGAAGGAACCAGAGTTTATAGTGGGAGGTGTATTTGTGTTGACCTCCACAAGAGAAGGGCTGTACTTTCATCGTCTAGCATGGCATGTGGGACACAGAGAGGAGAAACAGATTTGGTTTCTGGAATGGTTGAAAAATGTCATTGCCATATCTAGATCCTTTGAGTTTGTATAACACATATAAATGGTCAAATGTGTCACTGTCTCTGATAATGAGGGTCCTGTGCAAAAGGGTGGGTCTACTGGAGGTTCCAGAGAGGGGAGAAATGTCAGGGCCTTAATGCTTATGGTAGATGAATGAATTCTAGGGGTACAGATTGTAGGCTGCCAACCTTGGCCCTTTCCTTGTAGAGACCTGCCCTGCCTTTTGACTCCCATTCTAAATTCTGTAGGTCAGAATGCCAGGTATATCTGGAAAGGACAACCAAGATTTGCTCATGAAAGCATATTTTCCAGGGTCCCCAATCCATCTGGGTTGCTGGTTATGTCAGGGAACTAAGGTGGAAGGAAGTGACAGGGGCTTTGTCAAGTGAGGTGTCAAATCCAGGCTGAGGTGTCCTGGTGCCAGATGGCACAAGCTCTTTCAAGCTGGCTGTGCACGTGTGTGTGTGTGTTACTCACAAACACTGCCTTTGAGGATGGGAGGGCTTGACTTCAGCCAAATCTGGGATTACTGGTATTCACCATGGAGCTATGGGTTATAAATGCAGGATATTCCTTTCACCCTGTGGCTCTCACAATCTTTCCAGCCCCTCTTCCAAAACATTCCCTGAGCCTTCGTGGATGTATAATAAGTCTTCTATAGTGTTGAACTCTCAGCAACTTCAGAATTTCTTATTTAATATGTTTTGAGTGCCCTCAGTGTCTATTTTCATCTCTGTGGTGCACATTGTCAGACTGGCCATGAAAGCAGCGCTCATGCTTAAATTGTCATTTCCTCTGTGGTTTCACCTGGACCCAGCTGATGTGCAAGAGGTGGCTATCTCATGATAGGGAGTTAGCTACCTTTTCTTTTCAGGTAGACATATTTTGGTTCTCCTTACCTTCTGTAAAATGAAATAGATTCTCCAGTTGAGAGTGAGAGCAGCATGGATTAAAGGGGATAAGCATAGTTAGTTGAGAGACATTTTGATGGGTGTGGCCACTGTTTTTGGACAAAGACTAATGGGACCTACTCTCTAGAGTCTATGACCATGTTCTACATAGGATTATGACTTAGTTCCCTTTACCAGATATGAGTTATTACCCACTGTGTGGGCCTCTTATCTAGCCAGAGAGCTAATGCTAACCCACATAGGCAAAGTTCCATTATTGCACAGGTGTGCACATCTTGTCCAGCTGGTTGATTTCACATCTTACAGGATTCCGTGCTTGCTAATAATAGTGGTGGTCATTATCCCCCAACAAGTCACATAGCACTTTCCAGCACTATAAGGGCTTGCCATCGGGGTTCCTTCTAAATTCCAGTATGATCTCTCAATACCCAAGCCAGTATTCTCCTCCATCCTCTTCTGCATGCTCCTGAAAGAGAAGCATCTGCTGAGAAGCATTTCCAAAGAGCCATCCCTCCACTTACTCATACACAACTCCACCTGGTAGCTGACTATCATACCTTGATCTAGCCTTTATGACCTTTACTCGTTCAGGGCCCTTTCAATCTTCATAAGTAAAGGCCCTTGATCAGGGTAGCAGTGCTAAGAATCCATTAGCCTGGTGCATCCTGATTTTCTTATTTAATCCATGTGGGAATGTCCAGCTGAGCAGATCAGGAAGGATTCCCACTAGCTAGCTGGCTAAAGCCAGAACTTAGCTTGGAGCTGCCCTGCAAAGCCCCATTTTCCCTGTGTTGCTGCAGCTGGGGTGGATATGACATGATTTGTATATGCCCCAAGTCTGGAAGTCCTGCCTGTTGTACACACTAGGAAGAAAACAGAGAGTCTTACTTTTCATTGGATGGTTTCCCAAAGAAGGTACTCAGGCAGCAGAGCAAGGAGCTAGAGAGGCAAGTTAGGATGGAGATTAGGAAGACTGAGATGGGCATAAGGAATGGAGTCCTCAGAGAATGCCTTCACCCCAATGGCCCATTAAAGACACCTCTTGACATAGAAAGGAGGACCTTGTAATCCCATTGGAACAATCTATATGATCTTAAGAGGCATGCACAAGGAAAGGTTCTGTGGGGAACATCAGAGCACTCAATTCCCTTCTCTTTATGTGGCAAGCCCCAGGACTCCTCTCAACCCCTGTATACTTGGGGAAAGCTTGCCAAAAATAGCTCTTGTTCATTTAGAGAAGCAGGAAGGTGAATGTCTTGGCTGTAAAGATTGGTATCAGGCATGGAGGGCAGGACTTGGGAGAGGGGTTCTTGATGTATGAGAACTCAGGCAGTCGTGTGTGAGTAATAGACCTAAGACAAAGAACATTACCATTATCCCTGACCACAGAGGGAGGAGGAGTCTGCTTTCTCTGGGACTGGTTAGCTGCAGAAACCCTGGTGGCCTGGAAGTGAAGCATATATTTACAGCAGCCACCAAAGCATAAATTACAGTGACAGGGTTCCTACCCATACCCATCAGGAACCTAGCACTTGGAGAATTTACAAAAATGCAGGTAGTCTATGGCATGCAGCCAAAACTCACTGATATAAGGCCTTGCACTTCCACAACCCCAAGGCTTTGGTTTTCTAGGCAGCCTATAGTTCTGGGTAACTGATGACTGTCTTGTGCCCAAGTGCCTTCTCACAGCAGGCAGGAGCCAGAGTTATGGGGACTATTCCTAGAAGTTCAGTCCCTCTTAGCTGCCTGCATAGTGAATAGAAGAAAAAACTTCTCTCCAATCCTGACAGTGGTCACAGGCTTTTCAAATGCCATGCATCTGGCACTCATGAGGTTCACCAGAACCCAGTTTCTGGCCCTCACCCCAAGGAATTCCGCTTCTTTCTTCTTGCCCTATCCTATCATCACCCTTCCTACCAGAATTGTTCTGCTTATTTCTAGCTTAGCCACTAAACAGCATCAGAATTGCTACATCTACAGCATTGGACCTGGAAACCCCACTTCACCTTCAGGTTATCAAGGGGTTGTCAAAGAGCACAGAAACCTGACAGGAGAAGTTCCACTCTCTTCACTGCCTGGTGCCCTTGTGCCTTAGTTGTATCCCATTGGCTTCCTGGGAAAACTGCCCCCAACTCAGGCCTTAGAGGGTCCTTTTGGGGGTCACTGGTAATAGTGGACAAAACCAGCCTGGTCAGAGATTCAGGTGGCTGTTCAGGATCCCACCTCCTTTTCAGTGCAGCCATTGCTCTTTATGGAGAATTCCTGGCAGGATAGGTCTTTAATTTCTGGCCTCCACCTTTTGCTTCAGTGACCCAACCTTGGAACTTTACCTCATTCGGTTGATCTCACTGTGGCCTGTTACAGATACTAGCCTCTTCCTTTTCTTCAAGGTGGATATGAATGTGGCAGAACTCTGACCCACCCTCCATAGAGACCCCACCTGAGTAAAAATGGCTGTCATTTTCTCTTTTCTGGTCCATTTATGTTTCTAGCCTGGAAGCAACTGGAACCATATAGGTCTTCATGTGATATACCCCTACATCTGGTTGAAGTTCCTTAATTCTTCCTTTGAGAACCAGTTGAGAAGTGGACTTATGAACGTGTCATGCCAGTACCTGGGATAGCCATTGAAAAGGGCTATTAATAGAAATGCAGGTCAAGAAAAGAAATAGGCCTACACTTTTTGTCTGTGCACCTTCTTGTAAAAGAACACAGCAGCAGCAGAGTGGAAATACTTTTTATGGAACTTACAAATAAATTTTGCTGAAATATTTCTGTGGGATGACTTTTCTTTTAAACTACTGTCTTGATCCTGTAACCAAGTTAATCTTATGCTCTGGAGTTACTTACAATTATGTATTCACTTTGTTCTTAAACCATGTCCTCAACCTGCTTAAACAATGTAATCAGGTTTCCTATGCCTTAGATTGGCTATGTCCTAGAATAGCCTAGGTGATCAAAATTTACAAGAAATGTTGGACATACTAATGTGACCTTAAGCTATATCTATTATTTTGCTTCCCCAGTGGCCTGGTCATGCTCCTGGCCCAGAGCAATATGTTTGTATGTGGGATGTGGTAACTACCACTGAAAGCAGTGGACATTGAAAGCTCACAAAAATGTTAAAAGCAGCAAGTGGATTTACAGTGATAACATCTGTGAATTATAAATGACAGGTCAGCAACTCCTGCCTTTTAGCCCCTTTCTTTGAGAAAAAGAAATTTTGAGACAAAGTTCCTTTTTTCCTTGCTCACATATTGTTGATTCCTTGCTCACGTATTACTGATTTTGCTTTTAAAAAAGTAGACCAGACAAGTGCTTGCTCTGGAAGCAGTGGACTTGGACTCACTCTTCGTTGAAATGACTCCAAGAGTCAGTTTCTTATTTTAGGGCACTCCTGTATATCAGTATTTAAAAAAAATCACTTTAAAGGGTTAAAAACAAATCAAACAAATACAGAACTAATGAAAACAAGTTCAGGTTCAATGAAGGTCCAGCTCTTGAAGCTAACCCACATCTACCTACTCATTGATAGAAACTGGGACAAATGTTACAGGGCAACCAGTAAGGTGTCAATTCATTCTGCTCAAGTGACAGAAAGGGGACCCTGGAGAGGCACACACGTGTACCCACACACATACAAATCAACCACAGAGATCATCTGCAAAAGCAGCACAATAGGGACCGGAAGTCAAGATAGGCTTCCTTATGGGGCTGACTGTCTATGTGTTGGAATCCAAGCATAGGGAAAAACCAATACTCACCAAAGGCCTGGTTTTAAACCTTACTCTATCCATCAGCAACTGTGGCCTTTAACACCCTCAACCTCTCTGTGACCAATGTGCTCAACTGCAAAATAGGAATAATAAGAGAGCTATAGCAGCATAGGTAAGTTTCATTACTCTTGGGCACATATGTAAAGAATATGGAATGAGGTCACAGGTGCCCACAGGCTACAGGTGGTCATCAGGCAGTGGTGGCACCTTGCCTGGGAAACTGACAGATCGGCCCACTTGTCAGAATTTTCTGAGTTGATCATGCTTCTCAATTTGGCCAGATGATCATATTTGATTCCATGGAACTCTGATACTACACTGGGAAATATATGTACCTTACAACTGAGAAGCTATTGCAGAGAGAAATTTAGTTAGTATCTCAAGAACACACAGCAAAGAAACAGGGATATTAACAACCCTGAGTTGCTTAGTCTCTGCCACTTTCATCTTTGATGTGTTTGATCAAGGGAGTGGTGGCTCCAGGCAGTGAGTTGCATAGAAGGAGACCTTGGGCATTGAGGGAGGAGGCACTAGGGTCAAGATCACATTCTTGGAGCATGCCTAACAGGCATTAGCATGCGAGCTCTTGGAGAGCAGTGCCAGTGTCTGACTTTGAAGGGCATGTGAGATGATTCATAAATCCTTCATTCTCTCTTGGTTTGCCAGCTCTCTCTAAGAAAGTCCTATATACCTTTAAATAGCAGATGCCTAGGTTCCCATGGGAGATCTGAACTTTGAAAGTTGGAATAGGCTTGAAGTTCCTTTCCTAAAGTCCTTGGAATGTCTTGATGCCTGAGCTGGCTGGCCACATCTGGGAAATGCTGAAGCTGACTTTTGAGCAGTAGGTGGAGGGTGAGTACAGGCTAGTCTCTCTCTCTCTCTCTCTCTCTCTCTCTCTCTCTCTCTCTCTCTCTTTTTTTTTTTTAGGGAGGATCTCATTGTAGCCCAAGCTGATCTGGAATTCACTATGTAGTCTCAGGATGGCCTCAAACTCACGGCAAACCTCCTACCTCTGCCTTCTGAGTGCTAGGATTAAAGAGGATAGCTTGCTTCTCATTTTAAAGGGTCTTCACCCAGGATGCCACTCAAGAACCCCATGGAGTATTGTGGAGAGTGGGGCATGACAGTCCATGGTTAGTTAAGTGCACTCAGCCAGCAATGGCTGCATCAACAGTCCCTCAGTGCTCCCAGAGATCTGTAGCCTCATCTGAGGCTTCCAGCTGACTCTTGCCTCCCTTGTAGGTTCTTGAAACACCTGTAGAGGGAGAAAGACAGAAGGGGCTTACAAGGACCCAGAATCAGAGGCTTGGCTACTGGAAGTAGACGAAAACCTGGGGCCTTGTAGGTAGTCAGAGATGCGAGCATGAGGTGACTTAGATGTTAAGATTGTAGGGTGGGGTGAGACAATTTAGGTAGAGGACCCCCTTCTACTCTTCCAGGTTGGTATTAAGGGAGCTAAGATATGGGCATATCCACTTTAGGAGTGGGGGGGTTGCCAAAACCATCATGGCTACTCTCTTCTAGCCACTGGAGCTGTTGAGTCTGGACATCTTACCTTAAATTGCCTTTGGTAGGCTATCATGTATTCCACATCCCCCTAGGAAATTGGAGTGGGCAAATGTCATGTGTACTTGGCTTCCCAGCTTCTGGAGGCTTTGGCTTCCATTTGTCAGAGACTCTAGGCATCTATGAGCCTATTTATGATATATGAACCCTGGAGACCTTTCAGGTTGTTAGAAGCCAAGTGATTATGAGGATTGGAATGCTGTGTGGTCATAGTACTCAGCCAACACACTCCACATGAATCCCTGTTTTCACTATCTGAGCCCATGCATCCAGGAGGAAATGGAGTCTGGCAGGACAAAACTCATGTGGGCTACCTTTCTGGGCTACTCTTTCTAGGATGGGGCTACTTCGGATTTCAACTTCTGACATGTCTGATGTCTAGAACAGAACCTCTTGGAGAGGTGAACTAGGCTCCAGTCCATTTGGTCAGCTTCATTTTCCTGATGGGATGAATCCAGAACATATGGCCCCTTTCCATTTCCAAGTTACCTTGATTCTGAAGCCAGCTCTAGTAACCTTGCCTAAGGTTTTGCCCTACATTCCCCTGTTTATAAGGGCTGGCAGGATCACTTGGATCCTGCCACATTTCCATATGCTGGCACACAGCTTAAGGTTGGGGTATACATCTTGGCATTGTGATGCATTGTATGTGACTCTATGAGGTCATTGTCAGGCAGCCTTAACCTCTTAAGCCAGGGACATGGAGCCAGGAGGTTAGGGGTCAGGTTCTCTAATGTTCCTGAGACATCCAAGATATGGTAAGAAACAGTGGTCCTAAAGATAGAACCAAGAAGGGGAGAACCTTTTGAATCCTGCTTCAGACAGAGGCTTCCTCTGAGCTTGGCTACCCCCGTGTTTCCCTCCAAGTTGTCCCTGGCTGATGTCCTCAGAAGGGGGCTGTAATAATGAATTTCAGTGCTTTTTGCTAAACTCAATAATAGGTGAGTCTAGGCCATATTTGTTAGGGAATTCATGAGTAAGAGTGGTTGAGTGAAAGTGCATAATTGAATGCATGAGAATGATTGAGAGTGAATGAATGAGTACATGGGGGAAGGAATGCACTACAACCTTGAGGACTCGAAGGACAGCATATTATCCTCCTCTGCTCAGATGAGGTGCTGTTGGGTGCTATGTTGGTTGTAACCTATAATCCAGCCAAGATGGCAGCCCTTCTCCCACAGGAGACACTTACTGCTTGTGTTTAGTGAAGCTATGAGTGTTGATGAGGTAACAGGTAGATCATCAACAAGACTATCTGCTCTACCATTATCTTATGTGGTTGTGGGAAGGTTATAATCCCTGTATTTGTTTCCATTTATTAATCTAAAAATGAGCTTGGAGGGATTTTTGTGAGCATTCCATGACTGTGTTGCACTTGAGGTTTTAGGGGATACTGCCTGGTATCTAGGCAAGTGTATTCAGGGACTGAGTATTATCATTCTGGGTCAGGTAGTACTGCAGGATTTTTGGAGCTTCTGACTTTTCTCTACTAGTCAGAAAGGCTATAGCCAGCTCATAATCTCTTGAGCATGAATTCTGCAGCCTCTCACTTACTCTATGAAGCTCTAATGTCTCTTTAAAGACTCACCTGAAGAACTCTGCCCCAGAACCATTGCATTTGCTGCCTGTGCACAATTCCCCCACCCACTTGCTTGCATTCTTATTTCCTTGAGCCTTGTCCACACCCTATCACTAAAGCTATGCTGGCTTCACAACTAAACTTTCACTATTGAATCATGGGATTACCCTCCAAACTGCCAGAGTGCCCTCTTCCTTCATGATTCGTCCTTTCACCCATCTGTATTCCCTTGTCAACATCTGGCCCACCCTTTCCCTCATTTTGTCTGTCCTTGTCACAGGATGTTCTACCTGTTTTCCCACAGTACCCCCTTTAATACTTCCTGGCACATGTCCACCACTTAAGTAAAATATGTATGGAAAAAAGAAACAGATACAGAAATGACAGTTACTTTACAAAGAGATGAACTGAGGTGGGGTAATAGTCAGATACCACATACCCAAGGCAAGTAAGTATCCCTGGGGCCCCCAGAGCTTTTCTGGGATGGGCTAAAGGCAGGCAGAGTAGCAAAGAATATTTTTCAATTGGTACAGGCAACACAGAAAGATATACAATACACAAAATAGCTAAACGAAATGGCGAATGAAACAACATGAACTATTTAATCTGTATGGATTCTGAGATAAATCTTCTAATTTGTCACATTTTAGTCTTTTATTTCCTATTGTGTTTCTATCTTTTTTGTCAACATGCTGTTCCTAACTAACAAGTGTTTTACAGTCTGTAATTTAGGAAAAGAATGCTAGCAGTTTGTAAAGGATCAATCAGAGCACCATACTCTACACTGTCTAACCACTGAATACTTGACCCTTCCTATTGCCGCCCAGTCAAGAGGGAGTAGGAAAAAAAGGAAATAAGGTTTTCAGTGCAGCACACACTTACCTTCACACACTAACACCGCCAGCAGGTTCTGTTATATCAATGGAATTTTCCCAGGACAGTGCATTAGGTTCAAAGAGGACACAGTATATCAATGTAAATAGCTATGTGAACTCTGTTCTGAACTGTACCCATTATGAGTGTTTGGGTTTGGAATATTTGTCAGCCATACAATATAAATAACTGGGAGTATTAGAACATTCTAAACAATATACATTGTGAAAACTGATTATCATATGCATAGGATGGAAATCTAGACAAGTAGTATAGGTAAGTTATAATGGAAAAATAATGGGAGGTGATTTGCTGTCTATCAGGTTATTTATTTCCAGTATAAAAGTATGCCTTTCATACTTTCTGTCAGGAATATAATTTATTAATAGTATCTTGAATGTAACATTAATAAAATTTAGATTTTATAATTTTGGAATAACACTTTCAGAATTCTATTTTGAAAAATGTTTACAAAATGTATCATTGCTGGTAACAGAAAACATGGTAATTGAACTAAATCCCCATCACTATGGTACTAGTGAGATAAATCTTAATGCATCATGAAACACTATGTTGGTATAAAACCAACATCTGAAATTAAAAATACAAATATTTAATTTCAAGAAGAGAGAGAAAGAGAGAAGGAAGAGAGAATGGGCCCACCAGGGCCTCTAGCCACTGCCAACCAACTCCAGATGCATGTACCACTTTGTCCATCCAGGATTACGTGAGTACTAGGGAATTGAACCTGGATCGTTAGGCTTTGCAGGCAAATGCCTTAACCACTCATTGATCTCTCTAGTCCCAAACCTGAAATTTCATTGTAAAGAAACTAAACAGTTGCATGTTAATATATTCATAGAATAAGTGCAGATGTTTCAGAATAGAAAACAAAACAACAAAAACTTTCACTTCCAGGTACATCTAAATTTCTATTTAAAATTAAATTGACTTTAATATTCTCCTAGAGACCTCCAATGTCCCTTTAGCCTGAAAATGACCCTTTTTTCCATTAAGACTTCTCTCTCTCTCCCTTCTCTCTTTCTCTTGGGACTTTTTTGAACCACAGCCCTTCCCTTCAATATTTTTGCTGGGCTCTAGTTACCCTTCAGGCTTGTGCCACGAGATGGCACTAGTGGGCTACCACATTCAGACTATTCAAAGAAATTTTGTCAAGAGCAGAATAGATATAGATAGGTTGGATGTGGTAGCACACATCTTTTTGTTTATTTTTCTTGGCTTTTGGAGGTAGTATTTCCTAGAGCACATGTTTAATCCCAGGATTTGGGAGGCTGAGGTAAGAGAATTGCTGTGAGTCTGAGACCAGCCTGGCAGTATAGAGTGATTGCCAAGTCAGCCTGGGCTAGAGTGAGACCCTACCTCAGAAAAACAAACGTAAAGTTATAGATGGATAGAGATAAAGAGAGAGAGATGATATTATCTTTTTAAAAAATATTTATTTATTTAGGAGAGAGGGGGCATATACAAAGAGAGAGAGAGAGAGAAAGGGAGGGAAGGAAGGAAGGAAGGAAGGAAGAATGAGAGAGAAAGGGTGTGACAGGGTCTCTAGCCACTGCAAAATGAACTTCAGCACATGTGCTGCCCTGTGCACCTGACTTACATAGGTGCTGGGTAATCAAACCTGGGTCCTTAGGATTTCCAGGCAAGTGCCTTAACCACTAAGCAATCTCTCCAGCCTAGATGGTCTTATGGAAGCTAGAATATGTCAGTGGTAAACTTTTTTTGCCTTGAATATACTCCAAAAGAAGGTACTTTGGGCTGCAGGGGCTGGAGACATGTTGTAGCCAGTATCATAGTTTTGGGATGAATATCCAACCAGACACAGTTTATGGGAGGAATGGGTTTATTTCAGGGTTATCAATCTAGGGGAAGTTCCATCAATGGTAGAAAAAGTTGGTTCCTATTCATAGATCATAACAGAGACACCACCAATAAACAGCACCACAAACTAGCATGAACAGCCAGAGCCCCAACTGCTCTCTCCATGTCTTTGAGCTGGAATTAAGATCCACCCCCATGGACACCTTAGGACTGGCATCAGATTAACCCCCAGTGACATCTCCTCCAGTCTGGCAGCTGGAGACCCAAACAGGAAGCTTAAAGTTAATCAAGAATACCTCAGGCTGTGGGGGACATACATTTATACTCAAACTACCACAGGGTGTATCTCAGTGATAGAGCTTTTGTTTGCATGCCCAAGTCCCTTAGAGTTCAGCTAGAATGTACAAAGCCATGACTTAGATTCCATGTATAGCACATACAAAAAATATGATACTTTCATTTAAAAAAGGAACAATTTATGAACCTATATAAAGAATCAAATTCTTCTGAAAAACAAAATAGATGTACCAGAAGACTGTATTACCCAGCTTTCCATTACTATAACACACTTCTGAGACAATCAACTTACATATAGAAATAAACATTCATTTTTTGCTCATAGTTTCAAATGTTCTAGTACATGATGGTGGGGCTTGTTGCTTTTAACCTGTGGGGAGGTAGCACATTTTGGAGGCCATGATTGATGGAAAGAAACAAAACAAAACAAAACACTCACCTCGTGACCAGGAAACATAATCTAAAGAAGAAGGGGCAAATAAAGGGGCACAATCCCAATGATATAAGAGCCTTTCACAAAGACCTATCTGTCAAAGTTTGCTCCCAATAATGCTTTTATGGTAAAAATTTTAACTCGTGGGCCTTTGGGAAACACCCAAGATCCAAGCTATAGCAAAAGCTGAAAACATGCTCTGGGGCATCCATAAGATGAAACGCTAAATAGCTCTAGTCTACTTTGGTGATCATCAGCACAAACGTAGTACACAGCATGCAGGAGGAGAGTGACAGAATTTGAGAGTCCTGGTTCTGGGTCCTGGCAAATGTGTTCAGAGTGTTCTGGAAATAACTGGACTGAGAGTTGTTGGGAGAGTTCTGGGAAGGCTGTTTAAAGATGAGATAATGAGGACGAACACCCTGTTCTCTGGGAGGGATATCTCTACAGTGTGTACAACTCAACCCACACAAAGAGGAAAAGATGAATTAGTTAGTGAAATATAGACGTTAGGTAAACAACAAAGAGAATTGTTTGAACATGCTTGTAAATTTGCCAGAAGGAAATGGTGTCATATTGTACAATCCACTGCAAGCTATTGAAAACAGAACAAATGTGGGAACAGCTACAATGCCACCTAGTGGCTAGAGTCAGGACCGCACTTGTGAGACTCAGACAATGTCGATCAGCAGTTGGATGAAAATGGGAGCTTAGTGGAATAGTATCAGCCAGTATTTTCACCCTTGGATTTAATGACTCTGAGTTCATATTTTTTAGGATAATTTTATGTAAAATTGTAAATACAGGCCCTGTTTGAATTAAAGGTAAAGCTGTACTTGCGAATATTTGCTGCTTAAAGGGACATAAACCCATGTGTGATTGTACCCCCCACAATCAAACAATTGTTTTAATCTGTTTCATTTCTCCATAAAATTTCATATAATAAATGCTTTTTCTCGAAGTAAGAGCTGTATGTTCAAATTATTTTTGTTAATTTGATCACAAATATTTTCTGTGTTCAAATTATTATAAAAATATTATTTTGTTAATGACAAAACTTTAAAAATATGGATAAAAGTATTATTTGAAGAGTGAAATTATTCTTTCTCATTGAATCAACTTTTTCCTTGTGAGGCAAAGGCATATATATATATCTTCCTCATCAAATAAGACATGCTCTCCAGATATATACCTATAGGTGAAGTGCGCACAAATATATACCTACACTCTTGCCCATAATATTTTCCAAAAGAATCACAGCAAAAGCTTTCATTGTAATTACTCTTTCCAATTTAATATTCTCATGACTTACCTTTACATCATATTAGTTCTTGTATTTTCATATACTTTAAAATACTTGGCTATTCATGTACATCTTGTATGAATTATATACGAAATCACTTCCTCACCTCCCTGGTACTAAGTTTACCTAACAAATCATAGATTTTAATCCATTATCTAAAATGAGTTTGCAAATATTTTCTCACTGGTTTTAATACAACTCAGTATTTTAATTCTATTAGAATATGTTCTTAAATTCCAGTGATATTATGACATAACATTTGTACACGTCGCAGAGCATGGTGGCATAGGCCTTTAACCCAAGTACTTAGGAGGCAGAGGAAGGAGGGTTTCTGTGAGCTTGAGACCAACCAGCCTGAGACTACATACATAGTGAATGAATTCCAGGTCATCCTGGGTTAGAGTGAGACCCTACCTCAACAAAAAATGTATATGGGTCATATTTTTTATGAGAGAGAGAGAAAAAAAAAAGGAATGAAAGAGAGGAAGAGAGAGAGAGAATTGACACATCAGGGCATCAGCCACTACAATTGAACTCCAGATGTGTGCACCTGCTCGTGTGCATGTGCAAACTTCTGTGCTTGCATCACTGTGTGTCTGGCCTGTGTGGGACCTGGAGAGTTGAAAATGAGTCCTTAGGCTTCACAGGCAACCAATTTAACTGCTAAGCCATCTCTCCAGCCAGGGACATACTTTTTTTTTTTAAAACAGATCAATGTATCCCAGGTAAGTATAGAGAGTAGCTACTTGGGAAATTAGACAATTCATAGCCCAGATAAATGAAGACAAAATTAGAAAAGCTTACAATTCCAGAGTTGAGTTATCTGTTAGTCACATGACAACAATATTGGTTTTCTAATTTGCTTAAATTCAGCATCTTGCCCTAGATATTGGTGATAATAAACATTGCCTTAAAGTATTTCAGTACATATTACTTTCCTTCCTTCTTACTCTTCTGTCTCAAGGGCAAAGCCTTAGCTACTGCCTGGCCCCACTGAACATTTCAGTGACCAACTATCTCATGATGGCTGTATCAGTTATTTTCTCATTGCTGGGACAAAAGATCAGGCTAGACACAGCTTATGAAAGGAAAATGTTTAATTTGGCTTATAGTTTCATGAGGTGGAGTTTATTATTGCAGGGAACACATGAAAAGCTTGAGTGGGAATCCTGAATCACATCAGCAGGGAGGAAGCATACAGAGTGAACAGCATATGGAACCTCACTGTAACACCTTAAGGCTCACCCCCTTGACACACTTACTCCAGAAAGCTCCATTCCCTGAAGGTTCCACATCCTTCCAGAATAGTACCACCAGCTGAAAAGTAAGTATTGTAACATACAATCTTATAAGGGATGGTTTACATTCAAACCACAATAGTGGCTCTACATATAGGCCTTTGGGCACAAAGGGCAAGATTTCCTCCCCTCTTCCATCTTCATCACAAGGAGGAGTCCTGATGAAGATTCATGGTGCCTTATAGTAATAGCCAATAGCAGAAGAGTGTAAAGTGACCCTATTCCAATCCCTAGTGCCTTACCTCCTAATGGAGAGTCTTCTTAGTGTCAGGGGACATTAAGGAGTGTCAGGGAATGTCAGGGTTCTTCCAATCATGCTACTATACTAAAGGCTTGTGAAGTCATCTAGGAACTATATCTCAGGACATCCTCCTTACAGAACTAGCTTGAGAGCTATTTAGAACACATCTGCTAAATATTTGCATAATACAGAGTGGGATATCAATGGATTGCTAAATGTTGGGACATAGCAGCAGTATGAATTCTGAAGATCATTTAACAGTGTTTCTCCTGATAAAAACATAGACAGCCACACTAATAAAGCAATATTTTTTAAAATTTTATTTATTTATTTATTTGAGAGCGACAGACACAGAGAGAAAGACAGATAGAGGGAGAGAGAGAATGGGCGCGCCAGGGCTTCCAGCCTCTGCAAACGAACTCCAGACGCGTGCGCCCCCTTGTGCATTTGGCTAACGTGGGACCTGAGGAACCGAGCCTCCAACCGGGGTCCTTATGCTTCACAGGCAAGCGCTTAACCGCTAAGCCATCTCTCCAGCCCATAAAGCAATATTTTTAAATGCCTTGAGTGCAGAGTGGGACCCTGGCAAAGGCTGTTTCACATCATGCCTCTAAGGAAACCCAGGTACTGCAAAGACAGATGTGTCTATGAAGCTCTGTGGAGTTCTCAGTAATAGATCATAGCAGGCTCACAAGGTTCAGTGTTTGTATAGTGGTTGCTCCTAGTCTCCTTAGCATTTTCATATCTTTACACAAAGGTTTGACCCATCCTGTAATCACCAGTACAGGGGTTCTCACATCATGAATTACATCAGTTTCAGAACTACATATTGGCTCTGTGAGTTGTATAAAAATACAAGAATTATGGCTTTTATTTCACAGATTTCTGTTTTTTTTTGTTTGTTTTTTACTAGCAACTATATTTGAGAAACCCATGCTATCACTGGAGTTGTCTCATGAGCTTTAAGGTTGAAATAAGAAGCACCCTTGTAAAACCAGACTCAAAAAGTAGTGGATATAACATTAGTTATATGTCCCACAAGACATGTAAGTGAATGTATAAATTCTTTTTTAAAAACTTCCCAATTCAAAGCTGGGAGTTGTGGTGCACACCTTTAATCCCAGCACTGGAGATGCAGAGGTAGGAGAATCACTGTGAATTTGAGGCCACCCTGAGACTACATAGTTAATTCAAGGACAGCCTGAGCTAGAGTGAAACCCTACCTCGAAAAACCAAAAACCAATAAGCAGCAAAAAAAAAATAAAAATAAAAAACCAAAAAAACAAACAAACACTTCCCATTCAATATCAAAAACCTAAACAACCATATTTTGGAATGGATAAAAGACTTGACTATACTTTTCTGTAAGATATATAAATGGCTAGTAAACACATGAAAAACTACTCAATGTCACTTATTACTGAAATGAATATCCAAATCACAAAATTCTATGTATTGACTTCATCCAATGTACAATGTCAAAACAAAATTGACAACAATCCCAATTTGTATATGTAATCTACAAAGTTGAACTTATGAAGAAAAAAGAATGGAACTATGTTTACTAGAGGTGAGAATACGAACAATATGGAGATGTTGCTCAATGTGTAGAATATGCAATTTTAAAATGAGTTCCGGGGCTGGAGAGATGGCTTAGTGGTTAAGCGCTTTCTTGTGAAGCCTAAGGACCCCGGTTCGAGGCTTGATTCCCCAGGACCCACGTTAGCCAGATGCACAAGGGGGCGCATGCGTCTGGAGTTTGTTTGCAGTGGCTGGAGGCCCTGGCGCACCCATTCTCTCTCTCTCTCTCTCTCTCTCTGCCTCTTTGTCTGTCACTCTCAAATAAATAAAAAAAAAACAAAAAAAATTTTAAATGACTTCTGGAGAAATATACATAAATATAATAACAGTTAATCATGATGTGTTTTATAATTGAAATTTGCTAAGAGGCTAAATCTTTATTCCTATTATAAAATGATAACTGTAAATTGGTGTATATATTAATTAGCTTGATTGTGGCAATCCTCATATATACATATATTAAATACACAAACTGTACATTTTAAATGTATACAGTTTTATTTATTGCACTTCAGTAAAATTAAAAATAATGTTATTGTCTATATTAATAAACATAAATTTATAACCTTTGCCAGCATATAGGGTAATTCCTAATGAAGATATAGAAGAGCAGATAAAATTACTATGGTGAATTGGGTGAGGTATGTGTGGTATTCATTCCTATTTTATAGATGAAAACCTGAGCAATGGAAATAATAAAGTATGTTTGTACCCATGACTGCACTGCTAGTGAGTAGAAGACCTTGAAGTTGTATCCTGCACATTATGCTCCAGGCTATGAGAAAACGTCAAGGATTTGTTGTTAAGTACAAGACACATTTTGTGAGATTAAAAACAATATTCAGCACATTGAAACATTTGTATGAATTAGACAAGAAGGTGGGTTGTAATTTTAGTGAGAGAAAGTCCATTGTAATCCTGAGAAAAGAAAGTCCTACTGCAGTGGGATTAGGAGTCAGAAGAAAGAAAAGAATTAACAGAGCATGGAAAAATACTGCTATTGGTACTTTATATTTGAAAGCGAGAGGCAGAGACAGAAAGAAAGGAAAACAGAGATGACTATGTGATTAGGGATGAGGAATCTAAGAAAGAATTTGTTTCAAATCTTCAATTCTTGAGACTTGTGAAAGTTTTAAAGTTAAGGTGAAGAATCCATCTCATCTCAAATTTAACCTTTGATTTTATTTATGTACAAATTTCCTGTCTTGCTTTCTTATTTCTACTTTAGAATTAATGAGATATCTCCAATAGAACAGTATGGTTCTAAGCTCAGCATGTTCTTTTTTTAATTTTTAATTTACTTATATGGACGTGTGTGTGTGTGTGTTTGAACCAGGTTCTCTTATTGCTGCAAATGAATTTATATCTTTCCCATGTCTTATGTTTTTTTTTTTTTATCTGTGAGACTAGCTCAGAGATAGAGGTGCTATTTAAATGGTCCTAAATAACACATGAGTGAGGCTTCCTGAGATGAGCCACCCATATGGACCCTGCAGAACTCAACCACATTCTCTTCCATGGTTGGAGGAAAGATGGCCTGATGTCCCAAGGATCAGTGGCTCACATGATTGCAAACCAGCATTAATTTTGCCAGACAAGACACCTAATTGTTTGAGGCCTCAGTTTTCCCAACAAAAGAATAAACCTCAAGATATTTCTCACAGACAACCTGGTCTGAGTTCTTGACAGCTGTAAATGGGAAGAATGGCATTTTCCTATCTGTACCAGTTACTTTGTCATTTCTGGAACAAAATACCCAACTAGAACCTACTAAAGCATAAAAGGGTGTATTTTCAGCTTATATTTTAGAAGTCCATCAAGACCGGGAAATCATAGCAGCAACAGGACACTGGCATCTCATCATCACAACAGCAGGGCAGAAGTAGAGAGATAAATGCTACTTGCTCATCTAGCTTCCTTCTTTTTATATAGTCCGGGATCCCAGCCCAGGGGATGGTGCTGCCTACAGCTAGGATGAATTCTCCCAGATCAAGTAATCTAATGTAGAAAATTCTCCACAGACATGACCGGAGATTTGCTTCCATGGTGATTCTAAATCCTGACAGGTTGATAATCAGAGATTAAACACCACAGTACCCTAGTGGCTGAATCAAGAACTTAAATATATTGCAGAGTTACCTTTTCATTGACATAGATAGAATAATGTGTTTAGGGTTAATGAGTCTGTTGTAGTTATTTGTGCCACATAGAAATAGAATTAATTACATGGAACTACAATTAGTACTTAATAGTTAAGATATAGTAGATGTGTGCAATTTGCATGAATATTTACCAAGGTAACTAAACACATTTTATAACTGAAGTTCTGGTTCACAGGTGAAGTAGGGACATAGCTATGATATAGGCAGGACAAAAGAGTTGCCAGTAGGAGAAGTACACTTGTCAGCTTGTTAGGAAGGTGTATAAAGCATTACTTCCATCTGCATAGAGTGGTGATCCTCATACAAGTAGCAAGAGGCCTCTCTGTTGACCATATAGGTACAGGACATAGCTCCTAACATCTCATCCTTGTCTGTATAGGAGAGTTATCCAGGAATTCTTCAGGAAAATGAAGAGGCTAGTGCTTGTGGCCCTGGGCTCACTCTTCTTTTATGACCTTACACAACCTATAGCCTTGAGATTCCCCAGAGGAATTTATGTTTTTTCTTAATTGTTATATTCTCAGCACTGGACTGGTATCTGGCACTTAATAGATACTCAAGAACTCTCTTTCTGTGTAGTAAATAAATAAATATAAAGTGCTGGTTTGTTTCATGTGAAAATCAGCTGAGTTTTTGTTAAAAATATGAACTCTTGACCCTCACCTAAGATCCACTAAGTGCAACACTAAAATTTCCATTTTTTAAAGAGGTTCTCCGGTGACTTTGACTCACAGTAATAGCTAAGGACATCTGAATTATAAATGTGTTATTTCAGTTACTCTAAATATAAACCATAAGATAAGCAAAAGAAAAGAGTTCAAATATTTCTGGTTTTAAGGGTAACATAGGAGGTAGCCTTTCTAAAACATAAAACAAACTTATGGAATAAGAATTCATATTCTAAGCTGTGTGTTGTGGCACATGCCTTTAATCCCAGCACTAGATAGACAGAAATAAGAGAATAGCCATGAGTTCAAGGCCAAACTGAGACTAAATAGTGAATTATTGGTCAGTGAATTATTGTACTAGAGCGAGACCCTACCTCAACAAATGGGGGGGGTGGGCTGGAGGGATGGCTTAGCAGTTAAGGCCCTTGCCTGGAAAGCTAAAGGATCCCGGTTCAATACTCCAGGACCCACTTAAGCCAGATGCACAAAGGGCGTATGTGTCTGGAATTTGTTTGCAGTGGTTGGAGGCCCTGGCATGCCTATTCTCTCTCTCTCTCAATCTCTCTGCTTCTTTCTTCATCTCACATAAAAAGTAAATAAAATATATTTAAAAAATCAAAAGAGAATTCATAAGGCACAATACATGAAAGTCTGTAGGGCAAGCATGCTATTAAAGCAAAGAAATGGCATCTCATAGTGTGGTCTGTTTTTTTTTTTTTTTTTTTTTGTTCCAGATGCCATGCTGAGGAAGTTAACCAATTCCATTTTTAAAGAAGACTCAAGACTTCAGTTGGTAATATTCATAAATATCCAGTTTCTTGGAGAGAAATAGATGCAATTTGGCAATAGCGGATAAGAGACACTATAGCCACATAGCCCAAAGCTGTCTTGTGGCAAATAATGTGAATGTGGCTAGATATGAGTTCTAACTGATATTCTTTTTTAGAAGAGGTCTGGCAAAAAGTGTTTCTTTTTTTGAACCTGGAAATGCTAATTTATAAACACCATAGGCATGGATTTCCTTGGAACATGGGAACACAAAATGATGACTCAGTCTAAGTCTCTCATCTATTTCTGGTTAGGTGTATTAGGTATATTCTGGCTATACTGCTAGCCCCTACAGTACAGCCTTAAGCAGAAAAGTTCACTGAATCCACATGCAAATGACCAATGTCACTGAAATCCAACTGACAATCTGGTAGAAGTCACCCCTAAAATGAAACAACACTCTTAGATGTCAAGTTTTATACCTATTTACCACATGTGTTATACAGCTTCACGTGGTTAGGATAAATATCCAAACCCGACACAGTTTATAGGAGGAAAGGGTTGATTTCAGTTTGCAGATCCTGGTGGTATTTCCATTTATGGTGAAAGAAGCAGGCTCCCATTCATCAATTCAAGCAGGGTGAAAAACCACCATCAGCCAGCAACACCAAAACAAGTAAGCATAAACCCCAACAGCAAGAAGGGACCCAGACAAAGCTTAAACCTCTCTGCATACCTTTAGCCTGGAATTTTGATCCACCCCAGTGACACCTTCAGGGCTGGACTCTAGGATCCACCCCCAGTGATACGTCCTCTAGTAGGAAGCTGGAAATAATCCAAGTTACAAACTTAATAAAACACCTTAGTCAATGGGTTAGGGGGCACATACTTACATTACAGCCACTGCACCATGTGTCACTGTTATACAAATGTATTTACTATTTCTGTAGAATACTTTAGGCAAGTCTCAATTGTGGGAAAATTATACCGTTAACCTTTTTTTTTTTTTTCCTTTTTTACAATAAACTAAATTTTCCCATTACAGGCACATTTCTAGTGAGTACAACCAACATGGACTTCACTAATCTGTTGGAGATTTTCTTTTTTTGTTTTTGGTTTTTCGAGGTAGGGCCTCATTCTAGCCCAGGCTGACCTGGAATTCATTATGGAGTCTCAGGGTGGCCTCGAATTCCCGGTAATCCTCCTACCTCTACCTCCCGAGTGCTGGGATTAAAGGCATGCGCCACCACCCCTGGCAGAGATTTTATTTTTACATCCCGATTCAGTCTCCACCTTTCCCTAGTCTACTTTGTATCCCAAGGAAGACTGATCTATATGGAACACATTAAAGTGTTCAGTGATATCTTGAGACATAACAGATTTGAAATGTGGTCATGAAAAAATTTTCTTCCAAACTTGTTCCCTGCAAAATCACCACATGGTGAGAAAGTTCATCCATTCAAACTTTGTTAAGTAGTCCTCTCCACAGGCTCAATATTGTCAATGCTATTTTCTTTTGTCCTTTCAGCCTATGGCTAGCAATCCTACATTTACTAGCTAATGAAGTATTGCACTATCCCTTGTAGGTCTCCAATACCTTTCCCACATCTTTGTATATTATCATTTGTTTAAAACTGCCTTTAATTTTTCTATACAAATGTGCCCCTATTGCATGACTATATGGGGAAATACAAAATTAATATGTTCCAGAACAAGGATGGCACAGAAAGTCCAAAGTCATTCAAGGTCATCTTAATGAGTAAAAATGTGTTTATTGGGGATTACTTATGGAGCAGTCCATGACTATGGACAGCCCCATTTCCCCAAAGTTGTGAACACCTCACCTATCAAGCTTCCATTTTATGTAGTTCTTAGTCTACACAAGAATTTATGCAAACCTAAGTTCAGAGTGGGATCTTGTGTTAAAGCAATAGAGGTTACAACATGCCCAGACAACATAAATCACAGATAAATCTAGGCTCATGGAAAGTTACATGTTCATGTGCACTGTGTCCTTGCCCTTATCAGGAATTCTACACTAGCCAACTGTGGGAGGGATGGCTTGTTTTGCTTCAGTCTGGAATGTAAAATAATAAATGAAGGCTTGCTGTAGGATGGAGTTGCTCTGGCTGGAATTTATAGTACTAATCTCAATGTGCTTTGTCCCTTCCTCTGGCTCTTACATTCTTGCTGACTCCTTCTTCCACTTTATTCCCTGAGCCTAGGAAGGTGTGTGATTTAGCTATCTCCTCCTCAAGTTTAGCATTCAGGTTCTGTTCCACAGAAACAGTTCATTAAAAATTATTACTGCTAGAATAGCATAATTACTTATCAAGAGTACATCACATCAGCCATCAGGTTAAGACCCTTTACCTAATCAAAGTTTCAATAGTAGTTGCTTCCCATTTAATACCTATGGCATTCCCAGCCATAGACTTTTGATTGGGTGTTCACTAGCAGGTGTAAATTCACTCTCATGTTTTTCACCATTTGGCATAGTTTCTCTGGCTAGATTTTTAAATTTTTATTTATTTACTTGAGACAAAGAGAGACATAGAGAATGAGGCAGACAGAAAGAGAGGGGGAGAGAGTGAACACTGGCATATCAGGGCCTTCTGCTACTGTAAACAAATTTGAGATGCATGGGCCAATTTGTGCATCTGGCTTAACATGGAGAACTGAACCAAGGCTATCAGGCTTTGCAAGAAAGTGGCTTTAATCACTGAACAATCCCTTAAGACCTAGAGTTTTATTTTTTTTTTTTTAATTTAGCAGCCTATGGCTTTGGAAACCACTTTAAAAAATATTCTATATTTATTTATTTGCAAGGAGGGAGAGATTGAGAGAGAGCACGCAAGAGGGAGATAGAGATAATGAATATGGGTGTACATGGCTTCCTGTCAATGCAAACAATCTACAGATGAATGTAAAACTTTGTACATTTGCTTACTTGGTTTCTGGGGAATCGAACCCAGACTGACAGGTTTTGCAAGCAAGCATCTTTAACCACTGAACAATCTCTCCAGTCCCTGGAAACCACTTTTTAAAACCTCTGCAAGTACCTTTATTTCAAACTCTTTAGCTGCATTTTAAATACATGTGCTACCTTTGCAGGGTCTTATTTTTTGTTAGTCCCAAAAGGAACTTGTGTAGATGGCACTCAATTCATCCTTTGGATATACTATCACCACTGAAGTAGTTCAGAGATGGATTTTACCTTTTTCAAGTTCAGAGCTATATCCATGGCTAGCAGTTGTTGCTCTAGGGTCTTACCTCTTTACTGTCTGTTCAGGTTGTTTTTGCCATTATCTCTAACTGTAGCTTTCAATGATTATACTTTTACAACAAATTAGGATAGGGACACTGGACAAAACAATGACTTGGCCTACCTCACAAGAATTTTTTTTTTTTAAATTAGCTTGGAAGTCTTTTGATCCCTTTCACATGGCCCCAATCAGGTTTTGTAATGGGTGGGCAACATGAGCAAGGAGAACTACAGAAACACTTGTAGCTATTTTATATTTATTCATAAAAGCTGCTGCAAAATTTTTAATGATATTCTAAGCCTTACCCAGTGAAAAAATTAGGACAACACTTAACCCCTTAAACTTTGTGGTGATCGATCTCTCATTCTTGCTCCTTTAGTTGTATTTCTGTATCTTCTAGATGTTTTCTATACATGTAAAATACTGAGAAGTTGATATGATATCTACATAATGAAACATTTTAAAATACTATTTTATTTATTTGAGAGACAGATAGAGAAAGAGAGGGAGAAGAGAAAAGAAGGCAGATAGAGAGAGAATGGGCATGCCAGGACCTTCAGCTACTGCAAACGAACTCCAGATGCATGTGCCACCTTGTGCATCTGGCTTTATGTGGGACCTGGAGAATCGAACCTGGATCCTCTGGCTTTGCAGGCAAGGGCCTTAACTGCTAAACCATTTCTCCAGCCTTAATGAAACTTTTTTTTTTTTTCGAGGTAGGGTCTCACTCTGGTCCAGGCTGACCTGGAAATGACTATGTAGTCTCAGGGTGGCCTCGAACTCATGGTGATCCTCCTACCTCTGACTCCCGAATGCTGGGATTAAAGGCGTGAGCCACCACGCCCAGCTAATGAAACATTTTTAAAGTACGTGGGCAGGATCATAAGGATAGATTTTATAATATCATTCAGTGGCAAATTATATGACCATGTAGGAAACCTTGTGGACATTCTCAGGTATGTTGCCATCTATTCAGGTGAATGAAAACTGGTACTAAAGCTTGGCATCAAAATGATCACTAATGAAAATATTAGAAAAAATAAAAAATGGCAGAAGATACGGTCATTTATAGCACTTGTTTATTCAGAAAATCCATGTTAGCTGTAGCAGCATGGATAGGGCACTATTGAGCTCTCTCGATTACGCATATATAATCTTTAAGTTCATTCTCCACAAATATCCTTACGACCTACTCTGTATTTATGTGATATGCTTGTTTCTTGTTCTGCCATCATCTTTTCTTTCTCATTTTGTAACAATCCAGTCATTTTACCTTCTTTTGGAAGTCTTATTTTGAAATAAGAAAATATTACTTTTTAATTTAATTTTTATTTATTTATTTGAGAGAGGGAAAGAAGGAGGGGAGAGACAGAAAGGGAGGGGATGGGCTTCCAGCCATTGCAAACAAACTCCAGATGCATGTGCCACCTTGTGCATCTGGCTTACATGGGTACTAGGGAATTGAACAAAGGCCTTTGGCTTTGCTGGCAAGTGCCTTAACCACTAAGCCATCGCTCCAGCCCCAAACATTTCTTTTTAAAAACTTTTTTATTGACAACTTCCATAACTATATCCAATAAATCATGATAATTCCCTCCCCTTATCTTTTCCCTTTCAAAAATCCACTCTCCATAATATCCCCTCCCCTTCTCAATTCGTCTCTCTTTTACTTTGATGTCATCATCTTTTTCTCCTATTATGAGGGTCCTGAGTAGTTAGTGCCAGGCATTGCTAGGTCATGGATATACAGGCCATTTTATGTCTGGAAGACTGCATTGTAAGCAGTTCTACCACTCCTTTGGCTTGAAAACATTTCTTATCTAAAAATATTCTATTTGTATCTTAATTTTCCTATGAAGAATATATCCTTATACTTTTCATGTCTTTCTACTTTCCATTTTATTCTCTGTCCTACATGCTTGCTCATTTCTATATAGAATCTCATCTTAATATACTCTAAATCTGTCCACATATTATTAACAACAAAAATATTATCTGCTGTAGGTCATTGGCAGATTTTGCTACCCCTTGGATTAAAAAAAAAAAAAAAGCTCCTTCATACATTTCTTTCCTCATGTTACATGAATCTAAGTGTTGCAGAACATTACATTCTAGCAAGACTTGTCCAAGATAGCAAAACTTAAGATAGTAAACTGTTTTAGCACAAGCATGCAAAAGATTGAAGGGAAACAAAAAGTTTGTATATATGAACTCTTTAACTGTAGTTTAGAATACAAAAGGCATCTGTTTCCCTGAAGGACTATGAAAGATAACAAAAAGCTACTTTCCCTGGAAGATGAGGGGGTACAGAGAGTCTGGTGACACAAACTAGATAGAAAGAATTGTTACTGGGTCTAGTGTTGGCAAGGTGGACCTAGATACTTTTCCACTCTTCAATGCTCCCTTTTCTTTTGCTATTTTTCTAGCATTTTCATTACATCCTCTTGTTTCAAATTTCCTCACCAAATTAGAGGCTAATAGGGAATATTCAACTTGCATAGCTTTTACCTATTTCAATTCCTCACTTATGTGAGCAAGTTCCCTCCAACCCAATAGCTCAGCATCATTTGCATATCTTATGTTAAATAGTAAGGGCTACACAAGAAACAACACCCAAGCCCATCAAGTTTCCAACAGAATTTCTATACGTCTTTGTTTAAGAGAGATGATTACAGACAAACAACATAAGGTCCAGACAAAATCAGACTTAGAAATAGTGTTCATGTGTACTTCATCTTTGGCTTTATCAGGGATTCTCTTGGTCTTGGTCTCAAGTAGAATAACTAAGTGATTGATTGCTGCAAGGAAGTGTTCTGAATAGGATTTGGAAGACTATTCTTACTATAGTCCCAGTTTCCTGCTATGCACTTCTTAAATACACTGATAGGTACCAAAAGTTACCCCATATATTAGACAGCATTTTATCACTATAATGAAACACGCAAGACAGTATAACTTAAAAAGTAAGTAGGATCATTTAGTTCCCAGTTTTCTCCAAAAAGTAGCATGTCCTCATTAGCTCAGTTCTGGTAAGCACCTTCTCTGTTGGCAATGGCAGGAGCATGTGACCATATTTCAAATAGAGAGCTATAGAAAGTTGAATGGGGCCAAACTCAGTACTTTATAACTTTTTGAAGAACTACAAAGGAGGACTTCCCACATAAACTACGTTGATCTTTTCTAAGGGCAATGCCAATAACCTAAGGACCTCCTATTATGCCTCTCCACACTTATTAATTGTCCCATCAGCTTTAACATCATAGGGAATAAACCTCCTAAACATCAACCCATGAGTGATAATGATACCATATCCAAATCATAACAATTGGACTGGGGAGATGGTTCAGTGGTACAAGATACTTCCAAATCATAACAATTCAGGAAGTATGTTGCTTACTATTTGAGGAGGAAAAAGTAACGTCCTTACAAAGTAGATCAAGAAAGTGGGATAGGAAAATGTTAGGAGAGGTCAGTGGGTATATGAGATGTAGTATCACAAATATTCATAGAAATATGAATGGTAGATGGAATGAAGAGCAAGTGGAATAAAAACTTTGGGAGATAAAGTGAATGTACCATTTAATAATTGGGACAAGCCGGGCGTGGTGGCACACGCCTTTAATCCCAGCACTCGGGAGGCAGAGGTAGGAGGATTGCCGAGAGTTCGAGGCCACCCTGAGGCTACATAGTGAATTCCAGGTCAGCCTGAGCCAGAGTGAGACCCTACCTCGAGAAACCAAAAGAAAAAAAAATAATTGGGACAAAATACTTCTCAGTGACACTGTAGAGCATTTGTAGACTTCTAGTGACCCTAAAAGGAGTATGTATATTCCTCACTTTCTAATTTCTGGTTCAAAATACCTGACCAGAATTAGCTTAGGAAGGAAAATGCATATAGTTCTAGAGGAAGTCCATCATGGCAGGAACAGGTAACCTGTGCCACATCATGATAGCTACAGAGAGAAAGTAGCAGGAGTCATGAATTTCCAATGCAATGATATCTGTCTCTATTTTATACCATTCAGGAAGTCAGTACATGGGATGGTGCTACTCACATTCAGAGTAGTTTTACCCACCTCAACTAATTTAATCCAGAAAACCTTTCATGATCATGACTAGAGATTTGTTTCCATGGTGATTATAAATTCTTTCAAGTTCACAAGAAATTAGCTATCACAAATCCACCCCTTGTCAACTTGAAGCTCAAAGATAACATTTTTAAGCTATAATCTTCTACCCTTTGTCCCTATAGTCTCATGGCCATCTCATGATGCAAAATGCATGAAGTTCAAACTTTAAAACAACTATAGTTCTTTTTAATCTATTTTTATTGGCAACTTCCATAATTATAGACAATAACCCATGTTAATACCCTCCCTCCCTAACCCCACTGTCCCCTTTGAACCTCCACTCTCCATTATACCTTTTCCCCCTCTCAATCAGTATCTCTTTTATTTTGATGTCATCATCTTTTCCTCTTATTATTATAATTTCCTTATTATTATGTGTAGTTAGTGTCTGGATCTGTGAGGTAATGGACATCCAGGGCATTCTGTGACTGGAGGAGCATGTTGTAAGGAATCTTACCCTTCCTTCAGCTCTTACATTCTTTCTACCAGCTCTTCCGAGCCTTGGAAGACATGATAGAGATATTTCAGTGCTGATCACTCATCTGTGACTTCTTCTCAGCACCGTGCTGCCTTGTAAGTCATCCCAATGTCTCTGCCATCTGAAAAGAGAACCTTTTATAACCAAAAGTGAGAGTAGCATTAATATGTGGGTATGAACATTAAGAGAAGTGCTTATTGGGCAGTTTTGTGAGCACAGTATATACATTTACCCAGACACCAGCAGACTTTACACCCCTAGGATTCATGACTACACCTGCTGTAGATTTTCAGCATCAGGGATGTATTCCCCCAATGGAATGGGCCTCCAGCCAAATTAGAGGGTAGCTGGTTCCCCCATAACAGATGTACCACTATTGCACCTGTTGGCTCATTTGTCCTGGCTGGCTAAATTTAAGGCTTGCAGTGTCTACTGTTAAGTATCTTCACTGGTGATTTCTCTCTCTCCCACTGAACTGCATATAACATGGCGTTTTCCAACTTTCTGTCAGCTGGTATACATGGAGGAGGTTTTCAGCTCAGCTCCAGCAGGATTTTTCAGTGACCTTGCAGCTCAAGTATGTGGAATCTTCAGCAATAGTGTCTTACCATCTATTCCTGGTGGGAGACCAAGAGCCTCAGCAATGACCTGTAATATTTTAAGGGCATCAGGGACCTCCCTGGCTAATAACTCACTGGAAGGTATCCCATCCCTAGCACTGAAAATTTTCTAGTACCAATATATGTCTTCTGGGTCTTCTTATTTGTTTAGTTTTATGAGTTCTTTGCATATCTTGGATATTAATCCTCTGTCAGATGTATAGATTGCAAAGATTTTCTCCCATTCTGTAGGTTGCCTCTTTTCTCTATTCACAGTATCTTTTGCTGTACAAATACTTTGTAATTTCATGAGGTCCCAATGGTTCATTAGTAGATTTATTTTCTGAGAAATTGGGGTTATATTCAAAAAGTTTCCCCTACCTTTTCCTCCAGCAGTTTCAAAGTTTCAGGTATGATATTAAGGTCCCTGATCCATTTAGACTTGGTTCTTGTGCATGGAGAGAGATAAGAATCTATTTCATCTTTCTACAGATACATATCCAGTTTTCCCAGCACCATTTGCTGAAGAGGCTGTCTTTTCTCCAATGAGTACTTTTGGAATTTTGGTTGAAGTTTAGGTGGCTATAGCTACCTGGACTTATATTTTGGTCCTCTGTTCTGTTCCACTGATCTACATTCTGTTTTTGTGCCAGTACCATACTGTGTTTGTTACTATGGCTCTATACTATAGGTTAAAATCAGGTATGGTGATACCATCAGCCTTATTTTTGTTGCTCAAAATTGTTTTAGATATTGGACATATTTTGTGCTTTCAAATGAATTTTAAGATTGTTTTTTTCTATTTCTGTGAAGAATGTCATTGGAATTGTGATGGGGATTGCATTAAATGTGCAGATTGCTTTCACAATATTGATTCTTCTGATCTAAGAACAAGGGATGTCTTTCCATTTTCTAGTGTCTTCTGCAATTTCCTATTTGAGTGTTTTAAAGTTTTCATTGTACAGATCTTTCACTTCCTTGGTTAGGTTTATTCTGCAATTGTGAATGGGAGTGATTCTCTGATTTCATCCTCTGTGCGTTTGTTGTTAGCATATAGGAAGGCTACTGGTTTCTGTGTGTTTATTTGGTAACCTGCTACATGGCTATAAGAGTTTATCAGCTCTAACCTTTTGCTGGTAGAGTCTTTAGGGTTCTTTATGTATAGAATCATCATCTGCAAATGATGATAACTTGACCTCTTCCTTTCAAATTTGTATCCCATTTATGTGTGTCTCTTGCCCTATTGCTATGGCTAAGACATCCAGTACTATATTAAATAAAAGTGGGGAGAGTGGAGATCCTTGTCTTGTTCTTGATTTTAGTGGAAAAGCTTCACGTTTTTCTCCATTTAGTATTGTCTTGATCTTTTGTGTTTCTGGTATTATAATGTAGAGATTTTTGCATATTGGATTAATTTAATACTTGGGTTTTCTAATTATCTGCAGTATTATTAGGTGTATCAATCAATCTGATGTTATATACCTTCAGTGTAGTAGCTTAAGGTGCTCAGTGTGGCTCTTAAGACTCTCCCAGTATCCAGAAAAGTGATCTGTCAACTGTGAGGCAGGGATTTCTGGTCTGTTGAGGGTTCCAAGGTCAGCTTGTGACCGAGTGAGCTCCTGCCCGAACGAACAACAGAATAGGAGACAAAGTCACTGTAAATCAGGAAGCAACAAATAACAAGCCCAAAATATAGCTTATTTAAGAATGGCAAATCCAACCACCCATCATATTTGACACATAATTCACCCTGACATGGAAGGTGCAATTAGCACTTCTGAAACAAGCCTATATACCAGGCTTTTTTGGTGGGTACTGACCTGGTGTAATCCCAGTTATCTTTTGGGATGGGTTGGTCTCAGTTATGCTGCGAGCCCACTTGTGTCCCTCTTTGCTGTGCTGTGGATTCAGGTAGGCTGGCTGGGTTCTGATCACCTGTATTGGGTGCTGTTTAGGTGAGTTTCTTTCCCCAAGTCTCTGGTGCTTGCTGACATTTCTACTAGTGGTGGGGGAGGGGAGGCTGTGGATGTTGGCTGAAGTTCTCCTGCTGGCCCTCATGATCCTTTTCCACATGAGATGCTCTGCTGGTCTCTGCTGTCTTTCCCTTCATGTTTCTTGAGTTTGCATGGAGGCTGGTGTGAGTGGAAAATCCCCTCACCCAGCTTTGACTGTGGTTCTGGCCAAGCCTGGTGGCTGTGGTCATGTGGACCTGGTGTTGTTGTTGTTGGAGCCACGTTTGCCTGCTTCTGTGTTCTCTAGATGCTCTGGATCTCTCCTACTTCACTGCTGTGGTTGATAATTTCTTATACACCTTCACTTTTTAAAATTTTTTATTTATTTATTTGAGAGCGACAGACACAGAGAGAAAGACAGATAGAGGGAGAGAGAGAGAATGGGCGTGCCAGGGCCTCCAGCCTCTGCAAACGAACTCCAGACGCGTGCGCCCCCTTGTGCATCTGGCTAACGTGGGACCTGGGGAACCGAGCCTCGAACCGGGGTCCTTAGGCTTCACAGGCAAGTGCTTAACCGCTAAGCCATCTTTCCAGCCCCACCTTTACTTTTTAGTAGAAGATTGCATTTTGCTTTTTTGTTTTGATTTGTTTTGCTTTGTTTTTATTTTTTCTCCCATAGACTACTTTGGCATGTTTCCTATGCCACCATCTTCAAAAAAACATAGTTTTAAATACTCCTAACATCATTAAAAATAAATGTACAAAGTTTCAACTGTGACTCAAGGGCAATCTTTTAATTGTGACACCTGGAAAATCAAAGTACAAGTTACATACTTCTAACATATAATGGCACAGGATAAACATTCTTGTTTCAAAAAGAAGCAATAGGGGAGTGGTGGTGGCAAATCTAAACAAAGTAAGACCAAATAACAGTAGGGCAAATGCTAAATCCTTCATCTTCATGTCTGATATCTGGGATTCCTGATGAAATTCTCTGGGCTCCAAAATGTTTAGTTAGTTCAGATCCTCCAACTTTTCTTCGTGTAGCCTCATCCATGGGCCAGATACACCCCAAGACTGTAGAATTTCTTGGTTTATGTCTCATGATCTTGGCATCTCTAATATCTTGAGGTTTTCATTGCAACTTAGGGTCTATCTTCACACAGTGTCCTACTAAGGCCTTATTATAGAGAACTTGACCCTCCTCACATTTTGCTTAGTGTCAGGAGGCCTCTGGAACCATGGTGAAACCATGACTCTTTGTTTTGCATCTTGCATTCTTCTAAAACCAGTACCATATGGGAAATACTGCAAAATTCTGCTGTCAGGGAGAGAGAGAGATTGCTTAGTGGTTAAGGTGCATGCCTGTGAAGCCTAAGGACCCAGGTTTGATTCTCCAGGTCCCACATAAGCCAGATGCACATGGTGGTACATGCATCTGGAGTTCATTAGCAGTGTCTGGAGGCCCTGGTGTGCTCATTCTCTCTCTCTCTTTCTCATAAATAAATAAATAAATAAATAAATAAATAAATAAATAAAGTCTTAAAAAATGCTATCAGATCTGGATGAAGCCTGGCATCCATGGGATACCTCTCTATTCTGCACGTACCATCCTTTGTATGCTGACCTTGGGGAGCAAAGACTTCCTTCAGCATTCTCTTTATAGGTCTTTCCCTTTCAAAAGAATTTACATTATTACTAGCATAATGCTTCAGTGGGTTGGGTCTTACCTTTGGGGCAGTTTTCTTAATGTCCCAGTGCAGAGAAGATTTACTTATAATTGTGGTAATTTCCGTAATGATTATAGCACGGGAGTGACTTTGGTCTCTTGGCTTGGAACCTTAAATTTTTTTATACTTATTTCTGCACAACATGTCATATTTTTCTGTTCTATAGTTTGCTCTTTCTCCTTATAGATCTGAATTTGGGCAGATAAAAGAAACCATACTATACATTCAATGTTGTTTTGTTTTGAAATTTCCTATGCCAAATGCATTACTCCTTTATCTTTAAATTTAATTTATTTTCAGTTCTCAGGACACTGGCAGAATTCTGTCCATTTCTTTTCCAGGAATTATTACCTGTTTCATTTATAGGAACTGCCTCTAGCTAGGCTCCCTATAAAGTCCTTCTTATTTTCTGAAATACCATGAGCCCTGGATTCACAGTCCACATCTCTTTCTGTCCTCTAGTCTTTAAAACTCCCATTATATGGCTCATTAAGCTCTTAATTCAGCATTATAAAGCTTCTCTAGTCCAAGGGTCTAAATCATTCCACATTTCTCTTGCAAATGCATTCAACAAACTAAGAACCACATGGTCATGTTTATTATAACAATAGTCCCACTTCTCATTATTAATTTTAGTTATTACTTTCTTGTTACTGGCACAAAGCACCCCACAGAATCAGCTTAAGGAAGGAAAGGATTTATTTTTAGCTTACAATTTTAAGTGAAAGCCCATCATGGAGGAGAAAGCATAGCAGTACCAGGAAACCAGTGTCAAACTGCCACATAAGCAGGGAGGATATAGCAAGAATGATGAAGGTGGCTTTTTCAGCTTTCTCCTTTTTATACAGTCCAGGTACCCAGCCCATGGGATTGTTTTGCTCAAGGGTAGGGTGGATCTTCCCACTTGAACTAATCTAATTTAGAAAATCTTTCATGTACATGTCCAGAGATTTATTTTCATGGTTATTGGTGATTCTAAACCCTGTCAGTTTGACAACAAGAGATTAATTACCATAATATGCAGGGGAAGTGGATATTGCAAGCTGTCACTAGAAACACATATATAGCACCATGAAAGGTTCATGACAAGTTTTTGATGGAGTCCCTCATATTAGGGCACATACAATGAATGATCAAGTTTAGGATATTTTAGTGTTGTATTATGACAGCCAATTAAATTCCCTACCTTTTCTGGCTTTTACAATGTTGTAACAACAGCAGAAGAGAAGAAGTGAAACCCCAATTGTGGTAAATGGGCATGTGTGTAGATACATCTCCAAGTCATTAAATAGTGAATTGGTGAAAGGATCAGAAGCATCTTTGAAAATTTTGTTGGGACTTTGTGAGCAGAATATAATGGTGAAGAGTACTACACTGAAATTGGGCTACTTGATCTGAGTATGAATTATGAGATCCTCAAGCAGTGGAGGTCAGGTGACAGGGTTTAAAATCTGAGACAAGGTGAATGCCACTACAATAACATGCCATAAGAATTAAATGCTAATTAGAAGAGCTTTGCCCCACTTGGATCAATGGTGATACTAATCAGACCTTTCTTAATAACAAAATAAGTGGATAAGATATTACGTGCTGTCTTATTTATTAAGTAAGAAAAAAAGTAATTTGCTGTAGTCTAGAGTTTCTTTGGCCATGTTTCTCTATGTCATATCCAAATGAGGCTAAGGCAGGATACATTGAAGAAGCATGTCGCTATATGTGTATACTCTGAACCTTCCATGAAACTTTTTCTAGTAGTACTTGTTGACATTTTTCAGAGTGGTTATGCAGTAAGACTATAGAAATGTTAAGACCTTTTAGATGCTATTATCTAAAAGTTTCTGTAATGTTATTAAACTCTGTATGCCCAAATGGTCCCTTATTCAATAAACCCTTTAGAGGGACTTATGGAAATAAGGTAATAATGAAACAAATGTTTTACCTTAGTATATTAGCTCTTGGGCTAGAGAGATGGCTTAAAGGTTAAGGGCTTGTCTGCAAAGCCCAAGGAACAATGTTTTACTCTCCAGATCCCATATTAGACTCTCCAGATCCCATGTTAGCCAGATGCACAAACGTGAAGCAAGGACAAGGTCTCACATGTCCTTAAGGTGGAGCAAGCATCTGGAGTCAAATTTCAGTGGCTGAGGCCTTGGTGCACCAATTCTCTCTCTCTGTCTCTCTCTCTCTCTCTGTCTCTGGAATAAATAAAATAAAATTAAAAAAAAATACATTTAAGCTCTCCTCCCTGTTCCCTGGTTATGAATCTGTTCTTCTTTTTCAGAAGTTAGAAAGACTAAAGGAGATAAATTACCCCTCACACTTAAGCCAAGCCATAGCTGAATCCACAGAGGAACAGGGAGATGAGCAAGAGTGCTGCTTCCATGCTGTTCCTGATAATCGGTGCCAGGGTGTAGGAGACAAACCCTGAGGATACACATCTACTAAAGCAGAGATCCAGAGGTTCCTAAGAGTTCATGACTGAAGTAGACTTAAAACTCACCCACCACTGCTCAGGGCATTTTGCAGAAGAGGGGGTGGAAAGATTGTAAGAGCCGCAGGTTGCGGACATCATAGCCAGAGGCATTCTATCCCCCCACAGTAACTGACTACTGCTCCCACCATGCATAAACTACAACCCCATTGGGAATACCTGTATCCCTACTGAGGAGTGTCCTCCGTGGAATGGGGGCAGGGATGAGGGAAAAGAGGGTACCAACACATTATGTATCCATATGGACCGTCTCGTTAATAATAAACATAAAAAAAACAAACAAACAAGGGCTGGAGAGATGGCTTAGCAGTAGAGGCCTGCTAAGCCAAAGGACCCAAGTTATATTCCTCAGGACCCACCTAAGCCAGATGTACAAGGTAGTGCATGTGTCAAGTTCATTTGCAGTGGCTGGAGGCCCTGGTGTGTTCTCTTTCTTTCTCTCTCTCTCTGCCTTTCTTTCTTTCTCTATCAAATAACAAATAAATATAAAAAAATAAAAAGCAGACTAGTAGTTGGGTGGTGGCACAGGGTACAGGACATTCAGTGTGCTACCAGCAGCTGCAAAGGCACCCCCACTCTCACAGACCCTGTGCTGGTGCAGACACCCTCCTTGCCTGCCTTGCTGTTCCTCCCTTCACTCGCACCATGGCTGATCAGCTGACAGAAGAATAGATTGCTGAATTCAAGGAAACTTTCTCCCTATTTGATAAAGATGGTAATGGCACCATCACAACACAGGAACTTGGGTGGTAAAATTCTTATGAAGGGTTATCTTTGTATTTACCATGGCATCTGGTTCTGTGTCTATCACATGCATGTGCATAATCAATGTTTTCTTTCAGCATAGATAGTTTACTAAAATAGTACAAAAAAAGAGATCAGCCACCCATATCTGTCCTACTCTGTGAAATTAGGCAGTTTACTTAGCTCCTTTAACCTACAATAAATATTTTCCAAATGAAAAATAAATCAGCTTTTGGACTAAGGAAGAACCCAAGCAGCTGACAATGGAATACCAAGTAACTATATACATCCTGAGCAGCTTATCATGAATAGAGTCATCAAACAATAAGAGTAGGTTTGTACCACAGCATTACACTTTAGTATGAGAATTACATGTAGATAACTGAACATAATAATGATAATCAGGTACAAGAAAATAGTACAAGTAGGAGGTTCAAACTCTCAGAGTTGCATTCAGCTTCACGTTGCTGGCAGAAGACACACAAATAAGAGAAGTTTGTGGGAGGAAAGGGTTTATTTTGACTTACAGACTTGAGGGAATGCTTCATGATTGCAAGCGAAACAATGGCATGAGCGGAGGGTAGGATGACCTCCTGGCTAACATCAAGTGAACAACAGCAGCAGGAGAGTATGCCAAATACTAGCAAGGAGAAGCTGGCTAACACCCATAAGCCCGTACCTAATCCACTGCTTCCAGGAGGCTTCAATTCCTAAATTGCCACTAGCTGGGGAGCTAGTATTTAGAACGCATCAGTTTATGGAGAACAGCTGAATCAAAACATCATACTCAGGGAAACTTGTACTACTTGCCTACCTCTATCAACCCACAATTGTAATCTAATGGAATATTCCTTTTACTAGAGAATAGAGAAAAAGAATATTTTGGATGTGCCTGACATTGTGGAACCTCCTTCAAGAAGAAATTGAGGAGGACTTGAAATGATGGAAAGACCTCCCATGCTCCTGGATAGGCAGAATTAACATTGTGAAGATGACAATCCTACCAAAGGCAATATGTAGATTTAACGCAATTCCAATTAAAATCCCTACAGTGTTCTTCACAGACATAGAAAAAATGATCTCAAATTTCATATGGAAAGGCAGAAGGCCTCGCATATCCAAACATATCCTCGGCAAAAGAAATACCTCTGGTGGCATCACCATACCCGATATAAAGTTATACTACAAAGCCATAGTAATAAAAACAGCATGGTACTGGCATAAAAACAGGAGTATAGACCAATGGAATAGACTTGAGGACCCGGATTTTGGGCCAAGCAACTATAGCTACTTGATATTCGACAAAGGCCCAAACAATATAGACTGGAAAGAAGATAGCATCTTCAACAAATGGTGCTGGACAAACTGGATAACCACATGCAGGAAACTAAAACTTGATCCACACATTTCACCATGCACAACACTCAAATCCAAATGGATCAAAGACCTCAACATAAGACCAGAAACTCGAAAACTACTGGAAGAAAATTTAGGAAGTACCTTCCATGATATAGGAATGGAAAAAGACTTCCTGAATAAAACCCCAGTGGCTCAAGTTCTTAAACAGTCACTCAACCATTGGGATCATATGAAGCTGAAGAGTTTCTTTACAGACAAGCATATAATAAGCAAAGCCAATAGAATACCCACAGAATGGGAGAAAATATTTGCAGGTTATCCAACTGATAGAGGCCTTATCTCTAGAATTTACAAAGAACTCAAAAGTCTAAACAATAAGAAGACAAATACCCCACTCACAAAATGGGGCACAGAGTTAAACAGGCAATTCACAGAGGAAGAGATACAAATGGCAAACACACACCTAAGAAAATGTTCATCATCCCTAATCATCAGAGAAATGTAAATTAAAACAACTATGAGATTCCACCTTACCCCAATAAGGATGGCCAACATCAAAAGGTCAAATGAAAATAAATGCTGGCGAGGATGCGGAGAAGCAGGGACACTCATTCACTGTTGGTGGGAATGCAGGATGGTACAACCACTTTGGAAAGCAATATGGAGACTCCTGAAAAAGCTGACTATAGAAATACCAACAGACCCAGTTATACCATTACTGGGCATGTACCCTAAAACCTTCAAACCAAAAGCCAGAGAGATTTGCTCAACCATGTTTGTAGCAGCTCAATTTGTAATAGCTAAAAGCTGGAATCAACCCAGATGTCCATCATTAGAAGAATGGATAACAAAGACGTGGTATATCTACACAATGGAATTCTATACAGCAGTAAGAAAAAATGACATAAAGAAATTTGAGGAAAAATGGTTGAACCTGGAACAGATCATTCTCAGCGAACTTACCCAATCACAGAAAAAAAATCGACACATAGTCTCACTCATCTGCAACACCTAAACTGAATCTGCCCAAGATGCCTTACATACCCAGCAAGCACCTCATGGACTAGACAATAAGATGGATGGGAGGGCAGGGAGGTAATCAAAGGGTGGAAAACAGTAATCCGGACCCAAACGGCAATGGTACCATAAAATTCTACTTCCTAAAAGACAGACCAAATGGCTGAACCTTCACTAGACCCTTACAGGAAACACCTGAACCACAAGACACTGGAGAGGGTAGGATCAAGACTGACCTAAATCTCCTACATCTTCCCTCCATCCCTCTCCCCCTCTCCCCTCTATCTCTCTCCTCTCTAACTCTTGTATATTAGTTATCTTTTTCCTCAATTTCTTAATGGACACTGACCTGTAACCCCCACTTCCAGCTTGGGCCTACCATCCACAATGAGCTTTTGATCAGAGAAACCTACAAGGTTTCCCAAAACAATGACAGACTTCTGTCAGAGTACTTGATGACCTACCAAAGGCCAGTGATAAGACCCTATTACTGAAGACTCCATACGCAGCTGACACGTAAAATGGAATGACATGGCTGGAAGCCAGGAGAGAGTCAGTCCCCAGACAGTCAGCGTGTCTAGTGCCAGAAGGCGCTACATAGGCGACTGGGGGATATGACCAAGATCTGTCCAAGCAACACACTGTTTAACCTAATTAGCAACAAATAACCGGATGTGATGCCCACACAAGTGCAATAGTGGTACACAGCCATGGTGAGGAATCAATTGCTCTTCATTTGGCTAACTGATCCACTCAGTGGTACTAGACCCTTAGCTGGAGCTGGGAAACAAGTCAGAACCATACCCAAACACAAGCCCACTCTACAATATCAAGCTACCATCAATCACGGGGTATAAGAGGGCCTACACCTATCAAACTGTATATCAAAAAAGTAAGTGTTATCTCAATTTTCTGGGTGCTAACTTACTCGCCGTTGGAGAATCTGCTTCTCTTTTCCAGATAGATGCAGATCCTAAGAAGAGAGCTGCCCCAACATACCTCAAAAGAGGCCCAACTGAAACTAAGGACAACTGGCGAAATTAGCAAGGGTGATGTTTTCCTGTGAACTGGATACCAGCACAAAGGGGAAGGAGATCAACGCAGAGAAAAACCAACTCCTACCAAATCAGAGAGCCAAAGCCTCAGAGGCCCCCAACACCTCAGCACTGAAGCAGACCAAAAATGAACCCAACATGGCTCAGGGAAATCTTGTGGAAGAGGGGGCGGAAAGAATGTCAGAGTTACATGTTGGGTCATGATTTGCAGAGACATTTATCATACTAATAACTGGGGGCTAACTCTACAATGCACGACCCATTTTCATTAACAAGGAGGGTCTAATGGGAGGGGGTAGATCACAGATGAGCCTAAATAATGGTACCAAACTGCCTGTATTCACTGAAATGAAAACTAATAAATTAAATTAAAAAAAAAGAAGACAAATGTTTCACAATTTCAGGTGACAATAAAACTAAAAGTCAGTGGCAAAGGGAAACTTTTCCCTATGGCCAGAAATTTAGATGACAGTTCTCATTTTCTTGGAATGCAAAAAGAGATACCCCAGTAGAAGAGCAATGATGAATGGGTTGTTTGTTTCTCAGGGAAAGAATAAATATGGAAAATTAAGAAGGCTATTGGGAGAAATACATGTGTAGATTGATCACAAGGTGGACAGAGTACTACTTAAATGTTGAACAGATGGCATCTATTTTAGAAGAAGTTCTTAATTATTATTGCAAGTTATGCTTCCAGGAATGGTAGATGAGCTTGTTTCATAGTAAATCGGCCTACAAAGGACTCCTTTAAAAATTGGACAACACATGAGAAGAATGATATGTCATGGAAAATATCATAATCAGCTGAAAAATATTTGTATCTTTTCACATCTGTACTCTCCCTTCCCTTTGTTTTCAAATGAGAGTTTTATCTCAGTGGGACACATCCAGTTTGACACTGTGCATTCTAACTTTGCATCTCTTCAGGAATCTCAAGAGTCCATTGACAGTGTGTTGGGCAGTGAGAATCCATAGTCCTTTTGGCCAAACAGAAAGATATATCTCAGGGACTATTCTACAGTGCTCCTCAACTTCCAAATTAGCCAGCTTGGAGCTCCAAGTTGACTAAATTATAATCAAATGGATCCATTCTGTGCAGCAGCTTTTGAACAAGAGTGAAATTCTCTACAGTTCAGTCATGTAACCTCACCACTCACACTTATTTCAGTTTTGATTTACTGAAAAGTGGCTGTTGACTAAAATGAAAACAGAAGTTCACTTCAAAAATGAGCATAATAATGCATTTTCATCTTTCTTATACATGCATACTTGCTGTTACAAGCTTTAGTACCACTTCTGATCCAATTAAGATAATTCATCCATTTACTTACTAACAGCCTCAGTGATCTTAGAACCATTAACATTATAGCAATAAAATGCAGTAAAAAGGCATTGTTGTTTATTGTAATTTTAATGGACTTTAATTGGACTTGAACTGGAGAATTGGAGTTGAGTTTTGTGTTCTTATACAGATGCTGAAAGAGAAGAGAAAGCAGCTCAATACAATTTACCTCAGGATAATGTAAAAACACCTTTGTAGTGAGTTGAAAACCCTGTTTAAAACTGGAAACTGAAGATTGTTATACACATAGGAGGTGTTTGTAAAATGGGACGTTGAAGCCAAGATAAAGAGTCTCTTGTGTTTCAAATAAAGCGGTGTTTGCAGAAATGAAAAGCTAATTAATTCACATGGTAGCAGCCATGAAACCACTACTGACATAGTTTCACATTAGATAGCCCTTTAAAATATAGTCAGTCTTTGAGAAAGTGATGAATGAAGTACTATGGGAAAGCTAGTATGAGGACTATTTTTTTTGTGACAGTCATTTTTCAGTTGCTGAATAATACTCCACTGTCTAAAGGTACTACTATTTATTTAGCTACTAACCTACTAAAGTACATCTCAGTTGCTTCTAAATTAAGATCACTATGAAAAGCTGTTGTAACAATCATGTATGCATATTTGTGTGTTTATGAGATTTTGACACATGTGGGTAAATCCCAAGGAGAGCAGTTGATTGATCACATGGTAAATAGGTATTTACTCTCATTTAACCAAAAAAATAAAAAATAAAAAAAAACCTGTCAAACTGTCCTTCACAGTAGCAAAAGAACTCTGGATACCACCAGCCCTGTGCCAATGAACATACAGTTCTTGTCCCACATCCTCACCACTGTTTTGTGCCAGTGTTCTGGCTTCTGGCATTCTAGTGAGGGAATGGATGTTGTTATGCTTTTATTTATTTATTTATTTATTTTTGGTTATGTACATAGTTTATACAGTCATGTTGATATGACCGTTAGCCTCCTCTCTGTTTTCCCCCCTCCACAGGGTTCTGCCTTGTTGGGGAATATGGGTCATGTATTTTGGGGTTATCCATCAGTTATGGGTAAGAGGCAATGTCTCTGTGCATAATGGCCCAATGTGTGGTTCTAACATTCTTCCTGGCCCCTTTTCCACTAATTTCCGCGACCAATGCTGGGTTCATTTTCATTCTGCTTCAGTGATAAGGTGTTGGGAGTCTCTGTCTCTATATATTTGGTTTGACAGGAGTCAAGTGTTCTCTGCATCTATCTCTTTCCCCCTTGTGCTGTTACCAGGTTCACAAAGAAAGCAGCACTCTTGCTTATTTCCCCAGTTATTTTTAGTTTCAGTTGGTGCCCTTTTGAAGTGTGATGAGGTAGTTCTTTCCTTTTGATATGTGTCTATCTGAAAAAGAGAAGGAGATTCTTCAACAGAGAGTGCAGTTAGCGCCAGATAAATGGGATAAACATTGTTTTTTTTAAGAGATAATTTAATAGGTATAGGCCCTCTTGTAGCCCATGATTGGTGGGAGCTTGATAATGGAGAAAAGGTTCATTTTTTTATTTTTTTAATTTTTGGAAAGGGGGGAATTGGTATATTTGTATTTGTTTTTATGGAAGCTGTCAATAAAAAGGTTTTAAATTTAAAAAAAAAAAGTTGGACAAAAATCTGTTTTAAATATTGGAAAGAGGATAATGTCATTTTATGTAATCAAAACCTTTAAAACAATCTTATAGAGGACAACAGTATACTTAACATAACATTTTTACTTTGTCATTATATTTTTATAGAAACATTAGAGACATTAGTTTGAAAACTGAGCAGAGCTTTCACCAGACTCAAGACATTGGGACACAAATTGAAATTCAAGTTCCAAAGGAATAGGGGTCCTAGTATACATTCTGAATTTCTTTTGTGACCAGGAAAGGCTATGTTTCTGTTACAAAAGTAAATGGGGACTGCATATATGTACTCACCATCTAAAACCTAGCTCTAAATAAGATCAGTCCCAGATTAAGTTAAGAAGATTTGCTTCTGTCACAAATGTATACTCAATATCTATAGTGTAAGGAACTAAACTCTTCCAGCATGAATGAGCTACTCCTGCAGAATGTCACCTCCAAGCCCAGGCCTCCCACCCTGCCAAGCATACTTTTTTCTTTTGTAAATCTGTGTTCTTGTGGGTGATTATATAGCATAGATTCTTCAGTTGGTTGGATCATTTTGCATGGCTTATCTTCCTGGGACTGAGAAGTTCCATGAGAGAGAGAAAGAGCATGGGCATGCCAGGGCCTCCTGCCGCTATAAACAAACCTCAGTTGCATGTGTCACTTTGTGCACCTGGCTTTAGAACCTGGCCTATCAGGTTTTAAAAGCAAGCATCTTCACTGCTGAGCCACCTCTCCAGCCCTGAGTATGCATTCCTTATTAATTACACCTTTGAAGAAATAAACACACATACGTATACAATAAATTGATTCTCCACAAAGGTGTTAAAATATACAGTAGAGAAAAGACAGACTCCTTAAAAACTGGTACTGGGGAAAATCAACATCTGCACATAGCAGATTGAAACTAGACAAAACTATTTATTTTTGACTATGTGCTACAACAGTTCCTGACTAGCCTACAAAGCCCATGAACCCCCAATGCTTTTGAGTCTGTATGCAAATCCTAGTAGACAATTTATTTGCCCAAGACTATATATTAAAAAGTGACAGTTGAATGTGGTGGTGCACGCCTTTAATCCCAGCATTTGGGATGCAGAGGTAGGGGGATCGCCAAGAATTTGAGGTCTCCCTGAGACGACATAGTGAATTCCAGCTTAGCCTGGGCTAGAGAGAGACCCTATCTTGAAGAACTAAACAAAAAAAGTGGATAAACTTGGAGAATAATTTGTGGCTCCTGACTTGTTCATTATCTATACTTTTGTTGAGTATTTAATATTTGTCTGATATATGCAATAGATGCAAGTATGGGAGGATGGTCTATGCTTTATGATACAAAGTGTCCATTGCAGTCCTTCTCTGGATTTTTAATCACAATTCATATTTAGAAATAAAGTTTTCATCATCACTCATGGTGCACATACATGCATACATAGCTAACTACAGCACATATCTCACAAAAATAATACTCACCCTAACTATTTGCAATGCAGTTTTGTGATTTGATATTTCCTATTTGGTTTGGTTTACTCTATTTTTTGTTGTTGTTGTTGTTGAGGAAGTGTCTCACTCTGGCTCAGGCTGGCCTGGAATAAACTATGTAGTCTCAGTGTGGCCTCAAACTCATGGTGATCCTCTTACCTCTGCCTTCTGATTAAGGGTGTGCACTACCCCGCCCAGCTGTTTTACTCTATTGTATCGTGCGTGTGTGTGTGTGTGTGTGTGTGTGTGTGTGTGTATGTATTTTGAAGTGTCTGTAGATCCATTTCCTTAGGTATATCCCACCTTTATTTGAGACAGGGACTCTCAATGGCATGGAACATGTGAGTTAGATTGGCTGTGCAGTGATCTCTCATGATGTGCCTGTCTCCATCTCCACAGGGCTAGGATTACAAACACATGACACCATCCCAGATTTTTATGTGGAATCTAAGGCTTAAATTCAAGCCCACATGTTTGCAAGGCAAACACTTTACTGACTGAGCTATCTCCTCAGTCCCTATACTCTATTCAATTTAAAGTATTTTTTAAAAAAATATTTTATTTAATTGAGATAGAAACAGAGAGGGAGAAAGAAGGAGAGAGAGATGGGTGGAGTAGAAAATGGGCATGTCGGGGCCTCTATCCTTGCAAATGCACTCCAGACAGATGTGCACCTTGTGCATCTGACTTATGTGGGTCCTGGGGAATCAAATCTGGGTTCTTTGTCTTTGTAGGCAAGTGTCTTAACTCCATCCCTCTATTTAATTAAAAGCTTTTCAGATCTCAACCCATTGAACTGATACCAGGATCTATTTTATATGGGAAAGGTCATTTGCATTTTGACCAAAAGCGATCTATGTAATATTGGTAATGTATTCCTTAGTGCATATATTTATATCTTCAAGAACATATTTTGCATAAATGTGGAAGTGAGAAAACTAAAGATTCTATCCTATGCAAGTTTTTCTGAAACTTCAGTGTGGGTAGCAATTCCTGTAAGAACTTGTTAAAATGAAGTTTCAGAATCAGTAGATCTGAGATAGAGCCTGAGATTCTTACTCTGTTTCTGCTTTGCTCTCAGGTGATACTAATGCACTGACACCTGAACTTACATGCTCACTGCTGAGGATTCATAATGAAAAGGTATTAATGGGTCTGTTGAACTGGTAGGTGAGGCACTATAAGTTTCTTGAAAGGAAGCTCAACCTAGAAACTTTAGACAAAACAGCTACTATCATGATTATATTTTTCTCGATGTAGCCTGTAATACTTGAATTTGATGAAGATAATATTTATGTTTATAAAAACCCATAAACAAAAACCTATATAAATGATAATTTTCTTTGAAAAGAGTCTAGGAAATATTTGTGAGGGCCCCAGTAGCACTAGGACAGTACCCATGGACAACTAATGATAGTACTTAAAAGGGGGAAGGCTTTATGCTCTTCCATAGGTAATTAGAGTGGGTGAACATTTTTGACTTAGAACTGACTTGAGAGAAAAGGGTTATTACCCCTTAAAACTTCTATCAGTAGGGTATTGAGTTCAGGAAAAAACGCACAATGGCCAGAAGAAAACAATATGCAGGAGATAATGATATGTATTTCTCAGCTGTCTGGACTTAGATGAGACCTATCTTATGCCTTCACCAAGTGTCTGATTCCATCTGCATTCCAGCTACTGCATGGGATTGATTTAGGATTATTGCTCCCTTCATGCTTGATGAAGGGCTGGGCCACAGCACACTTCACATATGTAGTATGCATTCTGATCCACGTGGAACCACTATGAAGCAAGTATTACTCTTATTTCAGGATAATAAGACTGACCCTTCTAGCAATGAATCTGTTATAAGTGGCAGATTAATTCCTCTAGCTATTCAACCTAACGGTAATGTGAATTTTACCCATTTTATGTTCTAGCAGCAGGGATTTTTTTTTACACATCATTACCTTTCTTTCTTCTTGTTTCTGTTTTTTTTTTTTGTTGTTGTTGTTTGTTTTTTGTTTTTCGAGGTAAGGTCTCACACTAGCTCAGGCTGACCTGGAATTCACTATGTCGTCTCAGGGTGGCCTCAAACTCATGGCAATCCTCCTACCTCTTCCTCTGCTGGGATTAAAGGCGTGCACCACCATGCCTGACTCCATCATTACCTTTCTAAGCTCGCTATAGTCCCCCTTTGTATCATGTAGGATTGTCAAATATCAGTTTTTAAAATATTTTTAGTGGCAAACTTAGTCCATGGTCTTTAGGGAAAAGTGGAGCCAAGTGAATAAAGGACATCAAAATCAAAAAGCACACACATGAAGGAGCCATAGTATGACAAACCCAGGAGGAGGGATAGTTTCCAATGATCAGGTTTGATATCTATGAGTCCTATTCATGTTAGTAGAAAAACACTAGTAGCTTTCTATGGGCACAGATGCATAATGTAATCACATTTACATTTTTACAAAATTGGGCTGATACTGTATCTGTGGTTCTGCAAACCGTTTTCTTTATTGTTTTCTACAATGTACCATGAACATCTTTTCCATGCACATGGGTGAAAGTCCTGTACTAAAAGACAGAGAGCACTGGAGTTGGGTCAAAAGGCTGCTGGTAAGGACAGTGACACCTAAAGCAGAGTATCAGCTGAAGGTTAAAGCACAGGGCCTGGCAAGTATCTACCAGGGAAAGCAGGGCCAGCAACATTCTCCTCGCCAGAGAAGTCAGCATGGAAGGCCAAAGGCTTAAAGGTATGGTATATCGTGTAATCCCCTTGGACCCCTCCCTCCGCCCCGGACTCCTCGGACACCCCTTTGGCCCCTGGGGGCGAACGCATCCTGGGCCTCTCTCTGCATCCAGTGAAAACCTCCCATTTTCTGCTTTTTCCTGAGCTCCTCCTGAGCCCTTGACACATCTGCACAATCTCTCACCACCTCCTCACTGCTCAAGTGCCTGTCCTGTGAGTCCTCCTGAGAGTCCTTGGGGGAATCATCTGTCCCCCTGTCCGTTTTTCGTTTTGCTTTCCGGGGCACGTAATCTTCAGCAGGGCGCTTTTCGGCTGCCCTGGGCTCACTGGCTGGCTTGGCCTGGGACTCGGGCTTCCCCTCCCCTGGGGGCTTGCCCTCCCCTCCCGACTTCCCCCGACTGTCTGGCTCGCCCTGGTCCTTTGCTTGGCCCTGCTCGTCTGGCTCTCCCTCAGCCTCAGGCTTTCCCTGGCGCGCCGGCTTCCCTTCCTTATCCGCCTTCTTGTCTTCCTCCTCCGACTTTCCTTCATCTTCAGGCTCCACCTCATCTTCTGGCTTTCCCTCCTTTTCCAGTTTTCCTTCGTTTTCACTGAGGTGTTCTTCCATGTTGAGACTTCCCTCCTGTTCCTGTCCTGGGAGTCAAGGTGGGGGAACAGGAGACAAAGAGTAAACATGAGAGACTGAAACCCGCAGGGCTGCATCGCGGGTTCACCCGCCTTTGAACTTCGCGTTTGTGTGTTTGTTTGGCCAGGGGTCTCCTGAACTGCCCCGGCTTGGGGCGCCTTCTGTCTACCCCTTCCCCGCAGTGCCCCTCTCAGGTGAGAGCGCCGTGCCCTAACAGGCCTTGCCACCTCCACCGAGCTCCTTCAGGGTGGCAAGCCCTGACACCACATGGGGGAGGGGGGCTGTGCTACCAGCGGGAGCCCAAAGTTGTGCCAGGGTATCTGTCCACGCTGCTGCCGTCTACTGACCTGCAGGGAGGGATTCGGGGCAGCTTGCGCCTCCTTCTCAGTCCTCGCAGCACGCTGGGGAGAGCGGGCAAACCTGCAGGCAGGGCAGAGGGGCAGGAGCTGCGCACTCACTGGACGCGCAGGCACTGGGAACCTGTCCCGCATCGGGGCCCTGTCACCCAACCTTTCCTCTGCTGCCCCCCTCCCCCGCACCCCAGCCGCCATTTCTCTTCAAGCCTTGGACAACAAACCAGGATGCTTTCCGAACTACGTCTGGGTCCGTACTCCTCCCTCCTTCTCCGGTGCCAGTCTGCCCCACCCCCATCAATGCGTTTCACCGCAGCACCGCACCCCCCTCCAATTGCCTTCTATAAAACGGTTGAAGAGATGGAGGGATAGAGTAGGGAGCAGGATTTTAGTGGGATCTTTCTTCCCACCCTTCTCCCCATCTCGCCTGCCCCCGCCTGCTCCGCTCCCCTTACTCATCAGTCTCCCAGATCCTTCCCCTCCTCTCTCAAAGCTGCTGGTTCCAGATGCCATCCACCTCCACCCTGCCCAAGTCTGCAGCGGGGGCCCGCCTTCGCGCACTGACCTGAGGAGACCCGGGACAGGCCTGTGCCTCCTCGGGCTTACAGTAACCAGGATGAATCAAGGAGCAGGTACTGCGCGGGTGCAAGGTCCAGGAAGCGACCACAAGGCTGGCAGGCGCGGGGGCTGGTGCCCACGTGGGTGCCAAGCCAGTCACGTGAGCCAAGCGTCGCCCTAGCTAATCCCCCCTACACACTCTCCTTCCCACCCCTCATCTTGGAGGAACAGAGAAGCTACCGACTGTAGGGGGAATGAGGAAAAAGGAGAGCGGCAACAACAAGAAAAGGAGGAGGGAGAGGTCTCCTGACCCTAAATATTTTAACTGGCACAGCTCAGCATCCTCTTAAAGAATCGTCTTAGATGTGAATTCTTACCAGGTGTGGCAGGTCAGTCAGAGAGGATACCTGGCGTTGTTAATCACAGTCAGCTCCCAAACCCCACTTTTGAAAATAGTTGTGCCTAACTAGAGCGCCTGGGGATAGAGCCTGCCAGGAGGCTGAGCTGCCACTAGATGGGAAATGTTCTCAGGGAATATGTCTTCAGCTTCCTAGTGCCTCAGTTTACATGATCACCCTTAGAGGATAACATGTGGATTCCAAATCTATATCTCCAGTTTATTTCTTCCCCTAATATCAAGCCTGCCTGGCTGTGTCTTGGCATTACTGCCTGCGTAACCCTTGGGGACTTCAAAGTCTATGTACCCTGTGGCAGTCAGGTTCACATTGCTGGTAGAAATCACCCAGCCAAGATCAGCTTGTGGGAGAAAAAGAGGTTTATTTTGGCTTGCAGGCTCGAGGGGGAGGCTCCATGATGACAGGGAAAACGATGGCACGAGCAGAGGGTGGACATAACACCCTGGCCAGCATAAGTTGGACAATAGCAACAGGAGAGTGTGCCAAACACTGGCAAGTGGAAACTTGCTATAATACCCATAAGCCCGCTCCCAACAATACACTGCCTCCAGGAGGCATTAATTCTTAATTCTTCATCAGCTGGGAACGTAGCATTCAGAATACCTAAGTATATGGGGGACACCTGAATCAAAACCCACATTCTGCCCCTGGCCCCCATAAACTGATAACCACACATGATGTACAACACAATGCATTCAGTTTATCTTTAAAATCCCCATAGTTTTTATCAATTCTAATGATGTTCAAACATACCCATAGTCCAAGGTCTTTTAACTGAGCCATAATAACAAAAAATCCCCCCAACCCATAATGGCACAGAATAAACACTCATTCATAATGCAAAAGATGGCACTGGGCACAGCAAAGAAATATTCAACCAATACAAGATTTGAATAGGGCAAACATCAAACTCCGTACTTCCAAGTCCAACAACTCTAGTCAGTGATGAGTCTCCAAGTCCAATAATTCTAACCAGCAACAAGTCTCTTGAGTTCCAATTCCACCTCTCCAGCAACTCACAGTCCTGGAAAACTTCATTGGAGCCAGCAGCTCTCTTTGGCAGCCATCTTGTAGTCCTGGCATCTTCACTGCAACCCATGTTCATTCTCATGGCTACATCTGGTCTCCATGCAGGCAACCAGCAAACCTGCTTCACACTGCCCATGGCCATTTCCAAAACACAAGACCTTGTTGCAATCTCAATGACCCTTTCTTTCCTGCATTTCTTATATTCCACAATACCAGGTAAGGTGCTAATTTGTTAATCTAGTGGGGAATAGAGGACTTGGAAGAATAGGACATCCCTTTAGCATTTAGGGCCCTTTGAAAGATTGCATTCTTTCTGTTTTCTCAATGCAGGTCAGCTGGCCCGAGCTCAATGATTGTAGTCTCTGATACAATTCCAGCTGAATGGGCAGCAGTTTTGGCCAAAAGATTTCTTCCTGTGCTGTATTCCTCTTTACACACTAGTCTGTTTCTACACTCTGCAACCCTGCACAAGTTGTCAAGACACAGACAAAACAGCAACCCTCTCACATAAACTGCTTCTAGCCAAGTCCAGCAAAGCTCCTTTTCACCCTCATAAACCAAACCTTACAGTCTACATTTCTTACTGCATTCATGTCTTTCAACTCTGACCTGAATAGCCCATCAAGCTGTACTTACAATACTGCAAGGTGTTTCTTAGGCCAAGGTTTCAAATCCTTCCACATTCAAGCTCCCAAAGGCCAAAGCCACACAGTCAGGTGTCCAGCAGGAACCCCACTCCTCAGTACCAGCATCACTGTTGTAGGCAGGTTCACATTGCTGGTAGAAATCACCCAACCAAGAGCAGCTTGTGGAAACAGGAGGTTTCTTTTGGATTATAGGCTAGAGGGAGGAAACTCCATGATGGCAGGGGAAATTGATGGCATGAGTAGAGGGTAGACATCACCCCCTGGTCAACATAAGTTGGACAATAGCAACAGGAGAGTGTGCCAAACACTGCCAAGGAGAAACTGGCTATAACACCTGTAAGCCTGCCCCCAACAATACACTGCCTCCAGGAGGCGTTAATTCCCAAATCTCCATCAGCTTTTAACCTAACATTCAGAACACCTAAGTTTATGAGGGAACCTGAATCAAACCACCACATACCCCAAAACTATTTTCACCAAATTTCTTGCCATCTCCTTTGGCCTCTCTCCGTACATGCAACTTACTCTCCAACACTTGACCTTTTTTCACTGAAGGAAAATGTCAGATAATATAAAATGCATTAAAATATATCTTTAATATGGACCTCATGTGCAGTTTTATTATAACTGTTAACATGATTGACTCCTGCTTGTTCTTCTTTCCTTTCTTACTCTTCCCTTTCACTATCCTTTTTTCCTTGTTTCACATTTGTGAAATTGTTATCTTAGCTCAAAGAATTGGAAAAAAATGCAACGTTGTAGTTGCTACAGCCAGTGTAGTGTTATATTTTGTGGTATTGGCAAAACAAATGTTATATGCCTTGTTATTATTTCTTGATATTTTCCTAGTTTGAAAGCCTCAATATTCTTAGATACACAAATTAGTGTCTTTCACTAGGTGTGAATAATATTCAGCTATGATTTAATTTCCCCGCCTTTTCTATTTCTCTTATCCATGTTGAATATCCATTACATGTATGTTAGCATGCTGGGTGGGGTCTGAGAGGTTATTTTCCCATTTTTATCTTCTACTCTGCAAACAGAATAAACTCAACTAATCTAAATCTCCAAGTTCAGTGATTCTTTCTTCCATCCCCTCAGTCCTGTTGTTGTTTTCCTCTAATGAATTTTCCATTTCAGTTGCACTTCTTGGCTTCAGAAACTTGTCTATGATTTCTCTTTTTTTTCTGTCTCTCTCCTAATATTCTATATTTTGTGATATATTATGTACTTTCCTCTTGTCCTTTATCCATGAGTCCCTTTATCTTATTTTATCATATTAAAGACAGTTGATTTAAAGATCTTTTTTTTTGGTTTAATACAAGGATTTTTAAAATAATTTCTTTTCTTTTTATGCTTTAAGGTAAATTTTTATTTTTATTTTATTTTTATTTTTTAATATATCATTGAATATTCTTTATTGGCTATTAATATATAATTTATTTTTTAGAAAGGATGGCCTCATCATACTTCTACTAGAATCTGCCTATGGTCTCTTCTTTGCTGATTCTCTGTTTGGCTCCAGTGTAGTCTGTCCTATGCATCTTGTTTGCTATGCTGAATCCTGGTCTAGCCAGTACCACATAGAATTCCATACTATCAACACTATTTATTTAGATGATATTTGATACCTAGATTAATATGATTCTGGCTCTCCAAACCAAAGTTTTCAGTATCTTAGCAGTTATTTTTTATTAACTCATGTTCTCACACATTCACATTTTTCTCAAGGATTTCTTCTGCCTTGGCACTGTGGACTTATCAATGAATGACACTCTTTTTATTTCTCCTGATGCCAGTGTACCTGACATTATCTACTTTTGGTAAACACAGAGGTCTGCTCTGTGAGCTCTACCACCCTGGATGCCTGTCTTCACTTTCCTTCACACAGATATTGAGGCAGAGATTGTAGACATGAAGTCCCTGCATAGGGTCCAACTTTTGCCATGATGGAGAACAGAAAGAGAGACTCTCTAGTCTCATTTTTAACTTCCAACATTATATTTTTATAGCTTTTTGAAACACAATTTCAAAGTATTTTTGTTACATATCACTTTAATGAGTTTAAAATCTTTTCAATACAAAGTAAATCAGTACAGACCCTTTAAAAATGTTTTCCTAAAAAATGAAAAATCTTAAGCCAGACATGGTAGCACATGCCTTTAATTACAGCACTCAGGAGGCAGAGGTAGGAGGATCACTGTGAGTTTGAGGCCACCCTGAGAATACAGAGTGAATTCCAGGTCAGCCTGGGCCAGAGTGAGACCCTACCTCTAAAAACAACAACAACAAAAATCTTTTTTTGGAAGAAAATGCTTAGCTTAAAAGATACATGGGTACATGGTCTATTCACTGTACTTGAGAAGTCCCTTGAACTTAAAACTTTGTTAACTAAGATGTGTAACTTCCTCCTGTAACAAGAAAGCTAATCTCGTAGTTGGAAAACATAGAAATATTTAGTATAGTCATCTGAGTGAACTTGAAATACAAGGTGTGATTTATTTGAACTGCATGGAGGAACCTAGAACCCAACTAGAGCCCTGTGACAGTGCAACTGTTGCTTAAGGACTTATCCAGAAGGACAGAAGTTGTATGGGAGTATGTTGAAGACTCACAGCAGCCATGAATTACTCAACATTAACAGTTTCTCAAAATGAGCCACATATATTGTGACCATAGATTCCCAAGGTTTAGGAAAGGGATTAGAAGCTTAGAGCAAGTACCTTGGCATGAACAATACAAACATGTTCACAAGCTTCTGAAAGTTAAAAGATATGATTTGCCATTCATATATGATGCCTGTGCACTAAGTACATTAGGTTCCAGGACAGTGGAACAACAAAACATCAACAAATAAACTCAAGCTGCTTAGTCTTCCACCATTATCTTGAGTATTAAACCCAAGCCATGTTTGGCCACTTGCAGGGATGTCTTTTCTTCTTTATTAGTGTAAATATTTGCTGCTTGGAGCACAGCACGTTTGCTTGTTCAACTCCTTCCTCATCACAAGCTAAGTGCAGAGGAGTGTTGCCCTCAGAATATTTGGTATTTGTGAGTGTTTTGGAGTACAGAAGATATGAATGTTCTTCAAATTACCTCGCCAACGCCTGGTGTATTGTCATAGCCTCATAATTGTCCTTAGCATGGGAATTAGCCCCATTTTCTAGTGGTATGATAGCAATCTCATGCTTGTCTTTTCAGAGCTGGATAAAGGAGGGGAGTGCAATCATTTTGAATACAAGCATTCATTTCAATACCTTTCCCCAGAAGGCCTTTCATAATCTCTTCCTAGCCAACAGGAGCAGTAATATGAAAAGGAGATGAACCTATATCATTTTAATCTTTCCTTGGCATTCCCATATTTTCTATATTTCCAGCTGAACATGGTTAGTGCAATGAAGTTCTACTATTCTTGTCAGTCCTACTTGCCAGGGATTTATTTTCCAGGATGCTCTTCATCAACTCTTCCAGCCTCCCACTGTAGGCCAGGTTGCAGACTATTAGGTTTCACACACCTTACCATTTTGCTTTCCTAGGATTTCCATTGAAGTCAAACACCCACTATTCTGATTTTTAAAATAAGTCTTTTATAAAATTTATTGTCTCAGATAAAACCAGTAGCAATGAAAGAGTCCCACACTTAAAATTCTGGGCTGTTTAGAAATGTACACATGTATTCTTCCACATATTGACTTTACTGAACATTTTTTTTTTTTACTAAAATCTTTTCAATAGACAGAATAAAAGTTTCTGGTATTAAATTCTCTAATGCTTCCTATTAATAAAATACTATCCAATAAAAATTATCAGATATTTTACTAAAATATGAGCAAATCAACCCTGGGTGTGGTGGTTCATGCCTTTACTCCCAGTACTTGGGAGGTAGAGGTAGGAGGATTGCCGTGAGTTTGAGGCCACCCTGAGATTACATAGTGAATTCCCGGTTAGCCTGAGTTATAGTGAGACCCTATCTCAAAAGACAAAAAATAAATAAATAAAATATGAGCAAATCATTTCTTATACAGCAGCTACACAAACTGAGATATTCATCAGCAGTTTATAAAAATGCAAGATTTTAATGGTATTAGTTTTTATTTGTGTGTCACAACCTTGAAAAATGACCTAAAATTATGTCAGTAATGAGTGAATTCATGTAATTGGAAAGGCATGGCTATTAGAAGTTCTTTTTTAAAATTACTACTATTATTATTATTAACAACATACTCCATATGGATTCATCATGTGTTGGCACCATCTTTCCCTTCAACCTTGCTCCCATGCCATTGGGAACATTCCTCAGTGGGGTCACAGGTATTCCCTATGGGATGGGTTATGCACTGTAGAAACAGGAGTCAGTTATTTTGGAGGAAAGGGAATGTCCCTGGCCATAATGTCTCAACCTATGGCTCTTAGAATCTTTCTACTGCCTCTTCAAAAAATTCCCTGAGCCATGGTGGGTGAGTTTTAAGTCTACTTCAGTGATGAGCTCTTAGGAGCCTTTGAATCTTTGCTTTGGTAAGAGTTGAGTATCCTCAGGGTCTGTTTCTACTGGAATAGTGATCATGTTATCCTCAAAACTTCAAGCTTTTACTGAAACCTCTTTGAACTGTCTCTTTACATGGATTTCTCAAGTCTTCAGTGTTTCACTTGACAAAGATTTTGCCTTGAGTTTCATAAGCAGAAGCTGACACCAAACTAAGTTCCTTCCTACCAATGTACTAAGTTATGGCTTACTTGTGTCTCTTGTCCTTCCCTAGCTATTTCAAGATCTGCTTCCACACATATAGATTCTTAGCTATCCTTGGTTCCCTCTGTCATTTTATGTCCATTTATTTACTTACTTAATTATTTATCTTTATTTCATTTACTTGTTTCCTTTCTGAAACAGAGCCTCTCCCTATACCCCAAGCTTAGAACTTACTATGTATCTTAGGCTGGCTTTGAATTTCCAGCAACCTTTTTGAATTTTTGAGACAGGATCTTGTTAGGATGGTTGGGAATACTCATAGTCCTCCCACCTGCTTCCACCTGAGTGCTAATATAACAGATAAGCCAATCTCCTCATAAATACTAGCTAAAAATTGATTTCCATGATTTTCTACATGTAGGTAGGATTCTATGCACAGTATTTAATCTCTCTGCAACTGACTTATTTTAGTAGTATCCTCCAGGGAAATCCATTTTGATACAAGTCATATTTCTTTTCATTCTTATTGATTATCTGTATTCTAATTTACATATTTGTACACATAATATTTTCTTTATCCATCAATCTACTCATGGATTTCCCAGTTGTTGCTTTAGCTAAATATTTGTGAATAATGTTTCAATAAACATGGCAGTACAAGTGCTTCTTCCATGTAGTTTGAATTATGAATCATATGGCAATTAACATTTTAGTTTTTTGAAGAATTTCTATTGCAGTTACCTTCTTTTTTTAAAATATTTTTTGTTCATTATTTATTTATTTATTTGAGAGTGACAGACACAGAGAGAAAGACAGATAGAGGGAGAGAGAGAGAATGGGCAAGCCAGGGCTTCCAGCCACTGCAAACGAACTCCAGACGCGTGCGCCCCTTGTGCATCTGGCTAACGTGGGACCTGGGGAACCGAGCCTCGAACTGGGGTCCTTAGGCTTCACAGGCAAGCGCTTAACCGCTAAGCCATCTCTCCAGCCCGCAGTTACCTTCTTGTGGATGGGACAAGGCACCCAACCAGAGGCAGCTTATGAAAAGAAACCTCATTGCAGCTTACATTTTCAATGGGAAGTTTCATCATGGCCTAGCATCAGCAAGGTAGCAGGGGCAAGAATTATGAATACTAACATGAATACTAACAATTCCAGTGAGGAGGACTCTCAGTTGAATGGGGGCAGGGAGGAAGGAAATGATGGTACCAACACATGATGTGTCCATACAAAGTTTCTACTTCATAAAAAATTTCATTCCAAATTCCTATGTTAATTTATTCCCAGGTATTAAATGTGATGTGCTTTGATGCTATTGTGAATAGGATTGTCTTCCTGATTTCATATTGTATATGTTTGTTTTGGTATATTGGAAAGCTACTGATTTTTAAATGTTGCCATTATATTCTGCTGATTTTTAGAAATATTTTTAGTTCTCAGGGTTCAATCTTGGAGACTTTAGAGTCTCATGTATGGAATCATATCATTTCAAATAGGAAGAATTTATATTTGCCCAGTTAATTACTTTGGCTGCTGTATAGCTCTAGTTAAGACCTTGAACACTGCATCAAAGTAAAGAAAATATACAGCTTTGATTCATTCCTGATTTTAGGGTAAATTGCCACAATTTTCACCTTTTTAGGATAATGTTTAGCTACTTACATAGGCTTTGTAGTATATAGAGGGATGCTGTTCTGTTCCTTGTTTTCTCAGAGCGTTTACTTGACTTTGTCATTTTTTTTTCTGTATCTACTGAGGTCATGTGATTTTTATCCCTGAATATATTAATTTTCTCTGTAGCAATTATTATTTTGTTTTTATGGAACCAACCTTGCATGCTTGGAATGAAGCCTACATGATAATGGTGAATGAATTTTTGATATATATATTTGAATCTACTTTCCCATTTGTATTTTCCTGCAACTTCAAATGAACTCCAGGCTTCCTGTGTCACTTTGTACATACGGCTTTATGTAGAAACTGGGGATTCGAACCAGGGCGTGAAGTTTGTGTAAGGAGGCAACTTTAACTAGTGAGTCATTTCCCTAGTCCCAACCACATGTGTTTTCTGAGATTATTTTCATCTATGTTCTTTGAAGAGATTGGCCTATAATTTTCTTTTTTGTTCCCTTATACCACTTTGGTACCAAAGTAATGATATCATAAATTGTGTTACAACTTTCCTTTTATTTATTATTATTATTTACAGTATAATAAAATGTATTTTCCTAAGATGTTCATTATGGACCAGTAATGCATTTAAATACAATGCTTTAAAACATTATGCACAAAGAGCTTACAAATCACATTTAATAATAAAACATCTAGTTGCTTAATACAGGTTTTTATGATTATAATTTAATTTTCAAAACCAAACATGTAAGTATTAGATATATCACTTTATAGTAAAGGACATTTAAGTGTATTGCACAAACAAAAGGCAGACTTGCGTTATAAGAGGAGAAAGAAGACAATTATAATTAAGCCCAGAACTTAAAAGACAGTATTTAGACACTTCTGTTTAACTGAGGCCTAATTTTATAAAGAGCCTTGTCACTGAGTACTAGATTTTTATAAAAATAATTACCTGTATCAGCTGGTACCTCCTGCTTTGATAATTTGTGATCGATCTCTAGTAATTTCCTAAACCATTAATGTAGCTTTCAGATGGTCTGTGTGTTACATTTTCTTATAAATAAACTGAGGCCCTTTAACACTCAAACATGTCCAAGTAAAACTTGGTCCTAGAGCTTTATCCATGAACGTAGCGAGTATTTAGTGAGAACCTGCCTTCCCCTTGCCTCCAGAGCGCACTACTGAAAATGCAACTACTCAAGCCCCGGCTCTGAGTCCTGAGCCCTTAATTCATCCTTCAAGACAGCAGAGATCAAGGTTTTCTCTGTACGGAAAAATCTTTCTTTGGACCTTCATCAAAGGTATTTCTGAAGTGTTCACATTCATATAATATAACCTCCTCTCTGTCATTTGGCACTTAAGTCTATGTCATGTATTTTGTCTTCCCTTCCAGTTTTCTACAACCTATTCTTTTAGGTTCGTCCAGCCTGTGGACTTTCCTGCAGCTCGGTGCTGTTCCTTGTCACTGCTGTCCTTTGCTTTCTTGTCCTAGTTGGGCCATCTGGGCTTTCCCATCTTCCCTCCCCAGGCTTCTTATCCACAAGATGACTAGTAGTGACACTGCCTTTAAGGCCGGGTCCTCAGTGAGTTCTGCTCATCAGCACGTCCAGTCAGTGCTGCTTTGCTCAATGCCACGCGTACACTTCAGATCTCCTCTGCAACAACGTTCTTTCTGAATGCTGTTCAAAAAATCCTCAAAAAATGGTTTCTTGAGGATTTCTCTCATGTAAGTTCATATTAAAAGAATACATATCTCAATAAAAGATGTTTCTACTTTTGTCAATTCAATTATAAGCACTGAATTTTGCAAGATCACACTTAAACTATTTGGTGTAAAACATCAATTTATAGATACAATGGATAGATCTAAAAATTCACATTTTGGCTGCATGATGAGAAATTAAGATTTATAGGATATACTAAGGTTGAAACTTAAAAGAATCCCTAAACATTAAAAAACTAAGATTTTTCATTGAAGTGTCTATTAACTTCATCAGACTATATAGTAATCAAATTACGAGTTAGCAAGTAAGATAATATCAAGTCAATTGTCATCCATGACCCATAATCTTTTTATATTTTAACTCAAATACAAGTATGACAGTGAACTTTAACTTTCCAAATGTTCTGGCTAAGAATTAAATTAGTCAAGTCAGATAATCCATTTGCCACAAATGAACTCTCAATTGTTATGAGGTAGCAGTCATCAATTGTATCACCTTCTGTGGAGGTCGTGCCCTCCACTCATGAGGCTTCCCATTTCATATGAAAAATATGAACAACAATGTACAGAAGAGCCACCATTCATTGTTTCTCTGATTCTTGTTATTTTCATTGTATCTTAAATACCTGATTTCAATTGCACAGCAAAACAAACATCAATATTTATTCTAGTCAGTAACTGTGCTCCAAGTTGCATGTATTAATGACTTCCAACATGATCTCTAGGAATAATTCATAGTTCTGAACCATGCTTTAGAAAAACATTTCCAGAGTCTGAGCAGGATTTATTCCTAGTCCAGCTTTGGTAATAACTGCACTTGTTGCTGCAGGAACTTAAATTCTTCTGCTGCAAACTTTAAGGCTTCTGTAAAAGCTGTGCTTTCAGGAACACTGAGTACTTTGCAGGGCAGCCATTGGTCTGACGTGAGTGTGATCTTAAAGGACACCTTGGCCATGGTGGAGCTGCACTGATGCCCCACAGCCCAGGTCTTGAGCCAGCGGAGGGGCCTTATTCATTTTTTTTATTGATTTGAGAGCAATAGACAGAGAAAAAGGCAGATAGAAAGAGAGAGAGAATTGGCTCGCCAGGGCCTCCAGCCACTGCAAATGAACTCCAGATGCGTGCACCCCCTTATGCACCTGGCTAACGTGGGTCCTGGAGAATCAAGCCTTGAACCAGGGTCCTTAGGCTTCACAAGCAAGCACTTAACCACTAAGCCGTTTCTCCAGCCCTCCTTTAATTTTTATGGAACAATTTTAGGAACATTAATGTTAGCTCTCCTTTAAATGTCTGCTAGCATTCAGCAGATAATCTACCCATGAAGCACTTTTTCTTTTTTCCAGTTGGAAGACTTTGTTGTGGCTTCAGTCTCCTTGCTTGTAATATATCTACTTGGGTAGTTACGTCACTTTGGTTTCATTTTGGCATATTATATGTGTGAATAAATTTGTATATTCCATCTAGCTTTAGCATTTCTTGGAATAGATATTTATGAAGTATATGCCATGTGCCTGAATTTCATTTATATCTTTTGTTATGTCTCTTGTTTTCATCTATGGATCATACTGCTATGTCTTTTTATTAGAATACACAATCTTATTTATCTGTTCAAAGGACTATTTCTTTCATTGATGCTTCGCTCATTTTGTTCATTTCCCTACTTTTAAATTCTATTCTGAACATTATTATTTCCTTCCATTTCCTGAATTTGGAGTTGCCCCATTCTTGTTTCTAATATCTTCAGCTGTATCTTTAAGTTATATGTTTGTGATTCTGTGAGTTTTTATATAAAGGTAATAACATCTATAAATTTCATGAACTTTATCACACAGAGTCTAGTATATTGTATTTACACTTTTAATATATTATGTTTGTTCTGAAATTTTCCTTGTGATTTCCTTGACTATGTGTATTTATTGTACACTTGTGTCCTTTTCAATCTCTATGCTTGTACATTTTTTTATGGCTTCTCTTGACATTGAATTCTCATTTTATTACATTTTTATTAAATAGACAACAAGTTATCATTTCAATTTTATCCTTATTTATAACTTTCTTGTGGCCTAGGTTCTAGTTATCTTCTTTTTTTCTGGGATAAGGTATCAGACCAAAATCATCTGATGGCAGGAAAGTTTTTATCTGTGTATGTTTGTCTGTTTCTGTGCATTTGTATATCTCTCTCTTTCTATCTGCCTTTTTCTCTGTCTATTGCTCTCAAATCAATAAAAAAAAATGAATAAGGCCCCTCTGCTGTTCATTTGTATATGAGTGTGTGCACATGCATGACTGTGTAGGCATATGTGAAGGCTAGAGGACAATGTCATGCATCATCCTCAGGAATGTCACATACATTTTTGTTTTGATATTGGGTCTCTCTTTGGACTGGTGTTACCAGCTAGACTGACCACTGAGCTCTAGGAATCCTACTCAGTCTCCCTTCTCAATGCTGTGATGGAGGTGTTTTATTTGAGCCCTTGTTGCTGATCTCTATCTATTTCATCCCTGTTCATAGTATGCCATAATCATTTCCTTCTATTCTTGTCATGTTTTCTCTCCAACAAGAGGGTGTCTACCATCTGGCACTATGAGGTAAAATAAACTCATTCCTTCCCTAAATTTCTTGGGTTATAATTGTTAAAGGGATCACCATCATTATTTACCTATTCATTTATTTTTTTCAAGTTATTTTATTTTTTAAAATTTTATTTATTTATTTCTATTTTTTATTGTCAACTTACATAATTGTAAACAATATCCCGTGGTATGTCCCTTTCTACCCCCACATCTCCCTTTGAAACTCCACTCTCCAATATATCCCCTCCACTTGTCAATCAAGACAACTTCTCTGCATGGGGATCATAGAAAAGATGCCCAGAGGTCCAGGCCCAGCCCATTGATGTTTCAGGATTGTAAGAATGTGAGTACTTTTGATAGGAAAGGGCCTGAGGAAAGAATGCTGAAAGAAGCCTTTTCTTTCCAAGGTCAACATACAGAAAGACAGGAGTAAAGCTGCAAATGCATGGAAAGTAGAATCTAGGAGTTTGTGTAGGGACATTTAGAAGGAGCACCCATAGCATTCCCCTGAGTTCTCCCATGAAAGAAATTTAAAAGGGAAAATGGTGTTGACATAAGCAAGAATAGAAGAGAAATGAGTAGTAGTAGTAGTAGAATAGAAGAGAAATGAGTAGTAAAGAGTGTTATATCCTTGATTACTCCAAATTTAAAGAAATTACACAAGTAGCAAGCCTAGAGTTGGTGAGAACATGTTTATTTCCGGCTTACACATTTGATGGGAAATTTCATCATGGCACAAGAAGCTTACACACTTCCCATATCCATAGCAAAGATTGAACAGCAAGAGCTCAGATTTTTCCAAACACTCAGTAGACTAGACTCAAGAGCTTCCCAGTGATACACAGTGGGGACAAAGTAGGAAGCTTAATCAAAAATGCCTGAGGTGGTTTTGGGTTCTCTGCAAGAACAGTAGGTTGTCAAGTGAGGTCATCTGCAGTGAGTAGACCAGAACCTTGTTTCCAGGCCCCTCCCACCTCTCTGGTCTGAGTTGCCTGCCTTGGTCTGTGGGTGGGCATGCTGCAGTCTGAAGTGAGTAGGTCTGATCCCTGTTTCCTGGATCCTCCTATCCCCTGCTCTGGGTTTCCTGCACAGAGAGTGTGTAGGCTGGCACAGCAGTCTGGAGTGAGTAGTACAGAACCCTCCTCCCTGGCTCCTCCCAGTTCCCTGGTACAACTTCCCTGAGTAGCCTGTGTGCTGCAGAGTGAGGCACAGAGCAAGTAGGCCAGATCCCTATTCCCTTGCTCCTCTCAGTCCCATGGTCCTGGTAGGTCGCATTGTGCCTTGCTTAGGGAGGCCTCTGTGTGAGCTATGGAATCAGGACTTTTGCTCTGGTATCCTGACTAGCCACTGTCTACCAACATCCCTGTTCACCTGAGTTAGAGGGTGCATGAGCCAAAGAACAAAAGATTGCTCCTCCACAATAAAATAGTCTTCCTAAAATGGGTAGCCAACAATGCAAAAATACCACCCAAATTCAGAAAACTCAGAGATCTCCTCCATGAATGCCTAGTCCTACAATGGAAGCCTGCAATGAAATCATAGAGAAATTCATTCCCAAAATGACAATACAAGAACCAATGAGACCATGATTAAAAACCAACCAACAAACAAACAAAAAACATTGAAATGAAAGAAAACCATCAAAGAACCAGCTATTGAATCAATGAAATGGAAGAGAATTGTCTCCTAGAATGCTCAGCTTTTAATGGGAGGCTTAACTAGATTAAAGAAAACATTAGAACCCTCCAAAGGATATGAGTAAATTAAAGGTAAGTCAAGAAATGGAAGATCTAGGCCCAGAAAGCCAAGCGCCATATGTTCTCTCTCATGTGGATACTAGCTACAGATGATTGGGCCTCTTCATGAGAATGAAAATACTTAGTAGCAGAGGCCAGTAAATTAAAAAGGAAACATAAAGGGAAGAGAAAGGAAGGGAGGAGGGTACTTAATAGGTTGATATTGTATATATGTAAGTACAATGATTGTGATGTGGAGGAAATATGATGGAGAATGGAATTTCAAATGGGAAAGTGTGGGGGGTGGGGAGGGAGGGAATTACCATGGGATTTTTTTTATAATTATGGAAAATGCTAATAAAAATTAAAAAAAATAAAAAAATAAATAAAAATAAATAAATAAAAAAATAAGATTAAAAAAAAAAGAAATGGAAGATCTCAACAACTAGTTGATTGAGCTTAATGAAGACTTCATCAAATGCAAGAATGAGCTCCAGGAAGCATCAAGAAAATCTGAACTCAAATTCTTAAAGAGGAGGACATGATGCAAAATAACAGAGCAGAAAGCAAATATCAAATAGAAATTATAAAAAAAAAAACAACTGTCTACAACATCTCACAAACAGAGTTACTCATGTCGAAGACAGAGCCTCTGACCTTGAAGACAAGGCAGAAGAATTTGATCAGGAGACCAAAGACTTCGCTAAGTTCAAAAAATCATGTGAATAGAATACAAGGGAACTGTGGGACACCCTAAAAGGACCAAACATCGAGATCATGGGTATACCAGAAGGAGTGGAAATCCAGGCCAGAGGCATAGAGAACATATTCAACAAAATTATTGAAGAAAATTTTCCAAATTCTCAAAAGATAGGCCCATCCAGATACAAGAAGCCCACAGAACACCAAACAGACAGGACCAAAGGAGAAGCTCTCTCTTTCCTTCAGGGCAGGTTATGGTGTATGTATACTTGGTTGGATTTACCATTTTGAAATAACCCTGTATTTGGGGGTAAAATATTGTTGCCTTTGATATCTATATCTATATCTCTCTATATATCTCCTTTGTTTTTTGCTTCCATCATTACTGGGGGCAGGGTGTGATCCAGATACAGGTTGCCCTGGAACCCAATTTAGATCAGAATACTCTACCTCACAGCTGACAGGATTAAGGGTATAGAACAACACACACCCTTAGGGATTTTGGCTTTATACTACTATCTGTTTGTTTTAATCCCCCAAATTGCATACTTTATGCTGGTTTTTATTGATTGTGTATGTTACTCTTGGTTGAAGTTTAGAATTTGCCAGTAAATTGTTCCACCCAGTCCACTAGAATACATGCTTTGCAAGCAAACTTAACACCTAGGATTACTTCTGTGGCCTGACTGGGGGACAAGAGCTACACCTGACACCTTGAACTCATATCCTGAGGGTATATAGAAGTGGATTTCCACATCTGGGAACACTACAGATAAGTAGAAAACCCAAGCATCAAATCAGTTCAGGATGCAAAAGTCACTACAATATAATACAAAAAACTGAAAGAATCAAGACAATACAGTCCCACCCAAAAATATACATCCATCAGAAATGATGAAAAATTAGACGTTTAAATTTTTATTTATTTATTTATTTGAGAGTGACAGACACAGAGAGAAGGACAGATAGAGGGAGAGAGAGAGAATGGGCGCGCCAGGGCTTCCAGCCTCTGCAAACGAACTCCAGACGCGTGCGCCCCCTTGTGCATCTGGCTAACGTGGGACCTGGGGAACTGAGCCTCGAACCGGGGTCCTTAGGCTTCACAAGCAAGCGTTTAACCGCTAAGCCATCTCTCCAGCCCGAAAAATTAGACATTTAGATGAAATGTCTGACAAAGATTTCAAGAAAATTATAGTATTTATGCTCAAAGCAATCAGAGAAGAAATGAAGGGAATCAAAGAAGAAAACAAAGGAATTAAAGAAGAAAACAAACTTCTGAAAGAGAACACAGGAAACCAGCTTAATGCAATAAAGAGGTCATTATAAGACATGAGTAAGGAAATAGAAATACTGAAGAAAAACCAGACTGAGGAATACAGTCAATGAAATAAAAAACTCTGTGGAAAGTCTCTCTAGTAGAATGGATGAAGGAGAGAAAAGAATATCTAAATTAGAAGACCAGGTGGCAGACCTAACACAGTCCAACAAAGAGAAAGACAAGCTAATAGTAAGATATGACTGGGAATTTCAAGATATCTGGGACACTATGAAAAGATCAAATATAAGAATTCAGGGTATAACAGAAGGAGAAGAATTTCAATCTAGTGGCTTAGCAGGTGTTTTCAACAAAATCAAAGTAGAAAAATTTCCTCAAATTGGGAAAGAAATGCCAATGCAGATACGAGAAGCTTTTAGAACACCAAACAGACAAAATCTGGAAAGAACCTCTCTTCGCTGTGTTATAATTAAACTAAAAAACACACAAACAAAAGAAAATATATTGAAAGCATTTAGAGAGAAGAAGCAAGCCACCTACAAAGGCAAGCCCATCAGAATAACTGCAGATTACTCAACACAAACTTTTTTTTTTTAAATTTTTATATATTTATTTGAGAGTGACAGACACAGAGAGAAAGACAGATGGAGGGAGAGAGAGAATGGGCGAGCGCCAGGGCTTCCAGCCTCTGCAAACGAACTCCAGATGCGTGCACCCCCCTGTGCATCTGGCTAACGTGGGACCTGGGGAACCGAGCCTTGAACCGGGTCCTTAGGCTTCACAGGCAAGCACTTAACCGCTAAGCCATCTCTCCAGCCCTCAACACAAACTTTAAAAGCCAGAAGGGCTTGGAATGATGTATTCCAAGTTCTGAAAGATAACAATTATCAACCAAGATTATTTTATCCTGCAAAGCTAACTATCCAAATTGATGGAGAAATGAGGTCATTCCACAGCAAAAACAGGCTAAAGGAATTTATGACAACTAAACCAGCTCTACAGAAAATACTTGAAGGAATTCTTAATCCTACAGAAAAGGAAAAAACACACATGAGAAAACAGGAAAAAATAAACCAAAATCAAATAACAGTTAAAAGAAATGAGTAAAGAGAAAACAGGAAACAGTACAAATAAAGAAGAATGGTGAGAATAAATGCTATTTGATGCCTCCAGGAAACTCATCTCTCAATACAAGATAGACACTGCCTTAGGGTAAAAGGATTGAAAAAATGGTATTTCAAGCAAATGGGCCTAGGAAACAAGCAGAGGTTGCTATATTAATATATTACAGGATAGACTTAAAACCAACATTAGTGAGGAAAGATAAAGAAGTTCATTTCATACTGATGAAAGAAACACTCCAGCACGAGGAAATTACAATGCTAAACATATATGCACCTAACATGGGGGCTCCCAGTTTCACCAAACAAACAGTATTAGGTGTAAGGTCACAGATAACATCAAACACAATTGTAGTGGGAGACTTCAATACCCCAATCTCATCAATTAACAGGTCATCCCAGCAAAAAATAAACAGAGAGACATCTGAATACAATAATGTCATGGAACAAATGGACCTAATAGATATCTACAGAACCTTCCATACAAGTGATGCAAAATATACATTTTTCTCAGCAACACATGGGACATTCTCTAAAATAGACCACATGATAGGACACAAAGCAGTCTCCATAAATATAGGAAAATTGAAATAAGTCCTTGTACTCTATCTGACCACAATACGATGAAACTGCAAATCAGCAACAAGAAAAGGTACAGAGCATGCAGAAATTTATGAAGACTAAACAGTATATGATTGAATGATCAATAGGTCATTGAAGAAATCAAAAAGGAAATAAATAAACTCATAGAATCAAATGATGATGATAATGCAATATACCAAAAAACTTTAGAACAAAATGAAGGCAGTTCTAAGAGGGAAATTTATAGCTCTAAGTGCCTATATTAAGAAATTAAAGAATTAACAAATAAACACTTTAATGCTTCCCCTTAAGGCCTTTGCAAAAGAAGAAGAAGGCAAACAAAAAATAAGAAGAAGAGAAGACATCATACAGATTAGGGCAGAAATTAATGAAATAGAAACAAACAAACAAAAAAAACCCAAAGAATCAATGAAAAAAAGAGTTGGTTCTTAGAAACGATAAACAATATTGATAAACCCTTAGCAAATTTGACCAGAAGAAATGGAGAATAGAAATAAATAATTAGAGAAGAAAAAGGCACCATTACAACAGATACCAAAGACATTCAGACAATTATAAGGACATACTGTAAGAATATATATCTGTAAGTTGGAAAATCTGAAAGAAATGGATGATGTCCTTGATTCATATGATCTACCAAAATTAAATCAAGATGAGATAAATTATTTAAATAGATCTATACAGAGATCCAAGCAGTTTTTTAAAAATCTCTCAACTAAAAATCCCAGGCCCAGATGGTTTCACTGGTGAGTTTCACCAGACCTTCATGGAAGAACTAACACCAATGCTTCTCAAACTTTTCCATAAAACAGAAAAGGAAGCAATTATACCCATATCCTTCTATGAAGCCAACATCATCCTCATACCAAAACCAGCCCAAGATAGAACAAAAAAAAAAAAAAAATTACAGGCTAGGGCTGGAGAGATGGCTTAGTGGTTAAGTGCTTGCCTGTAAAGCCTAAGGACTCTGGTTCAAGGCTTGATTCTCCATGACCCACATTAGCCAGATGCACAAGGGGGGTGCGTGTTTGGAGTTCGTTTGCAGTAGCTGGAAGCCCTGACATGCCCATTCTTTCTCTCTCTCCCTATCTGACTCTTTTTTTTTCTCTCTCTCCCAAATAAATAAATAAAAACGAACAAAAAATATTTAAAAAAAATTACAGGCCAATCTCCCTCATGAACATTGATTCAGAAATTCTGAACAAAATATTTACAAAAAGAATACAAGAATATATGAAAAAGATTATTCACCCCGTCCAATTTGTCCTTATACAAGGAATGCAGGGACAGTTCAACATATGCAAATCAATAAATGTAATACATCGTATAAATGGTCTCGAGGACAAAAAAACACATGATCATCTCAATAGATGCAGAAAAGGCGTTTGGCAAAATCCAACATCCTTTCATGGTAATAGTATTACAGAAATTGGTATTAGAAGGAACATATCTCAACATAATAAAAGCTATTTATGACAACCCTAAAGCCAACATAATACTAACTAGTGAAAATCTCAAAGCTTTTCCAATAAATTTGGGAACAAAACAAGGATGGCCACTGTCCCCATTTTTATTTAATATAGTACTGGATGTCTTAGCTATAGCAATAAGGCAAGAGACACTCATAAAGGGGATATAAATTGGAAAGGAAGAGATCAAATTATCACTATTTGCAGATGAAATGATCCTATTCATAAAAGAACCTAAAATGTCTACCAGCAAACTGTTAGAGTTGATACACTTTTAGCAATATAGCAGGGTATGAAATAAATACACAGAAATCATTAGCTTTCCTATATACTAACAACAAACATGTGGAGAATGAATTCAGGGAATCTCTCCCATTCACAATTGCCTCAAAAAAAATAAGGTACCTTGGAATAAACTTATCTAAGGAAGTGAAGGATCTCTACAATGAAAACTTTAAAACACTCAAGCAAGAAATTTCAGAAGACACAAAGAAATGGAAAGACATCCCATGTATTGTATTGGAAGAATTAATATAGTGAAAATGTCAATCTTATGAAAAGGAATCTACACATTTAATGCAATTTTCATTAAAATTCCCATGGAATTCTTCACAGGAATAGAGAAAACATTCCAAAAATTCATTTGGAAGCACAAAAATCCTCAAAGAGCCGAAACAACGAAAAAGGCCGGTGGTATCACCATACCTGATTTTAAGCTATATTACAAAGCCATAGTAACAAAAAAACAGCATGATATTGTCACAAAGACAGACATGTAGATCAATGTAACAGAATAGAGGACCCAGATATTAATCCAGGCAGCTACAGTCATCTTATTTTTCACAAAAGTGCCAAAAATATTCATTGGAGAAAAGACAGCCTCTTCAACAAGTGGTGCTGGGAAAAGTGAATATCTATATGTAGAAAGATGAAAATAGATCCTTGTCTTTCTCCATGCACAAGAATCAAATGGATGTGGATTAGGAACCTTAATATCAGACCCAAAACTCTGAAATTGTTAGAGAAAAACTTAGGGGAAACCCTTCAACATATTGGCATAGGTAATGACTTTCTGAATATACCCCAATTGCTCAGAAAATAATACCACTAATCAACCACTGGGATCTTATGAAATTACAAAGCTTTTGTACATCAAAGACATTGTGAATAGAGCAAAGAGACAAACTTCAGAATGGGAGAAAATCTTTGCCAACTACACATCTGACAAATGATTAATATCCAGAATATACAAAGAACTCAAAAAACTGAACAATAAGAAATCAAACAACCAAATCAACAAATGAGCTATGGAACTAAATAGAGAGTTCTCATCAGAAGAAATACAGATGGCATATAAACATCAAATAAAGTGTTCTACATATTTAGCCATCAGGGAAATGCAAACATAAAACTATCTTGAGATTCCATCTCTCTCCCATCAGAATGGCTACCATCAAGAAAACAAATGACAGTAAGTGTTGGTGAGGATGTGGTAAAAGGAGGACCCTTCTGCACTCTTAGTGGGAATGTAATATGGAACAACCATTGTAGAAATCCGTGGGGAGGTTCTTGAGACAGCAAAAAATAGATTTGCTATATGATCCAGCTATAGCACTCCTAGGCATATATACTAATGACTCTTCTCACTACCTCAGACATGTTTATTGTTTCTCTACCCACAATAGCTATGAAATAGAACCAGCCTAGATGTCCTTCCACATATGAATGGATAATAAAGATGTTGTACATCTACACAATGGAATTCTATTCAGCAGTAAAGAAAAATGAAATTATGAAATTGACAGGGGAATGGATAGATCTGGAAAGAATTATACTAAATGAGATAACCCTGGCCCAGAATGCCAAACATCGTATGTTCTCTCTTACAGGTGGATCCTAGATACAAATGTATATACTTGTGTGTGATCTGGAACCAAAAAAACTGTAGCAGAGACCCATAAGCTCAAAAAAGGCTATATGGGAAGGGAGGAGCAGGAAGGTCTTAAGGGGATGGTATTGTATACATGTAAATAGAATAACAGATTACAGGGAAGGAAAAGGCATAAACAAGGTCAGGGGAAGAGATAGTATAAAATAAAGTCGGGGGAGGGTCAATAAAAATTCAAGATATTCAGAATATAACATACAAAAAAATCTACATCCACAAGCCATAGATGTCTACTAGAAAATTTTGAGTGCCAGGGATGGGATATATTCCAGTGATTTGTTGGCCAGGGAGGTCCCTGTTACCTCCAAAACAGGCTATTGCCAAGGCCCTTGGTTTCCCATGAAAAAGATATGGTAAGACCCTATTGCTGAAGATTTCACATGCCTGAACAGCAAAGTCACTGAGAAAACAAGCTGGTGTTGAGCAGAAAACCTCCCTGTAGTCCAGCCACCTGAAAATTGTAAAAAGCTGCACTGTATGCAGCCCTATGGGCGACAGAAGTCATCAGCAGTGAAAACAGTGAACACTGGTATCCTCACGTTTGGCCAGACAGGCCAAATGACTGAAAGAGTGCATTAGTGGCATGTCTGCTCTGGGGGAAACTAACTGCTCTCTAATTGGACTGAAGTCCCACTCTGTGGGAGGGAATATATGCCTTGTACTGAAAGCCTAATCAAAAGCTTATAGAAGTAGAGGTTATGAACCTTAGGGTATTAAGCCTACTCTTGTCTGGATAAATGCATATATTACTCTCTCCAGATTGCCATGAAAGCACTATATTTAATGTTCATACTCATATGTTAATGCTACTCTCACTTGTGGTTAGAGAAGCTTCTCTTTTTAGATGGCTATGACCACTGGGATGGCCCAAAAGGCAACATAGTGCTGAGAAGAAGGGACAGAGGAGTGCCCAGCACTGAAACACATCACACCTTCCAAGGATCAGGGTCCATTGTGGAAGAGGTGGTGGGAAGAATGTAAAAGCCAAATTAAGTGTACCACGTCTTATGTGGAACTGTCCAGACAGAATTTGGCTGTGATATCCAAGACCTCATATTGCCTAGCAACAACCACACAAGACCTTCATAATAGGAGAAAAAGATCATGACATCAAATTAAAAGAGACACTAATGGGGAAAGGGAGGGGATATGATAGTGAACAGAGTTATGAGGGGGAAAATGGGGAGGGGGAGGAAAATACCATGGTTTGTTGTCTATAAGTATAGAAGTTGTCAATATATATCTGTTTAAAAAAGGTTGAAAATGATATTCTAAGTAAATGGAAGTAAAAAAAAAAAACAAGAGGATGTTGCTATATTAACATCTGATAAAATAAACTTCAAACCAAAACTAATCAATAAGGACAAATAAGACCACTTTGTACTCATCAAAGGAATGATACAGCATGAGCACATAACAATCATAAAATATGTGCCAAACACAGGTGCACCACAGTTTATACAAAAAAATCTGCTCGACAATAAAACAGAAATAAACACCAACACCATCATAGTTAGAAACTTCAAAACTCCCCTATTATTTATAGACAGGTCATGCAGGCAGAAAATCAATAGGGAAATAATAGAGCTCAACAACATTATAGATCAACTAGGCCTAGCAGATAGTTACATAACTTTTCACCCCAACTCAACAGAATATGCATTTCACTCAGAAACCCATGGAATCTTATAAGAAATTGACCATATATTAGGCCATAAGACGTGCTTTCATAAAGTCAGGGAAATTGAAGTAACTTCCTGCATCATGTCAGATCACAGAGTTTTAAAGCTAGAAATTCCTTAGAGGGAACACCTGAACCACAAGACACTGGAGAGGGTATGATGAAGACTGACCTTAATCTTCTACAGCCTCTTTCTCCTCTCTCTCTCTCTCTCTTCTCTATAACTCTTTTATATTAGTTATCTTTTATTTTCCTTTACTTAGAGGGTACTGACCTGTAACTCCCAGTACCAGCATGTGGCTATCATACATAATGAGCTTTTGATCAGAGAGACCTACAAGGTTTCCTAAAAGAAAGACAGATTTCTGTCAGAGTACATGATGACCCACCAAAGGTTAGTGGTAAGACCCTACTGCTGAAGATACCTTATACAGTTGACACATAAAATGGAATGGCATGGATGGGAGCAAGAAGAGAGTCAGTTCCCAGACAGTCAGTGCATCTAGTGCCAGAAGGAGGTACATGGGCGACTGGGGTGAAAATGATCAATATCTGTCCAAGCAACTCATGGTCTAACCTACTTAGCAGCAAATAACCTGTTGTGATGCTCACACAAGTGCAATAGTGGCGCAAAGCCATGGTGGGATACCAGTTGCTCTTGATTCAGCTAACTGATCCCTTCAGTGGTACGGTACCTATAGCTGGAGCTGGGAAACAAGTCAGAACCATATCCAAACATAAGCCTGCTCTCCATTATCAAGCTACCTCCAATCGTGGGCTACAATAGGGCCTACACCTATTAAATTATCTATAAAAAAGTAAGAGTTATCTCATTTTTATGGTGCTAACTTACTCTCTTCTGCTCCTCTTTTTCAGATAGATGTAGATCCTAAGGAGAGAGCCACCCCATCATACCTCAAAAGGGCCCAGGCTGAAACTAAGAACAATTGGCAAAACAAGCAAGGGTGCTATTTTCTTGGTGAACCAGGTACCATCACAAGGGTGAAGAAGATCAACACAGAGAAAAATCAACTCCTACCAAATTAGATATCCAGAGATCCTGAGGCCCCCAACACTGCATCACTGAAGCAGACCAAAAATTAACACAACATGGCCCAGGGAAATTTTGTGGAAGAGGGGGCAGAAAGAATGTCAGAGCCACATGGTGAGTCATGATATGCAGACACTTATCCTACCCATAACTGTGGGCTAACTCCAGAATGCATGACCCCTATACCTCAACAAGGAGGGGCCAAGGGAGGGGGTAGGTAATGGATGAGCCTAGTAATGGTACCAAATTGACTGCATTCACTTCATACAGAACTAATTAATAAAAAGAGCAGTTCTTAATAAAAATAATAATAAAGCTAGAAATTAACAACAAGAGACACATCAAGAACTCCACCAGCTCCTAGAGACTAAGCAACACACTTTTAAACAATGAATGGGTCATGGAAGAAATAAGAAAAAGAAATTGTAAAATTTTTAGAATTGAATGATAATGAAAACAGAACCTACCAGACTTATGGGACATTATGAAGGCAGTCCTATGGAGAAAATTCATGGCCCTAAATGACTTCAATACACAGGCAGAGAGATCCCAAAATAATTACTTGACTGTCCACCTAAAGGCACTGGAAAAAACCACAAAAATTCAACCCAAAGATCTCCAGATGGAAAGAAATAATAAAGTTTAGAGCAGAAATTAGTGAATTGGAAACTAACAATTTTAAAAAAATGAATCGAAGAGAGGAACTTTGAAAAAAAATAAACAAGATTGACAATCCCCTGGCCAAGGCCAAGTTGATGAAGCAAAAAACAAACAAACAACAAAAAAGAGAAGTCTCAAATTAACAAAATAAGAAATGAAAAAGTAGAGATGACAACTGACATCAATGAAATTGGAAGAATCACCAGGGCATACTTCCAAAATCTCTACTCAACAAAATTAAAAACTTGGGAAGAAATGGATCAATTCCTAGACACATACCACCTACAAAACTAAATTCATAGCAAATTGCTCTCCTAAACAAAGTTATCACATCCATGGAGATTGAAAAGATAAACAAAACCCTCCCCCAAACGAAAAGTCCAGGACCAGATGGTTTCTAGGCTGAATTCTATCAAACCGTCATCGAAGAACTGAAACTGATTTTTCTCAAACTGTTCCCCATAAACAGCGACCAGGGAATCCTCCCTGACTACTTTTATGAAGCTAGCATCACCCTAATACCAAAACCAGACACAGATTCAACAATGAAAGAAAACTACAGGCCTACATCCCTAATGAACTTAGATGTAAAGATCCTGAACAAAATCCTTTCAAACAAAATTCAAAAACACATCAAAAGCATTATCCACATTAATCAAGTAGGCTTGATCACAGGGATGCAGTTTAACATATGGAATTCAGTCAACATAATACACCACAAATTGGAAAGGAAGAAGTCAAGTTAGCCCTATTTGCAGATGACATGATCCTCTATGTAAGTGACCTGAAAGTCTCCATCTCAAAGCTTCTAAAGGTGATAAATTCCTTTAGCAAAATATCAGGAAGCAAAATCAGTGCACAAAAATCTGTAGCTTTTCTATATGCAAAGGACAAATATATAGAGAAAGAAATCAGTGAGGCTGTCCCATTTTCAATAGCAACAAATTAAATACCTTTGAATAACACTAGCCAAGGATATGAAAGACCTATACAATGAAAGCATAAAATCACTCAAGAAAGTACTAGAGCAGGACTTGAGAAGGTGGAAAGTTCTCCCATGCCCCTGGATAGGTAGAATTAACACTGTGAAAATTGCTGTAGCAGACAGCTTCAGGTTTGCTGAGATGAACTTCCAGGCCAGGTACAGTTATGGAGGAAGGGATATTTATGGAAGTGTATAGATCCAGAGGAAACTCCATAATGGCAGAAGGATCTGACCTGCTTTCACAGGACCAAACATAGAGAGAGAAGCACAAGCCTAAAAGCCAATAGCCACTCAGCACAGAACACTTCAGGAACTACAGTTAGGCACACTTTGCATATCTTTAGATTGAAATCTCAAATCCACCACACATTAAGATCTGCCCAGTAATACCACTTCAAGCCAGGTGGCTGCAGTTGTAAACTACAAACTAATAAAACACTGAATATATTGGGGGGGCATCTACTCAAACTACCACAATGGCAACTCTACCAAAAGCAATATACAGATTTAGTGCAATATCAATAAAAATACCAGCAACAATCCTCAGAGATTAAAAAAGGATCTAAACATTCATATAAAATAGCACAAGGCCTCAGATATCCAAACATATTCCCAGAAAAAATAACAAAGGAAAACAAAACATAAGAAAACAAACAAACAAACAGAAAACCATCATACCTAATATAAAGCTATATTACAAAGCCATAATGACAAAAACAGCATGGTACTTGTTGCAGTCAGGTTTGCATTGCTGGAAGAAATCACCCAACCAAGAGCAGCTTGTGGAATAAAAGAGTTTTATTTTGGATTACAGTCTGGAGTGGGAAGCTCCATGATTGTAGGGGGAAATGATGGCATGATCAGACAGTGGACATCACCCCCTGGCCTTCCTAAGTTGAACAATAGCAACAGGAGAGTGTGCCTAAGACTGACTTGAGGAAAATGGCTATACCACCCTTGAGCCTGCCTCCAACAATATACTACTTCCTGGAGGCATTAATTTCCAATTGCCATCAGCTGGGGAACCTAACCTCCAGAACACATAAGTTTATATGAGACACCTGAATCAAACTACCACATTACTGGAACAAAAATGGAAACATAGACAAATGAAACAATTGAAGACACAGAGCTTAGGTCAGGTATCTACAGGTGCTTTATCTTTGGCAATGGTGTCAACAGTGTAGACTGGAGAAAAGACAGCATCTTCAACAAATAGTGTTGAACAAATTGGATGAACATATGCAGAAAAATGAAATTAGACACACTCATTCCACCATATACAAAAATCAAATTCAAGTGGAGTAAGGGCCTCAATATAAGACCAAAAACTCTTCAACTACTGGAATAAAAAATAAGAAGCACTCTTCATCATATAGGACAGGAGAAAGACTTCCTGAACAAAACCCCAATAGCCCAGGAAAGTAAACAAGCACTCAACCAATGGGATCTCATGAAGCTAAAAGGCTTTTCACAGACAAACATAGCATAAGCAGATCAAATACATCACCCACAGAATGGGACAAAAAAATCTTTGCCAACTATACCATTGACAGAAGCCTAATACCTATAATCTACAAAAAACTAAACAATAAAAAATCAGACAAACCACTCCATACGTGGGGCAGAGATTTAAATAGGGAGTTCTCAGAGGAAGAATTACAAATGGCTAACACACACTTAAGAAAATGTTCAACATCCCTAACCATCAGGGAAATGCAAATTAAAACAATTATGAGATTCCACATTACCCCTGTAAGGATAGTACACATTAAAAAAATCAAATGAAAACAAATGCTGGCAAGAATGTGGAAAAATTAGAACATTTGTTCACTCTTGGTGGTAATGTAAGCTGGTACAACAACCATGAGAGACTCCTGTAAAGGATGAATATAGAGTTACCAATAGACCATATTATTCCCTTACTGGGCAATTACCTTAAAAGCTCCACATCTCAGTTCAGAGATATTTGCTCAACAATGTTTCGATCTGCTCAATTCATAATAGCTAAAAACTGGAATCAACCCAGGTGCTCATCACTGGATGAACAGATAATCAAGAGGCGGTATATTCACACAATAGAATTCTACTCAGTAGTAAGAAGCAATGACACATTGAAATTTATAGAAAAATGGTTGAAGTTGGAACAGATCATTCTAAGTGAACTCATACAATCACAGAAAGGCAACCATTGCATGGTCTCACTCATCTTCAATTCCTAACTTCAATAACCTTGAGTTTCAGACATACAATAGGGAGAGTAGGGCTTAGGGGAAGGGAAAGGGTGGGGGACACAAGATTTAACCCAAATTGAACTGGTACCATAGAATCCTATATCCTGGAAGTCAGACTAAAAGGTGGAACCCTCAAGAGGACCTTAGGGGGAGCCCCTGCATCAAAGGGCCCTGGAGAGGGTGAGATGAATCCTAACCTTACATATCTCCTGTTTCTCTCTCTTCTCTGTCTTTTTCTATTTTCCCTTGGCACTGGCCTGTAACTACATGTTCCAGGATGTGTTTTATATCTACAATGAGCTGTTGATCAGAAAGACCTACTACATCTCCCAAAACAAACAAGACAGACTTCTGTCAGAGCACTTGATTACCCATTAGAGGTTAATGATAAGACTAAAGACACCATATGCTGTTGGCACAGGCCATGGAGAAACCAGGTTGGAATCTAGAGAAGAGCCAGTCCCAGACAATTAGCCCATCAAGTGCTGGAAGTTCTATATGAGCTACCAGGGGAATGTGGCCAACATCTCTCCAAGCAACACAAAGCCTAAGCAACTCATACGCAAACAACCTGATGTGATGCTCACACAAGTGCAATAGTAGCACTCAGCCATGGTGTGTAAACAACTGCAGTTGGATTGGCTAACAGATCTGCTCAGTGGAAAGGAAACCATATCTGCAACTGGGAAACAAGTCAGATTCATACCCTGATAATGATTATGTTTTCTATTGGCAAGCTCTCACTAACCTTTGGTTACAAGAGTGTCTACACCCTTTAAATTCTCTCTAAATTAATACTTGTTATCCCATTTAACCAGGGCTGACTTCATTCTATGTTGGAAAATCTGCTTCTCTTTTTCAGTCTGCAGCTGGATCTGAGGAGTTAAACAAACCAGTGCACTCCACCTTGTCCCCAACTGAAACCACAGAGAAACTGAGGAAATGAGTAAGAGTGCTGCTTTCTTACTGAAATCAATGAACTGTTTTGGCCTTTCTTTTTTATTATTAGATATGGACATATTTTGTATGTAAACATCACAAGTTTGTACCATCCTTTCCCTCCTCCCTGTCACTTTTCTGAAGAGGCCTTCCTTGTTGGGGATGCAGGTCAACCCCATGGGGGTTGTGGGTCATGCATTATGGGGCAGCAGTCAGTTATGGAGGAAAGACAATGTCTCTATGCAAAATGTCCCAACTTTTGGCTTTAATAATCATTCTTTCTCCTCTTCCACAAAATTCCCTGAGCCATGCTGGGAACATTTTAAGACTACTTCAGTGATGAGCACTTAGGAGCATCTAAATGTCTGGTTTGGTAGGTGTTGGGTGTCCTCAGTATCTTTCTCCATCACCCATGTGCTCATATCAGCTTAATCAAGAGAGCAGAATTCTTGCTGCTTCCACCATTTATTCTAATTTCCAGGGTATAGGATTCTATGGTACCAGTTCAAATTGGTTCATATTTTGTGTCGCCACCCACCATTTCCCTTCCCCCAACCCCTACCCTCCCTATTGTCCAAACCTCAAGATGCTATTCACTTATGTCAACAACTTGGGCTGTTCTAGGTTAGGAACTGCAGATGAATGATATCATGCAACAATCTGTTCCAAGTTCCACCATTCTACAAATTTCAATGTGTCAGTTTTTCTTCCTGTTGGGTAGGATTCCATCGTGCAATCATGCCACATGTTCATTATCCATTAATCCAATGATGGGCAACTGGGTTTATTCTAGTTTTTAGCTATTGTGAATTGAGAAGCTCTAAATATGGTTGAGCAAATATTTCTGAACTGAGATGTAGAGATTTAAGGATAAATGCCCAGTAAGTGAATAACAGGGTCTGCTGGTAACTTCATCCTTTGAAGAAGTCTCCAAATTGAATTCCATAGTAGTTTTATGAGCTTACATTCCCACCAACAGTGAATGAGGGCTCCTATTTCTCCACATCCTCACCAACATTTGTTTAAATTTGATTTTTTAAAAATGTTTTCTATCCTTACTGGGATAAGGTGGAATCTCATAGCTGTTTTAATTTGCATTTCCTTACTAGTTAGTGATGTTGAACATTTTCTTAAGTGTGTGTTAGCCATTAGTAATTCTTCCTCTGAGAATTCTGTCCCACTTTTGGAATGGGTTGTTTGATTTTTTTATTGTTTAGTTTTTCTAGTTCTTTGTAGATTCTAGGTATTAGGCTTCTGTCAGTGGAATAGCTGGTGAAGATTTTCCTCTATTCAGTGGGTAATGTATTGGCTCTGCTTATGCTATGTTTGTTGGTGCAAAAGCCTTTTAGCTTCATGAGATCCCATTGAGTGCTTGCTTAATTTATTGGGCTACTGGGGTTTTGTTCAGGAAATCTTTTCCCAGTCCTATATCATGGAGAGTGTTTCCTATTTTTCTTCCAGTACTTGAAGAATTCCTGGTTGTACATTAAGGTCTTTAATCCATTTCAACTTGATTTTTGTGTATAGTGAAATGAGTGAGTCTGATTTCATTTTTCTACATATGGTCATCCAATTTGTTTAATACCATTCATTGAAGATGCTGTCTTTTCTCCAGTGTTTCTTTATTGGCACCATTGTCAAATATCAAGCGGCTGTAGTTGTTACCTTAATATCTAGGTCTTCATTTCTCTTCCATTTGTCTATGTTTCTCTTCATTCCTGTACGATACTGGTTTTGTCAGTATGACTTTGTAATATAGCTTTAGATCAGGTATGATAATACCACCAGCGGTGTTTCTTTTGCTGAGAATATGTTTGGATATCTGAAGCCTTGTACCATTTCATATGAATTTTAAGATCATTTTTTTCAGTGTCAGAGAAGAATGATACTTGTATTTTTGTTGGTATTGCATAGAGTCTGTATATTGATTTTGGTATAATTGCCATTTTCACAATATTAGTTCTACCAATCCAGGAATATGCGAGGTCCTTCCCTCTTCTTAAATCCTCCTCTATTTCTCTCTTGAGTGTTTTTATGTTTTCATTATATAGTTCCTTCACATCCTTTGTTAGTGTTATTCCAAGGTATTTAATTTTTTTGTTGCTATTGAATATGGGACAGTCTCACTGATTTCTTTCTCTGTATATCTGTCCTTTTCATATAGAAAAGCTACTGATTTTTGTGCATAGGGTGATGGAGATAGACACAGAGGAAACTCAACACCTATCAATCCAGAGAACTCGAGGCTCTTAAGTGCCCATCACTGAAGCAGACTGAAAATGTTCCCATCATGGATCAGGGAATTTTGCAGAGGAGGACACAGAAAGATTATTAGAGTTACAAATTGGGACATTTTTCACAGAGACATTGCTTCTCCCCATAATGCATGACCCACAATCCCCATGTGGTTGATTGGATCCCCTATGAGGAAGGCCTCTTCAGAAAAGGGTCATGGAGGAGGGAAAGAATGGTACCAACATGTGATGTTTACATACTAAATATGTCAATATCTAATAAAAAATACCAGAGGATGGGCTGGAGAGATGGCTTAGCGGTTAAGCGCTTGCCTGTGAAGCCTAAGAACCCTGGTTCGAGGCTCGGTTCCCCAGGACCCACGTTAGCCAGATGCACAAGAGGGTGCATACATCTGGAGTTCGTTTGCAGTGGTTGGAGGCCCTGGCGTGCCCATTCTCTCTCTCTCTCTCTCTCTCTCTCTCTCTCTCTCTCTCTCTCTCTCTCTCTCTGCCTCTTTCTCTCTCTGTCTGTTGCTCTCAAATAAATAAATAAAACTAAACAAAAAAAAATTAAAAAAATAGGCTCAGTGAGTAAAGGCACTTGTTTGTCAACCCAGATTTGATCCCCCCAATTGAGGAGAAACAGGAGTAAGATAGCTTTCTATAAGCACTTAGTCAGTGACAGAAACCCATATAGAGAACAAGGAGATGCCATTGTGCCTGCCCTGGCAATACTGGAACTCATGTCTGACCCCATCTCATCCAGAATGTCTGACAGCAACATTCCCCATCAGGAACTTCCTGCTTCTTTCTCAGTTCAGCCTCTCTGGCTCATCTGGCTGAGTCCATGAACCAAACATGTCTTGGCCTCTTCTCAATCAGCCCTTTGAATCTAGGAGTCAATCAGTCTCTCCTTACACTCCTGAATCTGATAACAAGGCTCATCCTAACTGAACGTCTGATCCAAATAAATGAGGTTAAACACATGAGCCAGCCCTCTTTTTGTCCTTCCTGTGATCTCAAGTGAACATGTGTGTAAGTCTGAATATTTTTCTGGCACTTCATGCCTGGGAATTTTCCGCTTGCCTTCTTCATGTGTTTTGCTTTGGGTGCTGCCTCACTTTTATTACATGTATTATTTTTCTTTTGTCCATGAGTCACTATTTCTTAATCCTCTCTGGAATTTTATGTGAAGGGGATCTTTTGGTTCTTATGCTTTTCCTTCTACATGTGGGTGCACGTGGCTCCTCCAGAGCCCATTTTTACCTACATAGATTTCTCTGATGAAGATTCTCTCTGTATTCACTCTCCCTTTCCAGAAGGACAAAGAGGAACACTCTCTGGCTTTAGTCTTTCAGTTATCCTCATCCTTGTATCTTAATTCTCCCTAGAATAAGCCTCATAATTCATAATTTCTCCCTAAATAAACTTAATGTTTCATAATTTCCCTTTCTTGGAGTCTATTTTCTCAATTATTTGTTAAAATGAGCAAGAATCCAAAGGTTTGGGCTCACAAGCATGGATGGACCCTTACAGAACCCCCAAATCCTGATACACCAGTACCCATGTAAATCCAGATATGCACAAAGTGGTACATGTATCTGGAGTGCATAGTAGCAACCAGAGGCCCTGGTATACCCAATGCTTTCTCTGTCTCTCTCTTTGCTTGAAGATATAAAATAAGTAAATATATAAATAAAAGTTATCTGAGGTTGTGGGATCATTTATGTTCAAACCACTATAGAATTAGTACTAAAATCTCTGTCCGAGTTCTTTGATACTCCTTTGAGTTTTTTGCTGTTCTTTTACCAACATCATGTGATAATTACATCTAAACATCTATTCATTTTTTTAAAAAAAATTGTTCATTTTTATTTATTTATTTATTTATTTATTTAAGAGAGAGAGAGAGAGAGAGAGAGAGAAGCAGCAGATAGAGAAAGAGAGAGAGAGAGAGAAAGAATGTGTATGCCAGGGCTTCCAGCCACTGCAAACAAGCTCTAGACGTGTGCGCCCCCTTAGGCATTTGAATAACGTGGGTCCTGGAGAATTGAGCCTCGAACTGGCTTCCTTAAGCTTCACAGGCAAGAGCTTAACCACTAAGCCATCTCTCCAGCCCCACATCTATTCATTTTTAATGAGTATGATACTTTGTGTATATTTGTGTAAGTGCATGTCATGGATGTGTGGGTACATATGTACTTGTGGATGTACGTATGTATGAGTGTAGAGGATAGAATATAGTCTTGAGTGTGTTCATCATTAATTCCATTGTTTTAAACAAAAATTTACTGTTGAGAAAGGATCTCTTATGGGCCTCATGCTAGCCAAATTGGTAAAAAGACTGGCACATGAGCGAGCCCCAGGGAGCCACCTGAGTCTCTGTCCCTGACACTGGCATGGCTGGTACGTGCTAATACAGTTGGCATTTTCATGTGATTTCTGGGTATTAAACAAAGTTTCTTAGGTTTGTGAAAACACTTTATAGCATAGAGAGATGGCTTTGCAATTAAGGAACTTGTGTGAGAAGCTGAAAGACCTAGCTTCAATTCTCTAGAACAGATGCACAAAGGGGTGCGTACATCTGGCATTCATTTGCAGTGGCTAAATGACCTGGCATGCCCATTTTCCCTCTCTCTATTTCACTCTCTCACGTTCTCTCAAATAAATAAATAAAATAAAAACACTTTATATATTGCTATCTTCCAAGCCCAAGAAATTGTATATTATACTTTCTTATCTGGAATCATAAATTTTGTCTTATATATCTTCCCTTTTCACTTATTTCATAGTTATTATTACACAAGGTTTTATATATGAATATTAGCATCAAGTTGTTAAAGTTCAAAATGTGTTTTTAGGTATTTTTGAAATTGAATTATATATATATATATGTTAGCCTGGGGTGAACAGACATTTCTTTTTTTGCCATATATATGTGTATGTGGTGTGTGCCTTCTTGTGTTTGTATGTGTGTTGGCAGATGTGATCCACATGTTTATATGTGGAGGCTAGAGGTTGAAGTTGGGTATCTTCCTCTGTAAAAGATCCATAATATTTTTTGAGAAAAGGTGTCATATGAAATCTACAACTAAACATTCTGGTTAGTTACCCAGAAAGTCTCTATTTACCCAGTCCTGGGATTATAAGGCTGCCCTTTTATTTTTGTTTTTTTTTTTAATTAACTAATTTATTTATTTGAGAGAGGAGGAGGAGATAGAGAGAGAGAGAATGGGCGAGCCAGGGCTTCCAGACACTGCAAATGAACTCCAGGCGTGTGTGCCCACTTGTGCATCTGGCTAATGTGGGTCCTGGGGAATTGAGCCTCGAACTGGGGTCCTTAGGCTTCACAGGCAAGAGCTTAACCACTAAGCCATATCTCCAGCCCAGGGCTGCACCTTTACAAGAGAAATGAGCATCTAAACTCAAGTCCTAATGCTTGAGTGGCAAGCACTTTACCCACTGAGCAATATTCCCAGCCCCTGACATGCTGTGAATGTGGAGTTTGTAAGGAAAAAATACAAGTGGACTAGCATCACTTCAAGTTCCTTACAATGGAATCTAGAGCCCTTGACAAATCATATTTCAGGCATATCCACAAGTAATCTTTTTAACTGAACTATCTGAATATTCACATGTTCCCCCAGGAACATGCTGACCTTGTACTGTAGCATAAACTCCATGTTCTGGAAAAATCTTCCGTAGTGATTGTAACAATTTGTGAAACCATCCCCCTTGCTTCCTAAGACTACACAATCACTTTCAAGACAGTTTTTCTTTAGCAGCACTGAAAGAATTGCACTTCTTGACAAAGGGTATGTAATTAACTTCTCTTGATCTTTAACATGTTTTAAAACCTGGTAAGGCCTGTTTGAATATCATGTCTCCTGAGTTTGCAATCTTAAGAAGGCTCAAGAAAATGTAATTTTTCTTCACTCTTGGCCAAGATGATCTGATTTCAGCCAACAAATTATTCTATCCTAGGAAAATGTCTGAGTGTGTCTTAGTGTATACAAGCCATTTAAACAGAGTAACCCTAGACTAAGTCAGTAGTTAGCAACAGAACTTTTCTCTTCTGATTGTCCTAGGAATTATACTTTACTTTGCTCGTTTGTATGAAAGTCCATTGTCTTTATAAAATATTTAATATAATGGTTCTATTGTCTGTTTGTCCTGTCTAGAACTTTTAACTATTTTCTTTGTTCTGCTAGTAGAGGAAAAATTAATGAAGCTTTTCATTCTCTGTTTCTTCTTATGGGTTACAAGAGACTTAACTTTCCACTTTTGTTTCTTTACTCATCATTGCAACAGTCTCTGAGCATGCTTCTGCTATCCTCTTTACTGCCAGTCTTTCCCAAAAGAGATACAGTTCAAAGACTTCAATTTTAAGTCCTACACATCCTATATTCAAAACCACTCATCTATTTAACACATATTAGTAGTTCATATTAATGGGATAAACTCTGATACATTCATTCTTGTCTCTAGCATAAACACATTTTTGTTCATATCCCTCAGCCTCCACCTTGACCCTCTAGGAACAACTATATAGTACTTTTCAGATTGACTGTGTGTTTAGTTTCCATATATGAGAGAGATCTTGCAGCTTTAAGTTGGACATTTGCAGAGTCCTTTCTCTAAATATTGCTGCTTGCTTTACTTTCAGGATACACATTTCTTTCTATACTGGTCTTATATTTGATCTAGGCTTTTAAAACACAGTGTGTGTGTGTGTGTGTGTGTGTGTGTGTGTGTGTGTGTGTGTGTGTGTCTTTATGTGTGTGGACCTATATTACATGCAGATGTGGGTACACATGCACTTGCCTTATGTGTATGTGTGCAGAGGCGAGAGGAGAATGGTATCTTCCTCTTTCTTTTCCAATTATTTCCTTGAGATGAAATCTTGCTCTGAACTCGGAGCTGTCATTTTTATTCAGACTTGCTGACCCTCTTTCATCACAGACTATCTGGTCTCTGACTCCCTAAGTTATGATGTTAAACATATGTGTTGCCATACCAAGGTTTTTAAGTTAATACTGGAGATGAAACTCACATTGTCTCTGTCCCTCAGGCATGGCCAGAATCCATCATTGCTGTTTGGCATGAACTTTTAAGTGAACTTTGATAATTTAACCATCTTCCTTCATAAGTATCTGTTAGAGTTTTAATGTTTTCCTTTACTCCAAAGTGTGGTGATGGTCATGTAACAAATCATGTGCTGGGATTTCATATTTTGCTCTTGTTTTTAAAAATCTTTTAACTACTTATTTTATTTACTTGAGAGACAGTCGGGTAAAGAATGAAAGAAAGAGAATGGGTGTGCAGGGCCTTCAGCCACTGCAAACAAACCCTAGATGCCTGTACTACATTGTTTATCTGGGTTTCATGGGTCCTGGAAATTGAACCTCAGCCCGTTGGCCTTTCAGACCAGCACTTTAAACACTAAGCCATCTCTCCAGCACTCTTTTGCTCTTTACTTAAAACTATTTTGAAATTTGGTCAGCTTCTGCTTCAAAGACAAGGATGAAGCTATTGCTTTCATTTAGAATTCCTATCATCTTCTTGGATGTTCGTATCCTTTTTTTTTAGACACACACACACACACACACACACAGAGAGAGAGAGAGAGAGAGAGAGAGAGAGAGAGAGAGAGAGAATTGACACACCAGGGCCTCAGCCACTGAAAGAAAACTCCAGACTCTTTCACTACCTAGGGGCCAAGTGCAATCTTGCACTTGCCTCACCTATATGAGTCTGGCTAATATGGGATCTGGAGAGTCAAACATGGGTCTTTAGGCTTCACAGGCAAGCGCCTTAACCACTAAGCCATCTCTCCAGACTTATTTGCATGCTTTAGAAAGAAAATATCGTGAGCCAATTATGTAAGTGACCATCATTTTCTTCTGTTAACTTAATGCTAATTTCTAATGCCATTATATTGTATATATTAATACATAAAAGACAATTTTAAAAGATTACGAATGCTAGAGTTCTCCATAAGTAACTGGACTTTTACAACATATTTACTGTGTAAATATTTTCTACATTTCCAAAACTAGTGGCAAAAGAAATATGAATATGTTGCCAGGCATCCTGATTTTTTTTTTTACTCTCATGCAGGTTTATGAAGATGGAAGGAAAGGACATAGCCACACTTCTAGAGCTTGCTATACAGAGTCTTCTGCATAATGAATCTGCAGTAATCAATGCCCTTGGCGAGATTCCAAAAGAACTATTTGTTCCATTGTTTAATGCTGCTTTCAAGGGTGGACATAAGAAGACAATGGCAGACATGGTGAAGGTTTGGCCCTTTTTCTGTCTCCATATTGGGAAATTAAGTGTGCAGGAGCCACACTGTGAACTCTTGAAAGCCATGGTTGATGGTCTTCAGGTCTTTCCTTCCCAGAACTCTGCTTCTCGGTAAGACGATGTATAAAAAGAAGCATGTCAGACTGCAGATAGCAATGCTCAAGCCTGCTAATCTCCCAGAGTTAGTTTAGAGTGACTACTGAAGGGCCAGCAAAGAGGGGCCATTGGCTCACACTTGTGGTTACCATAAAGGCTGGTGAAATGGCATAATGTGTAAATTATGGAATATAAGTGATTGAGGTTACTACTAATGGATTTGCATAGTAGATAGTATTATATATAAAAAAGACATGAGTTAGGTTAGAGAATAATGGATAAAAATGATAAAGTTGAATTTTTATAGGTAAGACTTGTGAGTAAATGCCAGAATGTGTATAATATTTTTGCATGTTACCACAGATGCTGCTGGGTTCCATTAAGATTTGCTTCCTCTCAGATTTATTATCTCCTCTTTTCCCTACAGGAAATCTGAACTGAGGATCCTAGACTTAAGGCAAGACATTGACTGCAGGACCACATGTGCGGAAATGATTACCAAGTCCCCTATGTGTCTGCATGCTTGTACTTACTCTGAACAATGTATCCTGAAAGTAGAAGCAGCACAGTGTAGTATTACCACTTCAGAGTTCGAGTCTCTGTCATCCAAGCAGGCTATTGAATTACTAGTGGACCTCTCCCTTGATGGAACACTGAGGGCGAGGGAATTTATTTCTCTGATTATCAGTAAAGTGGAGCAGAGTTTAGGATCCTTGCACCTCTGTTGTCGAGATTTGCATGTTGATGCAATGTCTGACAGCAAAGGCATCCTGAGCTTCCTGGATCTTAAATGCATTCATCACCTGGCAGTTGGTCAGGCTTCTCTGAGTGAAGTCACCACACTTTTGTCTAAGGTAGTCCAACTGAACAGCCTTAGTGTGTCTAAAATCACTTTTAGCTCTTTGAATGAGAAAATCTTCACAACTTTTCTCACACATCTTGGGCAAATGGACCACCTCAAGAAACTCACCTTGACTTCATTCTGTCTCACAAACCACCTTGAAAGACTGCTCAGGTGAGGGGTTTGGGCCAACTAAGCATTGTTGTCAAGACGGGAGAGAAAATGTTCTTTACTACTCCTTGTCTTCTTTTAATCCTTTTCTCTTTCCATCCCAGTAAGGGTAATGTTGGATGTTTAAAACTCATGACACAAAATTTCTCTTCGTCCATTAAGAGAATGATAGAATTATCAAAACAAGCTATCCTGCCAATCATGTGCAGACACTATAATAAGCACACAAATATACTGGTGAAAAAAATCATTCTTCAATCTAGGGTAGAAACAGAAAAAAATGACACAGAGAAAGAATAATGAAGGATGCCAGATAATTTTCCTCATGTGTGACTTTTTTTTGAAGGGTTAGGACATGAATGTAGAGATTGCCATTCAGGGATTGGTCTTACAATTGTCTCTACAAATTTAGGTGATCTACATGCACAAGTAGTAATTGTGAAAGTAGTAAGTAGGTTAAGCTTTTTCACTTAATCATTAATATAACCCTCTTTAATAATATATTGTACACAATATCAAAATTTAACAGTTGTATCTAAGTAGAACAGTAAAGTTCTCTAAAGCATAATCTATTCAATGAATTAATGGCATATTGTTGACTATTATCGCAATGTGTGTGCAAAATAGTTTATTGTAGATTCACAGGCAAATATATCCTCTTTCAGTCCTCATTTTCCCAAGATATCTTTGTATTTCTTTCTTTCTCAACAGAGTCCTGCCACCGGATCTGGATTACTTGCATCTGTCTCTCTGTGAACTTTCTCACAGAGACTTCATATTTCTGGCCCAGTGCCCTCAGGCAAGTCATCTTAAGGTGCTGAATCTCAGTAACAACCCAATGTATTGGGAAGATTTTGAGCTATTTCAAGCTCTTCTAGAGAATCTCTCAGGTACCCTGCAACATCTAGAGATAAATCATTGTCTGTTAACGGATGCTACATTCTCTGTTCTCCTTCCAGCCCTAAGCCGCTGTGCCCAACTCCGTGTCCTCAGCTTTGCCTCTAATCCTATTACGATGACCATGCTCATGAGAATCATGCAGCACTTAACACCCTTGAAGGAGCTGAAGCAAGTGACTTATCCTATCCCTGTACACTGCTTTGACCTATGGTACTTTCAAGGTCATGTAGACCTACAGAAGCTAGGTGATGTGCAAGCACAGCTGAATGTGATGCTTCAGGTGGCAGGGCGGAGAGACATGAAATGGGAGACTTATTGTTAGTGACCTTCACAGTTTAACACAATTCCAACCCTGATATATACCCTTTTAATTACTCAGATTTCTTTCTACAAGCACAGAGACATATGCATAGTTCTATTATTCCTAGAGTTGGGTGCTTAACACATCTAGAGAAGAGCACATCTGTGTTGGTTTGATCTAGGTATCCCCCATCAACTTAGGTGTTCTGAATGTTAGGTTCCCAGTTGATGGATATTTGGGAATTAATGCCTCCTGGAGGCAGTGTATTATTAAGGGCAGATTTATGGGTGTTGAAACCAGCTCCTCCTTGCTAGTGTTCAGTACACTGTCCTGTTCCTGTTGTCCACTTTATGTGGGCCAGGGGGGTGATATCCACACTCTCCTCATTCCATCATTTTTCAATGCCACCATGGAGCTTCCCTTCGAGTCTGTATGCCAAAATAAACCTTTTGTTCCCCAAAACCTGCTCTTGGTTGGATGAATCCTGCCATCAATGCGAACCTGACTGCAGCAGCATGTAACAAAAAGATAAAGGTCTTCTACAAATCCTTCATTACAATTCTTGTGGTCCTCTGTTTTATTCTTCTTCTTACTGACTACAGTATTGTGTTTATGATGTGTGAGAACAAAGTTATGGCATAACGTACCCTTGCACACACTGATTAATTCAATTTTGGAGACTTGGCAGAAGTTATTTAAGTCACAAATTTTTCTGGATGGGTTTGTGGAGTCGTGGGTGGGTTTTGAAACAAATACTTTTATCCCCTAATTTACTATAAACTTCTCATATGTAAGGCTATATTGGGTTGTTTGTGAATCCATCAGCAAGAGACTAGGTTCACTACCAACTGATTTCCTCAATTATATATTGCTAGCTTTTTCATAGGCCTCTGACTCCAGCAGCTGAGTTCCTTTATCACATTAACCAAGGATATATGTGGGAGGTGATTCTAGGAGCTAAGAATGTAATGGCAACAGAAACAATGTTCCTACCTCAAGCCACAAGTTTCCTAAGATTTCTATGGTATGTCTGTCCTTCCACCACTGCTTTTTAGAACATTTCTGGAAAATCATTATATCCTACTACATACCCTTTTTCATTTTTCCCTTTGACAATTCCATGTGTACAAAGTGAAATCTAGTGTTGGACAGGCCTTCAACAGTCAGCTCATGGCTTAGTTGTTATCTCCTCAGAGAGGTTTTCAATCACTTCCTCTGTTACTGTTATCTGTCACTAGGCAAAATACCTGAGATAGTCTACATATAATGAGGAAAAGAATATGTTGTGTCATATTTTCAGATATTTTAGGTGTTTGCTTATTACCTTAATTTGATCCTGTGTCAAGACAGAGTATGGTACAGTCTGTAAGAGCAGAAGACATTCTCATGTCGCCAAGGCCAGGAAGCAAGTTATGAAGTGGAGAATGGTAGTTCTAGTATCCCATTCAGACACAAGACTACAGTGACCTAATTCCTGAAACTATACCCCCTGTCAACTTTATACTACTGGTAATAGTGCTCTAAACTGAGGGCAAATCCTTTAATCACATACTTGTTTTTTGTTCATGTTTAGGAGTCAAAATATATATTCCCCTAGCTTCTGCTGGTTTTCTTAATTCACCAGTAGATGCACTCTATTAAAGGAAAATGTTCTTTCCTTGCTGATGTAAGTTGGTTACCAACAACTATGTTTCTCCTTGTCTTCCAGTAGAGGTGTCCCATGTGATATAGGAAATACTGCACATGTGTGTATATTGAGTCCTAGGTGTTATTAAGTCACTGAAAACTGTCAACTTGACTAGTTTAGGAATCAAGTACAAGACATACCACTTAGACAAGTCTGTAAGGATTTTTCCAGAAAGAAGTAAGTTAAGGAGGTAGACCTCAGCCTAGAGAGGGTGACCCTTCAGTGGAACTATAGATATATAAAGAAATTCAGAGAGGATTCAAGGTCCTTTTCCTATGGCTGCTTGTGCTACTTGCCGATACCTTCCTTTCACCTGGATGCCTTTGGTCTTTACTTGCTGGTGGATGCATTTACCTTGTTTTGGCTGTTCTTTGAGGAAAATGGAACTGAATTATTTAATCAGTTGTCCAAAATGGATTGAATACTTGTGGCTCTTCAGGAATCCTCTATGGCTTCAGTGCCAGATCTGGACTGCTGAGGCATCCGTCTGTGTGGACTGAGAAACTAGTGGGTTTTCCTACTCTCCAGCTTTCATCCTGTTACATTGACTGAGCAGCTACTAGGTTTCTTGGTGTTCAAGCCAGCAGATATCTGTTGTTGTACTGCTCTCCTCCAATCCTGTAAGCTAATCCATTAAATGTATTTCATAATACATACACCGTCTATCAGCTCCATTCCTCTAAAGAATTCTGACTAAGAGTTACAGAACAAAGCTTTATGTTAGGGACAGTGTTACTTATCCGCAACACAGTACCCTACAATTTTACATGTGTTGTGGAGAATCTATTCAGGACCTTTTTTCTTACATGACAGTCACTCTAATCACTGAGCTATCTCCCTAAACCTGATTCTGTATTTGATGAAGAAAACAATGTTAAAATGATATATATGATGAAAATGGGCATCTGTACCTTAGTATAATGTAGTTAAATGACATATATTTTTGGTGTGGTTTACTTTTTTTAAAAATTTTATTTATTTATTTGAGAGCGACAGAAACAGAGAGAAAGACAGATAGAGGGAGACAGAGTGAATGGGCACGCCAGGGCTTCCAGCCTTTGCAAATGAACTCCAGATGCGTGTGCCCTCTTGTGCATCTGGCTAACGTGGGACCTGGGGAACCGAGCCTTGAACCGGAGTCCTTAGGCTTCACAGGCAAGTGCTTGACCGCTAAGCCATCTCTCCAGCCCTACTTTTTAACATATAATAATTCAAAGAATGGGAAGAATGGAGAATTAATGACATTCATATTTTCACAATACTTATATTAGGAATTTATGAAAAGAATTTCAATATTGATTAATTCATTTACTTGATAACAAGTGAACGTTCCATTAAATTATTTTTGGCAATTTACCTTTGCCTTAACCAAAATGCTATTAACCAATTAACAGCATGTTCATGTATTAAACTTCCCAATAAAACTTTAAGTTCAGATGTTTATTCTAATTTTTCTTTTTCCCAATTCCAATGTCTCTCTTCCTATATGTATATATATATGTGTGTGTGTGTGCTTGTGTGTGTGTGTGTGTGTGTGTGTGTGTGTATAATTTTCTACATATGCTTGATTTCTTTACTCTCTGTAGCACAGTGCAAAGCAGGTGCAGGAAATTGAGGAGGTGGAGCAATTTGAGCAAGATTGGAGTGCTTCCTTTCATGCTTACTCCCCACATTGTTGCCATGGTCCTTCAGTGCCCCCACATCCTGAAGTGAAATCTAGAGCACTCAATTAAGTCCTGATTAGCAATGGGATTGTCATGGTATTGATAACATGAATGGCATACTTATAAATTCCTATTGCAAGAAGGCTAACAATTCTTTGCTTTCATCAGATCTTAAAGTAGGCTCAGTGACTTTTGAAATGTGTAATGGGCATAAAGAATTGTAATTTTGTTATTCCTAAAGTTTGACTACTAATCAACAACGATGGTCCTCTACTGCTATTTGGTGGGGCAAAAAACCAGAACTGAAGAGGGGATCTTGGGATCCTCTGGGCTGCACTTTCCTGAAGGGATCCAGGAAACCATGGAGATCCGGGTCTTGAGCATGATGGGACAAACTTACCCGGGATAGAACGTCAGAAGGTAGTTCTGTTTATTCAATATGGAAATGGGTTTATAAGTAGTTGAGAGTGCAACGAGGGTCCTAAGGGGATTGGTAGGGTTCAAAGGTTGCTAGCTGATGTCTAAGGAAGTTCATTCCAGCACAGAGGGAGAAAGTTGTGTTATTCACATTGTCTTGGTTCACTTAGAGACTCCATCACAAGGAAGAACATGTAGCTATTCAATGGAGGGGAAAACCTGCCTTTCAACTCTGGACTTTGCAGTGATACACATGGGAAACCTCATCAGCATGTGCATATGCATATACTACAAGACACACACACACACACACACACACACACACACACACACACACACACGCACACTATACCGCACATACTATATACACGGATGCCACGCCAACTCCAGTGGAGTATGTTTGGCTCTGAAAGGCCCAGGCGTGAGGCTTAGTGGAACTTCCTGATCCTAGCTAAAGTTTGGTGACCTGTCTTTGGCAAGCTATGATTCAGCAAGACACATAATGGCTTCTGGCCTGCCACCTCCACATGGTAATTGTAATTACTATTTTAATAGTTACAGTTTATTGGCCCTTACTTCTGCCCCCATCCTAAAATCCCCGCCTTCATCCTGGACATGATATAGGCAACTGCTCAGAGTAATAAAGCGAGTTGTTTCTGTGAGTTCCGGCATTGAAAAGACTCCCGACTCAGTGTGTTTTTTCTCTGGTGGCCAGGAGAGGTTTCTGAGTCGTCTGACACTCATCATCCTTCTTAACCCCTAGGGAGGAACCAGCAGGCCTGGTTCTTCCCTCGGCACTACCTACCTGACCGGGAAGGAGCCCCGCATCTGGCGCCCAACATGGGGCTCTGGAACCCGGACAGACTAGTGCACCCTGTGAGAGGCAGTTGTTGAGGAGGTAATCAGTGTGTGCTGGTGAGCATACCCTCATGAGTTATGAGGCAGTCTTCATATTTATTACACTAAATTTTGCTTCTATAACCTGTACTTACTTGTCGACATCTCTTCGTTCCCTTTCTCTTTTCCTTCACCTTTGGTTTGCTGGCAGCTTTTGTATTTCTAAAGCCTTATGCTTCTCTCTCTCTCTCTGCTTGGGCCTGTAAAGGCAGACCAGCTTTTTCTGCCATTATGGAACTTCCCCTGGATCTGTAAACTTCAATAAATATTCCTTCCTCCATAACTGTACCTGGTCTGGAAGTTTATCTCAGCAAACCTAAAGCTGTCTAATGAGCTGAGATGAACCTGACCATGTGGATGCTAATCTTTTGGAACCTTTGTTTTAAAATAATAGGAATGGACTTGATACTTACAACTAAATGTGTCTTCTGGAGTGGTAAGCCAAATTTTATGGACTATTCAGATGAAAATTTAAAAATACTAAGTGCAGACAGCATTAAACTTCAAGGCTTGCCTTATAAGCTTTCTAAGAGGAAAGAAAGACTACAGGGAACTTCGTTGGAACTGGGATACTGGCATAAGGGCTGGCTACGTCCTGCTGCCCAGGCCCAAAGAGTTTAATCAAGGTTAAATTTGTAATAGAATGATATGCTTAGCTAGAGATATTAGATTAAAAAAATTAAGATTTGTTTTTTCTTTGTTTTGGTTTTTCAAGGTATGATTTCACTCTAGCCCAGGCTGACCTGGAATTCCCTATGGAGCCTCAAGGTGGCCTAAAACTCATGGTAATCCTCCTACCTCCACCTTCTGAGTGCTTGGATTGAAGGTGTACACCCCCATGCCTGGCTGAGACTTAAAATTTTAAGCTAAAAAACCTCAAGCAAGTTAAAATTACAAACACTGAGACTAATTTTAGGTTATGATGGCTTAGTTTACATTGTTTTAGTCTCTCCTTGCTATTCCTTATACCAGTTAAAAATGTTTACTCTGTGCCTTTATATATTTGAAGTGTTTAACTTGTTTAATTTTATAGATCTTAATATCTTAAATTGGTCAAGACTGTGGAGACCTTTAAATTAAACTGAGTACAATTTATAATATATTAGTTATAAATCCATTGGGAGCCAAGGACAAAATTTGGTAATTTAAATAGATAACCCCCCTCCTGGCAACTTATGCCTGACCCTCCTCTACTGAAAAATGGCAGACAATCTACCTCCTGGGAGACTGCCACGTGGCCCCCATGGACTGACCCAGGTGGGGACTGGGGAGACATCCGCCATATCGTGGTGACTGGGCTCACTGACCTTCTCCCACTCCTACTGGGCATTGACACATGCCGGAAAAAAAATCTAAACATGCCATTAGTTATATGCTTCAATGTTTCTCCACTCTTGGGCTGCCTGATCAAATTAAAACAGATAATGGCTCCTACTTCATAAACAAGACCTTTGTAGATTTTCTCCAGACCTGGAAAATCTCCCATTCCACAGGCATTCAATACAACCCCCGGGGGTCAAACTATCATTAAAAGATATAATCAAACTCTCAAGTCTCAATTATCAAAACAAAAAGGGGAATTCTTACCCCCACAATTCTTACCCCTATACAATCAACTAAAAAAGGCCTTATTTACCCTAAATATTTTATTTTTTTTCTAACAATTTATAATGTGTGATAGTTATAAATCTATTGGGCTCCAGGGGCAGAATGTGATAATTTAAATAAATGGTCCCCAGTATATTCAATTGTTTATTTTAAGGTGTGATGGTGGGTTTCAAATTTCAATTTAAAGATATACAAAGTGTGCCTAACAGGAGTTCCTAAAGTGTGCTGTGGCTTTTGGCTTTAGGCTCATACTTTTAATGTTCATACTCACAGCTTTAAAGTAGTTCCTGAGAAAGTTCAAACTGTACCTCCCTTTGAGATCTTGGGCTTGAACCTTACCATAGATACATACATAGATACCTGTTAGATGCTCTATATACTAGGGTTAAAAGTTAAAACTCATTTGGAGTGTCATGTAGATTTTCAATGGATTTGTGTTACTTCTAAAAAAAATATAATAACAACTATCAGAGTTGGGAAAATACATTTAAGAGATATTTGGCACAACGATAATATTTCCTTAGCTCTGGTTCAGTTGCAATCAGAGATTTTGTCTTTACAAAATAATCAGCTTATTTTTAATACAGCTAAAGCTGCTGATGACTTAATATCTACTTTTAAGTCTGCCTTGCCTGGATGGAATTCTCTCACTTCTTGGATAGTAAGCTTTACTACTACAGGTGTTTGTCTTTTACTCATTCTGTGTCTGCTGCCCATACTCATTAAATGTCTTTTAAGATCCTTTATGGATATCTGTACAGAAGTACATAGAATACAGCTACAACACAACCCTGACTTCCTGAGACATTATCTTAAAGCCCCTACAGAGGCTTGTAGTCAAAGATGGGTAAGAATCTCTCGAGTTAGGTCAACCTAAGACAGGACATTAATGATGGAATTCATGTACCAATGACGTGTAAGGCCTAAGTATCGCAGAGAACAACCTAAGACAGACACAGTCTTTATACACTGAGGTCTGGAGGGGCCCAATTCATAAAAAAATAAATAAATAAATCAGGGGGAATTGTTGGGAGCCATTTTGGCTGGACTTGTATCCATAGCTCTGGGCTTTCAGCAGCAACACTTTAGCAAAACTATCGCAAGGCTTTAGCAAAACTATAGCACCTATAGTAAGCAAGATTATGTATATTCAGTGTCAGGAAGCTGTTCCAGCAGCAAGACATTAGCACCTACATGTAAGCAAGATTATGTATATTCAATGTCGGAAGTCCTAAGTAGTCTTTTGTACTGAGAAGTAATTAAAATACAAAAACTCTAACAGAAAGGAGGTTTTTGATAAACTTGTATAAAACTCATGGAATTTTTGTCCATGGAAAAACTTTGTAAAAAAAAAAAAAAGACCCATTTGGGTACCAGCGAGAGACCCAAAATATTTATCCCAACAAGGGTACACTGACAATCACTTCTCTAGGGAGTGCCCCGCCCCTGAGGACTGTTCCTAAAATGGTCCTTCACCCTGCTAAATTGAATAACTCTCTCCCTTGCGGATGATTGCTGGCTTTGCCTCTGATCTCCCATGGCTGCTTGCAGTACAGTTGCCCATACGACCTTAAAAAACTGCTCAGCCACCTTCCACATCCCTGTCCAGCTTTTCCCAATGTTTCCTCTGGGGATTTGGGCCCCATCTTCCCCTAATAATTCCAGTATATATGTGAGATACATTCATCCTTCCTTCTGTACTTTTAACACAACTGAGCCCAGTGCTCAATGCTGCCTGCCTTCTGGAATGGTTTATGTTTATGGAGGCGAAATGGCCTATAACTTTCTGCCCACCAATTGGATGGGCCTTTGTGCCCCAGCCACCTTAATCCCAGATGTAGATGTCATTCTTGGAAGCTAGATTCCCTGGCTGAGGTAGTCCTACAAAACAGGAGAGGACTAGACGTACTAACTGCCGAAAAGGGAGGCATATGTTTGTTTTTACAGGAAAAAGGCCACTTTTACTCCAATAAACCGGGAATCATCCAGGACAAGATTAAGAGGCTCCAGGAAGACTTGGAGAGGAGACAACGGGACCTCCAGGACAACCTGCTGCGGACGGGCTTACATGACTTCTTACCCTACCTTCTCCCTCTACCTGTACCCCTCCCCTCCTTCTCCTTATCCTTACCCTCACTGTTGGGCCTTGTGTACTTAATAAAATTACACAATTTATTCAGCAGCGGCTAGAGGCAATAAAACTTCATCAGGTCGAGATATCACAGGCTGGCAACTCAGGAATTAAGTTCCTCAGACCCACTGCCACCTCCCCTGCCCTCCATGTGACCAATGACGGGTAAGTCCCCAGAGGGGGACCACCTAAGACAGGCCATGTAGTGGCTTCCTAGTGAGCTAAACACCTCGTACCCAATGACGGGTAAGATCCCCAGAGGGGGACAACCTAAGACATGGGCCATGGTGACTAATGCTCTTACAAAATAAAAGGGGGAGATGTTGGCCTCTGAAAGGCCCAGGCATGAGGCCTAGTGGAACTTCCTGAGCCTAGCTAAAGTTTGGTGACCTGTCTCTGGCCAGCTATGACTCAGCAAGGCACCTAATGGCTTCTGGCCTGACACCTCCATGTGTTAACTGTAATTACCATTTCAATAGTTATAGTTTACTATTGGCCCTTACATCTGCCCCCATCCTAAAATACCCACCTTCGTCCCCAACATGGTATAGGCAACTACTCAGAGTAATAAAGCGAGTTGTTTCTGTGAGTTCTGGCATTGAAAAGACTCCTGACTCAGTGTGGTTTTTCTCTGGTGGCCAGGAGAGGTTTTGGAGTCGTCCGACACTCATCATCCTTCTCAACTCCTAGGGAGGAACCAGGAGGCCTGGTCCTTCCCTTGGCACTACCTACCTGTCTGGGAAGGAGCCGCGCAGGAGTCTGCCTGACCTGTTCACCAGGCCGTGGCGAAAGCTTCAAGGAAGAAAGCCGCCTGGAAGGACTTGCATTCTCCAGGCTTGTAGTGCCTTTTGCTGTTCTCTAATAGCTGTTTTCTTCATTACTACTGTTCTGTTCCTGACACATGACAGCAGCATGATGTTCTTTCACAATTTAGTAAAAATTTGTTATGGAACAGTTTCCAAAAATTGAGTCACCTGAAGGTGTGACGCTTCCTCTGAAGACCCCACTGTTGTTTGAAGCCATAGTCAGAATTCCAAGGACCAGAACTAATCGATGAACCATTACCTTATACAGGAGTGTATAGGAAGGGGGATACGCTAGTAAACAATGGTGGGAGGCATGTTTCTTGGTAATCTTTAACTTTTGTGGACAGACTTGCTAGGTCGAGGCCACCTTGGTGCTTGCTTACAAACGCACAAAGAGAAAGCATTAGGAGACAACTGGGATGCAATTATGAGAAAACAAGCTTTGATACACCTACATTTTAAGGCATGGTTCAAGGAAGAAAATATATTAGCGTTATGACGTTACCCTGTTAGAACTTTTGTTAAAAATTGTTGATGCTCGAAGCAGGCTCTTCTTAGAAACTGTACCGCACGAATAAACAAAGGCTAAGCTTATGCAGCCAGAATTGTATATAACCTGATGCTCTACTTCAGTAAAATACACTCAGATACATTAACCTTGTGTGTGTGTGTATTTGTCACTTTGCCAACTCCTCGCCCACCTTGCAAGGCCCTGTGTTCCCTCCGACTGGTGGTCTGGCTTTGCCAGTCCACGGCACACAGACATACACACAAACAATGCAGCAATATACATGTGGGTTCGAATGAATTAGATGAGTATTTTGATGATTTGCTAACAAAATATGGGTTAGTATTGCAGTATAAGACCTTAGGAATTCCAGCCACAGTGTCATTCATATGCACTTTTAGGGTCTGTTGCTTTGACCTCTTCAAGAGTCTCGCAAAATGGTTTGGAAATAGGATGCAAAATCAGAGGTGGGGTGCTTTGATTCAGGGGTTCCCCATAATCTAAGGTGTTCTGAATGCTTAATCCTTAGCTGAAGGCAATTTGGGAATCAGAACCTTGCCGGAGGTGTTGGAGGAGTGTGTTGGGGGTGGGACTTGAGTATCATAGCCAGCTTCCCCTTGCTGTGTTGTTGCTGTTGTCCACCTGATGTTGGCCAGGAGGTGATGCCCAGCCTCTGCTCATGTCATATTTCCCCCTTCAATCATGGAGCTTCCCCTCAAGCCTGCTAGGCCAAAAAAAACCTGAACATCATATATATCAATTCATGGCCATCTAGGTTAATTCTAATTCAAAAGGAGTATAAATAGAGTACCAATGAACATGGATGAGCAAATATATTTGTAGTAGAGTATGGATACCTTAGGGTATATGCCCAGGAGTGGTAGAGTTGAGTTGTATGGGCAATTTTTATACTGAGTTTTTGAGATACCGCCATACTGATTTCCATACTGGCTGCATTAATGTGTACTAGCACTAACAGTGGATGATAGTTCCTCTTGCCTCACACACTTACCAACATTTCTTACCTATTTTCTTTATGATAGTCATTCTGATTAGGGTCAGGTGGCATCTCAGAATTGGTCTTTTATGGTTCCATATTGTTTTGGTTTGATTCAGGTGTTCCCCCATAAACCTAGGTGTTATGAATGCTAGGTTCCCAGCTGTTGGAGATTTAGGAATTAACAACTCCAGGACACAGTGTATTGATAGGGGCAGGCTTATGGGTGTTATGGCCAGGTCCCCCTTGCTAGTGTTTGGCACACTCTCCTGTTCCTGTTGTCCTCCCTATGTGGGCCAGGGGTGGTATCCAACCCTCTGTTCATGCCATCATTTCCCCCTGCCATCATGGAGCTTCCTCTTGAGCCTACAAGCCAAAATAATCCTCTCTTTCCCACAAGCTGCTCTTAGTTGGGTGATTTCTATCAGCAATGGGAGCATGACTGTTAAAATAAGGTGGGAATGAGGAGTGGGATTGTTGCTAGATACCTGACTGTGTGGCTTTGGCCTTTTGGAGCTGATTTTTAAGGGGACTGTGGAATGATTTGAAACCTTGGTGTAAGAGTTGTCTTGTAGTGCTGGAAGTACAGCTTGATGGTCTATTCTGGTCAGAGTTGAAAGACCTGAATACTATGGACTATGGACTGTGAGGTTTGGCTTATGAGGGTGATGAAGAGCTTTGCTTGGACTGGGCCACAAGTTTGTGAGAGACTTGCTCTTCTGCCTGTGTCCTGAGAAGTAGTGCATGGTTGCTTTGCATAAAAATGGAATGATGTGAGCAGAGGGTTATGGCACAGAAAGAAACATTTAGGCCAAATTGCTGCCTGTTCAGCTGCAATTGAGAGGTTACAACCTTTGAGATTGGGCCAGTGACCTGCATTTGGAGCAACAAGAAGAATGTAGACTTTTTTGAAGGGGCCTGAGTGCGCAAGGAGTGTCCTATTCTTCAAAGTCTGACTTATTCTCCCCTGGACTAACAAATTGGCACCCTACCTGGAATTATGAAGTATGAGAATTGTAGGAAAGAGAGACTCATTGAGTTTGCAATGCTGTCTTGTGTTTTGGAAATGGCCATGGGTATCATGAAACAGGTTTGCTTGATCCCTGCATGGAGACCCCATGAGGCCATGAGGATGAACTCTGGATTGCAGTGGAGAATTAGTGGAGATGCTGGCACCAAGAGATGGCTGCCAAGGAGAGCTGCTGGCCCCAATGAAGTTTTCTAGGACTGTGAGTAGCCTAGCTGAAAGAGTGGAATTGGAACTCCAGAAACTTGTTGCTGGTTAGAATTATTGGACTTGGAGATTTGCCATTGGCTAGAGTTGTTGGACTTAAAGCTACAGAGTTTAGTGTTTTCCCTGTTTTAAATCACGTATGGGTTGAATATTTCCTTGTTATGCCTGATGCCATCTTTTGAATTGTGCATGTTTATTCTGTTCCGTTATGGGTTTTTTTTTGGGGGGGGATTTTTGGTACTATGGCTCTGTTTAAAGATCTTGGACTATGGGGATGTTTGAACATCACTAGGATTGATAAAATCTATGAGGACGTTTTAAAGTTGGACTGAATACATTGTATTTTATATCATTTATGAATATCAGTTTAGGGAGGCCAGGGGTGGAATGTGGTGGTTTCATTTAGTTGTCCCCATAAACATAGGTGGTCTGAATGCTATGCTCCCTACTGATGGTGATGTGGGAATTAACACCTCCAGGAGGCAGTGTATCATTGGGGGCAGGCTTATGGGTGTTATAGCCAGCTCACTCTTGCTAGTGTTTGGCACACTCTCCTGTTTCTGTAGTCTACCTTATGTGGGCCAGGTGGTGAGGTCCACCCTCTCCTCATGCCATCATTTTTCCTGCCATTGTGGAGCTCCCCTGTGAGCGTGTAAGCCAAAATAAACCTGTTTTTCCCACAAGCTGCTCTTCGTTGGGTGATTTCTACCAGCAATGCAAACCTGACTGCAACACATATGAATTCCTCAATTAGATTTTTCAAGTTCTGCAAGGACCATCATTGTAATTTCTTTATTTTTCCCCCCGAGGTAGGATCTTCATCTCAGGCTGATCTGGAATTCACTATGTCATCTCTTGCTGGCCTCAAACTCACAGTAGCCATCCTATCTCTTCCTCCACAGTGCACGTTGCTGGGACTAAAGGCATGTGCCACCACACCCAGGTCATCATTGTCATTTTAATGGAATTACGTTCAGTCTCCCGTTTATTATATGTAGTGTTCTGTAACCTGTTCCCCTGAATTGAAATATTATCTCCTGAAGATAGTAAGAAGGCTCTTATTCAGGAAATCATGTCCAGGAGACCTGGAACTTAAAGGTGACACAAACACTCCACAAGATTATGTTAATTATAAACAGAAACATTCCTTCCTGTGTGGGTTCACAAGGAAGCTACACAGACTGAGGAAGTCAACAAGTCTGGGAAAGGCTTGCAAGTCCCCACCATAAGGCTATATAAAGACAAAAAAAAAAAAAAAAAAGAAAAAAAGAAAACAACCCTGTCAAAAGAGGAGATTCTTCAGTTGAGCTGCCTGTAAGTCATGTAGCATGCTCAAACCTCCAGGACCTGCCAAGCTGCCTGCAAGTTGTATTCCTGAGATGCTTCTTCTGTGACTCAATACCTATGTCGCGTTAGGCTTTCTGTGATGCTACTACCACTGAGTCAAATCTGCGATGGGGAGGTTGTCATCCAGGATGGGAGGAGACTTCTCTGTGGGGAAGATGCCTTGAGGGCACCATGGTTTGTAAGCAAGCCCTCACCTGAGACTGAGGGAAGAACATCCACAGGATAATACCAAAACAGAGGTACTCCTACGTGGTGGTGTGAAAGCCATCATCTAGGATGACATAAGACTTCTCCATGGTGTGGCTGCTTCAGGATCTCCTTTGCTCCTGTAAGTCAGCCCACCCTTCTCTGTAGTCTAGCAGAAAAGAGTAACATGAGAAGAAAGTTGTACCAGGTTACAGAGTGAAGCCCCCAACAGGCCAGAAGTTACCACAGAGAACAGAGATGAGATTCAGGTCTCCCTTGAGCCAACTACAGGGAGAGACTAGGGAATAGAGTGATAAACTCCCACATGCCCACAAGCCCCCCCCCCCCCAGGGAGAGACCAAAGAACAGAGAGATATGTTTCTTGCACACAGGTTACACAGAGGGAGTAACCAGGGAACAAACATTAAGTCCCCTACTCACGCTGTGAGTTACTGATCGTTTTGGGATAACTGGAATAAGAATTCCAAGAAAATTAAACTATGTAGCTGCCCTCTCACACCACATATGCTCTGTAACCTTGCTTGCTTATAGAAGAAAGACATAAGAAGCCCTGCTTGCCTACACCTGGGGCAGATGCCATTTCAGACTGATCTGGGTGTCAGTCAGCTCTCGTGAATAAATCTTCCTCTCCTCTGTCCAAATGGGTCTGAGTCGCATTCTATCAGGCAATTTCCACAACATAAGTAACCCCAATAAACTCATTGGTTCATCCAAACTGGTTTTCGTGTAAATGTCCTTTGGCTTGATGTCTGTATACTATCTGGGGAGAATTTGTGTGTTTGTGTCTCCCTAGGAAATAGTTTCAGCATAGTCCTTTTCACAATGGTGATTCCGCCAGTCTAGGAGCATGGAAGCTGTGGTTGGTTTGAATGTTTGTCACCAATATCCTCAGGATTTTTCTTTACTAAGTTAAGTCTTTCTAAGTCTCCACTGGACATACCACTGATGGAAGAAGTGTGTCTGGTGGTGGGGGATGGGAAATCTTGAGTTCAGCTATAAGGTGTGCATGAAGCCAGATTGGCGTCTAGGTATTAGTGCTTGTAAGCTAGGCTTTTTTTTTTTTTTTTCTCTGCTGTGAATGCTGAAATGAGTCAGTTTTTACCTACATGGTGAATCTTCCCCTGCAATCAGTACACATGAAATCAACACTTTTCCTCCCATAAGCTACTTCTGGTTGAATCTCCTGGTCAAGACCCTGTTGGTCAATGGCAGATGCGCCCAGACTCTGCAGCCTGCGGGAGATCCCTGGAACCAGGAAGTGTGCACCTCTTACAGTATTCCAGAATGCTTTTCCAGGCAGTCCAGCTGGATTCTGGTACTTCTATAGGATACATACCCAGGGGTCTCTCTTGCTTCTCATTTCGTAGTAGACTTCTAACTTACCAGTTCAATGCATATTTCCCTGTATTCGGAGTGATAGAATTCACTAGAAACTGTATTTCTATCAGATAATTGCATGGACAGTTAATAAGGATTCAGTTTCTCTGTAGAAGTGAATGTCTTTTTTCCTCCAGGCTGGCTTGTACCATTCAGATCCCCTCAGATCTCCCATTCTGGCCCTGTCCAACTTGTGAACAAACTAAAGAGGCCCATAGGAAAAATAATAAGTGCCTAAAAATAAGTACTTTGAATTCCTGAGTTTTTATACCCCATTTTAGCTCACATTGTTCATTAACAAATCATTACATTATTCAGCTTATTCTTCCTAACACTATGCCTAATGCTCTTTCACTTTTGTGTGTGTGTTTGTGTTGTGTGTGGTGTAGGCTGTTGTATGTGCTGATGCAGTACTCCATGTTTGCGCCTTTAGAAGAAAGAGGGGAACACTGGGTTTTCTCATTCATCACACACATGCCTGTTTTTGCTTGAAATAGACTCTTACTGAGTCCACAGCTAGTCATGTTTTTTGTTTTTCTTTTTAAGAGGCCAAGCAATACTCAGGCCTTTTTTTCTCACAAGACTTGGGGTTAAAGATGTGTGTCATTAGGTCTAGCAGTTTACATGAGGGGATTAAAAGTCAGGCAAATTCATCTACCTAAGGCTCTAATCTTTCTGAAGGGAGTACGTGTAAATACTTGGCTACCTACCCAGCACCTAGTTTACCTTCTTCTGTATTTTTGAAAAGTAGTATGTTGTAACAGAAATACTGTACCTTAATTTTATATATCTATATATGATTTTTATTAAAATATACTGTTACATGAGGCAATTTGCAATATATATGACATCTAAACATATTTTGTTTTCCACAAAATATAGAATCAGGATCAGCCAACAGAGCTAAGTATCAAAAGTTCTTGCTCTGAAAGAAAAGGATCTGAGATCAATATCCACAACCCATGCATATTTGCAATGGTGAGGTGTTCTTCCAGAGGTCAAGAAAGGTTGATACATTGGGCTTGCTTGTAAGCTTCTCTAACACAATATTGGCCAATATCTCAGACCAAAGATAGTCAGTATTCCTGGAAAACACATAAGATTGCCCTATGGCCTCTATATCCACCTGCACGCATGTGCATGCACACCTGCACACATACGCGCACGCGCACATACACATGTCTGAGTATATACATGCACGTGTGCAAAGAAACAAACAATTGGGGTAAATAAAATGTTTTAGCTGTGTTACTCATTAATTTTCATTTTAAAGATGTATTCATCTAAAGAAATGAAACAAACAAAATAAAGATGAATTATAAAGACAATTTTATTGGATTAGCTTATAGGATAGGAGGCAAGTAGATCAACAATAGTTGTCTTCAGGATAGGGTGTAGAGGAACCCAGTAGTATCTCATTCCTCAAGCCCAAATGCAGCCTGGAGACTCAGAGAACCTGCTAACTGATGAGTCCACAAGGAAGGACGACTCACCAGTCCCAATCTATCACTGTAGGACTGCAGGATTCCTGGAGAGCCACTAGTGCTCAGTCCACATTAGAAGACAGATGAAACTTGCTTCAATGTCCACAAAAGATAGGCAAAGCAAGGTAGATGCACTCACAAGTGAGTGGTGATAGAAGCCAGATAAAAAAGCCTATACTAGTGAGTAGCACAAACAGCTAGGCAAAAAGGCCTTGAGTACTCTTATAAATTATGTATAGCCCACCAAAAGGGCCATCCACTCTGAATGAAAGACTTTCTCCCTCTGTTAATCTTTTCTATAAATACCCTCATAGACTCATCAAAGAGGTGGCCCTCTTGCTTTATTCCTAATGTGAAAACATAACCATCAATATTGTCCCTAAATTATAGTTTAATAGCATATCAAAATGTGGATACTAGCAACAAAATCCAGAGACACTCAAACATATATTTTACCAAGTGTGGTGATTTGATTCACGTGTCCCGCATAAACTTAGGAATTCTGAGTGCTAGGTCCCCAGCTGATGGCAATTGGGAACTAAAGCCTCTGTGAGGGAGTGCATTGTTGGGTTTGGGCTTATGGGTGTTATAGCCACTTCCTCTTGCCAGTGTTTGGCACATACTCCTGTTGCTGTTGTCCACCTGACATTGGGCAGGAGGTCATGTCCGACCTCTGCTCATGTCAGCGTTTTCACCTGCCATCATGGTGCTTCCTCTCGAGTCTATAAGCCAAAATAAATATCCCCACCCACACACACACAAGCTGCTCTTCATAGGGTGTTTTCACCCAGCAATGCAAACCTGACTGCAGCCATAAAGTTGGTAGCAGAGGAGTTTGATTGTTGCTGATAAAGACCTGACCTTGTGGCTTTGGCTTTGCAGTAAAATGTGGATGAATTTGAAATTGTGGCCTAAAAGATGCCTTGCAGTGCTAAAAGTACAGCTTGATGGACCAATATGGTCAGAGTTGAAACACCTAAATGCAGTAAGAACTATGAAGTGGGACGTTTGGCTTATGAGGGTGAGAAAGAGCTTTTCTTGGACTGGGCTAGAAGCAGTTTTTGTGAGAGTTTGCTCTTAAGGCCATGCCCTGAGAATTTATGCAAGGTTGCATTGTGTAGAAATGGGCTGGTGTGAGTAGAGGGATATACCACAGAAATTTAATATTTGGGCTGAAATTTCTGCCCAATCAGCTACAATTATATGAGAGATTAGAACCTTTTGAGATGGGTCACATGACCTGCATTGGGACAACAGGGAGAATGTAGACTCTTCTGAAGGGGTGTGAATGCTGAAGGTGTGTCCTGTTCTCCAAAGTCTACTTTACTCCTCCTGATTTATCAAATCGGCACTCTACCTGGTGTTGTGGAGTATGAGAGATGCAGGAAAGAGAGTGTCACTGAATTTGCCACATGGTTTATGTTTAGGAGACAGCCATGGGTAGTTTGAAGCAGGTTTGCTGGATTGCCTGCACAGAGACCCAATGGAGACATGAGGATGGACCGCGGTTTGCCGTGGAGAGACGGTGAAGATGCCTGGACCACAAGACAGCTGCTAAAGTGAGCTGCCAACCCTTGATTAAATTCTCCTGGACTGTGAGTAGCCTGGCTGGAGAGCTGGATTATAATTCCAGAGACTTGTTACTGGTTAGAATTATAGGACATGGTGACTTGTTACTGACTAGAGTTATTGGACTTGGAACTACAGTGTTTGATATTTTCCCTATTTTATGTCTTGTTTGGTTCAATATTACTTTACTATGGTCAGTGTCATCTTTTGTAGTGTGTTTACTCTTTGCCATTATGGGATTGTTGAGGATATTTTGGTTATTATGACTCAGTTAAACGACCTTGGATTATAGGGATATTTGAACATTATTAGGATTGATAAAAACTATGGGGACCTTCAAGGTTGGACTGCATGCATTTCATTTTATATCATTTATGGTTATCAGTTCATGGGGGCCAGAGGCAGAATTTGGTGGTTTGATTCAGGTGTCCCCCATAAATGCTGGGACACAGCTGATGGCAATTTGGAACTAAAGCCTACTGGAGATAGTGTATTGTTGTTGACAGGCTCATGGGTATTATTGCTAGCTTCCTCTTGCCACTGTTTGGCAAACACTCCTGTTGCTGCCATCCACATAATGTTAGCCAGGAGGTGATGTCCATCCTCTGCTCATGCCATCATTTCCCCCTGCAATCACGGCGCTTCCCCTTGATTCTGTAAGCTAAAATAACCCCCCTTTTTTTTCCATACACTGCTCTTGATCTGGTACTTTCTACCAGCAATGCGAACGTGACTGCAACACCAAGTCATTCTGAATTCCAGAATGTGATCATTTCAACATGGAAACTGTACAAATATTTTATCAAGTTTTGCACATTTTCCTATCTTACTACATCTTTCTAAAGTAATTCAGCAAAAAAAGTACTATTCACAAATGAGAAACATTTCAATTATTTTTGTCATTCATTTTAGTTCTGAACTATTGACACGTCAACATGGGTTATTTTTGTTTTTCAAGATAAGGTTTCGCTCTAGCCCAGGATGACATGGATTCACTATGTAGTCCCATGCTGGCCTCGAACTCACAGGGATCCTCCTACCTCTGCATTGCAAATGCTGGTATTAAAGGCATGTACAAGCATGCTCAGCTTGCTAAATTTATATTTTCACTATGTCTTTGAAATGAAGTAAGTCACTAATTCAGCAAAGTAACAATATATGTAAATGTGGTGGTTTCATTGAATGGCTCCATACACTTGGGGGCTTTTGATTAAGATTGGGCCTATATACTTGAGTTTCCAACTGGCACACGATTGCCGGTAAAGAAGAGTGTCACAGGAGGCCAGATCTCAGGTCCAGCCTTGTGTTGTATTCAAAGAAATTTGTGCTCTGGCAGTTTCAGCGCTGGCTGTTGTATTTTCTGGCTCTTTGATGATACATTTTTCCTTGACTCTATGGAAGTGATTCAGCTTTTATGCCTTTGCTGGTATTTCCTCCGGATTCTATAAGACTGAAATAAACCCTTTCCTCACATAAGCTGCTTCTCGTCAGATGTTTATCCAGTAACACAAAAGTAACTGCTACAGGAAAATTAACACTAGGAGTGGGGTCATTGCTGTGATGAATCTGACCATGTCTTTTGGAATTGTGTGTGGGAAATAAGAATTAATTTGGTACTTAGGATTTGAGAAGTGTTACAGTGCTAGAAGCAGAGATTATGGTGAGGGAACAAAAATAAAAATATAAATATGGAGATAACTGTGGACTTAGAAGGCTTGGTTTTTGAACTTCTTTAAATATTTTTATTTATTTATTTATTTGAGAGACAGGAATATTATACACACACACATACACACACATATACATACATACATACATACATACATACATACACACCTACACACACACATATATATATATGTGTGTGTGTGCGTGTATGTATGTATGTATGTGTGTGTGTGTATATATATATATATGGAGAAAGAGAGAGAGAGAATATGAATGGGTATGGCTACGCCAGGGCTTCTAGCCATTATAAACAAACTCCACATACATGTCCCACTATTGGGAGCCATTTCCTGGATATTTGTTTATGACCAGTGTACACTTATTCAGTGGGCCAGACAGAAGCAGAATGTTTGCCCAGCATGAGATTACATATCAGCTGAGGTTCTGGGAACTGAGAAAGAAGTAACATTTTGAGCTAGAGGCTAAGATTTGACTGTGCTTTGATCAATGTAGGAGGGTGTGGCCTTCTCAAGAGATCCTGTGTAAATATTAGCATTTTTCTGCTTGCATTCTTGTGCTCTGCGAAGAAGTATAAGATAGCTGAACTAAATAAAGTTGGGGCCTCAGTATTCACTGACAGCCCTCCTGAGGTGATCTTTTGTCTGTCGTCTTTTTCTTCTTCCTCACTCCCCCCTCAGGTACTGTTCGACATTGCTGGTGGGTTCCTGCACCCCACCTTGCTCATCTATCTTTACATGGGTGCTGGGGAATTGAACCTGGGTCCTTTGGCTTTGTGGGAAAATGTCTTAACAGCTAAGCCATCTGTCTAGCCTGGCCTATGAACTTTTTAAAGGGGAGAGAACTTTGTTGGAACTGTGCTACTGGTATAATGTCTGGCTGAATATTTCTGCTCATGCTCAGAGAGTTTGGTCAAGGCGGAATATAAAAGTAGTGGACATGTGCACTTGGTGGAAGGTATAGAATAAAAAGATATAAAAAGTATGGGGCTGAAGAGATGGCTTAAGAAACTCAGAGAAGCTGAACATGAAGGGCGACACGGTTGATGAAGGCACTGCTGAGCTGTAGCATGTAAAACCGTTGTTTTCAGTGAAGACCCAAAGATGTCTGTGGATGTACCAAGACTGAGGAATGGCTGCCAGCTGGAGAGATGGAATTGGAATCCAGAGACTTCTGTCACTAATTATGGGTGTTGGACTTGAAACGACAGATATTTGATATTTACATGGTAGTTATTACTTGCCTTGGTCTAGTTTCTCCTTGTTATGTCTTTTTATAAAGGAAATGTTTACTCTGTGCCATTATGTGGTGGAAATAATAACTTATGTTTTAATCACTCGGGGCTCATAGTTTTGAGGCACTCTTAAATCTCAAATAAGAACTGAAACCTTTGAATGGTGTTACAAATTGGCAAAGAATATGGGGACCATTAATGTTGAGCTAAATGCAATTTGCTTTGTGAAATGGTTGTGAATGTATGAGGGCCAAGGGTAGAATATGGGTTTTGAACATATGGCTCCATAGAATCAGGTGTATCTGGTTAAGATAGAGTCTGCAACTTGAGTTTCCAGCAAGCAGAGCCCTGCTGGGGAAGGGGTGTGTCACAGGGTTGGGTTTATCTTACATCCAGCTCTAAGAAGTGTTCAGAGTTATTTGAGTTCTGGCAGTTTTAACTGTGGCTGCTGTGTTTTCTGGCTCTTTGGTGATGTCTCTCTGCTCAGATCTACAGAAATGAGCCAGCTCCTTTTGGCTATGGTGTCAAAGGAAATAAACCCTTTCCTCCAATGCTTCTACAGCTTTGGTATTACTAAATTGTGGGTGTGTGGTGGATTTTTTTCTATGTACAGTCCCATGATATCTTGGAGTGACCAAATATCTAGAACATAAGACACACATGTGTTTAGTGTGTACCATAGCAAGTAGGGTACTTCTAAGGAAATGAACATGTTGTATTAAGAGAGAGCATCTAGGAGTCAATTGAGAAAATGAGAGGAAGCTTGGAAAGTATATGGATTGAATCCTAAATATTAACTAAAAGCTTATGTGATAAAGGCTTGTTACTTACATTAGGGTACTATTAGAGGTGGGAGAAAATTGAAGACACTATAGTTTTAAAAGGCAGTTCACTATGGTCATGCTCTTGAGTGCTACACCTCAACCCCCAGTATCTTTTACATGTTCTGCTTCCTGGGATCTATGAGTTTGAATCCCTCCTTCTTTCATGACTTTCTACCATATTCTGCCTTGCCATAGGACCAAAATGATGACAACATGTAACCATCAGAAACATCAGAAAGTGTGACACAACATATTACCTGGTTCATTACACGATGACTAAGGTATTTTGTACAATGACAGAAAGGAGAGTAACATAGACAATGACTGCAAACCTCTCTTGAAAGGTAAGCCATGACCCGAGAGTGGCGGCAGTACCCCAGAGTATGGATTTTACTTTATAAGCAACAGATCATATAAAGAGAAAATTAAAATTAACTTTGGGGATAAGGGGCTAAATAATTTTCAAAAGTATCCCGAGAAACAATACAGGGTCAAATAAGCCACAGGGGTAAAAAAGCAGGAAACATGGCTCAGTTCCTTTTTTCATTATTAGCTCCTAGAATAACACCACAAATTTGGTCAATGTGAATAAATAAAGAACTCAGCCACAGGAGTCAAAAACCTATTTAAGAGCAAGTAATATATAACTGAAGACATCAATGGGTAATAGTCATACTTTCTGTCCTCCCACTATTTATTGCAGATTGATTTTCAAAAGCAACCCAACACACCCTTGTATATGACAACCTTAAAGTACATTAGGAAATAAAGTATTTGCTTCAAGATCGCCACCCACTCCAATAACACATTAATCAAAGTTTGTGAATGTCCTAAATTATGTCAGAGGGCCAAAAGTGAATCAATCAGTGGTGCTCCACCACTCGGTCATCACACATTGTGTGTGCTTGTGCATGTGTGTGTGTGTGTGTGTGTGTGTGTGTGTGAATAATGACACCGAGAACACTGAATATTGGCCAACAAGACTTTTCAAAGTCTTCCATTTTATTAGTAGAGATATTTTTTTCATAAACACGTTGAACTCTCTGTTTCAGGAACAGGAGAATCATATGCTTGGGGACTTTTTGTTTTCTGAAAGAGAACTGAGTGCTCAAAGGGCCACATGTCAGTGTTGAAATGGTATTGTTCCATGAGAATTGTCAATATAAGTCATACATTTCATTTCTTCCCTCCCTGCTTCTCTAAGCACTGTTTTCACTTGTGCTTGTAAGTCGTCTAACTTCTGTTGGTCTATATGGCCTTGAAAATACCATCCATAATAACAATCAATAGGGACAGGATAGTATACACATTTCAGTTCCATCAGGGGTGTTAACTGCTGCAAAATCATGGTGACCATGGAAGTTGTGATGGGGTTAGACGTAAAGCTGAAATGTCGGAGTTGGGTACAGTGGCTTAGGGCTGGGAGGAGATCAGTGATTGTGGAATCTGTTAACAGACAATGATTTATCTCTAGATGTTGTAGGGTACCTGAAAGATTCTCTAGAAGAGTTTTCAACGGCTCAAAATCTTCAAAATACATGGGGTTGTCACTGACATTCAATAGCTTTAGATGTTTGGCAAGAGGGCTCTGGGACAAAATTTTGAAGTCTTTGTGGGAGAGTTCACAGAAAGTCAGGTACAGGAAATCAAGATCACGTGGCAGGCCTCTGTTGAAAGAAAATATAATGATGTCTCTGAAGAAAGATGATTATAAGAGGGAAGGTATGCATGTCTATGAACCTAAACTAAACTATTTTATACATATATTACAATAGTAGTCCACAAAGCATTTTAATTCACTTAATAGACATGTGGTTTAGAGAAAGTTACTCTTCTGCTCAGATATTGATTTTCAGTTTTGAAGCTGGCGCAATATACTTCTAAGGATGATTATGAGAAAGAACAAGTCAAGAACATATTGTACTTCTAGATCACCTAACTGATGTAGACTCAACACATACAGCTTCCAAATGAAATTAGTTGGACCAGTCTCTAGAGGACAATCTCCACATTCACGTCCCAACCTTTGGTGAATCATACATCAGGACAATTGCCTGACATTTTGCACTATGGGTATTAGACTATGAATATATGCATCACTGCTGCAGCATGAATGATTTCCCTGTCTCAAGTTCTATGTTTCTTCCATAGAATGACAGAGACCGATTTTGTTCACAAATATATTTATAGACACATCATAGTGTCTGTACATGATTGACTAGCTATTTGTAGAGTTCGGTCTCAGAAATATGGTATGAGGTTCACTTTGGGGCTGGATAGTTTTAAGCTTCCAGCATCACACATGCTTGAGTAGAAAGAGCAAAGTGTATTAAGAAGCCAAGCATTGCCCGAGAATGATTTCTGTTTTGAATTAATAACCATGTATAGGAAACACAGATGTGTTTCTGAAACCCTTACCTGATAATGTTTGCAAGTTTATTTGTCAGACAAGTTGAAGAGAATTTAAATTCCTTGAGGTGGTCCATTCGTGCAAGATGCATGATAAAAGTTCTGAAGATTTTCCCTTTCAGAGATTTGCAAGTGATTTTAGACAAACTAAGACTGTACAGTTGGACCATTTCAGATAAAAGTGTTGTAACTTCACTCAGAGAAGCATGCTCAACTGCCAGGTGATCAATGCAAACCAGATCCAGAAATTCTACTGTACTTTTGTAGTAAGATGGTGTATCAATTTTCAGATCTCGACAACAGAGATGTAGCAACCCTAAGCTCTGCTGAACTTTACTAAAAAGCAATGTATTGAAGTCATTTTTCTTCAAAGAACCATCAAGGGAAAGGTCCACTAGTAATTCCCTTACTGACTGTGTCTCAGTCTCTGAGGTGGCAATACTATGCTGGGCTTCTACTTTCAGAATAGAGTGTTCCGAGAAAGCACAAGAATGGAAGCACTTAGAGGCCCTGGTAATCATCTCAGGACACGTTGTCCTGCAGCCAACATCTTGCCTTAAATCTAGGATCCTCAGTTTTGGCCTCCTGTGGGGAAAAGAAGAGATAACACACCTGTGAGGGCACAAGCCTTAATGTAATCCAGCGGCATTGGGATGACATGCAGGGAAACTTTCCCTAATCCTTGCTCTGTACACATTATGCTAACCACTTGGCAATTTGTCCATGCAAAGTCAACATCCTTTGTTATTTTTCTATCCACTGTTCTCCAATTTAGTGTCATGTCTTTCTTCTATGCTTTGCTACCAAATACACAAATCCATTTAGTGCAGCCTAATTCATTTATATTTCATAATCTACACTGTACATCAGCTGCCTTCAAGATGACCCCAAGTGTTAGCTAATAATCTCATACTTCTTCAGTAATCATGCTTAACTATCTCAGAGAGATTGGTATGCTCCTTCATAATGTTCTGCTGTCTTACCACGTCTCTTTCATACACAGTCTTACCAAGAATCAGAGTTCTGTGCAGGAAGGACCTGAAGACCATCAATCATAGCTTTTAAGACATCACAGCGTGGCGCCGGTACACTTAATTTACCAATATGGAGACAGACAAAAGGCCAAAATTTGACCATGGCTGTTAGTGTCTTCTTATGACCACCCCTGAGGGCAGCCTTGAACAATGGCATATAAAGTTCTCTTGGGATCTCCCCAAGGGCACCAATTGTTGCAGGTTCATTGCCCAGTAGACACTGTGCAGCAAGTTCTAGTAGTGTTTCTGGCTCTTTTCCTTCCATCGTCAGAAACCTATATCATGGTAAGAAACATTAAGAATCCGTTACAACATATCCAGAGTATTTTATCACCAATCGTAGCAATGCACAAAATATTTACACAATAAATATGTTGTGAAACAGCCAATTATTTATGTACAACTCTACTATCAGCATACTCTTGAAACTGACTTTCATTATAGGGGTCTCTACATATGATAAAATGGCATTAGGAATTAGCATTAAGTAAGCAAAAAACAATGTTACTCACCTAGTTACCTAGCTTCCAAAATTTTTTTTACAAAGGATACAAATAATCCAGAAGAATATAGGTAATCTAACACAAAATCTGTGTCCTCTTCATTGTCTTCAAGACAGTGCCAACACACCAAAACATGTCTGGGCAAAGAGGTAAAGAATGAAATATCAGCATATGATCTGTCACATGACCATCACCATGCTTTGAAGCAGGTGAAGACAGACCGACACTATAAGAGATACTCATGAAGGCAGATGGGTACGATATTAAACTTAACATATAATTACACGCCAAACAGTGGGTAAGTGTGCTTGCTTTGCAAGTATGAGTACCTGAGAAGAGCTACATTTGATTTCCAGCCACCATGTGGAAAGCTAGGCAAGGGCATGCCTGCGTGGAGCTCCAGTCTTGGGGAGGGTGGGAGAAATGAGAATGTCTCTGGGCTTGCTGACTGAAAATGGAAGCTCTGAATTCAAACAGACTCTGCTTAAGCAAATAATTTCAGAAGAGAGAGGTTAAAAGTTGATTTTCTCCACTGACCTCCACATACATGTGCATGAGGCATGTTCATCTGTACTCACACATGCATAATGTATAGGTCCACACACATCACCACATCACACATAGTACACACACACACACACACACACACACACACACTCACACATATTTACATGCACATGCACACATACACACACACTACATGCGAAAAGATTGTTGCCATTAAGCTCAAGATTCAAGGAAAAAAATTGTGTGCTAAATACATATGTCTATACATATGTATTAGTTTTCTCTCACTTTTAGTCAGAGAAGTCTCTCTATTTAAATGATGGTACTGCTGAGGTGAATCAAAACTCAAAACTCATCAAAATAGCGAGAAGTGATATTTGAGATTTCAGCAATTAATAAGACATCTCTCTCATATTCTCCAATGGCTTATGGACTACAGAGGAAGAAGTGTGGGGAAAAATGTAAGAGCCAGAGTATGGGGAAGAGTAGTTTAGAATGGTATCTCCCAGACATAAAGTTGACACTATATTCATGACCTCACAGTAGTTTTCACTATTTGCACAAGACCAGCATAATATTGGGCAACTCCCAGGTTGTCATAGATGATAGAACAGAGCAAAAGAAAACATAGTCAATATATAAGAGAGAATAGTACAGTCAAAGTAGAGGTTCAATGGAGGGAGATGAGAAAGGGAGAACAAAGGAGGGTAGTAGGTGGGCGTGGTGGTTTGATTCAGGTGTCCCACATAAACTTAGGTGTTCTGAATGCTAGGTTCCCTGCTGATGGAGATTTGGCGATTAACACCTGCCTCCTTGAGGGTGTGTACTCTTGGGGGCAGGTTTGTGGATATTACAGCCAATTCCATCTTGCCAGTATTTGGCACACTCTCCTGCTGATGTTGTCTGTCTGATGTTGGCCAGGAGGTGATGTACACCCTCTGCTCATGCCATCATTTTCCTCTGCCATCATGCAGCTTTCTCTCAAGTCTGTAAGCCAAAATAAAACTTTTGTTTTCCCAAAAGCTGCTCTTGGTAGGGTTTTTCCAGTCAGTCATGCGACCTGACTGCAACAGCAAGTTGGTACCAGAGCAGTGGGACTTCTGCTACTAGAAACATAAATGTGTTCCCACTGGCCTTTTGGAGCTAATTTTTAAGATGAATGTGGATGGATTTGAAACCTTGGCCGAAGAGACGCCTTGCAATGCTGTAAGTACAGTTTACTGAACTATTCTGGTCAGAGTTGAAACATCTGAATGCAGTAGGAATTAAATACTGTGAGGTTTGGCTTATGAGGGTGAGAAAGAGCTTTGCCTGGCTAATGTAGGTAATTGAACAAGTTAAGAAGGAATTCAAAATAAATTCTGAGAACTAAATGCAAATGAAAACACAACATTCCAAAATTATAGGACACAATGAAAACAGGTTGAAGAAAGATGTGTATAGCTCTAAATGTCTAACATCACAAACTTGGAGATCATAAATGAATAACTAAATAAATCTGAAGGCATTGAAAAAACAAGAACAATCAAGTTCAGGGCAGAAATCAATGAATTAAAAACAAAGAAAAGAGTTTAAAAATGTGATGAGATGAATAGCAGTTCTTACAAACAAATAAGTTTGGCCAAATTGATTAAAAAAAAAAAACAGAGAAGATACTACTCAGAAATATTAGAGATTAAAAATAGAAATGTTGCAATAGACCCCAATAAAATGCAGAAAATTGGGCTGGAGGGATAGCTTAGTGGTTAAGGCATTTGCCTGCAAAGCCAAAGGACCAAGGTTTGATTCCCCAAGACCCACATTAGCTAGATGCACAAGGGGGCGCACACATCTGGAGTTTGTCTGCAGTGGCTATAGACCCTGGCGTGTCCTTCTTTCTCTCTCTCCCTCTTACTCTGTCAAGTAAACAAATAAATAAAAATAAAATATTAAAAACCAGGACTGCCATCTTTCAGGTCCCCCGGGTGCGGTTGTTCTGCCATTCCTTGCATCCTTTAACAAAATGGAGAAAATCATAAGGCTGTAATATCAAAAATTTACATTGCACAAAATCAGAATATCTGGAAGCCCAAAGACAGTTTGATCTTGCTTGCTGAATTTGGCTTTTTTGGCTGTTTGGATGTTTCTCTCTGCTTGGATGTATGAAAGTAGCTTTTGCCACCATTAATGGAACTTCCCCTGGATCTGTAAGCTTGAAATAAATGCCTTGGTCTTGTAAGCTATGTCAGGGTTGGAACACATGTTCTCTTTTCTTTTTGTTTTTTCAAGGTAGGGTCTCACTCTGGCTCAGGCTGACCTGGAATTCACTATGTAGTCTCAGGGTGGCCTCGAACTCTCAGCGATCCTCCTATGTCTGCCTCCCGAGTGCTGGGATTAAAGGCGTGTGCCACCAGGCCCGGCGTACATGTTCTCTTTTCATATGAAATCCTAACTTGGAAATTTTTTTTATGTGCTTGTAAGCTGTAGTAAGCATCAGTAGTACTGAATAGTATGCTAGAATGTGAATTTGAGAGTGGACAAGTAGGGAGGGATCAGTAGAAGGGATTTTATACAGGCAAGTCAAGGCAAAGCATAACGGGGGTATTTTGATGAGGGAAGGGGATAAGGGAGGCTGAGGGTAGAGGCACACAATATTAAAGATGGCAAAAATTGGTACCTCAGGGCCAAAGTGCCTTGCAGGGTGGAGAAATAATTACCTAAAAATGATTGGCTACCACTGGTAAATCCCAGTGACAAAACTGTGCTACCCCCAACACCCCAACAGAGAACTCGTGTAGAATGAAGCTCATGAACTCCCCCAAACAGCACAGGCAACTGAAGAAGCTCTTGGTTGCCCACCACAGCTAAATAGGAAGACCCTATTGCTGAGAACACTATAGGCTATGATCACAGGGCATTGAGAGATCAGGCTTGAGTTGAGATGGACACCACCTCCCACCTCCCTACAGGAGAGCTCTCATAAAGCTAGAAAGTCACCAATGAAGTGAACAAGCAGAGGATCCAGATGGCTACAAATATCCACCAGCCATGCAAAACGCTCCTGCCAGTGCAATAGAGACACACAGACTATGAGGGTAATCAACTGTTCTGTTAATGGATATGTGGCCTGCTCAGTGAGAGGGAACCAAGTAAGAAACCTATGGCTTGGAAGATTATAGAGCCTGGATGGAAGCTTGCACTGTTCATTAGTTAAAAGGAGAGGTTATGCCTGTCAAAAAGTCTTTTGCATGTCTAGGTTTCTCTCCTTTGATCCATGCTGATCTCACTCATAGCTAAGGAATCTGCTTTTTACATATGGACTGGAACACCACAGAGAAACCAGGACCCCTCAAAGTGACAAGAAAGGAAAGCCAGCTGCCTAGCAAGAGCTCTTGCCTTCTCTATCACATCCCCCAGGACAAAGAAAATACTACACAAGTGGTGAATTGAATATGATTTCTGCTCTGATGACCAGAGAACCTCCTTTAGGGAGGTGGCAGTAAAACTAAGTATACATAAAACTCATCAAAACAGAAAATTAGAATCTTCTGAGAGATCAACATTAAAGGACAATAATAACACAACCTGCAAAGCTCAGCCCGCATTGAAGAATGGGGGTGGGGAGGGATAGAGAAGTAAAAGCCACCTGGTGGGAAAAATACTCTGAGGCGTTGTTTCCACCACAGGATCCTGAAGTGATCACCAACACCCCCACTGAGGTAATGGAGCAGGGAAGAGGGTACATATGAGTATAACATGATGGGAATATAACTAATGTGCAATATGTTCAAATATTAAAGTTCTCAATTAAATTTTTAAAAATTGGGGTTGGATAGATGGCTTAGCAGTAAAGGCATCTGCATACAAAGCCAGGACCCGGGTTCGATTGCCCAGGACCCACATTAGCAAGATGCATAAGGGGACGCATACGCCTGGAGTTTGTTTGCAGTGGCTGGAGCCCTGACATGCCCATTCTATCTCTCTCTCTCTTCTTCTCTCTCTCTCTCTCTGTCTCTCCCTCCCCCTTCATTCTCTGTGAAATAAATAAATAAACATAAAATCAATTTAAATTAAAATTAATAAAAGTGCAGTCATTGAAACAAAGCTTTAGTGGAAACCATAACCGCAAAGAGGATGCCAGCAGCATTATCAGAGATTTTTGGGATTATGGGGAAAGAAAACAAAGGGGAAAAGAACATTATCATAAGCTGTAAAAGAAACAGACAATCAAAACACTCATAATTTTCCTTTCCACCTCAAAAACGTACAAAATGGCTAAAAAGTCTGGATTGCACTGAATGACAGAAAATATAACAACAATACTAGATATTTTCCAATAACAATGCAATACCACAAAAACTGAGCAAAATGAAGTAAAATTCTAAGGAAAACCACTCAAAAACAAAAAAGACCTCTGCTTGTTACTTACCTAATTTATGGGACTTTGTTTAAGCAGTCACACACTAAGAGGTACTAAGACATTGACCTTGGGTAGGAAAACTTGTTATGACCAAAACACATTAGTCAAGAATGAAGAATTATATTTTCTTGAGTCTTTTTAGGACTGCAATATCAAGAGATATGTAACATTCAAACAGGCCTGAAGACATGGTCCACAGTTTTAAAAGATGGACTACTTGTGTACATTAGAAGGCAAGAAAGGTTAATTATATATCCTTTGTTGGGGACTGATATTCATTCTGTGACACAAAATTCAAACTGTATTCAAAGCAATTTTACGGTCTCGGGAAGCACAGGGGCTGGTTTCACAAGTTGTTCCAATCACTATGGAAGAATGCTTCGGAATTTGATGTTCACGCCACTTTACAAGGTCAGCATGTTCCTGGGGGAATCTATGAACATTCAGGCAACTCAGTTCAAAAGATCAGCTGTGGATGTGCCTCAAATCTGGTTTAACCAGTGATCCAGTATCCAATTTAAGGAACCTGAAAGAATTCTAGCCCACGTTGATTTTTCTCTAACAAATTCTACATCAAATATGTCAGGGAAAATGGCTCAGTGTGTAAAGTTCTTGCCACTCAGGCCTGTGGACCTGAGTTCAAATTCCTGCTACCATTGTAAAAGTGAAGTTCTGCAGTCCAAACGTTGGGTGAATGGAGGTACAAAGAGCACTGGAGTTTTCTGGCTAACTATATGAAACTACGTGTTCTATATTTAGGGAAGACAGACAACCTAAAGTTCTGGCCTCAATCCATGTGCATATACATGTGTACACCATTCTGCCACCACACATAGAAACACAAACAGTCATGCACACACACCTCACCAACATACACACAGCCAACATACATCCCTAAGGTAGTGTATAAACTTAATTTAATTTCAAAAATACCTACAGTGCTCACTTCTGCAGCATATATGTTAAAATTGGAATGATACAGAGAAGCATGGGGCCTGTGCAAGGAGGACATGCAAGTTTGTTAGGCATTCCATACTTTTATGTGCCCATACAAAGAATACACTTAATACATAAAAAGAATACCTACAGACATTCTATGGAGTTAGACAACTTTACTCTAAATTTCTTATATGTGAATAAATATATGAATAAATAGCAATTAAATAATGAAAAGAAAGTTAAATAACAGAGGACTTGTGATATTAGATAAGTAAGAATAATACAATTTTTTTTAATTTTTATTTATTTGAGAGTGACAGACAGAGCAAGAAAGGCAGATAGAGAGAGAGAGAGAGAGATAATGGGTGTGCCAGGGCCTCCAGCCATTGCAAACAAACTACAGATATGTGCGCCCCCTTGTGCTTCTGGCTAACGTGGGTCCTGGGGAATCAAGCCTCGAACCGGGGTCCTTAAGCTTCACAGGCAAGTGCTTAACCAGTAAGCCATCTCTCAAGCCCCACAAATTTTTGAGGGCTAGGAAGATAGCTCAGTACATATAGTGTTTCAATAAGCATAAGTTCCTGAGTTCAATCCCTAGAAACCACATAAAAATGTCAGGTGCTTTGGTATGCACATGTAATCTCAGTGCAAGGAAGACAGTCCTTGGTGGATCTGAGGCTTGCTGATCACCTAGTCTGACCTATCTGGTAATATTCAGGCCCATGAGAGACCCTGTCTCAAAAGTGAAAAATAAAGAATGGATAAAATTACTAAGGAGCACACTCAAGATTGTCCTGTGGCTTCACAAAGCATACACATGTGCATATGCATCGACACACATGAAGCACACTTATATATCACATATTCCCACACATTAAAATTAAAATCTGTAATGACTACATTTCAGGGAGTAAGAACAGAAAAACAGTCAAATGACAGCACAAGACCCAGAATGAGAAGGAAATGGAAAATAGTATATAATAAAGGTGACATGGAAATCCTTTGGGGTAAGACAGACATGTAAAACATAGTACTAAGACATTTAGCATTTTTCATTCTTCCAAAACCAGTGCCACATGGAGGATGCTACCACATTCTACTACAACATTAGGATGAGGACTGGTCTTGGACCACAGCTGTGGCAGCTGCTGAATGGTAACAATGAGAAGCAAAGAGTACTTTCAGCAATCTTCTTTCAGGCTTCTGTCTTTCAAACGAATTAAAAATCTTTCTATCTGGAGACTTTAATGGGACTTGCCCTCCAAGTATCTTTCTAACTGTACCAGTTCAGAGCAGTTAGCTTATAATTAATGATGGTAATCTATAGCCAGAGCAACTTAGAGAAGGAAAAGATTTATTTCATCTTATAGGGTCAGAGAGTAGAGTCTATCATGGAGAAAGTGTAATAGGAACCGAAAGCCAGCAACCATATCAGCACATCAGTGGGGAGGAGGTAGAGAGAGAAAGACAGCAGCAGCAAGGAGGACTAACTATAAATCCCCACCCCAAGGAAACACTTCCTCCAGCAATGCTCACTGTCCTAAAGATTTTGCAACCTTCCCAAACAGCTCCACCAACTGAGGTATTAAAACATGTGATTCCATGGAGGACACTTCATATTCAAACTAGCCACGGTGACCAAGAACTGGTATTAAGAGATGAGAAGAAAAGGGTGGGAGTATGGTGAAAGGAAACACGTGATATGTCAACAGAAAAAGGTGGGAAGACACAATGAGGATAGATGAACAACGAGATAGAGTGGAAGGATAATCAATTAAAATGCATTGTGTTTGGAAATGTCATAATAATATCTAAAATTCTCTAACGAAAAATATAATTAAACTAAAAAGAGTACTCAGACAAATGGTATAATGCCAAAATTTATTGGCAATTAGATACATGTGAATTAAAATTCTAGTGAGCTCCAATTCAGTGGCAGGCATATAGGCAAAAGTTTTAAATGTAAGGGAATAACTTCTGCTAGCGAGGCTGTGGGAATACAATCACTCTCACTCATTGCTAGTAGAAATGAAAGCTAGTAAAAGTTTTCCATGAAAAATATAAAAGTATTTAACATGGTTACATGTGATCTTAACTATTGGGCACAACAATCTCAGTCATACTTCTCGCAATGTACTGTGATGTACATCACCACTAAGCATAAAAATGCATACACCCAAGATATTCACTGAGTGATTATTTTTGATATGAGATCCTGTACCTTTGGTGAATAGCCCATACCAAAAGAGCCTATACAATGGTTAATGGTTTAATGAATGAGTCAGGTGTATCTATAAAAAAAAAAAAAAAACTAATGAAAATCTATATGAAATGGGAGGGAATATTTTCCAAGACAGCTATCATTTGAAAATACAAAGAAAGAAATATGTAAAGTCTGCTATTCTTCATGTAAGAAGGTAATATAAGAACATATAGGGGCTGAAAAGAAGGCTTGGTGGTTATGGTGCTTGCCTGTGAAGGCTAAGGAACCAGGTTCGATTCCCCAAGTCCCGTGTAAGCCATATGCACAAGGTGGTACATGTGTCTGGAGTTTTGTTTGCAATGACTAGAGGCCTTGGTGTGCCCATTCTCTCTCTCTCTCTCTATCTAATAAATAAGCAAAAATAAACTTTAAAAAAAGACACTGAAAGAACATAATATCTCACGTTTGTGCAAAATGCCTGACAGAAAGTTCAGACCTAAAACTGAAGGGGTGTGTTTTCTCTACAGCAAAAGGATAGTAAATGACAATACAGGAGAAGGGAAGACATATGGGGTTATATTTCTTAAGATATTTACGTTTGTAGAGCTTGGCTTCTCTGAATAATGGAAATGTTTCACAATCCAGAGTATAAACACAGTTAGCTGTTGAATCTGAAGTTTTCAGTCTTCAGAGGATTTCCTCTGTCTTGTGTCAAATACCATATACTCAGTGACCCTCCAAATATTTTTGGCCCAAAAGTGGGGCAAATGGGAGGATAACAAAACATATTTGTCACTACTGAATATTTACAATCTAGGCATAAGAGAAGATGAAATATGGGAATAGATTGGAAGATTAGAAGCTTCCATACACACATAGTGAGTGAAAAGAGTCAAGGTCAAAGTTGAAGTATGGAAACACATCCTTAATACTGGCACTTCTGAAGTGGAGACAGGAAGGTCAGGAATTAACGGTCATCCCTAGGTACATAGTGATTTTGAGGCCAGCTATGCTTCATGAGGTCATGACTTAATGAAACAAAAATAAGCAAACAAAAAAAGAGAAGAAGAAAAAGAAGAAGAAGAAGAAGAAGAAGAAGAAGAAGAAGAAGAAGGAGAAGGAGAAGGAGAAGGAGAAGGAGAAGGAGAAGGAGAAGGAGAAGGAGAAGGAGAAGGAGAAGGAGAAGGAGAAGGAGAAGGAGAAGGAGAAGGAGAAGGAGAAGGAGAAGGAGAAGGAGAAGGAGAAGGAGAAGGAGAAGAAGAAGAAGAAGAGAGTACATGACCAGGCTGGTGTTAGGACAACAGAAAAGTGTAGAGAAGCAAAAAGGTTCTGAAGCCAGAAGTATCAAGCAGCACAAGCTCCCAGCACCAGCTCCATAGTGGACAAATGGAAGGAAAAGCCCCACGCAAAATGAGAATCAAGAGGCCCTGATCAAGACACTGGGATTCCTACAAAAGGGTAACTGGCAAATAGTCACAAACCTTAAAATCGGTAACATTGCCATAGCATGGACTCCACCTTCACTACAGGTCAACACTGGAGAAGAAATCACTTCTATCACTCCTCTTGTCTCAAAATGTTATAGCCAGGTATTGGGATTTGAATGGGAACTGTCCACCATAGGCTCATGTGTTTGAAAATTTGGTCCCCATCTCGTGGTCTTGACTAGGAAGGTTATGGTATGTTTAGGAAGAGGGGTCTTGATGGAGGAAGTGGGTTACTGCAGGTGGGCTTTGAGGTTTATAGCAAAGTCTTAGTTTTTGCTCTCTTGGCTTGCTGAACAGATTGCAGTATGATGAGCCAGCCTCCTGCTACTCCACGATGCCTTTCCTGCTACGAAGAAAGGCAACCCCTTTTGAAACTTTAAGCCAGAATAAAACGTTTCCCTCCTGAACCTGTTTCCTCCCTGGTATTGTTTCACAGAAATGAGTAAAGAAACTAGAATAGCAGAGATCATCTTGAGAGGAGCCAATTGTTAAGACAGAACTACTCTGGTGATCTGAAAGCAATGAGAAGTCCAAATAAATCAGAAGATATGCTGGAAAGATGTCTCAGCACCTAAGGCTCCATCCTTCAAAGCCTAACAAGCTGAGGTTGATTCCCCAGTACCTACGTAAATCCCAATGAAGGTGGTGCTTGTATCTGGATTTTGTTTGAGGTGGCACCCATTATCTACCTATCATCTATCTACCTATCTATCTGTCTATCTGTCTATCTTTCTATCTATCTGTCTGTCTATCTATCTATCTATCTATCTATCTATCTATCTATCTATCTATCAATCATCGATCCAACTATCTATCATCTGACTTTCAAATAAATAACTAAATTTTTAAAAGCTGAAGAACATGGGACAGGTTGCCAGAGCTCCTGAGTGGGCTCTGGCTAAAGAATGAAATTATGAGGAGGGTTAATTGCAGACACAGGTAGTCAGAAGTTCAGGTGGCAGATGCTCAGGCAGTGATGGGTAGACTACTCAGAGGTCCTATCATTTATACAATGAATAAACTTGATCACTATAGGGTAAGTGAGGAGACTGAGGCCCATAGTTGATGTTTGCTCACAGTTATGAATATACAGCTAACTATGTGGCATATGGTTCCATACTGGTGACAGTGAGAATTCAGAATCTCAGGACCATCAGAGCATTAGGTTTCAGCAGCCTCCTCCCTCTGATAGACTGTCTCCATATGAGCAGGATATGAATGCACTGAGCCTAATCCAACAACACAAATCTCACTGTTTGCTTTATTTTCCCTCACTCTAAAACACACTTGTTACATGCTTCTTGACACGGACATTATCTATCTCAGGATTTATAAACTTGGGGCCCCAGGAGGGAGGGAGATCATTTCTATGTCTACAGGCAGCAAAGCTATATGGGGACAGCAGATGTTCCTTGTACACAAAGAAGGGAAGCTTGGGAGAAGTCACCCCTATCAGACATTTTGACCTTGATTCCCTGGACTCAGCACCAGCATAAAAGGGGGAAAGATAAAATAATCCAACTTTAGCCTATCACTCCTTCAATCAGACATACTCCAATCTTAGAGGACATAGATAAAAAAGTTACTCAAAGATTTTGTCCTTTTAAAAAATTCACTTGTGCATATGTATGTCTATGTGTCTGTAGGGGTGCACATTCACGTGTATTCAAGGGGAGGTGAGAATAACCTCAGGTGATGGATGGTCCTGAGGAACACCATCCATTTTTTGTTTTGATGCAAGGTCTCTCATTGGCCTAGACTTTGCTAGTTAGGCTAGAACGGTTGGACAGCATAGCTAAGTATCCTCCTCCTTTTGTTATCCCCACGGAGATAACTGCATGTATGTGTTTACTGTGTTACCCTTCTCAACAATCAGGGAATTGAATCAGCCATTAATAGATGGATGGATAAAAAGATACGGTCTAAGTACACAATGGATTATGTTTTAACAATAAGGAATAAATATAATCCTTCCAATTGTGTGAAAATATATGGAACTAGAAAGCACCAAAATAAGCAAACTATGTCAATTCATGGAAAAGCAAATATTAATGGGTTTCTGTCATATGCAGAACCTATTCTTTTTTTTAAAATTAATTAATCTATTTGTTTGAGAGCAACAGACACAGAGAGAAAGACAGATAGAGGGAGAGAGAGAGAATGGGCACGCCAGGGCTTCCAGCCTCTGCAAACGAACTCCAGATGCGTGCGCCCCCTTGTGCATCTGGCTAACGTGGGACCTGGGGAACCGAGCCTCGAACCGGGGTCCTTAGGCTTCACAGGCAAGCACTTAACTGCTAAGCCATCTCTCCAGCCCAGAACCTATTCTTAAACATCCTCTCTCTCTCCCCCTCTCTCTCTCTTTTTCTCTCTCTCTCTCTCTCTCTCTCTCTCTCACACACACACACACACACACACATATAAAGAAAATGAGCAGGGCCAGTTTAGGTAGAGGAAGTGGGCCTATAGGAATCAGAAAGAGGAAACAAGGTTGAAAATGACACCAGAACCATCATTAACATCTACAAAATGTCATAATGAATTCAAGCTATTTATATGGCAACTATAAACCTTAAATATTTGACAAACCTGATGACAAGATAATTAATAAACACTCTGCAAATATGACTTTAAAATCCAATAAAGCTGAACACCTGTCACCCTGAATAAGATTAAGGACAAATGACGACCAAGTGAAATGAATTATCCTGAATGAAATCCTGAAAGAAAACTGGCATTACTGGGCTGGGGAAATGGCTTGGCAGTTAAGGCACTTGCCTGCAATGCCTAAGGACCCTGGTTCAATTCCCCAGGACCCATGTAGGCCATATGCACAAGAGGATGCATGCATCTGGAGTTTGTTTGCAATGGCTGGAGGCTCTGGCATGCTCCTTCTCTCTTTCTCTCTGTCTCTCAAATAAATAAATAACATGCTTTTAAAAAGTGGCATTATTTTATTTTATTCTTTGTTTATTTTTACCTAAATCTTTGAGAGCAACAGACAGACAGAAAGAGGCAGAGAAAGAGAGAAAATGGGTGTGCCAGGGCCTCTAGTCACTGCAAAGGAACTTCAGACGCGTGTGCACCCTTGTCCATTTGGCTTACATGGGACCTGGGGAATCCAGCCTGAACCCGGGGCCTTTAGGCTTCATAGGCAACCACTTTCCCGCTAAGCCATCTCCCCAGCCCCCCAAAAGTGGCATTATTTTAATAAAATAAATAAATATAAAATAAAATATTACTTTTCAGTTAAACTGTAGATGACATTAACATTTCACTAATGTTCACAACATACTTTTGTAGTTTTATAATTTAATAAAATGCCTACACTGGAGAAATCTTGGTGAAGAGCCCCTTGTAGGTCTGAACTTATTTTGAAATTAGAAAATAAAAGGGTAAATACTAGTCAGAGAAAGAAGAACACAACTGTAATCCCAACAGTAAGCAGGCTGAGGCAGGAACATTACAGAGTAGCAGGCCAGCCTGTAAATTATACCAACTGGGTGAAAAGACTAAGTGCTCTAGAGAACCTTTGATAAGAAACTAAACCCGTCACTTTAGATGAATACTATCTGGTTTTCGGATAGAGCCAGTATTTTTTGAAATAAAACAAACACAACAGAAAGGGAAATAAATACCTATATGGCTCAGCCCTTACTAATTTGAAAGGCTGAAAGTAAAAAAAAAAAAAAAAAAAAGACCGGGGGTGGGGGGGGGTACGAAGCTGAGATGTAGGCAAAGATTATGTCCTTTTCTGTGTGATAGGGTCTTACTACGTAGCACAGACTTGCCCAGATATCCAAATCCCCAATCCCTGAAAAGCTGGTATCACAGACATTTGCCACTCCGCCCAGCCTAGGGGCATAAATTTCTAAATAGAAATAGAAAGGCTGTTTGAGGAACTTTAATAGAGCAGAGGAACTGATTGCTCCCACAGCGGATGTTGCGCACGCCTCAGGATAAGGTGCTGCCTCAAGGGAGGGGAGGGAACATGGAGCCGAGCCACTCCTTCACCAGCCCATGTGTCCCTGAACCTCAGCCCCAGATGATTTGGGCCCAAACAGGGTCAGTTTATTAAAGGACACTGCACTGTTAAAAGTACCACAACTGGGAGGATCAGGAAAACCTTCTTACCGTGGACCTCAGCGATGGTGGCCTCTTCTTTCTGGAAGCGGCTAAAGGTAAAAACGCCACAAGTTCCCTTAGCAACAGATTCTCAACCGTTACCTGTGGAATTTAGAACACTCCCTAGAAAACTCCAATTGGCCGGGCTTGGGCCTCCTGACTCCTGATCCTTCAGAGCCACAGTGTGCTGGGAGGCGGAGCCAAGCTCCCTGCCCTTCCTGGAATCCTACAAGGCTTGTACTCAAGCTCAGAGAAATAATGGCCCAAGTTAGTGGATGAAGCAATAGGTACTCTCACTTAAAAATCACTGGACTCGTCAATTAAAGCCGTCATACATAAGTGACCCTGCTTTTCATATTTATTAACAACAACAACAACAACAACAACAAAAACCTACTTGATAAAGGGGCTTGTAGTGACACAATGTGAGAAGATGAATGAAAAAGAGAGGATCCCAGTGGTTTTAGATGGAACTGAGTAAAATAATAAAACCACATATCAAAAACTTAAAATAAGTTATATTTGATTCTAATTTCTTGTGAAATTTCAATTCCATCTATTGCTTTTTCTCCTGTGCCTATTAAGATAATAATATAATTTCCCAAGTCCTTTAATCCAGTGAATCACTGATCAATTTGAAAAAAATAAGCCACTCTTATATTTCATGGGTAACATGTGACTTGGTTGAGGTGTGTTATATTTAATGTACTGATTATTTAAGTTACTAATGTTTGACTGAAGTTTTTTGCATCTCTATACAAGTATATTTATCTAACTTTCTTCATGATGTCTTTGGTGCATTGTCACAGAAAGGCTTGTCTTATGAAAGGAAATACAAGTGACTTTATATCTATATCCTGGATCATACTGTGTAGGTCAGATTCTACTCCTTCTTACAAAAGTTATTTGGAATTTACCAATTGATCCTTATTTCCAGCAGAAAAATGTGAGCCTAAGACATAGAACTCAGTTTTGACTGTATCAGTTCCAACCCTGATGTAAACCTAGGGAACACCAGTCAATCTCCAAGCTCTGTGCAGGTCACTGAGGCTGTGAGACTCAGGTATGACTCACTTATACATGCCCTTGCAGCGAGTGACTGTCTATATCACTCATCTCTCACACATCTGCAACACAGCTATTACCATAAATCTAAGACTCTAGAACTACACAAGCAGAGACTTACTTGCAATGGCACAGATTCCTTATTAAAAAAATAATCATGGGGCTGGAGAGATGGCATAGCTGTTAAGAATTTGCCTGTGAAGCCTAAGGACCCTGGTTTGAAGCTCGATTCCCCAGAACCCATGTTAGCCAGATGCACAAGGGGGCGCACCCGTCTGGAGTTCGTTTGCAGTGGCTGGAAGCCCTGGCACACCCATTCTCTCTCTCTCTCTCTCTCTCTCTCTCTCTCCCTCTTTTTCTCTGTCTATTGCTCTCAAATAAATAAATAAAAATGAACATTTTTTTAAATAATAATAATCATGGCCTGCATCACTGCTCAATGAGCTATTCACCTTGGTGTTCACCTGAAATTATTCAAATCCTATGGCCTTTATACTCAGACATGAACCAGCCTAGCATCAAATCAGGTGCACAAGGAATTCATAAGTATCTAGATTCAACTTTCTTTTTTTTTAATTTTTTATTTATTTATTTAAAAAAAAATTTTTTTACTGCACTGTTTCTATATTGACTATATTTATTTTAAATTTAATTTATTAGTTTTCTTTTCAGCAAATACAGGCAGTTTGGTAACATTGGTTAGGCTCATCCATGATCTACCCCCTCCCATTGGACCCTTCTTGTTGATGTAAATGGGTCGTGCATTGTGGAGTTAGCCCACAGTTATTGGTACGATAAATGTCTCTGCATATCATGACCCAACATTTGAGTCTGACATTCTTTCTGCCCTCTCTTCTGCAAAATTTCCCTGAGCCATGTTGGGTTCATTTTTGGTCTGTGTCAGTGCTGAGGTGTTGGGGGCCTCTGAGGCTCTGGCTCTCTGATTTGGTAGGAGTTGATTTTTATCTCTGTGTTGGTCTCCTTCCCCTTTGTGCTGGTATCCAGTTCATCAGGAAAACATCACCCTTGCTTATTTCGCCAATTTTCCTTGGTTTCAGTCGGGCCCCTTTTGAGGTATGTTGGGGCAGCTCTCTCCTTAGGATCTGCATCTATCTGAAAAAGAGAAGCAGATTCTCCAACAGAGAGTAAGTTAGCACCCAGAAAATTGAGATAACAATTACTTTTTTGATAGAGAGTTTGATAGGTGTAGGCCCTCTTGAACCCCATGGCTGATGGTAGCTTGATATTGGAGAGTGGGCTTATGTTTGGGTATGGTTCTGACTTGATTCCCAGCTCCAGCTATGGGTCTCGTACCACTGAGGGGATCAGTTAGCCAAATCAAGAGCAGTTCGTGCCCCACCATGGCTGTGTGCCACTATTGCACTTGTGTGGGCATCACATCAGGTTATTTGTTGCTAATTAGGTTAGACAATGAGTTGCTTGGACAGATACCGGTCATTTCCACCAGTCGCCCATGTAGCAACTTCTGACACTAGACACGCTGACTGTCTGGGGACTGACATTTTACATGTCAGCTGCGTATGGAGTCTTCAGCAATAGGGTCTTACCACTGGCCTTTGGTGGGTCATCAAGTACTCTGACAGAAGTCTGTCATTGTTTTGGGAAACCTTGTAGTTTTCTCTGACCAAAAGCTCATTGTGGATGGCAGCCCCAAGCTGTAAGTGGGGGTTACAGGTCAGTGCCCACTAAGAAATTGACGAAAAACATAACTAATATACAAGAGTTAGAGAGGAGGGGGGGGGGATAGGGAGGGAGGGAAGATGTAGAAGGTTTAGGTTACTCTTGATCCTACACTCTCCAGTGTCTTGTGGTTTAGGTGTTTCCTGTAAGGGTCTAGTGAAGGTTCAGCCATTTGGTCTGTCTTTTAGGAAGTAGAATTTTATGGTACCATTGCCGTTTGGGTCCAGATTACTGTTTTCCACCCATCGATGCCCTCCCCACCCTCCCCATCCATCCTATTGTCTAGTCCATGAGGTGCTTGCTGGGTATGTAAGGTGTCTTGGGTAGATTCAGGTTAGGTGTTGTAGATGAGAGACTATGTGTCAATTTTTTTCTGTGATTGGGTAAGTTCACTGACAATGATCTGTTCCAGGTTCAACCATTTTTCCTCAATTTTTTTTGCGTCTTTTTTTCTTACTGCTGTATAGAATTCCATTGTGTAGATATACCACATCTTCATTATCCATTCTATTAATGATGGACATCTGGGTTGATTCCAGCTTTTAGCTATTATGAATTGAGCCGCTAAAAACACGGATGAGCAAATCTCTCTGGCCTTTGGTTTGAAGATTTTAGGGTAGATGCCCAATAAGGGTATAACTGGGTCTGTTGGCATCTCTATAGTCAGCTTTTTCAGGAGTCTCCATATTGCTTTCCAAAGTGGTTGTGCCATCCTACATTCCCACCAACAGTGAATGAGTGTTCCTGCTTCTCCACATCCTCGCCAGCATTTATTTTCATTTGATCTTTTAATGTTGGCTGTCCTTATTGGGGTAAGGTGCATTCTCATAGTTGTTTTAATTTGCATTTCTCTGATGGTTAGGGATGATGAACATTTTCTTAAGTGTGTGTTCGCCATTTGTATATCTTCCTCTGTGAATTGCCTGTTCAACTCTGAGCTCCATTTTGTGAGTGGGGTATTTGTCTTCTTATTGTTTAGACTTTTGAGTTCTTTGTAGATTCTAGAGATTAGGCCTCTATCAGTTGGATAACCTGCAAATATTTGCTCCCATTCTGTTGGTATTCTATTGGCTTTGCTTGTTATATGCTTGTCTGTAAAGAAACTCTTCAGCTTCATATGATCCCATTGGTTGAGTGACTGTTTAAGAACTTGAGCCACTGGGTTTTTTTTTTTTTTTTTTTTTTTTTTTTTCTGGAAGTCCTTTTCCGTTCCTATATCATGTAAAGTACGTCCTAAATTTTCTTCCAGTAGTATTCGAGTTTCTGGTCTTATGTTGAGGTCTTTGATCCATTTGGATTTGAGTGTAGTGCATGTTGAAATGTGTGGATCAAGTTTTGGTTTCCTGCATGTGGTTATCCAGTTTGTCCAGCACCATTTGTTGAAGATGCTATCTTTTTTCCAGCCTATATTGTTCGGGCCTTTGTCGGATATCAAGTAGCTATAGTTGCTTGACCCAAAATCCGGGTCCTCAAGTCTATTCCATTGGTCTATACTCCTGTTTTTATGCCAGTACCATGCTGTTTTTATTACTATGGCCTTGTAGTATAGCTTTATATCAGGTATGGTGATGCCACCAGAGGTATTTCGTTTGCTGAGGATATGTTTGGATATGCGAGGCCTTCTGTTTTTCCATATGAACTTTGAGATCATTTTTTTCTATCTTTGTGAAGAACATTGTAGGGATTTTAATTGGAATTGCGTTAAATCTATATATTGCCTTTGAGAGGATTGTCATCTTCACAATGTTAATTCTGCCTATCCAGGAGCATGGGAGGTCTTTCCATCTTCTCAAGTCCTCCTCAATTTCTTTTTTGAGAGTTTTTATATTTTTGTTGTATAGATCTTTTACTTCCTTGGTTAATGTTATTCCAATGTATTTTTGTTGTTGTTGTTGCTACTGAAAATAGGACTATGTCCTTTATTTCTTTTCTGTATCTTTGTCATTTGCATACAAAAATGCTACCGATTTTTGTGCATTGATTTTGAATCCTGCTACTTTGCTATAGGAGTTAATCACCTTCAGGAGTTTTAGGATGGAGTCTCTTGGGTCTCTTACATATACAATCATGTCATCAGTGAATAGAGCTAACTTAACATCTTCCTTTCCAAATTGTATCCCTTTTATTTCCTTCTCCTGTCTTGTTGCTTGAGCTAGGACTTCCAGAACTATATTGAAAAGCAGAGGTGAGAGAGGACATCCCTGTCTTGTTCCTGATCTCAATGGGAATTCCTCCAATCTCTCTCCATTAAGTATTATTTGGGCCTTTGGAGCTTTGTATATTGCCTTTATTATGTTAAGATGTGAACTGGCCATGCTGATTCTCTCCAAAGTTTTGATCATGAAGTGATGTTGTATCTTGTCAAAGGCCTTTTCTGCAGCTATCGAAATGATCATGTGGTTTTTATGTTTAAGCTTGTTTATGTGGTGTATTACATTGACCGATTTTCGTATGTTGAATCACCCTTGTGTTCCTGGGATAAATCCCACTTGGTCAAGTTGGATAATGCTTTTGATGTGTTGTCGGATTCGGTTTGCGAGTATTTTGTTCAGGATCTTTGCATCTATGTTCATTAGGGAAATAGGCTGGTAATTTTCTTTTCTTGTGGCATCTCTGCCTAGTTTTGGGATTAGGGTGATACTAGCTTCATAGAAGGAGTTGGGTAGCTTCCCCTGTTCTTCAATTGTGTGGCACGGTTTTAGAAAGATTGGTTTGAGTTCTTCCATGAAGGTATGATAAAATTCGGCTGGGAATCCATCTGGTCCTGGACTCTTCTTTTTTGGGAGGTTTTTTTTTTTTTTATTACTTTTTCAATCTCCATGAGTGTGATGAGTTCATTGAGGTGATTAATCTGCTCTGAGTTTAGCTTTGGTAGATGATATGCGTCCAGGAACTTATCCATCTCCTCCACATTTTCCAGTTTTGTGGAGTAGAGTTTTTTGAAATAAGTCCTGATGATTCTGCCAATTTCACTTATGTCTGTTGTGATCTCTCCTTTTTCATTTTGAATTTTGTTAATTTGGAGTCTCTCCTTTTTTGCTTGATCAAATTGGCCAGCGGTTTGTTACTCTCGTTTATTTTTTCAAAGAGCCATAGCTTTGTTTTGTCAATTGCTTAATTGTTTCCTTGGTTTCTAATTCATTAATTTCTGCTCTGATTTTAATTATTTCTTTCCTTCTGGAGCTCTTTGGGTTGGATTTTTCTTGTTTTTCCAGTGCCTTTAGGTGGATGGTTAGGCTATTGATTTGGAATCTTTCTGTCTTTTTTATGAAAGCATTGAGTGCTATGAATTTTCCCCTGAGGACTGCCTTCATTGTGCCCCATAAGTTTTGGTATGATGTGTTCTCATTGTCATTCAATTCCAGGAATTTTGCAATTTCATTTTTTATTTCATCCACTATCCATTTATTGTTTAAGAGTGTGCTATTCAATTTCCTGTTGCCGTTGGGATTCTTGGTGGTTTTTTTTGTTGCTTATTTCTAGGAATACAGCATTATGATCTGATATCATGCAGGGAATTATGTCGATTTTCCTAAATTTGTGGAGGCAGTCTTTGTGGTCCAGTATATGGTCTCTTTTAGAGAATGTTCCATGGGCTGCTGAGAAGAATGTGTAGTCTGTGAATTTGGGATGGAAAGTTCTGTAGCTGTCCGTTAGGTCTAAGTGTTCTGTGGTTTTCTTGAGTTCTCTTACTTCCCTGTTGAGTTTCTGTTTGGATGACCTGTCTATTACTGATAATGGTGTGTTGAAGTCCCCAGCTATGATGGTGTTGGTGGTTATTTCTGTTTTATTGTCATGTAGGTTTTGGTTTATGAACTGTGGTGCCCCTGTGTTTGGTGCATACAGATTTATGATTGTAATATCCTCTTGATGGATTGTTCCCTTGATAAGTAGGAAGTAGCCTTTTTGTCTTTTTTGATTGTTTTTGGTTTGAAGTCAATTTTATCCGATATTAATATAGCTACACCTGCTTGTTTCTTATTCCCATTTGCTTGGAATATTGTTTTCCACCCTTTCACCCTGAGGAGGTTTCTGTCTTTAGTGGTAAGGTGGGTTTCTTGCAGGTAGCAGATTGAGGGTCATATTTTTTGATCCTCCCTGTTAGCTTGTGTCTCTTGATGGGTGAATTAAGGCCATCAATATTTAGGGTGATGACTGTGAGATTTGATTTGATCCCTGCCATGTTGTGGTGGTAGAGGTGTGTTGGTGATTTCATGGAATTTGAAATTTTTTGTGTCCCCTCTGGGTTTGGTTGTTGTGATCTGCTTCTTCTGGGCATTTGTGTTTTGTTATTTGTTTCTTCTCTGTGGAGAGTTTCCTGGAATACTTTCTGTAGGTTTGATTTTGTGTTCATATAATTGTAAAGCTGAGTTTTGTCATGGAAAGTTTTCCTTTCATCATCTATTATAAGGGAGACTTTTGCCGGGTAGAATAGTTTGGGTTTGAAGCCATAGTTTCTTAGAGTTTGGAGAGTTTCATTCCAGGCCCTTCTAGCTTTCAGAGTTTCCATTGAGAAGTCGGAAGTAATTCTCCTGGGGTTTCCTTTGAAAGTGGTGTGCTGTTTTTCCCTAGATGCTTTTAGGATTTTCTCTTTGATGTCAATTTTTAGAGTGTTAATGATAATATGTCTTGGGGAGTTTCTCCTTTGCTCTAGTTGGTTAGGAATTCTGTTTGCTTCTTGTATCTTGATGGGCCTTTCTTTTAAGAGACTGGGGAAGTTTTCTTCAATTATTGTGTTAAGTTCTCCATGCCTTTGGTCTGAAATTCTTCTCCTTCTGGTATTCCAATGATTCTGATGTTAGGACGTTTAAGTGTATCCCACAATTCCCTCATGTTCTGTTTACAGGAACTTTTGAACTTACTGAAATTTTTGGACTCTCGAACTGTTTCTTTCATCCTGTCTTCCAGATCAGAGTTTCTATCCTCCACTTCGCTGACTCTATTCTTGAGAGTCTCTAGCGAGTTTTGGACTTTTCAATTAAGTTTGAATTTTCTTCTACTTTCCTATGTATCACCCCATCGCTCTGTCCAGCTCCCTTTTCACCTCATTTTCTGATTTTCTTGATGATTCTTGGAAATCATGCTTGCATTTCTTTATGTTTTCATTTAGTGTGGCCAGCTGATTTTTAAGTTCCTCTTTTTTTTTTCACACTCCCTCAACTCTCTTAGCTCTCTTTGAATTCCTTCCAGTGTCTTATCATATTGCTGTAGCTTAGTGATGGTAGTAGGATCCACACGATTATCTGTCCTTTGTAGCGTTCCTGCAAGTTCTAGCAGTAGGTTGGTCAGGGTTGCATTGCTCATAGCTTCTACTTGATGTCCTAATCCTAAACACTCTTCTATGTTTTGGTTAGATGTAATCCTTGTTGGACTGGGTGATCTGTCTGGATTTTCTTGCATTTTATTTTTCATGTTATTTCTTTTCCACTGTGGTCTACCCATGTCAGTGTATGGGCAGGTAGGTGGGTGGAGCAGCCTGGGCTCCATCTCAATGAGAATCCAAGGCAGCCTGGGGCAGTTGCAAGCAGCCTGGGTTTTTGCTCTCTCTTGCCAAAGCCACCTATCTATAGCCTGACAGGGGCCCGAAAGTTGCCTGAATTCTCACCCAGTAATTCTCCAAAGCTGCCTGCCTTCCAGCTTGAAAGGGGACTGAGGTAGCAAGCCCTGAAGCTGCCCAAACTCTGGCTGGGAACACTGGGACCTGCAAGCAGTCTGTGCTCTCCTGCCTCAGGGGAGTTGGGGGTGGGTGGCAAAGGACAGGTAGGGGATGACACCTGAGCTGCACTAGTGTCAGTGTTCGCTTGTGTGACCCTTGCTGTGGGACTGGGCCTGCTGCACGTGCAATTGTAGTGCAGAGGCAGCTGATGTGGGCACGGGATCTGGACACAGCAGAGGCTGGCCGGTGGACAAGCGATCAGAGCACAGCAGCGGGGGGTCTGGCAGCCACCTAATCACAGCAGAGGTGGCCCCTGCGGGTGTGCAAACCGAGCACAGCGTGGCGGGCCAGCGCGTGTGATCAGAGCACAACGGCGGAGGTCCCCGCGTGGTCAGCGCAGCGGGCTGGCGGGCACGCGATGGGCTGGCGGGCACGCGATCAGAGCACAGCTGCTTGGGGCGCGGGGCACGGTCGCTGTATGGGGGGGTAGACTACCCACCCGAGAGGGGATCCGTGATTCCCTGTTTTTCCCCACTCTGTGCCCTCCCACTGGAAAGAAGGCCCTGATAACCCTTAATTCCGTGCCTTTCTTTCCCCAGTATCTGCAGCACAGCTAGGCGGTTGCCATCTTGGCCGGAAGTCCCTCAACTTTCTTGGAGTATAGTTCCAACCATAGAAATTTTGAGTTCAAATAAGTCAGTCTTGTTCCTAACCCTATATTATGCTAGTCCTTGTAGACTGTGTGGTTTTAATAGTTGCCTTCCTGTTGCTGCGACAAACCAAAACTGAATCTGAAGCAGCTTATGGAAGGTAACGTTTTATTTCCACCTTACATTTTTGAAGGATACTTTGTCATGGTAGGGAAAGCACAGTAGAGACAAGCTATCTGGGCATCAAATCTCCATAGTAACAGGGAGGAATTAGAGAAAATGATCTAGCTTTCACTGTTAAACAGCCATGGACAATGACATCGTAAAGTTTTGTCCAATAGCACATCCCCTCCAGCAGGACTCCAACTCCATAGGCTCTACCAGCTAGGGATCGATTACGAAGGTTAATCATGAACACCTGAGTGTATGGGGGAGTATTTAAGATTAAAGCCTTCAAATTCTGCCCCTGACCTCTGCATACTCATGGCAATGTCATAATGAATATACATATAGTTCAACATTAAAAGTCCCAATACTCTTTACCAGTCCCAATATTGTTCAAAAGTCCAAAATCCAAAGTTTCATCTGGAATGCAGGTAGTCTCTTAACTCTAAGCCCTGCACCTTCAAAATACAAGTTACAAACTTCCAACACTTAATGGCACATTGTCAAATATTTCTCATTCCAAAAGGGAGGCATGGGTGCATGATTGAACCAAAGCAGATTGAGAACCAGTAGGGGAAATCTCAAATCCTACAGCTCTGTGTCTGACTTCTAGGACTTGTGATACATTATGGAAATACAGAAATTGTAAGTAATAAAATAGGCACAATGACCCACCAGTACACAGCAATAAGCACTATGTGGTTCATTCCTGGTAAGCTGTAAGGTGCACAGAGAAGACTATGTTTATCCTTACATAAGATCTAAGGGCCAAGTTTGAAGTTATCCATCTGCTTCTGTACAATTAAGTTTTCACGTGATCATCTTCAATCCCAGTCATACTGTTCACAATAGGCACTGTGGACTGTGGGGGTAAATTTCCCTTCATATTGCTGGAAAAGCACACCCAATCTGAAGAAGCTTATAGAAGGAAAGTTACACACTGTGCTATCTATAACAGAGAATCATTTAGAGATGGTCACTGATTTGTCTCAGGTTTTAGTGGCAGGAAGATGGAGAGTAGATACTCAATTCAAACCCAAGTTGTGCTTTATTGTTTCCTGCAGCCTCTCCTCATGTGCATGCTCTCTAATACTGATACACCTATAGGCTGGCATTCTAAGGCCTCCCAGGTATTCATTAACCTCTTAAACACTGAAACAAGTTTTCTCTGAAAACATTCTTATATGTTAATATTAAAACAGTACTTCTGGAACAAATGTATAAGGAAAACTGAGAATAAAATTGTCACACATACAGCAGAAAAAATACTTACAAACTTTATATAGTAAAATCTATGAAAATGATGTCATGTTAGAATTTTCATTATGAGTTTCTTATACACTAAATAAAGCTACAAGACTCTCCCCATCACTATAGCTATTGTAAGTACAAAATAATGATTAAGAACCTGAATCTTACCATATAGCCCAGGCTAAAATTACAAGTGTGGCACATGATGTTTAGATGAGAAAATACATAAAGTGATCATTTTTCAAAAGGTGAAAAGCAAGGACAGAGGATATATTTGGAGGGAGGGTAAAGGGGGTATTAAGAAATAGGCCCAATAAGGATTCAAACAAACCAATCAAAACATGGGCTATGGAGCTAAATAGAGAGTTCTCAAAGGAAGAAATACGAATGGCATATAAGCATCTAAAAAAATGTTCTACGTCACTAGTCATCAGGGAAATGCAGATTAAAACTACATTGAGATTCCATCTCACTCCTGTCAGATTGGCCACCATCATGAAAACAAATGATCATAAATGTTGGCGGGGATGTGGAAAAAAAGGAACCCTTCTACATTGCTGGTGGGAATGCAATCTGGTCCAGGCATTGTGGAAAACAGTGTGGAGGTTCCTAAAACAGCTAAAGATTGATCTACCATATGACCCAGCTATAGCACTCCTAGGCATATATCCAAAGGACTCATCTCATTTCCTTAGAAGTACATGCTCAACCATGTTTATTGCTGCTCAATTTATAATAGCTGGGAAATAGAACCAGCCTAGATGTCCCTCAACAGATGAGTGGATAATGAAGATGTGGCACATTTATACAATGGAGTTCTACTCAGCGGTAAAGAAACATGAAGTTATGAAATTTGCAGAAAAATGGATGGACCTGGAAAGTATTATACTAAGTGAGGTGACCCAGGCCCAGAAAGCCAAGCGCCACATGTTCTCTCTCATATGTGGATCCTAGCTACAGATGATTGGGCTTCTGCGTGAGAATGAAAATACTTAGTAGCAGAGGCCAGTATGTTAAAAAGGAGATATAAAGGGTAGAGAAAGGAAGGGAGGAGGATACTTAATAGTTTGATATTGTATATATGTAATTACAATGATTGTAATGGGGAGGTAATATGATGGAGAATGGAATTTCAAATGGGAAAGTGTGGGGGTGGGGAGGGAGGGAATTACCATGGGATATATTTAATAATCATGGGAAATGTTAATAAAAATTTAAAAAAAAAGATAAAAAGGAAGATGAAATGCAAAAAAAATAATAAAAAAGAAATAGGCCCTTCTCATGTAACATTCTTGTCAGATTTTGATAACTTTCAAATTTCAATTGGAAGAAACCACTAAAATTATGATGGTCTGCTGTTATGTTTTATAGAGCTTTCCTGCTTTTGTGCTTGTAACATGTTTTGTCACTATAGCTCTACATTTCAGTTTGAGGTCAAGCAATATGACCCTTTCAGCTGTGTCTTTCTGCTTAGAATGGCAGTGGCCATATATGGTTTCTTGTATTTCTTTAAAAACTTTGAGATTGTTTTTTCTCGTTCTATACAGAATGTCATTAGAATTGTGATGGTGATTGCATTAAGCCTGTCGATTACTTTTGGCATTATTGCCACCTTCACAGCATTATTTCTGCCAATCAGGAACATGGATGTTCTTTTCATCATCTTCTGATTTCTTCAGGTTTATTGTTCGGCACTGCCAGGCACAGACTAGAGCCATCAGGAGAGGGGCCTGAGCTTCCAAGGATGTCTATGGACCCCCAGGCTATAGGAGGCCACTCCCTCTCCAAGCCCAGCACACCTGAACTTAGGCTCTGCCCATAGCCCTGTGTCCTTTGGCCAGTTGACTGGGAAACTTCTTATCAGCCCTCACACTGCCCATCCTTATGAGACCCTAGATCACCTGAACTCCCCACCCCGCCATTGCCTACCTGCTAGAATGAATGTCCTCATATGCTAATTAGGCATCATAAATGAACTTGGTGTGTCCAATCCCATTAGGACCATTCCCCCTACCCTCAGATGCTTATAAACCCATTCCACTGACAATAAACTGAGAGAGAGCTGTTCAACTTTATCACGGGAGTGTTTCACTCCTCACACACTCACCCACCCCTGGTTGCCTGGATGCCAACGGGTGGAACTGAGGCTGGCCCCTGGGGCAAGAATTCAGGAACCCACAGCTCATTATTATTATTATTATTTATTTATTTAATGTCTTAAAATTTATCTTGAAAAGGTCTTTAACCTCCTTAGGTTTACTCTTCAGTATTTTACCTTTTGTAGCGAGTATGGCTGGTATAGTTTTCCAAATTTATTTATATTCAAGTTAATTATTTGTATACTTAAAATCTACTGATACTTCAATTTGATTTATTATAACCTGAAAACTTACTTAAAGGGTTTATCAGGTCTAAAAGGTTTGAGTAGAATCCATGATGTCTTTTAATTATAGAATCATGCTACCTACAAATAGGGTATGTTGACTTTCTTTTATCTGTCTTCTTTTTTTTTTAATCAATTTTACATCCTTCTTTGGTCTTATTGCTTTAGCTAAGACTTGCCCATGGTACAGGCCACAAAGTAAGACATAATAAATACCAAAGAAATGTCTAAATACTTCCCATATGCCTTATTAGGCCACAGTGGAATCAAAGCTCATATGAATAGTAAGAATGACCTCACACAAGTACAGAGAGAGTGAAGAATACACTTTTGAACAAGTTGGGAAGGAAGGCTTAAAGTTCATACAAAGTAAAGAAAATGATAATACAACCAAAACAAACTACTAATTTACAGCCAAGGCAGTTGTGGTAGTTTGAATGTGATAGCTTAAATACATGGCTGCAGAACCAGGAGTTTTATTAACATTGAGCTTGCAACTTCAGTCCCTCACAGGCACATGCCTGCTAAAGGGGATGTGTCACTAGGGGCATAACTTGGAGTCCAGACCTAAGGTGTGTTTTCTTGGCAGATATGAGTCCAGCACTACTAGGTGTGTCCAGAGCAGCTGGAGCTCCAGCAGTTTGTCTTTGCTGTTTTGTAGTGCTGGATGTTTGATGGTCAAGTCTATGTTTGAATATATGAAAGGAAGCTAGCTTCTTCTACCTTTGATGGTGTTCTCCTGGTCTCTGTAAGCCTAAAAATAAACCCCTTCCACTCAGAAGCTGTGTCTGGATGGATGTTTGTGTCAGTAGCGAGGAGCTGACTGCAATAACAGTGCTAAGAAAAAAGTTTCTAGCTAGAATTAATCACACTAAAATCATAGTGATACTAAATAAAAAACCAAACTATGCACTCCAAGGCTCTAAAACAGCAATGATTCTTCAAAATCAAACATAGCAGATTAAAGACCTGGGCTGAAACAACAATGAGAATGAACCAGTGGTAACAGGTCTCACTAGAAGGAAATGCTCAGGCACAGAATTATCACTGAAATCTCCAAACTTGCAAAAGTGATTTGATACCAATACTCCACAGTCTGTGACCCAAAATAGGGAAGGAACACTACAAAACACATCCTGCTACGCTAATACAACTCTCATACCAAGTCCAGATTAGGATATAATTCAATGAAAAAACAACAACAACAATAACAAAAGAAAACCGTAGCCCCTAAAAGTTTGATGAAAATAAGAATAGAAATCCGCAAATTAGCAAACTATTAAGAGGTCATAACATGATCATACATACTAAATAAGTTACTTTCAACCTATGGATGTAAGAGTTCCTCAACATATACAAGTCAAAAAAGAGTATTTACCGTATTAATGTAACTATACACAGAAAACAAAAGATTGATCAAATGGTGCACCAAACATATTTGACAAAGTTCAGTACCTTTTCTTTATAAAAGTTCCAAAGAAACATGGGACAAAGAAACCTAAACGTGATAAAGAATATGTACAACAAAATGATAGCCAGTATTTTCTTTTTTTTTTTTTAAATAATTGACAACTTCTTTAATTGCAGACAATAAACAATGGTATTTCCCACCTCCACTTTCCCCTTCACAATTCCACTCTCCATCTTTAACCCTCCCTCACTCCAATAGTCTCACTTTGATTTTGATGTAATCAGCTTTTTCTCCTATTATGAGGGTCTTGTGAAGGTATTGCAAGGCACTGTGAGGTCATGGATATCAAGACCAATTTCTGTCTGGACAGTTGCATTATAAGGAGTGGTACTGCTCATTAGGCTTTTGCATTCTTTCTGCCACCTCTTCCACAATGGAACCTGAGCCTTGGATGGTGTGATAGAGATGTTCCAGTACTGGATACTCCTCCGTCACTTCTTCTCAGCACTATGTTGCTTTGGGGTCATCATAGTGGTCATTGCCATCTGAAAAAGAGAAGCTTCTCTAACCAAAAGTAAGAGTATCATTAATATATAAATATGAACATTAAGTGTAGGGCTTTCAGGGCAGTTTGGTGATTATAATATGTGCATTTAGAGGCCTAGAAACACGAGAGCGGGCTTTATACCCTTAAGACTCATGACCTCCTGCCATAGAGTAATGATTAGATTTTCAGTACTAGGTATGTATTCCCTCCCATAGAGTATGTCTCCAGTCAAATTAGATAGCAATTCGATTCCCCCAGTGCAGACATGCCACTACTGCACCCGTTTTTTCATTTGGCCTGTCTGGCCAAACTTGAGGCTTCCAGTGACCACTGTTGATACAGCTGATAACTTCTGACTCCCACAGGGCTGTATACTGTCCAGCTTTTTCTAGCTTTCAGTTGGATGGTCTACAGGGAGAATGGTTTGAGCTCAACACCAGCATAATTTCTGAGTGACCTTGCCAGTCAGGCATTTGAAGTCTTCAGCAACAGGGTCTTAACATCTGTTACTCATGGAAAATTAAAGGCCTTGGCAATAGCCTGTAATGTTTCGGAGGCAACAGGGACCTCCCTGGCCAACAACTCACTGGACTGTATCCCGTAGCTGGTACGTAAAATTTTCTAGTAACAACCTATGGATTCTGGATGTGCTCTTATCTGAAAGGTAGGCTTTCATATGTCTTACTCAGAATATCTTGAATGTTGGTTGACCCTCCCCCCACCATTGTCTTACTCAATCTTTTCCACTGTCCTCACTTAGGCGATTCCACTGCCTGCCATCTATACTTTTACTTGCATATATACAATAGCATCCCCTAAAGTCCTTCCCTCTCCTCCCTCCCTTATAGCCTTTGTTAAGTTTTCTGAACTCTGCTACCAATTTCTGGTTCCAGCTCACACACAAGTCTAAACATTTGTAGCTAGGATGCACATATGAGAGAGAACATGTGACGTCTGGCCTTCTGGGCCTGGGTTACCTCACTTAGTATACTCTTTTCCAGATCTATCCACTTCAATGCACCTTTGTAATTTCATTTTCCTTGACTGCGGAATACAGTTCTATTGTATAAATGTACCACATCGTTATTATCTCTCTGTGGCCTAGGCTGCACTGGAATTCCTTATGTAGTTTCAGGGTGGCCTTGAACTCAGGGTGATCTTCCTACTTCTGCCTCCCAAGTGCTGGGATTAAAGGTGTGTGCCACCATGCCAGGCTTCATTTGTTTTCTTGATGATAGTCATTGTAACAGGAGTAAGATGGAATCTCAAAGTAGTTTTAATTTGCATTTACCTGATTTTAGATGTTTATATGCCATCTGTGTTTCTTTCTAGAGAAATTTGTTTAGTACCATAGCCAATAGTTTATTGGGGTTGTTTGATTTCTTCTTCTTATTTTTTTTTTTTTTAGTTCTTTGTATATTCTGGATATTAATCTTCTGTCAAATGTGTAGATGGCAAAGATTTTCTTCCATTCTGTAGGTTGTCTCTTTGCTCTATTCACACTGTCCTTGGCTGTACAAAAGCTTTGTAATTTCATAAGATCCCAGTGGTTGGTTAGTGATTTTATTTCCTGAGCAATTGGGGTTATATTCAGAAAGTCATTGCATTTGCCAATATATTGTAGGAGTTCCCCTACCTTATCCTCTAGCAGCTTCAGAGTTTCAGCTCTGATATTAAGGTCTGGGATCTATTTGGCCTTGATTATTGTGCATGGAAAAAGACAAGCATCTATTTTCATCCTTCTCTATATAGGCACCCAGGTTTCCCAGCACCAGTTGTTAAAGAGGCTATCTTTTCTCCAATTTATGTTTTTGGCATTTTTGTCAAAAATCAGATGGCTGTACCTGCCTATATTAACATCTGGGTCTTTTATTCTGTTCCATTGATCTTTGTGTCTGTCTTTGTGCCAGTACTATCCTATTTTTGTTACTATGGCTCTATATTATGGCTTAAAATTGGGTATGGTGACACCACCAGCCTTATTTTTGCTGCCCCAAATCATTTTGGCTATTTGAAGTTTTTGCACTTTCAAATAATTTTTAAGACTTTTTTTTCTATTTCTGTAAAGAAGGCCTTTGGAATTTTAATGGCGACTGCATAAAATGTGTAGATTACTTTGGGTAAGTTTGATATTTTCTCAATATTGATTGTTCCATACCAAGAACATGGGATGTCTTTCCATTTCCTTGTGACTTCTGTAATTTCTTGCTTTAGCATTGTAAAGTTCTCATTGCAGAAATCCTTCACTTACTTGGTTAGGTTTACTCCAAGTTACTTTATTTTCCTGAGGCAATTGTGAATGGGAGAGACTCCATGATTTCATCCTCTTCATGTTTGTTGTTGCTATATAGGAAAGCTACTGGTTTCTGTGTGTTAATTTTGTATCTTGATACATTACTAAAAGTGTTTATTCTGGTCTAACAGTTTGTTAGTAGACACTTTAGGGGCCTTTATGTATAGGATCATGTCATCTGCAAATAATGATGATTTGATCTCTTCATTTCCAGTTTGTATCCTTTTTATGAGTGTCTCTTGCCTCATTGCTATAGCTAAAACTTTAAGTACTATATTAATACAAGTGGGGACAGTGTAGCCCTAGTCTTGTTCCTGAAGTTAGTGGAAAAGCTTCAACTTTGTCCCCATGTAGTAGTATGTTGGCAGTAAGTTTGTCATAAATACCTTTATTATGTTGAGATATGTTCCTTCTATTCCCAGTTTCTGTAGGACATTTACCATGGAGGGATATTAGATTTTGTCTGATGCCTTTTCTGCATCTATTGAGATTATCAAGTGATTTTTGTCCTTCAGCTCATTTATATAGTATGTTATGTTTATCGAGTTGCACATGTTGAACCATCCCTGCATCTGTGGGATAAAGCCTACTTAGTCTGGGTGAATAATATTTCTGATATATATCAGGGTGATGCTGGCTTCATAAAAGGAGTTCGGTAGAATTCCTTCCTTTTCTATTTTATGGAAAAGTTTGAGAAGCAGTGGTGTTAGTTCTTCCAATCAGGTCTGGTAAAATTCACCAGTGAATCCATCTGCACCTGGACTTTTGGTACTTGGGGGAATTTTTATAACTGTTTGTACCTCCACACATGTTATAGGAATATATAAATTATTTATCTCATCTTTATTTAATTTTGGTAGGTCATATAAATCAAGGAAATCATCCATTTCTTTCAGATTTTCAAACTGACCGGTGTATACACTCTGAAAGTATGTCCTTACAATTTTATGAATTTCTTTGGTATCTGTTGTAATGGTGCCTTTTTATCTCTAATTTTATTAATATCTGTCTCTTCTATCTTTCTTCTGGTCAGATTTATTAAGGGATTATCAATCTTGTTTATCCTTTCAAAAAATGAATTCCTTGTTTCATTGATTCTTTGGATTTTTTTTTTTTTTGGTTTCTATTTCATTACTTTATTCCCTAATCTTTATTATTTCATGCCATCTACTGATATTTCATTTCCCTATTCTTCTTTTTCCAAGGCCCTAACATGAAGCATTAAATTGTTCATTTGCAAACTGTCTACTTCTTAGTATAGGCACTTAGAGGTATAAACTTCCGTCTTAGGACTGCCTTCATTGCGTCCCAAAGGTTTTGGCACGTTGTATTATTATCATCACTTGATTGTATAAATTTATTGATTTCCTGCTTGATTTCTTCAATGACCCATTTATCATTCAAAAGTGTACTGTTAATGTCCATATTTTTGTGTATGCTCTGTAGGTTTTTCTGTTTATTGATTTGTAGTTTAATCTAATGTTGTCAGATAGTGTACCAGGGATTATTTCAACTTCCCTGTATTGTTGAGATTGGCTTTGTTTCCTAACACACACACACACACACACACACACGTGTGTGTGTGTGTGTGTGTGTGTGTGTGTAGGTATTATTGACAATTTCAATACTTACAGACAAGAAACCATGGTATTTCCCTCCCCTGCCCTGCTTTCCCCTCCATAACTCTGCTCTCTGTCAAATCTCCTCCCTCTGTCTATTAGTCTCTCTTTTAATTTGATGTCATCATTTTTTCTCCTATTATGAGAGTCTTGTGTAGGCATTGCTAGGCACTGCAAGGTCTTGGATATCAAAGCCAATTTCTGTCTGGACAGTTGTATGTAAGGAGTGCTACCCTTCCTTTGGCTCCTACATTTTTCCACCACCTCTTCTGCAAAGGACCATGAATCTTGGAGGGTGTCATACAGATGTTTCAGTGCTGGATACTCCTCTGTCTCTTCTTCTCAGCACTATGTTGCCTTTGGGGTCAACTCATTTGTCACTGCCATCTGAAAAGAGGAGCTTTTCTAAACAAAAGTGAGGGTAACATTAATATATGAATATGAACATTAAGTTTAGTGGTTTCAGGGCAATTTGGTGGGAGTAATATATGTATTTACCCAGGCAAGAGCAAGTTTTATACCCCTACATCTCATGACCTACCCTGCCATAGGCTTTTGATTATGTTTTTGTACCAGGCATGTACTCCCTCCCATAGAACTGGCCTTCAGTACAATTAGAGAGCAGTTGGTTTCCCGCAGAGCAGACATTTCACTATTGCACTCTTCAGTCATTTGGCCACTCTGGCCAAACTTGAGGCTTCCAGTGTCTACTGTTGTCACTGCTGATGACTTTTGTCTCCCATAAGGCTGTATACAGTGCAGCTTTTTCCAGCTTTAAGTTGGTTGGTCTACAGGAAGAAGGTTATCTGCTCAGCACCAGCTTGATTTCTCAGTGATTTTGCAGCTCAGGCATGTGAAGTCTTCACCAAAAGGGTCTTCCCATCTCTTTCTCATGGGAAGCCAAGGGCCTTGGCAATAGTGTATGATGTCTTAGAGGCAACACGGACCTCCCTGGCCTACAACTCACTGGAAGGTATCCCATCCCTGGCACTGAAAATTGTGTAGTAACAATTTATGGCTTCTGGAAGTGCCATTATTCAACAAAGTAGATTTTCATATGCCTTATTGAGAATATCTTGAAGTTTGATTGACCCTCCCTGACCCATCTTTTATACAATCTCTTTACCTGATCTTGCTTAGTCCTTTCCCCTTACTGCAATCTGTTCTTCTACTTACATATATACAATAACATCCCCTAATGTCCTTCCCTCTTCTCCCTCCCTTAAAGCCTTGTTCTAGCCTATGAGCCTCTGCTACTTATTTTGGGTTTCAGATCATACAAAAGTGTATACATTTGTAAGTAGGATTCACATATGAGAGAGAATATGTGACATTTTGCTTTCTAGGCCTGGGTTACCTTATTTAGTATACTCCTTTCCAGATCCACCCATTTCACTGAGAATTTCATAATTTCATTTTTATTTACTGACAAATAGAACTCAATTGTGTAAATATACCCCATCTTTATTATCCATTCAACTGTGGATGGATATCTAGGCACATTCAATTTCCTAGCTATTGTGAATAGGCCAGCACTAAACATGGTTGTGTAAGTATCTCTAAGGATGAGAAGAGTCATTAGGATATGTACCTAGGAGTGCTATAGCAGGGTCATATTGTAAATCTATTTTTAGCTGTCTCAAGAAGCTCCACACTGATTTCCACAATGGCTATACCAGACTACATTCCCACCAACAATGAAGAAGGGTTCCCCTTTTACCGAATTCTCACCACCATTTATCGTCCTTCGATTTCTTGATAGTAGACATTGTGACAGGAGAGAGGTGGAATCTCGTGGTAGTATTAATTTGCATTTCCCTGATGGCTAAGGATGTAGAACCCTTTTTCAGATGTTTATATGCCATCTATGTTTCTTCTGATGAGAACTCCCTATTTAGTTCCACAGCCCATTTTTAATTGGATGGTTTGATGTCTTATTGTTCGGTTTTTTGAGTTCTTTGTATATTCTGTATGTTAATCCCCTGTTCAGAGGTGTAGGTGGCAAAGATTCTCTCCCATTCTGTTTGCTCTATTCACAGTGTCCTTTGCTGTGCAAAAGCTTTGCGATTTCATGAGATCCCAGAGGTTGATTGCTGTTTTTATTTTCTGAGCAGCTGGGGTTATATTCAGAAAGTCATCACCTATGACAATATGTTAAAGGGTTTTCCCTGACTTTCCTTGGGCAGGTCTGATATTAGGGCCCCTGGTCCCCTTGGATTTGATTCTTGTGCATGGAGAAAGACAAGAATCTATTTTCATCTTTCTATATAAATATCCAGTGTTCCCAGCACCACTTTTTGAAGAGGCTGTCTTTTCTCCAATGAACATTTTTAGCCATTTTTCAAAAATCAGATGGCTGTGGCTGCCTGAATTAACATCTGGGTCCTTTATTCTCTTCCATTGATCTATGTGTCTGTCTTTGTGCCTATACCATGATGTTTTTGTAAGTATTACTTTGTAATATAGCTTAAAATCAGGTATGCTGATACCACCATCCTTATTTTTGTTGCTCAAACCATTTTGGCTATTCGAGGTTTTTGTGCTTCCAAATAAATTTTAGGATTGTTTTTTCTATCCCTATGAAGAATGCCATAGGAATTTTAATGGGGATTGCATTAAATGTGCCCATTGCTTTTGGTTAGATTGATACGTTCACGATATTGATTGTTGCAATCCAAGAACCTTGGATGCCTTTCCATTTCCTTGTGTTTTCTGTAACTTCTCGCTTGAGTGTTTTACAGTTCTCATTGTAGAGATCCTTCACTTCCTAAGTTTATTCTCAGGTACTTTTTTTTTTTTTTTTGAGTCAATTGTGAATAGGAGCGATCCCCTGATTTCATACTCCACATGTTTGTTGTTAGTGTATAGGAAAGCTACTCATTTCTGTGTATTGATTTTGTATCCTGCTACATTGCTAAAAGTGATTATCAGCTTTAACAGGTTGCTGGTAGTGTCTTTAGGATCTTTCATGTATAGAATTGTATCATCTGAAATAGTGATAATTTGGTATCTTCCTTTACAATTTGTATCCCTTTGATTAGTGTCTCTTGCCTTACTGCTAGAGCTGAGACTTCCAGTACTATATTAAATAAAAGTGGGGACAGTGTACACCCTTGTTTTATTCCTGAATTTAGTGGAAAAGCTTCAAATTTTCTCCATTTAATCTTAAGGTGGCTGTAGGTTTGTCAAAAATAAATGTTATTATGTTGATACATGTTCCTTCTATTCCCAGTTTCTGTAATACTTGTACTACGAAAGGATGTTGGGTTTTGTCAACTGCTTTTTAAGCATCTACTGAGATGATTATGTGCTTTCTGTCATTCAGACCATTTATGTGATGTCTTACATTTATCAATTTGCATATGCTGAACCATCTTTGCATCCCTGGGATAAAGGCGACTTGGTCAGGGTGAATTTTTTTTTTTTTTTTACATATTCTTGTATGCTATTTGCCAATACTTTGTTCAGAATTTTTGCATCTATGTTCATGATGGAGATTGGTCTGTATTTTTCTTCTTTTTGGTGTTTGCCTGGTTTGGGTATGAGGGTGATGCTGGCTTCATACAGGGATTTGGGTATAATTACTTCCTTTTATATTTTATGAAAAAGTTTGAGAAGCAGTGTTGTTAGTTCTTCCATGAATATCTGGTAAAATTCAACATTGAATCCACCTGGGTCTGGACACTTTTTTTTTAGTTGGGAGACTTTTATAAATGCTTAGATCAGTGTACTTGTTATAGGTCTATTCACATGGTTTATCTCATGTTGATTTCATTTTGGTAAGCATTATAAATCAAGGAAATCATCCATTTCTTTCAGATTTTCCAACTTAGAGGCATATATATTCTTTTTGTGGTTTTTTAAACAGCTTAGTTATGATGAACATTCTTTTCTTTTTAAAAATATTTTATTAATTATTTTTGTCATCATCAAATACAGTCAACTTGGTACCATTATTAGGCTCATCCATTACATACCCCCTCCTCTTGGCCCCTCCTTGTTGAGGTATATGGGTCATGCATTCTGGAGTTAGCCCACAGTTATGGGTACGATAAACGTCTGCATATCATGAACCAACATGTGGCTCTGACATTCTTTCCGCCCCCTCTTCCGCAAAATTTCCCTGAACCATGTTGGGTTCATTTTTGGTTTGCTTCAGTGATGAGGTGTTGGGGGCCTCTGGGTCTCTGGATCTCTGATTAGGTAGGAGTTGATTTTTCTCTGTGTTGATCTCCCTCACCCTTGTGCTGGTACCCGGTTCACCAAGAAAACAGCACCCTTGCTTGTTTTGCCAACTGTTCTTAGTTTCAGCCAGGGCCCTTTCAAGGTATGACAGGGTGGCTCTCTCCTTAGGATCTACATCTATCTGAAAAAGAGAAGCACATTCTCCAATGGAGAGTAAGTTAGCACCAGACAAATGAGATAACCCTTACTTTTTTATACAGAATTTAATCGGTGTAGGCCCTCTTGTAGCCCACAATTGGTGGTAGCTTGATAATGAAGAGTGGGCTTATGTTTTGATATGATTCTGACTTGATTAGGAGGTCCAGCTATGGGTCCATTACCACTGAGGGGATCAGACAGCGAAATAAAGAGCAGCTGGTTTCCCACCATGGCTGTGTGCCACTATTGCACTTGTGTGAGCATCCTGACAGGTTATTTACTGATAAGTAGGTTAGATCCTGAGTTGAAAGGACAGATATTGGTCATTTTCCCCCAGTGCCCACCTAGCACTTTCTGGCACTAGACACACTGACTGTCTGGGGACTGACTTTCTTCTTGTTTCCAGCCATGCCATTCCATTTTATGTGTCAACCACATAAGGTGTCTTCAGCAGTATGGTCTTACCACTAACCATTGGTGGGTCATCAAGTACTCTGACAGAAATATGTCTTTCTTTTAGGAAACCCTGTAGGTCTCTCTGATCAAAAGCTCATTATGGTTGAGGGCCACATGCTGGTACTGGGTGGATAATACTTTTGATGTGTTGTTGGATTCGGTTTGTGCGGATTTTGTTCAGGATCTTTGCATCTAAATTCATCCAGGAAATAGTCCTGTAGTTTTCTTTTCTTGTGGCATCTCTGCCCGGTTTTGGAATTAGGGTGAGACTAGCTTCATAAAATGAGTTGGGTAGCTTTCCCTGTTCTCCAATTGTGTGGCACAGTTTGAGTAAGATTGGTTTGAGTTCTTCCATGAAGGTTTGATAGAATTCAGCTCCAAAGCCATATGGTCCTGGACTCTTCCTTTTGGGGAGTTTTTTAAAATTTATTATGTTTCAATCTCAATGAGTGTGATAGGTTTGTTTAGGAGATTAATCTGGTCTGTGTTTAGCTTTGATAGATGGTATGTGTGCAGGAATGTATCTATCTTCTCCACATTATCCAGTTTTGTGGAGTAGAGGGTTTTGAAATAAGTCCTGACGATTCTCCCAATTTCAGTTATGTCTGTTGTGATCTCTCCTTTTTCATTTTGAATTTTGTTAACTTGAAGCATCTCTCTCTCTCTCTCTCTCTCTCTCTCTCTCTCTCTCTCTCTCTGTCTCTCTCTCTTTTTTGCTTGATCAAATTGGCCAGGGGTTCATCAATCTTGTTTATTTTTTTCAAAGAACCAGCTCTTTGTTTTGTCAATTGTTTTCTTAGTTTCCTATGCATTAATTTCTGCTCTGATTTTAAATATTTCTTTCCTTCTGGAGCTTTTTGGGTTCGATTTTTCTTGTTTTCCAGTGCCTTTAGGTGGATGGTTAGGTTATTGATTTGGGATCTCTCTGTCTTTTGTATGAAGGCATTGAGTGCTATGAATTTTCCCCTGGGGACTGCCTTCATTGTGTTCCATAGGTTTTGGTATGATGTGTTCTCATCGTCATTCATTTCTAGAAATTTTGCAATTTCATTTTTTTATTCCATCTACTATCCATTTATTATTTAAAGTTGTGCTGTTCAGCTTCCAGGTGCTGTTGGGCATCTTGGTGGGTCTTTTGTTGTTAATTCCTAGCAATATAGCATTGTGATCTGATATCATGCAGGGAATTATGTCAATCTTCCTAAATATAAGGAGGAGGTCGGCTGTGTGAACCAGTATATGATCTATTTTGGAGAATGTACCATGGGCTGCTGAGAAGAATGTGTAGTCTGTGGATTTGGGATGGAAAGTTTTGTAGATGTCCATTAGGTCTAAGTGATCTATGGTTTTGTTGAGCTCTCTTACTTCCCTGTTGAGTTTCTGTTTGGATGATCTATTACTGATAATGGTGTGTTGAAGTCCCCAGCTATGATGGTGTTGGTGGTTATTTCTTTTTTATTGTCAAGTAGGTTTTGGTTTATGAACTGTGGTGCTCCTGTGTCTCGTGCATACAGACTTATGATTGTAATATCCTCTTGATGAATTGTTCCCTTGATAAGTAGGAAGTGGCCTTCTTTGTCTTGTTGATTATCTTTGGATTGAAGTCTATTTTATCCAATATTTATATAGCTATGCCTGCTTGTTTCTTATTCCCATTTGCTTGGAAGATTGTTTTCCACCCTTGCACCCTGGGGAGGTGTCTGTCTTTAGTGGTGAGGTGGAATTCTTGAAGACAACAGATTGAGGGGTCTAATTTTTGGATCCATCCTGCTAGCTTGTGTCTCTTGATGGGTGAATTAAGGCCATTACTATTTAGGGTAATGTCTGTGAGATTTGATTTGATCCGTGTCATATTGTGATGATATATGTGGTTTGGTGTTTTCATGGACTTTGAAGGTTTTTGTGCATTCTCTGAGTTTGATTATTGTGATCTGCTTCTTGTAGGCATTTGAGTTTGATTACTTGATTCTTCTCTGTCGAGAATTTCCTGAAATGCTCTTGGTAGGTTTGGTTTTGTGTTCATATAATTGTGAAGCTGAATTTTGTCATGGAAAGTTTTTCTTACACCATCTATTATGAGGGATACTTTTGCTGTGTAGTTTGGGTTGGAAGCCATAAGTTCGTAGACTTTGCAGTGTTTCATTCCAGGCCCTTCTAGCTTTCAGTGTTTCCATTGAGAAGTCTGGAGTAATTTCAATGGGGTTACCTTTAAAAGTGGTGTGCTGTTTTCCCCTAGCTGCTTTTAGGATTTCCTCTTTGGTGTCAATGTTTAGTCTTAATAACACTATGTTCTGGAGTGTTTCTCCATTGGTCCAGTCTGTTTGGAGTTCTGTTAGCTTCTTGTATCTTGATGGGCCTTTCTTTTAAGAGACTGGGGAACTTTTCTTCAATTATTTTGTTAAATAAGTCCTCCATACCCGTGGCCTGAATTTCTTCTCCTTCTGGTGTTCCCATGATCCTGATATTAGGACTTTTAAGGGTATCCCACAATTCTCTCATGTTCTGTTCACAGAAACTTTTGAACTTACTGGAACTTTTGCACTCTAGAACTGTTTCTTCTATGTTGCCTTCCAGGTCAGAGTTTCTGTCCTCCGCATGGCTGACTCTATTCTTGAGATCTTCTAGAGAGTTTTGGCCTTGTTCAATTAGGTTTACATTTTGTACTACTTTTCTATGTACAGTTTCCAACCCTCTGTCAAGCTGCCTTTTCACATATATTTTCTGATTTTCTTGCTGCCTCTTGGAATTCATCCTTGCATTTCTTTATGTCTTCATTTAGTATCACCATCTGATTCTTGTGGTCCTCTTTTTCTCAGGCTCCTTTATATCTCTTAATTGTCTTTGAATTCCTTCCATTTTCTTATCTATTAGGTCTCGTCTAGTGATGGCAGCATCCACACGATTATCGGTCCTTTGTTGCTTTTCTGCAAGTTCTACAAGTAGTTTGGTCGGGGTTGCTTTGCTCATCGTTTCATTTTGGTGCTCTGATCCTAGTGACTCCTCTATGTTTTGAATAGAGATGTCCATTGTAGGACTGGGTGATCTAATTGGATTTTCTTGCATTTGATTTTTCATGTTATTTCTTTTGAGCTGTGGTCTGCCCATCTCAGTGTATGGGCACATAGGTGGATGGATCAGCCTGGGCTGAAGGACAGTGGGAAGCAGAAGCAGCTTGAGGCAGTTGCCAAGCAGTCTGGTCTTTGGCTCTCATTTGCCAAAAGTCACCTGAGCTGCTGCCTCGCAGGGGTGCCAAAGTTGCCTGAGCTCTCATGCAGTAATGCACCAAAGCTGCCTGCTCTCGCACTAGAAGGGACCCTGAGGCATCAAGCACCAAAGCAGCCCAAACTCTGGCATGGCAGAATCCCAGGACCCAGAAGCAGTCTGGGTTCCCCTGCAAGAGGGCAATGGCGGTTGGCTGGTGCACCAGACAGGGAGGAGCTGGCACCTGATCTGGCGCAAGCAACAGAGACAGCCTGAGCTCACATGGGCAGTTGCAATGGGCCTGGGCTCAGGTGTGAATGTGCCATGGCTGGAGCAGTAAGTGAGCAAATGGGCCAAGCAGGCTAAGGTTGCACAAGCAGAGATTGGCATGGTGGTGTTTGTTTGGCAGGCAAATTGAACAAAGGATCCTGAGCTCCAACGGGCTTGTGGGAATAGCCTGACCCAGGTCACTCGTGGGCAGGGGTAGCAGGGCAATCACCCCTGTGCAGTGAAGCAAGTGGAAATATGTCGGCCTTGGACCCTTTTCCTACAGTGGAGTGCAGGATTTTTCTAAAGGTGGGACTATGGGTACTGCGGCTGCTTGTGAGGAGGGGTAGGCTACCCGCACATCAGTGATTCCCTGTTTTTTCCCCCTCTGTGCCCTCCCACTGGCAATCTATTGGAAATTTCTCACTCCTAAAAGACCCAGTGAACCCTTAATGCCTTGCCTTTCTTCCCTGGGATGTGCAGCGCAGTTAGGCAGTCGCCATCTTGGCCAGAAGTTCAGGAAGGTACATTTTTCATGCTTGGTTAGTCTAGCATCTCCACATAAGGGCTGACCTCCCCCAGGAGAAGGAACCCAGGAGTGGTCACCCAACTGGCCTTCCGTGACCAGAGATACCATGTGGGCATAGAGCCGTGGACTAAAGGACCACGGAAGTCCCCCACTAAGCACAAGACACTCCGGGTCCAACACACTTCCTGTCTCTAATGCTTTCACTTTTCCTATGATATGGGCAATCTTCCATAACACTGCAGGAAGTCCCAAGTCAGGGCACTCAAATCCCTTCTTGTAACTCGGGGACTTATTAAGTCTGCAGGGATGGAGGACTTTTGGACTGAGGCTGCGATACTGGCCTCTCCCAAGAACATGTGGGACCCAGATTTATGGATGAAGGTTTTCTTACTTGCCAGGAAGTGCAGTGTTGGCTCAGGGGTTGCTTCCACTGCCTGTTTTGTCCCTATTCTCCTTGCCATCATAGCAAGTTTGAAGTCTTTTTCTCCTGACGATGTCATAGCAGTCCATAATAAATATTGTCAGGAGCTAGCTAGTGTCAATCTTTCCATCATCCCACCACTGCCCGCTACTGGGGCCACATTAGATGCCCCCCATCCTCAGAGGATGAAGGGGACGATAAATCTAACTCAGTGCCTCCTGCCAAGCCCCCACTCCTGTCTCAGCCTGATCCCCTGACTACGCATCCGGTCTCCCTCCCCAGTATCCTTGGCAGGAACTCCACGCTGTCACCTCTGTGGCGGAGCCACTCCCATCTCTCCTGCTCAGTGCCCCACAATGACATCCTACATCTGCCCTCATGCCTCCCCCCTTAATACGGATGGCCAACTGAGGCCTACCAGGTTAATTTGGGCCCCAGTGTGGCTAACCAGCCATGGACACCTACCCCCCTTACTCATCTCTCCCTCATTCACAAATGATGAGATCCACAAGTGGGTCCTTGCCACTAAAGTCCTTGATCCTAACGTGGGCCCAACTGCTGCCTTGACTGCTTCCATAGATACCCTCCTGTCAGACAGACAACGGTCTACTGAATGCTCTCTCCCATCCAATTCACCTGAACAGTCATGTTGGGGATGCAGTAGGACCAACCAACTATGTCGTGACTGTCCGAACGCACTCCCCAAATCCCATTGCCCCAAATGTGGTAAAGGCTTCCACTGGGCTCAAGACTGCTGCTCTCAACCTGAAGACACACAACAGCCTACTACCGCTCCTTTAAACTCCAGATGGGGCGCCCCTCAGCCCTGCTAGTAAGGGGGGATAGAGGTAACCCTAAACATACTGGACATTGCCTATTTTCCACACTCCACAATGATGACAGTCTACTTTGACAGCCTGCCTGTCAAGGGACTGATAGATACAGGTGCAGATGTAACCATCTTAACAGATGCAGAAGCCCTCAGATTTCTACACTGAGTGCTTCAACCATCCCCCCCCCCCTCCGCCCGTAGGGGAGTCAGCAGTCAGCAGGATACCCGAGCCACTGTCCAACCAGTACACTGGCAGAACCTGGACTGTAATCAAGGGTCCTTTTCCCAAATTGTGGCCAGTGTCCCTTGTAATCTCTGGGGCAGAGACATTTAGGAGGACATGGGTGTAATCCAGACTACAGAGGAACGTGCCTTCTTTGATGACATCATAGCTCATGATAAGACCGGCCTTTCAGGGTGACCATCTCCATCTGACCCGCCTAATGATCTCACCCAATTCTAGAGGCCACTGCCCACCAGAAGCCACATTGTGAATGGGTACATGACCCTATACCCTTATCATGGCTCTCAGATCATGATGTATGGGTGGAGCAACGGCCCATCATTGAATCCAAACTAATAGCACTCAAGCATCTGGTTGCTGGGCAAATTCAACAGGGTCACCTAGACCCTTCTACTAGTAGACATAACACCCCCATCTTTGCCATCAGCAAGAAGTGCAGTTGTTATAGGCTATAACAGGATGGGCACAACCAAACCTGGTTTAGCACAGCCTAGTGCATCCCTCCATCTTATCACATTATTATTCTGAACGTTAAGGATTGTTTCTTCCAGATCCCCTTGGCACCCCCTGACAGGTGCCACTTTGCTTTCACAGTTTGGGAACCAAACATGCAAAAGCCCACTCAGAGGTATCAATGGACAGTACTGCCCCAAGGCATGAAAAATAGCCCTAACAGCGGTCAACTCTATGTGTCTGATGCATTACACAACATCCCTAAGGATGTCCTGCTCGTTCATTATATGGATGACATCCTCATAGCCCATCCAGACCCTCAGCGATTTAAAATGGTATCCCTGTTCCAGGTCAGCCTGGACCACAGTGAGACCCTACCTCGAAACAACAACAACAAAAATAATAAAATAAAATGGTATCCCTGACCCTCCTGGACAATTTGACAGCTCTCAACCTACAAGTGGTGACTGAAAAGATTCAGTCAGTGCCCCCTTATGCATTCTTGGGGTTCTCCATTACCAAACAAATCCATCCCCTTTGCTTTACACTGAACACCAAAGAAGTTTATTCATTGGCAGTTCAACAGCTCTGTGGTACTATTAATTGACTTAAACCATTCCTGCCAATCTCAGATCAGGACTTGCGCCATCTCTTCTCTCTACTTGAGGGACCTATGTGCTCCTCTTCGAAGACTTGCCTCACTACGGAATCTATTGTTCTTCTCAAGAGGGTTCCTTCCCTTGTGGCTTCTGCCAACTTGGGCAGACATGACCCCTGCAGGCCCCTACTGGCTATCATACTTTGGACATCCATGGGTGCCTTGGGTACCCTGTGGCAGAGAGGCCCCCCGATGTGGATGCATCAAGCCCATGCAGACCCCCACAAGATCACATCAAAAGCCCGCGCTCAGGCTCACAAAACCTTTGGCCGTGAGCCTGACAAGATAATCTTCCCCTTCTCCCTCTGCCACTCCCAATTGCTCTGGGCTGACTCTATTAGTTTCCAGGGGATGGTTGCTGGGTGTCCTGGAGCCCTTGATAACCAGCCCCCTCAAGAAAAAGACTGACTTCATTATCTCCCATCCCCATTAAAATTAAGCCACACAGTATACCTTGCTCCTCACCCATCCCTAAGGTGACCCTGGCATTTTCAGATTCCAATAAACAGAACTATGGGGTCTTAATCCAGCACCCTGGGAAGAAGATTTTTACTCATATACTTCCAAACCCAGGTTCAGTGCAATTAGGAGAATTACTGGCACTGCTAAAAGTATTGGTAGAATGCCAAGCAGAACCAGTCAACATCTTCTCAGTCAGTATGCAGTGCAGGCTGTCTGCGTGCTTTCATTCTCTCAGCTTAAGGACCGCCTTAACCCACTACGTGTAACCAGGCAGTTACTCCAGGAGGCATCCAAACAAAGAGCACATCCTTCACATGCGTCACACATAAAATCTCACTCTGGGCCACCTGGTATCCTAGCCCGGAGGAATGACTTAACAGAGAAAATGATTACGACTGTTGATCTTGACCTCCTTGAACAAGCAAGAACATTACAGCAAGGATATCATTTATCCCCACAGAGCTTGCATAGGTTCCCTCCAGAGCTGGCAATCTCCCAGTGCAAACACTTGATTAGATCTTGTGTCACATGTGCACCCCTGCCCCCCCCTTGGCCTGCTTAATAGCGGTGGGCTGAACCCCAGGGGCCTTCTGCCTAATGCAATTTGGCAAATGGATGTCACCCATCATCCCCCCTTTGGCAGTCTTCACTACATACATGTGATAGTGGATCCTTGTTCCCCCTTTATTTATGCTGTTGCTCTCTTGGGGGAAGAAGGACACACATGACATCAAGGCATTCAAATAAGCAAGGCTGGTCATGGGTGTGCCATGGGCCTTTAAAACAGACAATGGCTCTGCTTATACGTCCCATCAGTACAATGATTTTGTGGCCTCATGGAAGATCAGCCACACCTTTGGCATTCTTTACAACCCACAAGGCCAAGCCATTGAGGAGAGAACTGATAGAACTCTCAAGGGTCTCCTAGCCAAGGTCCCTTCACCGGAATCTAGGCGTGACCCACGCCTGGCCTTCACAGAAGCCCTATTTCACCTCAATTTCCTTACTTTTCATGAAACTGGCCTTAGTCCTGCCTACAAACATTGGGCATTCCCACCCCGTAACACCTCCCTGCCATTGGTCTGATGCCGTGACCCCATCACACTGGTGTGACAGGAACCTGCCCCATTTTTAACACAGGGCTCAGGGTATGCTTGTGTCTTCCCACAGGGTTCCACGACACCATTATGGATCCCCGCAAGAGATATGAGGCCTGCCACCAAGGGCCCCTAGGACTCTACAGAGGTAAAATCCCCTCCGTGACATCAGGGGGATACTGATGCTTTCCTTTCCCCTGCTAGTGTGGGTGGAGGGCAGAACCTTTGGTTAATTGTTTGTTTGTTTGTTTGTTTGTTTGTTTCCCTTCTGTAGTAATGCCAGTTGCTAAAAGTACACGTGTTCCCTGCAGTTTACACCCCTAATCTCACTTTGGGCTTGCCTTACTCCTTCTCTAATACCCACCCAGTGCCTATAAATGGCACTTGGGACCTCTCTTCCTCACTTTGCTTTAATGTCACACCTGATGCAAGAAGTCAGTCTGTTTGTGTTCCATTATTAAAACATTCAACAGGAGACTTTTGGGGTAGTAGTACCAATGGTAAGGTTAAAGTACTATACAACATCACAGTCCCTATTTTGCTAACATCTAAGAGGAATGGGACTGAAAAGGCAATGCGTACTATGGCATCAAGCTCCTTGCGTACTAGTCAATACTCCACTGACATTGATGAACCTATACCATGCGCATATTGCAACCCATCTTCTGCTGCCGTTTCTTTGTACAATTCACCAGATCTGTGGCTTTGGCAGAGACCCCCATTTGCTGATACATCAGTGGACCCTACTGACTTCAGCTATCGCAACCCTGCACAGGCTACTCCTCGGTCTGTCTTTGGAAATTGGACACTCTGTGGGACATCATCATGTCTTGACTTCCGCCCTTTCTATTTCTAAGGGACTCCATCTACTTCAATGGGATGTGCACTGCTAATGGGTCTGGAAATTTTGAAGGATCTCTAACCATTACCCCTGATAAATTTTTTTCCCTGTCAAGCGCCTTGGCTTGTGTCAACCCCCCCTTCTTCTTTGTAATGTTTGAGCACCTACAGAATTCATCCCCACAGGGGGGCCTCTGAGCTTAACTGCTCAGGGGGCTCTCCTTGATGGCTGTCAGATTGTTGGAATACAAGCCTATTGCAAAAAGCAGCCATATTTCACATCCCTGCACATGTATGGGCCCCAGTGGAAAATTCTAAACACTTTCATGAGGTACACTTAATGAAACACACTCGCATTAGAAGGGACTTCTGCATCACCGTGGCTACTATCACTGCTATTCTAACTGCCCTGGCTGGTGCCTCCGTGGCAGCTGTAGCTTTAACTCAAACTGCCACTACAGCAAAGGCTTTAAATACTATAGATGACACCACATCCAAAGCCCTGCAAACCCTAAATCTAACCAACGCTCACCTCCATACGGCTATTCTAAACTTACAACAACAAACTGACCTAATGGGGGAGGTAATCAATTCTTTAAACTCTCTACTCAGAAACATTTGTGATCCATGGTTCTCATCCTTTTGTCTGACCCCCTTTCCTGTCAATAATATTACCCAGAGGCACCACGAATTGGCTAATTATATTAAGGGCTCATGGTCACAACAGTTCCTAAATTACACTTTCCAACTAACATATATATAATATAATCCCTTGATATAATCCCTTAATCAGACACATGTTGAAGTACTGTCATTTGATGACTCCTTCATCCAGAAATTCTGGAATAATATTAAAAGACTGGATCTTTACATATGCTATTATGGGTGGGATTATATGGTTTCTAATTGTTTTCCTTAAGTGTCTCCTACAGCATGTGTCATGCCAGCGTACCATCAATACACTCCAGGTACTCATGGCTCTTGAACATCCTAATCGTGGTCTGTCTCATGATGTCGTTCAGGCCTGGCTCTCAGAAATCTGTGAAGCCTCTATATAAACTGCCCTTGCAAATACCCTGGCGTGTCTCCCAGAGTGGCCATCCTTCCAGGGCCGGTACTCAAAGACGGGTAATGTCCTCTTGGGCTGTGTCAACCTAAGACAGGACATGAATTAAAAACTCATGTGCCAATGATGGGTAATGCTTAATCTTGAAGAGGATGACCTAAGACAGACACAGTCCATTATGCTGGGTGCCAGAGCATTGGGCTCAAACTCTTTCTAGAATGGCACCATACCTGGTATCATGGAGTATAAGAAATGCTGAAAGGAGGGTCATTGAGTCTGCAACACAGTCTTGTGTTTTGGAAATGGCCATGGGCAGTGTGAAGCAGGTTTGCTGGTTGCCTGCATGGAGACACCATGGGGCCATGAGGATGAGCCGTGGATTGCAATGGAGACCCAGTGGAGATGCCAGGACCATGAGATGGCTGCCAAGGAGCTGCCGGCCCCGGTGAAGTTTCCCAGGACTGTGAGTAGCGTAGCTGGAGGGGCGGAATTGGAATGCCAGAGACTTGTTGCTGGTTAGAATTATTGGACTTGAAGATTTGTCACTGGCTAGAGTTGCTGGACTTGAAGCCACAGAGTTTGATGTTTGCCCTGGTTGTTTTAAATCTTGCATTGGTTGGATGTTTCTTTGCTATGCCCAATGCCATCTTTTGCAGTGTGAATATTTATTCTATGCCATTATGGGAATTTTAAGGTTATTTTTTGGTTTTATGGCTCAGTTAAAAGATCTTGAATTATGGGGATGTTTGAACATCAGTGGGATTGATAAAAACTATGGGGACTTTTAAAGTCAGACTGAATGCATTGTATTTCATATCATGCATAGATATCAGTTTATGAGGGCCAGGGGCGGAATGTGCTGGTTTGATTCAGGTGTCCCCCATAAACGTAGGTGTTCTGAATGCTAGGTTCCTAGCTGATGGAGATTTGGAATTAACGCCTCCTGGAGGGAGTGTATTGTTGGGGGAGGGCTTATGGGTATTATAGCCAGTGTCCCCTTGCCAGTGTTTGGCATGCCCTCCTGTTGCTGTGGTCCACCTTATGTTGGCCAGGGGGTGATGTCCACCCTCTGCTCATGCCATTGTTTGCCCCTGCCATCGTGAAGCTTCCCCTCGAGTCTGTAAGCCAAAATAAATCTTGTTTCCCTAGATGCTGCTCTTGGTTGGGTGATTTCTACCAGCAATGCGAACCTGACTGCAACAATGGGTTTGGGGTAGTGTCTGGAATTTCCAGGCAAAAGTATGCAGAGGGCTTGTGTTCTGCGTGTGGTTCCTGGAGTTTGCTTGCTATGTGCTGGTGGTGGATTGCTCTCTCTCTCTGCATACATCTGTCAAAAGGGACCAACTTCATCTGCCATTATGGAACTTCTCCTAGATCTGTAAGCTTCAAATAAATTTCCTCCCTCCCATAACTGAGTCTGGTCTGGAGGGTCATTCCAGAAAAATTGACATTGACTACTGCAACAGCCCAAAAGGATTCCACATACACACAAAAAAAACATTCTTAGAGGTTTAAAATTCTTTCAACAATGTGGCCAAATAGAAAATCACCACAAGAAAATTACTTGTGTTCAGTGTGAAGCAGGTTTGCTGGATTGCCTGCATGGAGACACAATGGAGCCATGAGGATGGACTGTGGGTTGCATTGGAGACCTAGTAGAGATGCCAGGACCACAAGATGGCTGCTAAGGAAATCTGATGGCCCCAGATGAAGTTTCCCAGTTCTGTGAGTAGCCTAGCTGGAGGATCTGAATTGGAACTCCAAAGACTTGTTATGGGTTAGAATTATCAGACTTGGAAATCTGTCACTGACTAGAGTTGTTGGACTTGGAACTACAGAGTTTGATGTTTGCCCTGTTTAAATCTTGTATTGGTTGAATATTTCTTTGCTCTTCCCAATGCCATCTTTTTCAGTGTGAATGTTTTTCCTGTGCCATTATGGGTTTTTTTGTTTGTTTGTTTAATTTTAGTGTTATGGCTCAGTTAAAAGATCTTGGACTATGGTAATGTCTGAACATCACTGGGATTGATCAAAAAATATGGGGACTTTTAAAGTTGAATGAATGCATTGCATTTTATATCATATTTGGTTATCCATTTATGGGGGCTGGGGCAAAATATGGTGGTTTGATTCAAGTGCCCCCATAAACTTAGGTGTTTTGAACGGTACACTCCTAGCTGATGAAGATTTGGAAATTAATTCCTCCTGGAGGCTGTGTACTGTTGGAGGCAGACTTATGGGTATTATATCCACTGTACCCTTGCTAGTGGTTTGCAAACTCTCTTGTTGCTGTTGTCCACCTTATGTTGGCCTGGGGATGAGGTCCACCCTCTGCTCATGCCATTGTTTTCCCCTGCCATCATGGAACTTCCCATCAAGTTTGTAAACCAAAATAAACCCTTTTCCCCTAAAAAAAAAAAAGAAAAGAAAAGAAAGAAAGAAAAGAAAAGAAAATTAGTTGTGTTCACATGTACCAATGCCAAACATATTCAGAAAAAAATCAGGGAGGTAATCCCATTTTCAGTAGCCACAGGGGAAAAAATAAACCTTGGAATTTCCTTAACCAAGGAAGTGAAAGACCTATACAATGAAATTGTACAAACACTGACGAACAAAACTGATGAAGATACATGACACATGAACCCCTTTTGGGCAAGTGCTTTGTGTCAGCAATATGGTGACTGCATCACCACAGTAATAAATTCAGCATGGTACTGGCACAAAAACAGACACATAGATCAATGAAATAGAAGACCCAGGTATAAGTTCTGATAACTGCAGCTCCCTATCTTTGACCAAGCTGCCGAAACACAAACACAGGATAAAGATGACATTTTCAACAAATGATAATGGAGAAACTGGCAGTCATATGTAGACCTATGAAGGTAGACCCTCTTCTCTCACCCTTCACAAAAATCAGTTCTGAATGGATCAAGGACCTCAATCTAAGAACTGAAACTCTAAAAGGACAAGAAAAAAATTCAATCAAGTGGATATAGACAATTTGAACAGATTAACAAAATGTTGGAAAGACTGAAATGACCCTGAACAAAGAAAAGCCTTGCATGCATGAATACGATGTCAAATTCCGTGAAACCTTCATAGAAAAACAAGCACCCATAATCAAAAACTGTTTGGTTACATAGGAAAGCAATAAATCTCATCAAACTCATCCTAGCACAGAATTTTATCTTTACACTTAACCCAGATAAGGACACAACAACAACAACAACAACAACAACAACAACAGAAACAAAATCCACACACCTACTTCCCTGATGAACATAGGTGAAAAAAATCTGAATAAACACATTGAAAACATGCTGGGCATGGTGGCATGCTCTTCATCTCAGCACATGGTAGGCAGAGGTAAGTGTTTCACTCTGTGTTTGAGGCCACCCTGAGATTACATAGTGAATTCCAGGTCATCCTAGACTACAGAAAGACCCTACCTAGAAAAATCACATAATAATAATAATGATAATAATAATAATAATTGCAAACTGAATTCAACAGCACATGAAAAACAACATCAAGATCATGTGGGAGAAAGCCTAACAACTCCAGTTCAATTCTTCAGTACTGACATACCACACAAAGTGGCGCATGCATGTGGGCTTTCTTTGCAGTGGCTACAGGTCCAGGCATGTCCATTCTCTCTCTCTCTCTCTCTGTTCCTCTCTGGCTCTCCTTCTCCCTCTCTCCATGCCAGGCATAGTGACACACACCTTTAGTCCCAGCACTCTAGAGGCAGAGCTAGGATTGCTGTGAGTTCAAGGCCAACCGGAGACTACATAGTGAATTACAGCTCAGCCTGGGCTAGAGTGAGAACCTACCTCAAAAAATAAAACAAAAAATATTGACATCAAGTGGTTTGTACATCAGTGTCACATCGATGGATGTTTCAAGATAGACAAATAAATAGGTGAAATACTGCACATAAATTATTTCACTATTTGAGACAAACATTGTACGAGGATGTCAATAAATGGAGAAAAGGCTCTGGACATATCTTGGTTAGCACAAATAATATTACAGAAACATGTGAACAAGTCGGTAATGCTACTGAAACAAAAGGAAATAAGTAGCTCAAAGGAATAGAATTGTTGAAACAGAAATGATACCGTGCAGGCATAGATCCTTGATTTATGACAAAGTTGCCAGAAATGTTAAGTTCTGTAAAAATATTCTCCTCAGCAAATGGAGCTGATATTACAGGATGTATAAACGGAAAACAATACAACTGGATCCCCAACCCATTTTGAAGTGGTTCAAATATCCTTAATGTAACTCACAGAATTTTGAAAATTCTGCAGGGGAACAGTTCAAGATATGGGGTATGCAAAGACTTCCTAAAAATCAGTGATACAGCTCAGGAAAAAAAGAGCAAATACTTATGAGAGAAACAACATGAAATTAAGAAGTTTGTACAAAAGAAACTGTAAGTAGCAAATACTACTGGGGAAATGGCCAACAAAATGTTTTGTGGCTAGACACTGTACAGATGGTTAATATCTACACTCTATAAAGAAGTCAGACAAACACAAGAAATCACTGAATCAATATATTCCAAGTGAATTGGACAGTTCTCAATAAAGAAAACACAATGACATATAAATGTGTTCAGAAATATTCAATAGACACCATGGAGATGCTCATTGAAAATCCATTGAGATTCTTACACTCTCCAGTCAGAATTAGTCACCTCAAGTAACCTGAAGTCAACAAATGGTGGTCAAGTTATGGGCAAAAGAAATCCAATACTGTTGGAAATGAAAATTGGTTTAGCCACTATGATATCTGGATGGGGGAACCTAAACAAACTTAAAAAAAAAAAAAAAAAAAGATCTACTCTATTTTCCAGGCATGGCTCCCCAAGGAATCTAAGTGAACAACCACTAAGATAACTGTATGTCCATATGTATTTTTCTTACTCTTCATAACAATCAAGGGATAACTTACTTTCCTTGCTGCTTCGAAAACTCCCTGACAAAATGTCAATTAAGGGAGGAACAGTTTATTTGAATTACTGTTTTAAGTAATGCAGTTGATCAAACAGCTGCTCATGTTAAATCTGCAGTCAGAAAGCACAGTGACAAATGCTACTGATCAACTCACTTTCTGGAAGTCCAGCCCTCTCAGGCTTCCCACACCAATTACCTTAATGTAGTAGAGGACCCATGGACATTCCCCAAAATATTTTTCCTAGTTGTTTCTAGATTCTGTCATTTTGACCATCATTATTAAGCTTCACAGGATATAATTAGGGAAGGATACTATTAAGAAGTGAATGGATAAAGGAAATGAGATATAGGTATACAAGCAAGAATTACTGCCAATTGCAGAAAAAAATATGGAACCAAAGATTAAGATGTTAAGGAAACTAAGCCAGTCTCAGGAATCCAAATATTGCATAGCTTTTGTTACATTTAGAATCTATAATGATACCCTTGTGTGTGCGTGTGCACACACACACACACACACACACACACACACACACAGATATTAAATAAATACATGCAATGGAAGTAAACAGCAGACATAAAATGTAACCATATATGAAAATGTCCCAGTGAAAACTGGTATGTTGTTTGCTTTGTAAAAAACATTGAAACAAGACAAATCTAAATTGATATTAATTTGAGTGGGAGAGCTAGCTTAGCAGTTAAGATGCATGCCTGGGAAACCTAATGACCCGGGTTCTATTATACAGGTCCCATGTATGCCGGATGCACATGGTGGCACATGCATCTGTAGTTTGTTTTCAGTGGCTACAGGCCCTGGTGTGCCCACTCTCCCCCCGTCCTCTCTGCCTCTTTCTGTCTCCAATAAATAAATAAAATCTGAATTTGACATAAATTTGATAAAATACCTAACCAAGGATCTACAAATGTATAGCCAAACACAATGAGCACAAAGAAATCATTCCAAAACAATCCATTAAATGTAGACAAAAATGTAAAGAACCAATGTTGAATTTGTAATGCTGGTATATTTACTAATTTATATGTTGTCTACAATAGGGAAATCTACCAAATATTCTCATATAGGTCTACAACTACCTCAAACTAAAATATAAACATTGATGGGAAAAGGAGGCTTACACTTGAAATCCAAAACCTCAAGAGGCAGAGTAGGAGCATCACAAAGTACAAGAACAGCATGTAACTCTATAGCAACAGAGTCTAAAATATTCCAAATTATTCAGAGAGTCTGTTATATGCAACAAATTGCATAAGTTGAACATGAGTTTGGTCCTCAGTACAGAAATCATTTTAAAGCCAGGCATGGTAGTACATGCTGTTCATCCCAGAGCACCAACCTCATGAATTCTAGGTCATCCTGGGCTGGAGTAAAACACTAACTCAGAAAAACTAAAAAATTAAAAAAAAAAAGTGGTAGAAGAAGAATAAAAAAAAAAAAGCACAATTGAATGTGGAATTATCCATACAGTTTATCACTTAACATTTTTAGTGTCTCCACATAATAACAAGGGAAAACTTATTAAAAAGGAACTGACATATAAAGGAAGAATAATAGGACATATTCATGAGACTAGGTCTTACCATGAAACCCATACTGCCCCAGGAATCCAAATCACCAACCTCTGAAAAACTGTTATTACAGGCATGAGCCACCATACTTGGCTAAGGAGTAGAAAATTTTCAATAGGAAGAGAAAGACAGAAGGATTCTAAAGAGAGACTAAGAAGGGCTGGGAAGAAGTCTCCATGGTGAAAGGCACTTGCTTGCAAAGTTTGCCAGCCAAGGTTCAATTCCCAAGCCACCCACATAAGTTGTAAGCAAAAAGTGTGCTGAGCTGCTGAGATGGAATAGTGGTTAAGGTGCCTTCCTGTGAAGTGTAAGGACCCATGTTTGACTCTCCAGATCCCATGTAAGTCAGACACACAAAGGTGAGGCAAGTGCAAGTTCACACAGGCCCACTAGGAGGTGCATACTTCCGTAGGTTGATTTCAGTGGCTAGAGGCCCGAGTATGCCAGTTCTTTCTCTCTCTGTCACTCCCTCTCTCTTTCCCTCTGTCTCCCCCAGTCTCACTCTCTCACATTAAAACAATGTCTAGCCTGTTGGGCTCTCCTCTAAAACAAAACAACAAAAAAATTGGTGCTCACATCAGGATTTTGCAGCTACAAATAGTTTTGGCAAGCTCACACACACATGCAAAGAAATAAACATAGTTTTTATTTTTATTTATTTATTATATTTATTTATTTATTCATTTATTTATTTAAAGGACACAGAAAGAGGGGAAGAGAGAGGGAGGGAGAGAGAGGCCTCCAGCCACTGCAAATGAACTCAGGACCTGTGCACCCCCTTGTAAATCTGTTAACTTGAGTCCTGGGATATTGAACCTGGGTCCTTTGGCTTTACATGCAAACACCATGACCACTATGCTATCACTCCAGCCCAAGTAAATATTTGCCAACCATTCCTCCTCACGGTGACTCTTTAATGTACTGTTCTCATTACAGTGGAATAAATTCCTTTCATTCCTAAGGATTGGTCCAATTCAGAAAAGGATTAATTAATGTGACTTCTAAGGATTGGTCCAATACAATAAAGGCTCTCCTAACTATGCTACTTTGGCGCTGTTTCCTGAGACTCTTATTGTTCAGAGGTCACTCTTATTTCAATCCTTCCCCAAAACCATGATCTCCAATCCATTCCCTTGGATAGTCCTAATGCTTCTTTCTCGGGTCTGCATAGCATATAGTTCTTGTATTCCATCTGTAGCCCAGGCATGACCTGCCATTGTTGGATGCCCTCTAATTCTAAACCTTCTCGTGCCCTGTAACTATATAATAGGCCTTATCAGATGGTCTGTATTTATTTCCAAGGAGAGAGAAAGGGGGAGGGAAGGAGAGAGAGACTGGCTACCAGAGCTTCCAGTCACTGCAAAATGGAAATCTAGATGATATGATATCCTGGGGACTCAAACATGGCCATTAGGCTTTGCAAGCATGCCCCTTTAACTGCTTAGCCATCCCTCCAGTTCCCAGATGTACATTTTTGGGCACTTTTCATCTGAAATGAAAGCACATGTGTGGACTCCTCATAGAAGGAGCCTGTTGCTGTATGAGTCCGGGTGAATCCCGCCACTTTGGGAGTGGGGCGGGTAACCCACCTTGTCTCCTAGTACAAATTGGCCAATAATGAGCTAGGGAGGTGTCACGTGACCTAAGCCCAGCCAATTGAAGTCCTGGGGAAGAAGCAAGTTTAAACTTAAGATGTAACAGCTGTGAAGCAGACGCCATCAAACTCGTTGGTGGGGGGTTAGGTTGCTTTGTGGAGTCTGGTAGCCACTGCAGAGGTCCTGGGTGAGTAAAAATTTTCCTGATTTGCACAATTAGGACATTTTTCAACCGAGTCTTTTATTTTATTTTTTATTTATTTGAGAGCGGCAGAGAGAGAGAGGCAGAGAGAGGGGTGGGGGAGAAAGAGAGAGGGAGAGAGAGAGAGGGAGAGAATGGGCGCGCCAGGGCCTCCAGCCTCTGCAAACGAACTCCAGACGCATGTGCCTCCTTGTGCATCTGGCTTACGTGGGTCCTGGGAAATCAAGCCTCGAACTGGGGTCCTTAGGCTTCATAGGAAAGCACTTAATCGCTAAGCCATCACTCCAGACTTCAACTGTGTCTTTTAATGAATTGTCTTTTAATGAATTGAACCTCTGTGGGCTTAAATTATCTTGGGTCATTGGGAGATGACTGAATGGTTCACTCCAAGCTCCCTCCGCTTGCTCGCTTACTCCCGATGGTAGCAGGACTATACCCCAAGAAGTGAGAAGCTTGGAACTAATCATTTCCTTTTCTCTGTCTTTTAAAAGTATTTATTTATTTTCACGTGTGTGTGTTTTTACCAAATGTTTTTGTAGCTGTAAAAGTCTGACGTGAGTACCACATTTTTTGTTACTATTTTTGAGGCAAGCCCAGGAGACTGGCTTATTTTTCTGTGAGAGAGTGAGTGTGGGTGGATGGTGGGGGAGATACTGAGAATTACCACCTATGACCTCCATCCAGTGTACTGGAACTCTAGAAGCATCCACCACCCAGTGTCCAAGGGTGACCTTGCACTTACCTCACCTTTGTGTAGGATCTGAAGAGTCAAACATGGGTCCTTAGGCTTCACATGCAAGCACCTTAACCACTAATCGATCTCTGCAGCTCAGCAACACTTTTTGCTTACAACGTATGTGGGTGGCTTGGGAATTGAACCTTAGCTGGCAGGCTTTGCAAGCAAATGCATTTAACCACAGCACCATCTTTCCCAGCCCCTTCTTACTCTCTCTTTAGAATACCTCAGTCCTTCTCTTCCTATTGAAGATTTTCTATTCCTGAGCCAAGTATGGTGGCCAATGCCTGTAATAACAGTTTTCAGAGGTTGGTGATTTGGAGTCCTGGGGCAGTATGTGTTGCATGGTGAGACCTTGTCTCATGGACAAAGTCAAATTCTTCTTTTACATGTTAGTTCCTTTGTAATGGTTCTCCCTTGTTATTGTATGCCAGCCTTTAAAAATGGTAAGTGACATAATTCCCCATTTAGTTGTATTTCTTTTATATTTAGACTGCTTTTTTTGGTTGTTGTTGTTTTGTTTTGTCTTTGTTTGTTTATTTTTCTGAGGTAGGATCTTACTCCAGCTCAGGTGGACCAGGCATAAACAATGTAGGAGTTGTGGGATTAATGGCATGTACTACCATGCCTGGCTTTAAACTACTTTTTGTACCTGAAGACCAAACATGTTGAACTGATGCAATTTGTTTCATATAACAGCCTCTCTAAACCTTTTGGAATATTTTAGACCCTGTTGCTATAGAGTTCCACATGGTTCTTGTACTTTGTGATACTCCTATCTCTGCCTCTTGAGGCTTTGAATTTTAAGTGTAAGCCTCCTTCTCTGACCAATGGTTATATTTTATTTAGAAGTAGTTGTAGACCTATATAAGATTATTTGCTAGATTTCCCTAGTGTAGACAATATATGAATTCATAAATATATCAGCATTACAAAGCCAAACTTGGTTCTCCACATTTTTGTCCATATTTAATGAATTGTTTTAGTAATGGTTTCTTTGTGCTCATTGTGTTTGGCTATACATTTGTAGATCCTGGGTTAGGTATTTTGTCAAGTTTACGAAAATTTAAGATTTTACTCTTTTTTTAAAAAATTTTATTTATTTATTTATTTGAGAGCGACAGACACAGAGAGAAAGACAGATAGAGGAAGAGAGAGAGAATGGGCGTGCCAGGGCTTCCAGCCTCTGCAAACGAACTCCAGACGCATGCACCCCCTTGTGCATCTGGCTAACGTGGGACCTGGGGAACCGAGCCTCGAACCAGGGTCCTTAGGCTTCACAGGCAAGTGCTTAACCGCTAAGCCATCTCTCCAGCCCAGATTTTACTCTTAATTTGAGAATGGGCACGCTGGAGACTCTAGCCACTGTGAAGAAACTCCATTTGCATGTGTCCCCATGTGCATTCGGCATACGTGGGACCTGGATAATAGAACCTGGGTCCTTAAGTTTCATAGGTATGCGCCTTAACTGCTAAGCTATCTCCTCAGCCCAAATTTATGTCAATTTAGATTTGTCTTATTTCAATGGTTTTTAGTTAGCAAACAACATACTAGTTTTCATTGTGACATTTTCATATATGGTTATCTTTTATGTCTGATGTTTACTTGCATTGCTTGTATTTATTTATTGTGTGTGTGTGTTGCGAGGGTTTTCTTTCCAGATTCTGCCTGTAACAAAAACCATGCAGTATCTGCCTTCCTGAGACTGGCTTAGTTTCCTTAACCTGTTGATCTTTGGTTCCATATATTTTCCTGCAAATGGCAGCGATTCTTGCTTGTATACATATATTTCATTTCCTTATCCATTCACTTCTTGATAGTATCCTTGCCTGATTCTATTCTGTGATGCTCAATAATGACAGTCAAAATGAAAGAATCTAGAAACACATAGGAGACAAATTTCTGGGCATGTCCGTGGGTGGTTTTCTACATTAAGGTAATTGATGTGGGAGTACTCACACAAACTGTGTATGACAACTTTCTAGGAGATGGACTTCCAGAAAGTGATTTAATCAGTAGCATTTGTCACTGTGCTTCCTTACTGAACATTGAACATGAACAGCTGTTTCATCGACTGTGTCCCCTAAAACAGGAAGTCAAATAAACTGTTACTACTTTAATTGACTTTTTGCCAGGAAGTTTTCAAAGCAGCAAGGAAAGTAAGTTATCCCTTGATTGTTGTGAATAGTAAGACAAAATATGTGGACATACAGTTATCTTTATGGTATGTTCACTTAGATTCTCTGGGGAACCACACCTGGAAAATAAAGTAAATTTTTTTAAACTTGTTTAGTTTCCCCATCCAGATATCATAGTGGCTATACTAATTTTCATTTTTGCCCATAACCTGACCACCATTTGTTGACTTCGGTTTACTTGTTGTTACTAATTCTGGCTGGAGTGGATATTGGGGAACTGAACATGTATTATGAGTTTTTTCAGGCAGGTGCCTTAACTTCTGGGCCATATCTCCAGCCTTCCTTTTGAAAAATATGTATTTATTTGTTTGTTTGTTTGCAAACAGAGGGAGACAGAGTGTGGAGAGAGAGAGAGAAGATAGGCACATACATACGCGCACGTGCGCGCGCGCACACACACACACACACACACACACACACACACACACACACAGAGAATGCCCATGCCACTCCATCTAGATACTGCAAATGAACTTCAGGTGCATGTACCACTTTGTGCTTCTGGCTTTACGTGGATATTGGGGAACTGAACATGTATTGGGAGGTTTTGCAGTCTGGTGCCTTAACTACTCAGCCATCTCTCCAGCCTTAATTTCCTTTTTGATTTCTTTCTTTATTTGAGAGAGAATAGAGAGAAAGATAGATAGAGAATGGGCACGCCAGGGCCTCCAGCCACTACAGATGAATTTCAGATGCATGCACCACCATGTGCATCTGGCTTACATGGGTACTGGGGAATTGAACTTGAAGAATCCTTAGACTTCACAAGTAAGTGCCTTAAGTGCTAATCCATCCCTCCAGCCCCTGTTTGATTTATTCAATGACGCTTTCATTGTTTGTGTGTTGCTCTGTTTATAGGTGTTGGTGATTTTTCTATTGTTTCTCTTGTTGTTAACTTCTGGTGTTATTGCCTTGTGCTCATATATCATGCAACACAAGTTTTTGTCAATTTTCCTGAATTTGTGAAGACATGTTTTATGCCCTAAAACATGATGTCTTTTAGAGAAGGTTCCATTAGCTGCTGAGAAGAATGTGTATTCTGTTGACTTGGGGGGGGGTGGATGTTCTGTAGATTTGTGTTAAGTCCAGTTGTTCTATGATGTTTTTAGTTCCTTTTTTTCTGTGCTTATTTTCTGCTAGATCTGTGTATTGCCAATGGTGGGTTATTTAAGTGTCCTATTAAATTTGTAATAGAATTTATTTCTGGATATTTTCTATTATGTTTTGCTTTATAACATTTGGTACACCTGGGTTTAGTGCATATAAGTGTATTATTATAATATCATCTTCTTGAACTGTTCCCTTGTTAAGCATGAGCTAACCTTTAACTCTTTTGATTCCCTTTGGTTTAAAGTTTATTTTGTGTCAGATACTAGTTATTTCTTGTTTCTATTCTGTTGTAATATCTTTATCTATCCTTTCATCTGCAGGTTGTATCTGTATTTAATGATAATTTGAGTTTCTTGTACACAGCAAAAGAATGGATCCATTTTTTATTAATTTTTATTTTATGTTACTTATAACAAGTTATAAGTTTTTATCTCCTCACCCCAGCTCCTATTACCCTGCAGATTCTCCTCATTGGGGCTATGGTTTTCACTGAAAAGTCATGAAGGCCTCAGTCAGTCCCAGTGGGGTAGTGGCAGAATGTGCCTCATGGTATTCCTACCCACTCTATGGCTCTTACATTCTTTCCATCCCCTCTTCTGCAATGTTCCCGGAGCCATAGCAGGCCTGTTGGCAGTCTAATTCAATGTTGAGTTGTCTTTAGCCTCCATATTTCTTTTTTGATAGGTTTCATTTGACCACTGTGCTTGTCACCACCAACCTGGGCCTGGTGATCAGGCTAGCAGTAAGAGCACTGTTCATGTCATCACTTCTGCAATTCTACTGAGCCATGGAAAATATGGTAGAGGTGCTACATGTTGTGGTGGGCAGCTGGTTATCTTCTTATTGATCGATCTTAGTTCTTGTCTGTTTTCTCTGCCATCTGTAAAATGAAGCAGATTCTCCAAACAAGAGTGAAAGAACATGGAATTAAAGGGGGGTGGGGCTATGTAAATTTCAGAGAGCATTTTATTGGTGTTTGTGGTAACTTTAATGGATAGATCCCAATAGATTTAGGATTTCATTAAAGTTTGTACTTCACATCTGCAGCCACCTGGCTGGAGGAGGTGTCACTATGGGTGGATACTAGTGTCCAGTCCTAAGTTGTGGGGGTGAATCCAGTCTAAAGTTATCTAAAGGTCTTGAGCTTTGTCTGGCATTCCTAAATGTGCTTGTTTGCTTTGTGGCGGTGGCTTTTCTGTCTGCCTGGACCTATGGAAACAGGTCAGCTACTTCTGTCACTATGGAACTTCCCCAGATCTGTAAGCTTCAAATAAATTTCCTTTCTCCCATAACTTGTGCCTGGTTTGGAAGTTCATCTTAGTGACATGGGGCTGTCTACTACAGAATTGGTTCCAGAGGTGGGTAATGTTGAGGTTAATCTGGCCATGTGTATTTTGGTCTTTTGGAACTTTTGTTTTGGAACAATGGGCATATACTTGGTATTTGCAACTAGGGATGCTGATCCTAGCATTTGTGGCTGTAATTTTGGGTCTTCTTTAGTACTCTCAGCAAGTTCCTTCATGGGTCTCTGGCTGTTTTGGTATTTCTTCACTGGGGGAAATAAAAGATATGGTGATGAGGCCAGCCATGGTGATGTACGTCTTTGGTCCCAACACTCTGGAGTCCAAGGGAGGATAATAGCTGTGGTCTCAAGGTCAGCTTGAGTCTACATAGTGAATTGCAGGTCAGCCTGGGCTAGTGCAAGACTGCTGGTTTGGTTCCAGTGTTGCCCATATAGTTATGTGTACTGAATGCTAGGTCTCTAGCTGGTGGCAGTTTGGGAATTGGAGCCTCCTGGAGGTAGAGTATTATTGGGGCAGGCCTATGGGTATTATAGCCAGCTTCCACTTGCCAGTGTTTGTCACACTTTCCTGCTACTGTGGTCAACCTGATGCTGGCCAGGTAGTGATGTACACCCTCTGTTCATGCCATTTGTTTGTCCTGCCATCATAATGCTTCTGCTCGAGTCTGTAAGCCAAAATAAACCTTTTCCTCCCACAAATTGCTCTTCTTGGTTGGTTGTTTTCTGCCAGCATTGCAAAGCTAACTGGAACAAAGGGCAAGCATCAAAAACAAACAAACAAGCAAACAAAACCCAGAAATAAAATACAGTGATAGTGGTGTGAATGATCACATAACTTATTATTGAAAAATATTTATGAGATTTTGTCCTTTCTGTTTTTTCAACTTGATGCAGGTTCATGAAGATGGACCAACAGGGCCCAGCCCCGCTGGTAGAGCTTGCTATACAGAGTCTACTGGGTAATGACCTTGCAACAATCCAGGTTCTTGGGGAGATACCAAGAGATCTTTTCCCCCCATTGTTCATTGCTGCCTTTAACGGTGGATATAATAAGACACTGACAGCCATGGTGAGGGCTTGGCCCTATTTCTGTCTCCATATTGGGGAGTTAGGAGTACAGGAAGCTCATGATGAACGCTTAAAAGCCATAATCGATGGTCTTCAGGTCCTTCCTGAACAGAATGCTGCTACTGGGTAAGACTATTTGTAAAATTGACATGGTAGGGCAGCAGGAAGTTATGCTATAAGTTGCTAATCTACCAGAGGTAGTTAAAGGGTGACTGATAGAGATAAGTTGGGTTTTGTTGTCCTAACACTTGGGCTCACCTTAAGGAATCTAATGCCTCAACACAGAATTAGTTATGTAATAAGGGTAAATCATGATGGTATAGATGGATTTCCATGCTGGGTGTGTTACACAGAAGAAAGACAAAAGCATCAAGGCTGGTGAGGATCAGAGGTTAAAAAAAATGATAGAAAAAATAATAATAGAAGATATCTACGTCATGGGAAAGACTTGTTGGTAGTTGATAAATGGAGGGAAGAACAAAATAAATGTTTTGTCTTTGCATTTCCCTGTGGATCCTGTTGTGTTACATTTAAAGCTTTTACCACAAAATAGATAAATAAATAAATAAAATAGATAAATAAATCTCTCTTGTTTTCCCTACAGGGGCTCCAAACTGAAGGTCCTGGATTTGAGGCTGCATTCTCATTGTAGGATCATATGCCCTAAGAGCTTGGCCATGCGTCCTTCTTGTTCTCATTCTTGCCCTTCCTTGCAACACTCTCTTTTGAAAGACGAAGCCCCACACAGTATTGTAAATTTAGAGTCTACATCTCAAGTGTCCAGAAGTCCTGTAGAATTACTAGTAGATCTTTCCCTTGATTATACGTCAATGGCAGGGGAATTTCATTTTGCACTTCTGAGTAAAGTACAGCAGAGCTTAGGGTATTTGCACTTCTGCTGTCGGGATTTACAAATCTATGAATTTTCAAAATACAAAAACATTGCTCGTTTTATGAATATGGTCTGTATTGATCACCTTACAGTTGATCAGGCTTCACTTAGTGAAGTCACCACACTTTTGTCTCGTATGGTACAACTTGAGAGTCTTAGCCTGTCTAAAATCACGTTCAGGTCTTTGAAGGGGAAAGTCTTCAGAAAGTTCCTCAGCCATATTGAGCGCATGGGCACCCTCCAGCAGATCTACTTGTCTTACTTCTGCCTACGAGACCATCTGCATGAAGTGCTCAGGTGAGATTTGGCAGAAACTAGATTTCCTGAATACCCTGCTTGTAGGAAAGAGAAGAAGCCAGTCTGGGATATCTTAAATCCCTTCTAATAGAATTTTCCTATGAACTCAAAGCTGAAGGTTTGAAGCTGTTCAGTCTAAACCAGAAAGTGTGTTCCTCAAAATGAGTGGAAAAGCACGATTGCAAACAATAACCTATGGGCCTTCATGTAGTCAGCCAACCAAGTGCAAACACTGTGAGATGTTAATAAATAATTTGGTGAAAGACATACAGTCCTTCTCCAAGACTCTCCAGATGTACTAAAGATGTTGGCAGGTAGAAGGATTTTATGATGTAGCATTGCTCCATTATACTTATTACTGTCATTTAATTTTATTCCTGGGTTTTCCCTAAAGCTTAGGCCTTCAATGTACAGAATGCCATTTAGATACTGATGAAGGGTAAACTTTAATTGACTGGTCTCCTTCACACCAAACCACCAAATATAATAACTAGATCTGGATATGTGAATGGATCATGTTGTGTGTAGTAGGTGAGTCAATCTTTTTAACTCAATCTTTCTGACAACCCTGCCTAGTATTACCTGGTACTCATTCTTTACATTTATATATATATATATATATATATATATATATATATATATATATATATATATATATATATCTGGACTGAAAAGAAGACCTAGCGAATAAGAACATTTGCTGTTTGAGAATGAGAATGGACTTAAATTTCGTCCCAAAAACCCAAATAAAATTCTGCACATGTCCAATCACCAGTGCCAAGAAGAGCAGAGAAAGGATAATGTTTAGGGCAAGTCGTTCAGCCAGCCTGATGAAAAATCAGCAGCTCTAGATTTAGTGAGGGACTCTTTCAAGTAAATACACTCAAGGGACAATACAGGAAGACAACCAACATTTTCTTCTGATCCCTGCACATGTGTGTTCAGGGAATGCACCATGATCACACGCATGTGTTTCATATCACACAAGATGCATACAAACAGATGGTAAACCTCTTATCTCAGAGTGGTAAAAGTGTCTTTTAAAAGTGGCAAGCCTTTTAATTGAAATAAAAGCTCAGACTGTTAACTGAAGCTGCTATAGATGTGCAAAGTAGTTTATTCCAGGTAAATAGGCTCTTGTTTCCAGGTTCAATGTCCATTAGTAAGAGGAACCTGTCTGTTTCTTTCTCTACAGGGCCCTGCCAAGTGAGTTGGATTTCTTGAATCTGCCTTTCTGCGAGCTTTCTTACCGGGACTTTACACATCTGTCCCAGAGCCCTCAGGCCACCCAACTAAAGGTGTTGAATCTCAGTAATAACCCAATACGCTCAGAGGATATTGAGCCCCTCCAGGTACTTCTGGAGAAGCTCTCGGGTTCCCTGCAGCACCTAGAGCTAAACCGTTGCCTTATGACTGACTCTATACTGTCTCGTCTCCTCCCAGCCATAAGCCGCTGTTCCAGTCTCAGTGGTTTTAGCTTTGTCTCTAACCCAATTACAATGTCCATGCTCATGAGGGTAGTACAGCACTTAACACCCTTGACAGAGCTGAAGTGTGTCTTTTATGCTACCCCTTCACATTGCTATGAACAACAGTTTTTTCATGGCAGTATAAACCTAGAGAAACTTGCTGAAGTTGAAGCACAACTAAATATGATGGTGCATAGGGCCCACAGGGATGACATGAACTGGAGTACATATTCTGAGTGATTTTTCACTTTTCATTAAACTCATGTCACTGATCTGTGGCCTTTAAGGCACTCAGTGTCTCTCTCCCTCCCCAGAAGCCTGGTCATACCAAATGTTAGATTCTAATATTCTAAGAAATTGCTGTTAGGAAGCATGGATGTGCAACTGATATGTAAAAGCATGACCCTAGCAAAAGATAGGAGAATAGGAGAAGGCATGTGGCAACCTTGTGAGTATCCCATAGATATGTATATAAATTTGGATAACTAAGTCATGGTACACCATACCCCTGACCACATGACTGGTTCAACTGTGAATACTTAGTAAAAGTCAAAACAATTGAATTGAAAACTTTCCTGAAAGTCTCTGTGAAGTGGGGGCTAGTTATTGAAGCCAATAAATTCATATTCTATTGAACTTCTAGTATTTAGGATTACATTCAGGTTTTTTGTTGTTGTTGTTGTTTTTTAAGAGAGACTATCTCCGATTAACAGTGGGGAGAAAATCAACATACATTTTCCACTGATATGTTTAACAATATGTTGGCACAATATGTTTTATGTTTCAGATTTCTGGGGTCAGTGTTACACATGAAGCACAATTCTGCTTTGAGGTATTATTGTGTAAAGATTGTAAAAGCAGATAAGGCAAGGTTTCTACATCAAGCCACTCAAGGATGAGTGCTTCTATAGGTCCACTATTTGTTAGTGATATTTGGATAGTTATTTAACCCCCCTATCAGCTGAATTTTGTTTCCATTTGCTTACCCTATTGAATATAATATATAGATTCCATATTGTTGGATAGCTTCTCAATACCCAAGTCATAGCCCAAGAGGTTACCTCCACATAAGCGTTTTCTGTCACTTCCTCTGTTAATCTTCCATCTATCTTTTTTGCAAAAATGCACGGGATAAATCTCTTAAAGGGACAAAACTTTTGTTTGTTTATTATTTTATTTTATTTATTTGTTTTTCCATTGTCAGATGTTTCAGATAGTTGCTTGTTTCAGATAGTTGCTTGTTTCAGATCGCCCATCAAATTTTGGGGGGCATGACAGGAGAGAGTCTCAACTCACAGGGGCCAGGACCAGAACAAGGAGACTGGAGGTCCAATATCTTTAAGTAGCATGATCTCAGTGACCTACTTCCTCAAGTAATGCGTGTTCAGAATTTCTAACCACCTTTCTTGGACACCTAAGCCATGCATAAGCCTAATGTTTTGAGGGCTGCTTAAGGTCCAAATCCTCACTCTTCCTGGCTGGCTCCAGTTTTCGTAATTTACCACTAGTTGTTCTCTCTTACAGCACCATGGACTGCTCCTTCCTGGTGTAAAGTGTTCCTTACATACTTGCCACAAGTTTTCTTCTATCAAAGTCAACCCATTTGCTATAGTACATCTGGATACATGTGTCTATTAGCTCCTAGGGATTTGGTCAGTCCAAAATCCTATGTACTTTAAGAAGACAATGCCAAAATATATCAAAGATCTAGTTATAAAGAAAAGACAAAAGATTCAGTAAGTCATAATTTACTTATATTGCTAATATAATAAAATAATACTACACTGCATGGCAATGGTGTGGTTTAGTAGATGAAATTACCAATTTGTTCCTGTCAACTTATTTCAAAAGCAGAGTAACAAAAAGAATCAAAAATATGTAACATATCTATGGTGAATTACTAATAAACTAATTAGGCCGACCTTATAAGATGTAGTTATAAAAACGTGAAACGAATTAAATAACATTTTCATATGGACTCTGTGTTGAAATGATCCCATACTGAATATGTGGATAATGTGGTAAAAATAATTAAAATTCCCTGAATTTTGTTGTTGGTCCTCACACAATAAAATGGAATCAAGCTGTCTGTAATTTATGGAAACAAGCCAATGAACATTAACTAATTACATTGTTAATTAGAATTAGTAGTTATTGTTTTCATTTTTGGTAGTACCAGACTCCACTTTCAAGTCAGGAAGAAAAACATGTTGAAATAAGATGTTATTCCTTTTATTTTAATATAGTTTGTATTATTGCATGTTATTATGTGTAATTTTAAATACACTGAATGTTATGTCAGGCAGGCGTGGTGCCACACACCTTTAATCCCAGCATTCGGAAGGCAGAGGGAGGAAAATTGCCGTGAGTTCGAGGTACCTTGAGACTATATAGTGAATTCAAGGTCAGCCTGGCCTTGAGTGAGAGCCTACCTCCAAAACAAACAAACCAAAAAGAATGATATTGCTTTAAACAGTGGGTTTACGACTTCTTTGTTTAGCATTTTAAATTAAATAAAATTTTATTGACAATCAAGTTCACACACTTTGAACTTTTTCTGTTGGTTTTTCCGCTTTCAGTTTGGTTCTTCTGATGTATAGTCTGAATAAGCTTATCTTTCTTGCTATCTGAAGTATACTTCTGATTGGTGTATCACAGAAGCAGGATATTGATGGGGTGAACAATTCCAGTGAGATTGGAATAAACCTTCTCCTGCCTCCATCCTGCCTCGGTGTTTTGTTCTGTCAGTGATCCCAAATCCTGATGTAAAAAGTAGAGCATTTGAGACCGTCATAATTCGGAATGAGGAATAACACTGTTGTTGCACTGATAATGTGAGTGGCATGCGTATAAATTGCTATTGCAAGAAGGTGGCCCTCAACTCTTTGCTGTCAGCAGATGTGGAAAGTAACGTAAATGACTTTTGAGCTGAGTGATGATTAAAAGAATTTTTAAATATATCATGCCCAAAATTTTACTGCTATTCCACAAACATGGTCCTTGGTTGCCATTTATTGGTACAACAAACACAAATTTACATAAACATAAGAATACCATTTTCTCTAAGAGGCCTGATATTATAGGAATTGTTTTCTTTTATTACAGGAATTGTTTTCTTGCTTGTATACCTATATCTCATTTCCTTTATCCATTCACTTCTTAATAGTATCCTTCCCTAATTATATCCTGTGAAGCTTAATAATGATGGTCAAAATGACAGAATCTAGAAACAACTAGGAAAAATATTTTGGGGAATGTCCATGGGTCCTCTACTACATTAAGGTAATTGGTGTGGGAAGCCTGAGAGGGCTGGACTTCCAGAAAGTGAGTTGATCAGTAGCATTTGTCACTGTGCTTTCTGACTGCAGATTTAACATGAGCAGCTGTTTGATCAACTGCATTATTTAAAACAGTAATTCAAATAAACTGTTCCTCCCTTAATTGACATTTTGTCAGGGAGTTTTCGAAGCAGCAAGGAAAGTAAGTTATCCCTTGATTGTTATGAAGAGTAAGAAAAATACATATGGACATACAGTTATCTTAGTGGTTGTTCACTTAGATTCCTTGGGGAGCCATGCCTGGAAAATAGAGTAGATCTTTTTTTTTTTTTTTTTAAGTTTGTTTAGGTTCCCCCATCCAGATATCATAGTGGCTAAACCAATTTTCATTTCCAACAGTATTGGATTTCTTTTGCCCATAACTTGACCACCATTTGTTGACTTCAGGTTACTTGAGGTGACTAATTCTGACTGGAGAGTGTAAGAATCTCAATGGATTTTCAATGAGCATCTCCATGGTGTCTATTGAATATTTCTGAACACATTTATATGTCATTGTGTTTTCTTTATTGAGAACTGTCCAATTCACTTGGAATATATTGATTCAGTGATTTCTTGTGTTTGTCTGACTTCTTTATAGAGTGTAGATATTAACCATCTGTACAGTGTCTAGCCACAAAACATTTTGTTGGCCATTTCTCCAGTAGTATTTGCTACTTACAGTTTCTTTTGTACAAACTTCTTAATTTCATGTTGTTTCTCTCATAAGTATTTGCTCTTTTTTTCCTGAGCTGTATCACTGATTTTTAGGAAGTCTTTGCATACCCCATATCTTGAACTGTTCCCCTGCAGAATTTTCAAAATTCTGTGAGTTACATTAAGGATATTTGAACCACTTCAAAATGGGTTGGGGATCCAGTTGTATTGTTTTCCGTTTATACATCCTGTAATATCAGCTCCATTTGCTGAGGAGAATATTTTTACAGAACTTAACATTTCTGGCAACTTTGTCATAAATCAAGGATCTATGCCTGCACGGTATCATTTCTGTTTCAACAATTCTATTCCTTTGAGCTACTTATTTCCTTTTGTTTCAGTAGCATTACCGACTTGTTCACATGTTTCTGTAATATTATTTGTGCTAACCAAGATATGTCCAGAGCCTTTTCTCCATTTATTGACATCCTCGTACAATGTTTGTCTCAAATAGTGAAATAATTTATGTGCAGTATTTCACCTATTTATTTGTCTATCTTGAAACATCCATCGATGTGACACTGATGTACAAACCACTTGATGTCAATATTTTTTGTTTTATTTTTTGAGGTAGGTTCTCACTCTAGCCCAGGCTGAGCTGTAATTCACTATGTAGTCTCCGGTTGGCCTTGAACTCACAGCAATCCTAGCTCTGCCTCTAGAGTGCTGGGACTAAAGGTGTGTGTCACTATGCCTGGCATGGAGAGAGGGAGAAGGAGAGCCAGAGAGGAACAGAGAGAGAGAGAGAGAGAATGGACATGCCTGGACCTGTAGCCACTGCAAAGAAAGCCCACATGCATGCGCCACTTTGTGTGGTATGTCAGTACTGAAGAATTGAACTGGAGTTGTTAGGCTTTCTCCCACATGATCTTGATGTTGTTTTTCATGTGCTGTTGAATTCAGTTTGCAATTATTATTATTATTATCATTATTATTATTATGTGATTTTTCTAGGTAGGGTCTTTCTGTAGTCTAGGATGACCTGGAATTCACTATGTAATCTCAGGGTGGCCTCAAACACAGAGTGAAACACTTACCTCTGCCTACCATGTGCTGAGATGAAGAGCATGCCACCATGCCCAGCATGTTTTCAATGTGTTTATTCAGATTTTTTTCACCTATGTTCATCAGGGAAGTAGGTGTGTGGATTTTGTTTCTGTTGTTGTTGTTGTTGTTGTTGTTGTTGTTGTGTCCTTATCTGGGTTAAGTGTAAAGATAAAATTCTGTGCTAGGATGAGTTTGATGAGATTTATTGCTTTCCTATGTAACCAAACAGTTTTTGATTATGGGTGCTTGTTTTTCTATGAAGGTTTCACGGAATTTGACATCGTATTCATGCATGCAAGGCTTTTCTTTGTTCAGGGTCATTTCAGTCTTTCCAACATTTTGTTAATCTGTTCAAATTGTCTATATCCACTTGATTGAATTTTTTTCTTGTCCTTTTAGAGTTTCAGTTCTTAGATTGAGGTCCTTGATCCATTCAGAACTGATTTTTGTGAAGGGTGAGAGAAGAGGGTCTAACTTCATAGGTCTACATATGACTGCCAGTTTCTCCATTATCATTTGTTGAAAATGTCATCTTTATCCTGTGTTTGTGTTTCGGCAGCTTGGTCAAAGATAGGGAGCTGCAGTTATCAGAACTTATACCTGGGTCTTCTATTTCATTGATCTATGTGTCTGTTTTTGTGCCAGTACCATGCTGAATTTATTACTGTGGTGATGCAGTCACCATATTGCTGGCACAAAGCACTTGCCCAAAAGGGGTTCATGTGTCATGTATCTTCAACAGTTTTGTTCGTCAGTGTTTGTACAATTTCATTGTATAGGTCTTTCACTTCCTTGGTTAAGGAAATTCCAAGGTTTATTTTTTCCCCTGTGGCTACTGAAAATGGGATTACCTCCCTGATTTCTTTCTGAATATGTTTGGCATTGGTACATGTGAACACAACTAATTTTCTTTTCTTTTCTTTCTTTCTTTTCTTTTCTTTTTTTTTTAGGGGAAAAGGGTTTATTTTGGTTTACAAACTTGATGGGAAGTTCCATGATGGCAGGGGAAAACAATGGCATGAGCAGAGGGTGGACCTCATCCCCAGGCCAACATAAGGTAGACAACAGCAACAAGAGAGTTTGCAAACCACTAGCAAGGGTACAGTGGATATAATACCCATAAGTCTGCCTCCAACAGTACACAGCCTCCAGGAGGAATTAATTTCCAAATCTTCATCAGCTAGGAGTGTACCGTTCAAAACACCTAAGTTTATGGGGGCACTTGAATCAAACCACCATATTTTGCCCCAGCCCCCATAAATGGATAACCAAATATGATATAAAATGCAATGCATTCATTCAACTTTAAAAGTCCCCATATTTTTTAATCAATCCCAGTGATGTTCAGACATTACCATAGTCCAAGATCTTTTAACTGAGCCATAACACTAAAATTAAACAAACAAACAAAAAAACCCATAATGGCACAGGAAAAACATTCACACTGAAAAAGATGGCATTGGGAAGAGCAAAGAAATATTCAACCAATACAAGATTTAAACAGGGCAAACATCAAACTCTGTAGTTCCAAGTCCAACAACTCTAGTCAGTGACAGATTTCCAAGTCTGATAATTCTAACCCATAGCAAGTCTTTGGAGTTCCAATTCAGATCCTCCAGCTAGGCTACTCACAGAACTGGGAAACTTCATCTGGGGCCATCAGATTTCCTTAGCAGCCATCTTGTGGTCCTGGCATCTCTACTAGGTCTCCAATGCAACGCACAGTCCATCCTCATGGCTCCATTGTGTCTCCATGCAGGCAATCCAGCAAACCTGCTTCACACTGAACACAAGTAATTTTCTTGTGGTGATTTTCTATTTGGCCACATTGTTGAAAGAATTTTAAACCTCTAAGAATGTTTTTTTTGTGTGTATGTGGAATCCTTTTGGGCTGTTGCAGTAGTCAATGTCAATTTTTCTGGAATGACCCTCCAGACCAGACTCAGTTATGGGAGGGAGGAAATTTATTTGAAGCTTACAGATCTAGGAGAAGTTCCATAATGGCAGATGAAGTTGGTCCCTTTTGACAGATGTATGCAGAGAGAGAGAGCAATCCACCACCAGCACATAGCAAGCAAACTCCAGGAACCACACGCAGAACACAAGCCCTCTGCATACTTTTGCCTGGAAATTCCAGACACTACCCCAAACCCATTGTTGCAGTCAGGTTCGCATTGCTGGTAGAAATCACCCAACCAAGAGCAGCATCTAGGGAAACAAGATTTATTTTGGCTTACAGACTCGAGGGGAAGCTTCACGATGGCAGGGGCAAACAATGGCATGAGCAGAGGGTGGACATCACCCCCTGGCCAACATAAGGTGGACCACAGCAACAGGAGGGCATGCCAAACACTGGCAAGGGGACACTGGCTATAATACCCATAAGCCCTCCCCCAACAATACACTCCCTCCAGGAGGCGTTAATTCCAAATCTCCATCAGCTAGGAACCTAGCATTCAGAACACCTACGTTTATGGGAGACACCTGAATCAAACCAGCACATTCCGCCCCTGGCCCTCATAAACTGATATCTATGCATGATATGAAATACAATGCATTCAGTCTGACTTTAAAAGTCCCCATAGTTTTTATCAATCCCACTGATATTCAAACATCCCCATAATTCAAGATCTTTTAACTGAGCCATAATACCAAAAAATAACCTTAAAATTCCCATAATGGCACAGAATAAATATTCACACTGCAAAAGATGGCATTGGGCATAGCAAAGAAACATCCAACCAATGCAAGATTTAAAACAACCAGGGCAAACATCAAACTCTGTGGCTTCAAGTCCAGCAACTCTAGCCAGTGACAAATCTTCAAGTCCAATAATTCTAACCAGCAACAAGTCTCTGGCATTCCAATTCCGCCCCTCCAGCTACGCTACTCACAGTCCTGGGAAACTTCACCGGGGCCGGCAGCTCCTTGGCAGCCATCTCATGGTCCTGGCATCTCCACTGGGTCTCCATTGCAATCCACGGCTCATCCTCATGGCCCCATGGTGTCTCCATGCAGGCAACCAGCAAACCTGCTTCACACTGCCCATGGCCATTTCCAAAACACAAGACTGTGTTGCAGACTCAATGACCCTCCTTTCAGCATTTCTTATACTCCATGATACCAGGTATGGTGCCATTCTAGAAAGAGTTTGAGCCCAATGCTCTGGCACCCAGCATAATGGACTGTGTCTGTCTTAGGTCATCCTCTTCAAGATTAAGCATTACCCATCATTGGCACATGAGTTTTTAATTCATGTCCTGTCTTAGGTTGACACAGCCCAAGAGGACATTACCCGTCTTTGAGTACCGGCCCTGGAAGGATGGCCACTCTGGGAGACACGCCAGGGTATTTGCAAGGGCAGTTTATATAGAGGCTTCACAGATTTCTGAGAGCCAGGCCTGAACGACATCATGAGACAGACCACGATTAGGATGTTCAAGAGCCATGAGTACCTGGAGTGTATTGATGGTACGCTGGCATGACACATGCTGTAGGAGACACTTAAGGAAAACAATTAGAAACCATATAATCCCACCCATAATAGCATATGTAAAGATCCAGTCTTTTAATATTATTCCAGAATTTCTGGATGAAGGAGTCATCAAATGACAGTACTTCAACATGTGTCTGATTAAGGGATTATATCAAGGGATTATATTATATATATATATGTTAGTTGGAAAGTGTAATTTAGGAACTGTTGTGACCATGAGCCCTTAATATAATTAGCCAGTTCGTGGTGCCTCTGGGTAATATTATTGACAGGAAAGGGGGTCAGACAAAAGGATGAGAACCATGGATCACAAATGTTTCTGAGTAGAGAGTTTAAAGAATTGATTTCCTCCCCCATTAGGTCAGTTTGTTGTTGTAAGTTTAGAATAGCCGTATGGAGGTGAGCGTTGGTTAGATTTAGGGTTTGCAGGGCTTTGGATGTGGTGTCATCTATAGTATTTAAAGCCTTTGCTGTAGTGGCAGTTTGAGTTAAAGCTACAGCTGCCACGGAGGCACCAGCCAGGGCAGTTAGAATAGCAGTGATAGTAGCCACGGTGATGCAGAAGTCCCTTCTAATGCGAGTGTGTTTCATTAAGTGTACCTCATGAAAGTGTTTAGAATTTTCCACTGGGGCCCATACATGTGCAGGGATGTGAAATATGGCTGCTTTTTGCAATAGGCTTGTATTCCAACAATCTGACAGCCATCAAGGAGAGCCCCCTGAGCAGTTAAGCTCAGAGCCCCCCCTGTGGGGATGAATTCTGTAGGTGCTCAAACATTACAAAGAAGAAGGGGGGGTTGACACAAGCCAAGGCGCTTGACAGGGAAAAAATTTTATCAGGGGTAATGGTTAGAGATCCTTCAAAATTTCCAGACCCATTAGCAGTGCACATCCCATTGAAGTAGATGGAGTCCCTTAGAAATAGAAAGGGCGGAAGTCAAGACATGATGATGTCCCACAGAGTGTCCAATTTCCAAAGACAGACCGAGGAGTAGCCTGTGCAGGGTTGCGATAGCTGAAGTCAGTAGGGTCCACTGATGTATCGGCAAATGGGGGTCTCTGCCAAAGCCACAGATCTGGTGAATTGTACAAAGAAACGGCAGCAGAAAATGGGTTGCAATATGCGCATGGTATAGGTTCATCAATGTCAGTGGAGTATTGACTAGTACGCAAGGAGCTTGATGCCATAGTACGCATTGCCTTTTCAGTCCCATTCCTCTTAGATGTTAGCAAAATAGGGACTGTGATGTTGTATAGTACTTTAACCTTACCATTGGTACTACTACCCCAAAAGTCTCCTGTTGAATGTTTTAATAATGGAACACAAACAGACTGACTTCTTGCATCAGGTGTGACATTAAAGCAAAGTGAGGAAGAGAGGTCCCAAGTGCCATTTATAGGCACTGGGTGGGTATTAGAGAAGGAGTAAGGCAAGCCCAAAGTGAGATTAGGGGTGTAAACTGCAGGGAACACGTGTACTTTTAGCAACTGGCATTACTACAGAAGGGAAACAAACAAACAAACAAACAAACAAACAATTAACCAAAGGTTCTGCCCTCCACCCACACTAGCAGGGGAAAGGAAAGCATCAGTATCCCCCTGATGTCACGGAGGGGATTTTACCTCTGTAGAGTCCTAGGGGCCCTTGGTGGCAGGCCTCATATCTCTTGCGGGGATCCATAATGGTGTCGTGGAACCCTGTGGGAAGACACAAGCATACCCTGAGCCCTGTGTTAAAAATGGGGCAGGTTCCTGTCACACCAGTGTGATGGGGTCACGGCATCAGACCAATGGCAGGGAGGTGTTACGGGGTGGGAATGCCCAATGTTTGTAGGCAGGACTAAGGCCAGTTTCATGAAAAGTAAGGAAATTGAGGTGAAATAGGGCTTCTGTGAAGGCCAGGCGTGGGTCACGCCTAGATTCCGGTGAAGGGACCTTGGCTAGGAGACCCTTGAGAGTTCTATCAGTTCTCTCCTCAATGGCTTGGCCTTGTGGGTTGTAAAGAATGCCAAAGGTGTGGCTGATCTTCCATGAGGCCACAAAATCATTGTACTGATGGGACGTATAAGCAGAGCCATTGTCTGTTTTAAAGGCCCATGGCACACCCATGACCAGCCTTGCTTATTTGAATGCCTTGATGTCATGTGTGTCCTTCTTCCCCCAAGAGAGCAACAGCATAAATAAAGGGGGAACAAGGATCCACTATCACATGTATGTAGTGAAGACTGCCAAAGGGGGGATGATGGGTGACATCCATTTGCCAAATTGCATTAGGCAGAAGGCCCCTGGGGCTCAGCCCACCGCTATTAAGCAGGCCAAGGGGGGGGGGCAGGGGTGCACATGTGACACAAGATCTAATCAAGTGTTTGCACTGGGAGATTGCCAGCTCTGGAGGGAACCTATGCAAGCTCTGTGGGGATAAATGATATCCTTGCTGTAATGTTCTTGCTTGTTCAAGGAGGTCAAGATCAACAGTCGTAATCATTTTCTCTGTTAAGTCATTCCTCCGGGCTAGGATACCAGGTGGCCCAGAGTGAGATTTTATGTGTGACGCATGTGAAGGATGTGCTCTTTGTTTGGATGCCTCCTGGAGTAACTGCCTGGTTACACGTAGTGGGTTAAGGCGGTCCTTAAGCTGAGAGAATGAAAGCACGCAGACAGCCTGCACTGCATACTGACTGAGAAGATGTTGACTGGTTCTGCTTGGCATTCTACCAATACTTTTAGCAGTGCCAGTAATTCTCCTAATTGCACTGAACCTGGGTTTGGAAGTATATGAGTAAAAATCTTCTTCCCAGGGTGCTGGATTAAGACCCCATAGTTCTGTTTATTGGAATCTGAAAATGCCAGGGTCACCTTAGGGATGGGTGAGGAGCAAGGTATACTGTGTGGCTTAATTTTAATGGGGATGGGAGATAATGAAGTCAGTCTTTTTCTTGAGGGGGCTGGTTATCAAGGGCTCCAGGACACCCAGCAACCATCCCCTGGAAACTAATAGAGTCAGCCCAGAGCAATTGGGAGTGGCAGAGGGAGAAGGGGAAGATTATCTTGTCAGGCTCACGGCCAAAGGTTTTGTGAGCCTGAGCGCGGGCTTTTGATGTGATCTTGTGGGGGTCTGCATGGGCTTGATGCATCCACATCGGGGGGCCTCTCTGCCACAGGGTACCCAAGGCACCCATGGATGTCCAAAGTATGATAGCCAGTAGGGGCCTGCAGGGGTCATGTCTGCCCAAGTTGGCAGAAGCCACAAGGGAAGGAACCCTCTTGAGAAGAACAATAGATTCCGTAGTGAGGCAAGTCTTCGAAGAGGAGCACATAGGTCCCTCAAGTAGAGAGAAGAGATGGCGCAAGTCCTGATCTGAGATTGGCAGGAATGGTTTAAGTCAATTAATAGTACCACAGAGCTGTTGAACTGCCAATGAATAAACTTCTTTGGTGTTCAGTGTAAAGCAAAGGGGATGGATTTGTTTGGTAATGGAGAACCCCAAGAATGCATAAGGGGGCACTGACTGAATCTTTTCAGTCACCACTTGTAGGTTGAGAGCTGTCAAATTGTCCAGGAGGGTCAGGGATACCATTTTATTTTATTATTTTTGTTGTTGTTGTTTTCGAGGTAGGGTCTCACTGTGGTCCAGGCTGACCTGGAACAGGGATACCATTTTAAATTGCTGAGGGTCTGGATGGGCTATGAGGATGTCATCCATATAATGAACGAGCAGGACATCCTTAGGGATGTTGTGTAATGCATCAGACACATAGAGTTGACCGCTGTTAGGGCTATTTTTCATGCCTTGGGGCAGTACTGTCCATTGATACCTCTGAGTGGGCTTTTGCATGTTTGGTTCCCAAACTGTGAAAGCAAAGTGGCACCTGTCAGGGGGTGCCAAGGGGATCTGGAAGAAACAATCCTTAACGTTCAGAATAATAATGTGATAAGATGGAGGGATGCACTAGGCTGTGCTAAACCAGGTTTGGTTGTGCCCATCCTGTTATAGCCTATAACAACTGCACTTCTTGCGGATGGCAAAGATGGGGGTGTTATGTCTACTAGTAGAAGGGTCTAGGTGACCCTGTTGAATTTGCTCAGCAACCAGATGCTTGAGTGCTATTAGTTTGGATTCAATGATGGGCCGTTGCTCCACCCATACATCATGATCTGAGAGCCATGATAAGGGTATAGGGTCATGTACCCATTCACAATGTGGCTTCTGGTGGGCAGTGGCCTCTAGAATTGGGTGAGATCATTAGGCGGGTCAGATGGAGATGGTCACCCTGAAAGGCCGGTCTTATCATGAGCTATGATGTCATCAAAGAAGGCACGTTCCTCTGTAGTCTGGATTACACCCATGTCCTCCTAAATGTCTCTGCCCCAGAGATTACAAGGGACACTGGCCACAATTTGGGAAAAGGATCCTTGATTACAGTCCAGGTTCTGCCAGTGTACTGGTTGGACAGTGGCTCGGGTATCCTGCTGACCGCTGACTCCCCTACGGGCGGGGGGTGGGGATGGTTGAAGCACTCAGTGTAGAAATCTGAGGGCTTCTGCATCTGTTAAGATGGTTACATCTGCACCTGTGTCTATCAGTCCCTTGACAGGCAGGCTGTCAAAGTAGACTGTCATCATTGTGGAGTGTGGAAAATAGGCAATGTCCAGTATGTTTAGGGTTACCTCTATCCCCCCTTACTAGCAGGGCTGAGGGGCGCCCCATCTGGAGTTTAAAGGAGCGGTAGTAGGCTGTTGTGTGTCTTCAGGTTCAGAGCAGCAGTCTTGAGCCCAGTGGAAGCCTTTACCACATTTGGGGCAATGGGATTTGGGGAGTGCGTTCGGACAGTCACGACATAGTTGGTTGGTCCTACTGCATCCCCAACATGACTGTTCAGGTGAATTGGATGGGAGAGAGCATTCAGTGGACCGTTGTCTGTCTGACAGGAGGGTATCTATGGAAGCAGTCAAGGCAGCAGTTGGGCCCACGTTAGGATCAAGGACTTTAGTGGCAAGGACCCACTTGTGGATCTCATCATTTGTGAACGAGGGAGAGATGAGTAAGGGGGGTAGGTGTCCATGGCTGGTTAGCCACACTGGGGCCCAAATTAACCTGGTAGGCCTCAGTTGGCCACCCGTATTAAGGGGGGAGGCATGAGGGCAGATGTAGGATGTCATTGTGGGGCACTGAGCCGGAGAGATGGGAGTGGCTCCGCCACAGAGGTGACAGTGTGGAGTTCCTGCCAAGGATACTGGGGAGGGAGACCGGATGCGTAGTCAGGGGATCAGGCTGAGACAGGAGTGGGGGCTTGGCAGGACAAAACAGGCAGTGGAAGCAACCCCTGAGCCAACACTGCAATTCCTGGCAAGTAAGAAAACCTTCATCCATAAATCTGGGTCCCACATGTTCTTGGGAGAGGCCAGTATCGCAGCCTCAGCCCAAAAGTCCTCCATCCCTGCAGACTTAATAAGTCCCCGAGTTACAAGAAGGGATTTGAGTGCCCTGACTTGGGACTTCCTGCAGTGTTATGGAAGATTGCCCATATCATAGGAAAAGTGAAAGCATTAGAGACAGGAAGTGTGTTGGACCCGGAGTGTCTTGTGCTTAGTGGGGGACTTCCGTGGTCCTTTAGTCCACGGCTCTATGCCCACATGGTATCTCTGGTCACGGAAGGCCAGTTGGCTGACCACTCCTGGGTTCCTTCTCCTGGGGGAGGTCAGCCCTTATGTGGAGATGCTAGACTAACCAAGCATGAAAAATGTACCTTCCTGAACTTCTGGCCAAGATGGCGACTGCCTAACTGCGCTGCACATCCCAGGGAAGAAAGGCAAGGCATTAAGGGTTCACTGGGTCTTTTAGGAGTGAGAAATTTCCAATAGATTGCCAGTGGGAGGGCACAGAGGGGGAAAAAACAGGGAATCACTGATGTGCGGGTAGCCTACCCCTCCTCACAAGCAGCCGCAGTACCCATAGTCCCACCTTTAGAAAAATCCCGCACTCCACTGTAGGAAAAGGGTCCAAGGCCGACATATTTCCACTTGCTTCACTGCACAGGGGTGATTGCCCTGCTACCCCTGCCCACGAGTGACCTGGGTCAGGCTATTCCCACAAGCCCATTGGAGCTCAGGATCCTTTGTTCAATTTGCCTGCCAAACAAACACCACCATGCCAATCTCTGCTTGTGCAACCTTAGCCTGTTTGGCCCATTTGCTCACTTACTGCTCCAGCTATGGCACATTCACACCTGAGCCCAGGCCCATTGCAACTGCCCATGTGAGCTCAGGCTGTCTCTGTTGCTTGCGCCAGACCAGGTGCCAGCTCCTCCCTGTCTGGTGCACCAGCCAACCGCCATTGCCCTCTTGCAGGCGAACCCAGACTGCTTCTGGGTCCTGGGATTCTGCCATGCCAGAGTTTGGGCTGCTTTGGTGCTTGATGCCTCAGGGTCCCTTCTAGTGCGAGAGCAGGCAGCTTTGGTGCATTACTGCATGAGAGCTCAGGCAACTTTGGCACCCCTGCGAGGCAGCAGCTCAGGTGACTTTTGGCAAATGAGAGCCAAAGACCAGACTGCTTGGCAACTGCCTCAAGCTGCTTCCGCTTCCCACTGTCCTTCAGCCCAGGCTGATCCATCCACCTATGTGCCCATACACTGAGATGGGCAGACCACAGCTCAAAAGAAATAACATGAAAAATCAAATGCAAGAAAATCCAATTAGATCACCCAGTCCTACAATGGACATCTCTATTCAAAACATAGAGGAGTCACTAGGATCAGAACACCAAAATGAAACGATGAGCAAAGCAACCCCGACCAAACTACTTGTAGAACTTGCAGAAAAGCAACAAAGGACCGATAATCGTGTGGATGCTGCCATCACTAGACGAGACCTAATAGATAAGAAAATGGAAGGAATTCAAAGACAATTAAGAGATATAAAGGAGCCTGAGAAAAAGAGGACCACAAGAATCAGATGGTGATACTAAATGAAGACATAAAGAAATGCAAGGATGAATTCCAAGAGGCAGCAAGAAAATCAGAAAATATATGTGAAAAGGCAGCTTGACAGAGGGTTGGAAACTGTACATAGAAAAGTAGTACAAAATGTAAACCTAATTGAACAAGGCCAAAACTCTCTAGAAGATCTCAAGAATAGAGTCAGCCATGCGGAGGACAGAAACTCTGACCTGGAAGGCAACATAGAAGAAACAGTTCTAGAGTGCAAAAGTTCCAGTAAGTTCAAAAGTTTCTGTGAACAGAACATGAGGGAATTGTGGGATACCCTTAAAAGTCCTAATATCAGGATCATGGGAACACCAGAAGGAGAAGAAATTCAGGCCACAGGTATGGAGAACTTATTTAACAAAATAATTGAAGAAAAGTTCCCCAGTCTCTTAAAAGAAAGGCCAATCAAGATACAAGAAGCTAACAGAACTCCAAACAGACTGGACCAATGGAGAAACACTCCAGAAGATAGTGTTATTAAGACTAAACATTGACACCAAAGAGGAAATCCTAAAAGCAGCTAGGGGGAAACAGCACACCACTTTTAAAGGTAACCCCATTGAAATTACTCCAGACTTCTCAATGGAAACACTGAAAGCTAGAAGGGCCTGGAATGAAACACTGCAAAGTCTACGAACTTATGGCTTCCAACCCAAACTACTCTACACAGCAAAAGTATCCCTCATAATAGATGGTGTAAGAAAAACTTTCCATGACAAAATTCAGCTTCACAATTATATGAACACAAAACCAAACCTACCAAGAGCATTTCAGGAAATTCTCGACAGAGAAGAATCAAGTAATCAAACTCAAATGCCTACAAGAAGCAGATCACAATAATCAAACTCAGAGAATGCACAAAAACCTTCAAAGTCCATGAAAACACCAAACCACATATATCATCACAATATGACACGGATCAAATCAAATCTCACAGACATTACCCTAAATAGTAATGGCCTTAATTCACCCATCAAGAGACACAAGCTAGCAGGATGGATCCAAAAATTAGACCCCTCAATCTGTTGTCTTCAAGAATTCCACCTCACCACTAAAGACAGACACCTCCCCAGGGTGCAAGGGTGGAAAACAATCTTCCAAGCAAATGGGAATAAGAAACAAGCAGGCATAGCTATATAAATATTGGATAAAATAGACTTCAATCCAAAGATAATCAACAAGACAAAGAAGGCCACTTCCTACTTATCAAGGGAACAATTCATCAAGAGGATATTACAATCATAAGTCTGTATGCACGAGACACAGGAGCACCACAGTTCATAAACCAAAACCTACTTGACAATAAAAAAGAAATAACCACCAACACCATCATAGCTGGGGACTTCAACACACCATTATCAGTAATAGATCATCCAAACAGAAACTCAACAGGGAAGTAAGAGAGCTCAACAAAACCATAGATCACTTAGACCTAATGGACATCTACAAAACTTTCCATCCCAAATCCACAGACTACACATTCTTCTCAGCAGCCCATGGTACATTCTCCAAAATAGATCATATACTGGTTCACACAGCCGACCTCCTCCTTATATTTAGGAAGATTGACATAATTCCCTGCATGATATCAGATCACAATGCTATATTGCTAGGAATTAACAACAAAAGACCCACCAAGATGCCCAACAGCACCTGGAAGCTGAACAGCACAACTTTAAATAATAAATGGATAGTAGATGGAATAAAAAAATGAAATTGCAAAATTTCTAGAAATGAATGACGATGAGAACACATCATACCAAAACTTATGGAACACAATGAAGGCAGTCCCCAGGGGAAAATTCATAGCACTCAATACCTTCGTACAAAAGACAGAGAGATCCCAAATCAATAACCTAACCATCCACCTAAAGGCACTGGAAAACAAGAAAAATCGAACCCAAAAAGCTCCAGAAGGAAAGAAATATTTAAAATCAGAGCAGAAATTAATGCATAGGAAACTAAGAAAACAATTGACAAAACAAAGAGCTGGTTCTTTGAAAAAAATAAACAAGATTGATGAACCCCTGGCCAATTTGATCAAGCAAAAGAGAGAGAGAGAGAGAGAGAGAGAGAGAGAGAGAGGCTTCAAGTTAACAAAATTCAAAATGAAAAAGGAGAGATCACAACAGACATAACTGAAATTGGGAGAATCGTCAGGACTTATTTCAAAACCCTCTACTCCACAAAACTGGATAATGTGGAGAAGATAGATACATTCCTGCACACATACCATCTATCAAAGCTAAACACAGACCAGATTAATCTCCTAAACAAACCTATCACACTCATTGAGATTGAAACATAATAATAATAAATTTTTAAAAACTCCCCAAAAGGAAGAGTCCAGGACCATATGGCTTTGGAGCTGAATTCTATCAAACCTTCATGGAAGAACTCAAACCAATCTTACTCAAACTGTGCCACACAATTGGAGAACAGGGAAAGCTACCCAACTCATTTTATGAAGCTAGTCTCACCCTAATTCCAAAACCGGGCAGAGATGCCACAAGAAAAGAAAACTACAGGACTATTTCCTGGATGAACTTAGATGCAAAGATCCTGAACAAAATCCGCACAAACCGAATCCAACAACACATCAAAAGTATTATCCACCCAGTACCAGCATGTGGCCCTCAACCATAATGAGCTTTTGATCAGAGAGACCTACAGGGTTTCCTAAAAGAAAGACATATTTCTGTCAGAGTACTTGATGACCCACCAATGGTTAGTGGTAAGACCATACTGCTGAAGACACCTTATGTGGTTGACACATAAAATGGAATGGCATGGCTGGAAACAAGAAGAAAGTCAGTCCCCAGACAGTCAGTGTGTCTAGTGCCAGAAAGTGCTAGGTGGGCACTGGGGGAAAATGACCAATATCTGTCCTTTCAACTCAGGATCTAACCTACTTATCAGTAAATAACCTGTCAGGATGCTCACACAAGTGCAATAGTGGCACACAGCCATGGTGGGAAACCAGCTGCTCTTTATTTCGCTGTCTGATCCCCTCAGTGGTAATGGACCCATAGCTGGACCTCCTAATCAAGTCAGAATCATATCAAAACATAAGCCCACTCTTCATTATCAAGCTACCACCAATTGTGGGCTACAAGAGGGCCTACACCGATTAAATTCTGTATAAAAAAGTAAGGGTTATCTCATTTGTCTGGTGCTAACTTACTCTCCATTGGAGAATGTGCTTCTCTTTTTCAGATAGATGTAGATCCTAAGGAGAGAGCCACCCTGTCATACCTTGAAAGGGCCCTGGCTGAAACTAAGAACAGTTGGCAAAACAAGCAAGGGTGCTGTTTTCTTGGTGAACCGGGTACCAGCACAAGGGTGAGGGAGATCAACACAGAGAAAAATCAACTCCTACCTAATCAGAGATCCAGAGACCCAGAGGCCCCCAACACCTCATCACTGAAGCAAACCAAAAATGAACCCAACATGGTTCAGGGAAATTTTGCGGAAGAGGGGGCGGAAAGAATGTCAGAGCCACATGTTGGTTCATGATATGCAGACGTTTATCGTACCCATAACTGTGGGCTAACTCCAGAATGCATGACCCATATACCTCAACAAGGAGGGGCCAAGAGGAGGGGGTATGTAATGGATGAGCCTAATAATGGTACCAAGTTGACTGTATTTGATGATGACAAAAATAATTAATAAAATATTTTTAAAAAGAAAAGAATGTTCATCATAACTAAGCTGTTTAAAAAACCACAAAAAGAATATATATGCCTCTAAGTTGGAAAATCTGAAAGAAATGGATGATTTCCTTGATTTATAATGCTTACCAAAATGAAATCAACATGAGATAAACCATGTGAATAGACCTATAACAAGTACACTGATCTAAGCATTTATAAAAGTCTCCCAACTAAAAAAAAAGTGTCCAGACCCAGGTGGATTCAATGTTGAATTTTACCAGATATTCATGGAAGAACTAACAACACTGCTTCTCAAACTTTTTCATAAAATATAAAAGGAAGTAATTATACCCAAATCCCTGTATGAAGCCAGCATCACCCTCATACCCAAACCAGGCAAACACCAAAAAGAAGAAAACTACAGACCAATCTCCATCATGAACATAGATGCAAAAATTCTGAACAAAGTATTGGCAAATAGCATACAAGAATATGTCAAAAAAAAAAAAAATTCACCCTGCCCAAGTCGCCTTTATCCCAGGGATGCAAAGATGGTTCAGCATATGCAAATTGATAAATGTAAGACATCACATAAATGGTCTGAATGACAGAAAGCACATAATCATCTCAGTAGATGCTTAAAAAGCAGTTGACAAAACCCAACATCCTTTCGTAGTACAAGTATTACAGAAACTGGGAATAGAAGGAACATGTATCAACATAATAACATTTATTTTTGACAAACCTACAGCCACCTTAAGATTAAATGGAGAAAACTTGAAGCTTTTCCACTAAATTCAGGAATAAAACAAGGGTGTACACTGTCCCCACTTTTATTTAATATAGTACTGGAAGTCTCAGCTCTAGCAGTAAGGCAAGAGACACTAATCAAAGAGACACAAATTGTAAAGGAAGATACCAAATTATCACTATTTCAGATGATACAATTCTATACATGAAAGATCCTAAAGACACTACCAGCAACCTGTTAAAGCTGATAATCACTTTTAGCAATGTAGCAGGATACAAAATCAATACACAGAAATGAGTAGCTTTCCTATACACTAACAACAAACATGTGGAGTATGAAATCAGGGGATCGTTCCTATTCACAATTGACTCAAAAAAAAAAAAAAAGTACCTGAGAATAAACTTAGGAAGTGAAGGATCTCTACAATGAGAACTGTAAAACACTCAAGCGAGAAGTTACAGAAAACACAAGGAAATGGAAAGGCATCCAAGGTTCTTGGATTGCAACAATCAATATCGTGAACGTATCAATCTAACCAAAAGCAATGGGCACATTTAATGCAATCCCCATTAAAATTCCTATGGCATTCTTCATAGGGATAGAAAAAACAATCCTAAAATTTATTTGGAAGCACAAAAACCTCGAATAGCCAAAATGGTTTGAGCAACAAAAATAAGGATGGTGGTATCAGCATACCTGATTTTAAGCTATATTACAAAGTAATACTTACAAAAACATCATGGTATAGGCACAAAGACAGACACATAGATCAATGGAAGAGAATAAAGGACCCAGATGTTAATTCAGGCAGCCACAGCCATCTGATTTTTGAAAAATGGCTAAAAATGTTCATTGGAGAAAAGACAGCCTCTTCAAAAAGTGGTGCTGGGAACACTGGATATTTATATAGAAAGATGAAAATAGATTCTTGTCTTTCTCCATGCACAAGAATCAAATCCAAGGGGACCAGGGGCCCTAATATCAGACCTGCCCAAGGAAAGTCAGGGAAAACCCTTTAACATATTGTCATAGGTGATGATTTTCTGAATATAACCCCAGCTGCTCAGAAAATAAAAACAGCAATCAACCTCTGGGATCTCATGAAATCGCAAAGCTTTTGCACAGCAAAGGACACTGTGAATAGAGCAAACAGAATGGGAGAGAATCTTTGCCACCTACACCTCTGAACAGGGGATTAGCATACAGAATATACAAAGAACTCAAAAAACCAAACAATAAGACATCAAACCATCCAATTAAAAATGGGCTGTGGAACTAAATAGGGAGTTCTCATCAGAAGAAACATAGATGGCATATAAACATCTGAAAAAGGGTTCTACATCCTTAGCCATCAGGGAAATGCAAATTAATACTACCACGAGATTCCACCTCTCTCCTGTCACAATGTCTACTATCAAGAAATCGAAGGACGATAAATGGTGGTGAGAATTCGGTAAAAGGGGAACCCTTCTTCATTGTTGGTGGGAATGTAGTCTGGTATAGCCATTGTGGAAATCAGTGTGGAGCTTCTTGAGACAGCTAAAAATAGATTTACAATATGACCCTGCTATAGCACTCCTAGGTACATATCCTAATGACTCTTCTCATCCTTAGAGATACTTACACAACCATGTTTAGTGCTGGCCTATTCACAATAGCTAGGAAATTGAATGTGCCTAGATATCCATCCACAGTTGAATGGATAATAAAGATGGGGTATATTTACACAATTGAGTTCTATTTGTCAGTAAATAAAAATGAAATTATGAAATTCTCAGTGAAATGGGTGGATCTGGAAAGGAGTATACTAAATAAGGTAACCCAGGCCTAGAAAGCAAAATGTCACATATTCTCTCTCATATGTGAATCCTACTTACAAATGTATACACTTTTGTATGATCTGAAACCCAAAATAAGTAGCAGAGGCTCATAGGCTAGAACAAGGCTTTAAGGGAGGGAGAAGAGGGAAGGACATTAGGGGATGTTATTGTATATATGTAAGTAGAAGAACAGATTGCAGTAAGGGGAAAGGACTAAGCAAGATCAGGTAAAGAGATTGTATAAAAGATGGGTCAGGGAGGGTCAATCAAACTTCAAGATATTCTCAATAAGGCATATGAAAATCTACTTTCTTGAATAATGGCACTTCCAGAAGCCATAAATTGTTACTACACAATTTTCAGTGCCAGGGATGGGATACCTTCCAGTGAGTTGTAGGCCAGGGAGGTCCGTGTTGCCTCTAAGACATCATACACTATTGCCAAGGCCCTTGGCTTCCCATGAGAAAGAGATGGGAAGACCCTTTTGGTGAAGACTTCACATGCCTGAGCTGCAAAATCACTGAGAAATCAAGCTGGTGCTGAGCAGATAACCTTCTTCCTGTAGACCAACCAACTTAAAGCTGGAAAAAGCTGCACTGTATACAGCCTTATGGGAGACAAAAGTCATCAGCAGTGACAACAGTAGACACTGGAAGCCTCAAGTTTGGCCAGAGTGGCCAAATGACTGAAGAGTGCAATAGTGAAATGTCTGCTCTGCGGGAAACCAACTGCTCTCTAATTGTACTGAAGGCCAGTTCTATGGGAGGGAGTACATGCCTGGTACAAAAACATAATCAAAAGCCTATGGCAGGGTAGGTCATGAGATGTAGGGGTATAAAACTTGCTCTTGCCTGGGTAAATACATATATTACTCCCACCAAATTGCCCTGAAACCACTAAACTTAATGTTCATATTCATATATTAATGTTACCCTCACTTTTGTTTAGAAAAGCTCCTCTTTTCAGATGGCAGTGACAAATGAGTTGACCCCAAAGGCAACATAGTGCTGAGAAGAAGAGACAGAGGAGTATCCAGCACTGAAACATCTGTATGACACCCTCCAAGATTCATGGTCCTTTGCAGAAGAGGTGGTGGAAAAATGTAGGAGCCAAAGGAAGGGTAGCACTCCTTACATACAACTGTCCAGACAGAAATTGGCTTTGATATCCAAGACCTTGCAGTGCCTAGCAATGCCTACACAAGACTCTCATAATAGGAGAAAAAATGATGACATCAAATTAAAAGAGAGACTAATAGACAGAGGGAGGAGATTTGACAGAGAGCAGAGTTATGGAGGGGAAAGCAGGGCAGGGGAGGGAAATACCATGGTTTCTTGTCTGTAAGTATTGAAATTGTCAATAATACCTACACACACACACACACACACACACACACGTGTGTGTGTGTGTGTGTGTGTGTGTTAGGAAACAAAGCCAATCTCAACAATACAGGGAAGTTGAAATAATCCCTGGTACACTATCTGACAACATTAGATTAAACTACAAATCAATAAACAGAAAAACCTACAGAGCATACACAAAAATATGGACATTAACAGTACACTTTTGAATGATAAATGGGTCATTGAAGAAATCAAGCAGGAAATCAATAAATTTATACAATCAAGTGATGATAATAATACAACGTGCCAAAACCTTTGGGACGCAATGAAGGCAGTCCTAAGACGGAAGTTTATACCTCTAAGTGCCTATACTAAGAAGTAGACAGTTTGCAAATGAACAATTTAATGCTTCATGTTAGGGCCTTGGAAAAAGAAGAATAGGGAAATGAAATATCAGTAGATGGCATGAAATAATAAAGATTAGGGAATAAAGTAATGAAATAGAAACCAAAAAAAAAAAAAAATCCAAAGAATCAATGAAACAAGGAATTCATTTTTTGAAAGGATAAACAAGATTGATAATCCCTTAATAAATCTGACCAGAAGAAAGATAGAAGAGACAGATATTAATAAAATTAGAGATAAAAAGGCACCATTACAACAGATACCAAAGAAATTCATAAAATTGTAAGGACATACTTTCAGAGTGTATACACCGGTCAGTTTGAAAATCTGAAAGAAATGGATGATTTCCTTGATTTATATGACCTACCAAAATTAAATAAAGATGAGATAAATAATTTATATATTCCTATAACATGTGTGGAGGTACAAACAGTTATAAAAATTCCCCCAAGTACCAAAAGTCCAGGTGCAGATGGATTCACTGGTGAATTTTACCAGACCTGATTGGAAGAACTAACACCACTGCTTCTCAAACTTTTCCATAAAATAGAAAAGGAAGGAATTCTACCGAACTCCTTTTATGAAGCCAGCATCACCCTGATATATATCAGAAATATTATTCACCCAGACTAAGTAGGCTTTATCCCACAGATGCAGGGATGGTTCAACATGTGCAACTCGATAAACATAACATACTATATAAATGAGCTGAAGGACAAAAATCACTTGATAATCTCAATAGATGCAGAAAAGGCATCAGACAAAATCTAATATCCCTCCATGGTAAATGTCCTACAGAAACTGGGAATAGAAGGAACATATCTCAACATAATAAAGGTATTTATGACAAACTTACTGCCAACATACTACTACATGGGGACAAAGTTGAAGCTTTTCCACTAACTTCAGGAACAAGACTAGGGCTACACTGTCCCCACTTGTATTAATATAGTACTTAAAGTTTTAGCTATAGCAATGAGGCAAGAGACACTCATAAAAAGGATACAAACTGGAAATGAAGAGATCAAATCATCATTATTTGCAGATGACATGATCCTATACATAAAGGCCCCTAAAGTGTCTACTAACAAACTGTTAGACCAGAATAAACACTTTTAGTAATGTATCAAGATACAAAATTAACACACAGAAACCAGTAGCTTTCCTATATAGCAACAACAAACATGAAGAGGATGAAATCATGGAGTCTCTCCCATTCACAATTGCCTCAGGAAAATAAAGTAACTTGGAGTAAACCTAACCAAGTAAGTGAAGGATTTCTGCAATGAGAACTTTACAATGCTAAAGCAAGAAATTACAGAAGTCACAAGGAAATGGAAAGACATCCCATGTTCTTGGTATGGAACAATCAATATTGAGAAAATATCAAACTTACCCAAAGTAATCTACACATTTTATGCAGTCGCCATTAAAATTCCAAAGGCCTTCTTTACAGAAATAGAAAAAAAAGTCTTAAAAATTATTTGAAAGTGCAAAAACTTCAAATAGCCAAAATGATTTGGGGCAGCAAAAATAAGGCTGGTGGTGTCACCATACCCAATTTTAAGCCATAATATAGAGCCATAGTAACAAAAATAGGATAGTACTGGCACAAAGACAGACACAAAGATCAATGGAACAGAATAAAAGACCCAGATGTTAATATAGGCAGGTACAGCCATCTGATTTTTGACAAAAATGCCAAAAACATAAATTGGAGAAAAGATAGCCTCTTTAACAACTGGTGCTGGGAAACCTGGGTGCCTATATAGAGAAGGATGAAAATAGATGCTTGTCTTTTTCCATGCACAATAATCAAGGCCAAATAGATCCCAGACCTTAATATCAGAGCTGAAACTCTGAAGCTGCTAGAGGATAAGGTAGGGGAACTCCTACAATATATTGGCAAATGCAATGACTTTCTGAATATAACCCCAATTGCTCAGGAAATAAAATCACTAACCAACCACTGGGATCTTATGAAATTACAAAGCTTTTGTACAGCCAAGGACAGTGTGAATAGAGCAAAGAGACAACCTACAGAATGGAAGAAAATCTTTGCCATCTACACATTTGACAGAAGATTAATATCCAGAATATACAAAGAACTAAAAAAAAAAAAAATAAGAAGAAGAAATCAAACAACCCCAATAAACTATTGGCTATGGTACTAAACAAATTTCTCTAGAAAGAAACACAGATGGCATATAAACATCTAAAATCAGGTAAATGCAAATTAAAACTACTTTGAGATTCCATCTTACTCCTGTTACAATGACTATCATCAAGAAAACAAATGAAGCCTGGCATGGTGGCACACACCTTTAATCCCAGCACTTGGGAGGCAGAAGTAGGAAGATCACCCTGAGTTCAAGGCCACCCTGAAACTACATAAGGAATTCCAGTGCAGCCTAGGCCACAGAGAGATAATAACGATGTGGTACATTTATACAATAGAACTGTATTCCGCAGTCAAGGAAAATGAAATTACAAAGGTGCATTGAAGTGGATAGATCTGGAAAAGAGTATACTAAGTGAGGTAACCCAGGCCCAGAAGGCCAGACGTCACATGTTCTCTCTCATATGTGCATCCTAGCTACAAATGTTTAGACTTGTGTGTGAGCTGGAACCAGAAATTGGTAGCAGAGTTCAGAAAACTTAACAAAGGCTATAAGGGAGGGAGGAGAGGGAAGGACTTTAGGGGATGCTATTGTATATATGCAAGTAAAAGTATAGATGGCAGGCAGTGGAATCGCCTAAGTGAGGACAGTGGAAAAGATTGAGTAAGACAATGGTGGGGGGAGGGTCAACCAACATTCAAGATATTCTGAGTAAGACATATGAAAGCCTACCTTTCAGATAAGAGCACATCCAGAATCCATAGGTTGTTACTAGAAAATTTTACGTACCAGCTACGGGATACAGTCCAGTGAGTTGTTGGCCAGGGAGGTCCCTGTTGCCTCCGAAACATTACAGGCTATTGCCAAGGCCTTTAATTTTCCATGAGTAACAGATGTTAAGACCCTGTTGCTGAAGACTTCAAATGCCTGACTGGCAAGGTCACTCAGAAATTATGCTGGTGTTGAGCTCAAACCATTCTCCCTGTAGACCATCCAACTGAAAGCTAGAAAAAGCTGGACAGTATACAGCCCTGTGGGAGTCAGAAGTTATCAGCTGTATCAACAGTGGTCACTGGAAGCCTCAAGTTTGGCCAGACAGGCCAAATGAAAAAACGGGTGCAGTAGTGGCATGTCTGCACTGGGGGAATCGAATTGCTATCTAATTTGACTGGAGACATACTCTATGGGAGGGAATACATACCTAGTACTGAAAATCTAATCATTACTCTATGGCAGGAGGTCATGAGTCTTAAGGGTATAAAGCCCGCTCTCGTGTTTCTAGGCCTCTAAATGCACATATTATAATCACCAAACTGCCCTGAAAGCCCTACACTTAATGTTCATATTTATATATTAATGATACTCTTACTTTTGGTTAGAGAAGCTTCTCTTTTTCAGATGGCAATGACCACTATGATGACCCCAAAGCAACATAGTGCTGAGAAGAAGTGACGGAGGAGTATCCAGTACTGGAACATCTCTATCACACCATCCAAGGCTCAGGTTCCATTGTGGAAGAGGTGGCAGAAAGAATGCAAAAGCCTAATGAGCAGTACCACTCCTTATAATGCAACTGTCCAGACAGAAATTGGTCTTGATATCCATGACCTCACAGTGCCTTGCAATACCTTCACAAGACCCTCATAATAGGAGAAAAAGCTGATTACATCAAAATCAAAGTGAGACTATTGGAGTGAGGGAGGGTTAAAGATGGAGAGTGGAATTGTGAAGGGGAAAGTGGAGGTGGGAAATACCATTGTTTATTGTCTGCAATTAAAGAAGTTGTCAATTATTTAAAAAAAAAAAGAAAATACTGGCTATCATTTTGTTGTACATATTCTTTATCACGTTTAGGTTTCTTTGTCCCATGTTTCTTTGGAACTTTTATAAAGAAAAGGTACTGAACTTTGTCAAATATGTTTGGTGCACCATTTGATCAATCTTGTGTTTTCTGTGTATAGTTACATTAATACGGTAAATACTCTTTTTTGACTTGTATATGTTGAGGAACTCTTACATCCATAGGTTGAAAGTAACTTATTTAGTATGTATGATCATGTTATGACCTCTTAATAGTTTGCTAATTTGCGGATTTCTATTCTTATTTTCATCAAACTTTTAGGGGCTACGGTTTTCTTTTGTTATTGTTGTTGTTGTTTTTTCATTGAATTATATCCTAATCTGGACTTGGTATGAGAGTTGTATTAGCGTAGCAGGATGTGTTTTGTAGTGTTCCTTCCCTATTTTGGGTCACAGACTGTGGAGTATTGGTATCAAATCACTTTTGCAAGTTTGGAGATTTCAGTGATAATTCTGTGCCTGAGCATTTCCTTCTAGTGAGACCTGTTACCACTGGTTCATTCTCATTGTTGTTTCAGCCCAGGTCTTTAATCTGCTATGTTTGATTTTGAAGAATCATTGCTGTTTTAGAGCCTTGGAGTGCATAGTTTGGTTTTTTATTTAGTATCACTATGATTTTAGTGTGATTAATTCTAGCTAGAAACTTTTTTCTTAGCACTGTTATTGCAGTCAGCTCCTCGCTACTGACACAAACATCCATCCAGACACAGCTTCTGAGTGGAAGGGGTTTATTTTTAGGCTTACAGAGACCAGGAGAACACCATCAAAGGTAGAAGAAGCTAGCTTCCTTTCATATATTCAAACATAGACTTGACCATCAAACATCCAGCACTACAAAACAGCAAAGACAAACTGCTGGAGCTCCAGCTGCTCTGGACACACCTAGTAGTGCTGGACTCATATCTGCCAAGAAAACACACCTTAGGTCTGGACTCCAAGTTATGCCCCTAGTGACACATCCCCTTTAGCAGGCATGTGCCTGTGAGGGACTGAAGTTGCAAGCTCAATGTTAATAAAACTCCTGGTTCTGCAGCCATGTATTTAAGCTATCACATTCAAACTACCACAACTGCCTTGGCTGTAAATTAGTAGTTTGTTTTGGTTGTATTATCATTTTCTTTACTTTGTATGAACTTTAAGCCTTCCTTCCCAACTTGTTCAAAAGTGTATTCTTCACTCTCTCTGTACTTGTGTGAGGTCATTCTTACTATTCATATGAGCTTTGATTCCACTGTGGCCTAATAAGGCATATGGGAAGTATTTAGACATTTCTTTGGTATTTATTATGTCTTACTTTGTGGCCTGTACCATGGGCAAGTCTTAGCTAAAGCAATAAGACCAAAGAAGGATGTAAAATTGATTAAAAAAAAAAGAAGACAGATAAAAGAAAGTCAACATACCCTATTTGTAGGTAGCATGATTCTATAATTAAAAGACATCATGGATTCTACTCAAACCTTTTAGACCTGATAAACCCTTTAAGTAAGTTTTCAGGTTATAATAAATCAAATTGAAGTATCAGTAGATTTTAAGTATACAAATAATTAACTTGAATATAAATAAATTTGGAAAACTATACCAGCCATACTCGCTACAAAAGGTAAAATACTGAAGAGTAAACCTAAGGAGGTTAAAGACCTTTTCAAGATAAATTTTAAGACATTAAATAAATAAATAATAATAATAATAATGAGCTGTGGGTTCCTGAATTCTTGCCCCAGGGGCCAGCCTCAGTTCCACCCGTTGGCATCCAGGCAACCAGGGGTGGGTGAGTGTGTGAGGAGTGAAACACTCCCGTGATAAAGTTGAACAGCTCTCTCTCAGTTTATTGTCAGTGGAATGGGTTTATAAGCATCTGAGGGTAGGGGGAATGGTCCTAATGGGATTGGACACACCAAGTTCATTTATGATGCCTAATTAGCATATGAGGACATTCATTCTAGCAGGTAGGCAATGGCGGGGTGGGGAGTTCAGGTGATCTAGGGTCTCATAAGGATGGGCAGTGTGAGGGCTGATAAGAAGTTTCCCAGTCAACTGGCCAAAGGACACAGGGCTATGGGCAGAGCCTAAGTTCAGGTGTGCTGGGCTTGGAGAGGGAGTGGCCTCCTATAGCCTGGGGGTCCATAGACATCCTTGGAAGCTCAGGCCCCTCTCCTGATGGCTCTAGTCTGTGCCTGGCAGTGCCGAACAATAAACCTGAAGAAATCAGAAGATGATGAAAAGAACATCCATGTTCCTGATTGGCAGAAATAATGCTGTGAAGGTGGCAATAATGCCAAAAGTAATCGACAGGCTTAATGCAATCACCATCACAATTCTAATGACATTCTGTATAGAACGAGAAAAAACAATCTCAAAGTTTTTAAAGAAATACAAGAAACCATATATGGCCACTGCCATTCTAAGCAGAAAGACACAGCTGAAAGGGTCATATTGCTTGACCTCAAACTGAAATGTAGAGCTATAGTGACAAAACATGTTACAAGCACAAAAGCAGGAAAGCTCTATAAAACATAACAGCAGACCATCATAATTTTAGTGGTTTCTTCCAATTGAAATTTGAAAGTTATCAAAATCTGACAAGAATGTTACATGAGAAGGGCCTATTTCTTTTTTATTATTTTTTTTGCATTTCATCTTCCTTTTTATCTTTTTTTTTAAATTTTTATTAACATTTCCCATGATTATTAAATATATCCCATGGTAATTCCCTCCCTCCCCACCCCCACACTTTCCCATTTGAAATTCCATTCTCCATCATATTACCTCCCCATTACAATCATTGTAATTACATATATACAATATCAAACTATTAAGTATCCTCCTCCCTTCCTTTCTCTACCCTTTATATCTCCTTTTTAACATACTGGCCTCTGCTACTAAGTATTTTCATTCTCACGCAGAAGCCCAATCATCTGTAGCTAGGATCCACATATGAGAGAGAACATGTGGCGCTTGGCTTTCTGGGCCTGGGTCACCTCACTTAGTATAATACTTTCCAGGTCCATCCATTTTTCTGCAAATTTCATAACTTCATGTTTCTTTACCGCTGAGTAGAACTCCATTGTATAAATGTGCCACATCTTCATTATCCACTCATCTGTTGAGGGACATCTAGGCTGGTTCTATTTCCCAGCTATTATAAATTGAGCAGCAATAAACATGGTTGAGCATGTACTTCTAAGGAAATGAGATGAGTCCTTTGGATATATGCCTAGGAGTGCTATAGCTGGGTCATATGGTAGATCAATCTTTAGCTGTTTTAGGAACCTCCACACTGTTTTCCACAATGCCTGGACCAGATTGCATTCCCACCAGCAATGTAGAAGGGTTCCTTTTTTTCCACATCCCCGCCAACATTTATGATCATTTGTTTTCATGATGGTGGCCAATCTGACAGGAGTGAGATGGAATCTCAATGTAGTTTTAATCTGCATTTCCCTGATGACTAGTGACGTAGAACATTTTTTTAGATGCTTATATGCCATTCGTATTTCTTCCTTTGAGAACTCTCTATTTAGCTCCATAGCCCATGTTTTGATTGGTTTGTTTGAATCCTTATTGGGCCTATTTCTTAATACCCCCTTTACCCTCCCTCCAAATATATCCTCTGTCCTTGCTTTTCACCTTTTGAAAAATGATCACTTTATGTATTTTCTCATCTAAACATCATGTGCCACACTTGTAATTTTAGCCTGGGCTATATGGTAAGATTCAGGTTCTTAATCATTATTTTGTACTTACAATAGCTATAGTGATGGGGAGAGTCTTGTAGCTTTATTTAGTGTATAAGAAACTCATAATGAAAATTCTAACATGACATCATTTTCATAGATTTTACTATATAAAGTTTGTAAGTATTTTTTCTGCTGTATGTGTGACAATTTTATTCTCAGTTTTCCTTATACATTTGTTCCAGAAGTACTGTTTTAATATTAACATATAAGAATGTTTTCAGAGAAAACTTGTTTCAGTGTTTAAGAGGTTAATGAATACCTGGGAGGCCTTAGAATGCCAGCCTATAGGTGTATCAGTATTAGAGAGCATGCACATGAGGAGAGGCTGCAGGAAACAATAAAGCACAACTTGGGTTTGAATTGAGTATCTACTCTCCATCTTCCTGCCACTAAAACCTGAGACAAATCAGTGACCATCTCTAAATGATTCTCTGTTATAGATAGCACAGTGTGTAACTTTCCTTCTATAAGCTTCTTCAGATTGGGTGTGCTTTTCCAGCAATATGAAGGGAAATTTACCCCCACAGTCCACAGTGCCTATTGTGAACAGTATGACTGGGATTGAAGATGATCACGTGAAAACTTAATTGTACAGAAGCAGATGGATAACTTCAAACTTGGCCCTTAGATCTTATGTAAGGATAAACATAGTCTTCTCTGTGCACCTTACAGCTTACCAGGAATGAACCACATAGTGCTTATTGCTGTGTACTGGTGGGTCATTGTGCCTATTTTATTACTTACAATTTCTGTATTTCCATAATGTATCACAAGTCCTAGAAGTCAGACACAGAGCTGTAGGATTTGAGATTTCCCCTACTGGTTCTCAATCTGCTTTGGTTCAATCATGCACCCATGCCTCCCTTTTGGAATGAGAAATATTTGACAATGTGCCATTAAGTGTTGGAAGTTTGTAACTTGTATTTTGAAGGTGCAGGGCTTAGAGTTAAGAGACTACCTGCATTCCAGATGAAACTTTGGATTTTGGACTTTTGAACAATATTGGGACTGGTAAAGAGTATTGGGACTTTTAATGTTGAACTATATGTATATTCATTATGACATTGCCATGAGTATGCAGAGGTCAGGGGCAGAATTTGAAGGCTTTAATCTTAAATACTCCCCCATACACTCAGGTGTTCATGATTAACCTTCGTAATCGATCCCTAGCTGGTAGAGCCTATGGAGTTGGAGTCCTGCTGGAGGGGATGTGCTATTGGACAAAACTTTACGATGTCATTGTCCATGGCTGTTTAACAGTGAAAGCTAGATCATTTTCTCTAATTCCTCCCTGTTACTATGGAGATTTGATGCCCAGATAGCTTGTCTCTACTGTGCTTTCCCTACCATGACAAAGTATCCTTCAAAAATGTAAGGTGGAAATAAAACGTTACCTTCCATAAGCTGCTTCAGATTCAGTTTTGGTTTGTCGCAGCAACAGGAAGGCAACTATTAAAACCACACAGTCTACAAGGACTAGCATAATATAGGGTTAGGAACAAGACTGACTTATTTGAACTCAAAATTTCTATGGTTGGAACTATACTCCAAGAAAGTTGAGGGACTTCCGGCCAAGATGGCGACCGCCTAGCTGTGCTGCAGATACTGGGGAAAGAAAGGCACGGAATTAAGGGTTATCAGGACCTTCTTTCCAGTGGGAGGGCACAGAGTGGGGAAAAACAGGGAATCACGGATCCCCTCTTGGGTGGGTAGTCTACCCCCCCATACAGCCACCGTGCCCCGCGCCCCAAGCGGCTGTGCTCTGATCGCGTGCCCGCCAGCCCATCGCGTGCCCGCCAGCCCGCTGCGCTGACCACGTGGGGACCTCCGCCGTTGTGCTCTGATCACGCGCGCTGGCCCGCCACGCTGTGCTCGGTTCGCACACCCGCAGGGGCCACCTCTGCTGTGATTAGGTGGCTGCCAGACCCCCCGCTGCTGTGCTCTGATCGCTTGTCCACCGGCCAGCCTCTGCTGTGTCCAGATCCCGTGCCCACATCAGCTGCCTCTGAACTACAATTGCACGTGCAGCAGGCCCAGTCCCACAGCAAGGGTCACACAAGCCCACACTGACACTAGTGCAGCTCAGGTGCCATCCCCTACCTGTCCTTTGCCACCCACCCCCAACTCCCCTGAGGCAGGAGAGCACAGACTGCTTGCAGGTCCCAGTGTTCCCAGCCAGAGTTTGGGCAGCTTCAGGGCTTGCTACCTCAGTCCCCTTTCAAGCTGGAAGGCAGGCAGCTTTGGAGAATTACTGGGTGAGAATTCAGGCAACTTTGGGGCCCCTGTCAGGAAGTAGATATGTGGCTTTGGCAAGAGAGAGCAAAAACCCAGGCCGCTTGCAACTGCCCCAGGCTGCATTGGATTCTCATTGAGATGGAGCCCAGGCTGCTCCACCCACCTACCTGCCCATACACTGACATGGGTAGACCACAGTGCAAAAGAAATAACATGAAAAATAAAATGCAAGAAAATCCAGACAGATCACCCAGTCCAACAAGGATTACATCTAACCAAAACATAGAAGAGTGTTTAGGATTAGGACATCAAGTGGAAGCTATGAGCAATGCAACCCTGACCAACCTACTGCTAGAACTTGCAGGAACGCTACAAAGGACAGATAATCGTGTGGATCCTACTACCATCACTAAGCTACAGCAATATGATAAGACACTGGAAGGAATTCAAAGAGAGCTAAGAGAGTTGAGGGAGTGTGAAAAAAAAAAGAGGAACTTAAAAATCAGCTGGCCACACTAAATGAAAACATAAAGAAATGCAAGCATGATTTCCAAGAATCATCAAGAAAATCAGAAAATGAGGTGTAAAGGGAGCTGGACAGAGCGATGGGGTGATACATAGGAAAGTAGAAGAAAATTCAAACTTAATTGAAAAGTCCAAAACTCGCTAGAGACTCTCAAGAATAGAGTCAGCGAAGTGGAGGATAGAAACTCTGATCTGGAAGACAGGATGAAAGAAACAGTTCGAGAGTCCAAAAATTTCAGTAAGTTCAAAAGTTCCTGTAAACAGAACATGAGGGAATTGTGGGATACACTTAAACGTCCTAATATCAGAATCATTGGAATACCAGAAGGAGAAGAATTTCAGACCAAAGGCATGGAGAACTTAACACAATAATTGAAGAAAACTTCCCCAGTCTCTTAAAAGAAAGGCCCATCAAGATACAAGAAGCAAACAGAATTCCTAACCAACTAGAGCAAAGGAGAAACTCCCCAAGACATATTATCATTAACACTCTAAACATTGACATCAAAGAGAAAATAATAAAAGCATCTAGGGAAAAACAGCACACCACTTTCAAAGGAAACCCCATGAGAATTACTTCCGACTTCTCAATGGAAACTCTGAAAGCTAGAAGGGGCTGGAATGAAACTCTCCAAACTCTAAGAAACTATGGCTTCAAACCCAAACTATTCTACCCGGCAAAAGTCTCCCTTATAATAGATGATGAAAGGAAAACTTTCCATGACAAAACTCAGCTTTACAATTATATGAACACAAAATCAAACCTACAGAAAGTATTCCAGGAAATTCTCCACAGAGAAGAAACAAATAACAAAACACAAATGCCCAGAAGAAGCAGATCACAACAACCAAACCCAGAGGGGACACAAAAAATTTCAAATCCCATGAAATCACCAACACACCTCTACCACCACAACATGGCAGGGATCAAATCAAATCTCACAGTCATCACCCTAAATATTGATGGCCTTAATTCACCCATCAAGAGACACAAGCTAACAGGGAGGATCAAAAAATATGACCCTCAATCTGCTTCCTGCAAGAAACCCACCTTACCACAAAAGACAGAAACCTCCTCAGGGTGAAAGGGTGGAAAACAATATTCCAAGCAAATGGGAATAAGAAACAAGCAGGTGTAGCTATATTAATATCGGATAAAATTGACTTCAAACCAAAAACAATCAAAAAAGACAAAAAGGCTACTTCCTACTTATCAAGGGAACAATCCATCAAGAGGATAGTACAATCATAAATCTGTATGCACCAAACACAGGGGCACCACAGTTCATAAACCAAAACCTACTTGACAATAAAACAGAAATAACCACCAACACCATCATAGCTGGGGACTTCAACACACCATTATCAGTAATAGACAGGTCATCCAAACAGAAACTCAACAGGGAAGTAAGAGAGCTCAAGAAAACCACAGAACACTTAGACCTAACGGACATCTACAGAACTTTCCATCCCAAATTCACAGACTACACATTCTTCTCAGCAGCCCATGGAACATTCTCTAAAAGAGACCATATACTGGACCACAAAGACTGCCTCCACATATTTAGGAAAATCGACATAATTCCCTGCATGATATCAGATCATAATGCTGTATTCCTAGAAATAAGCAACAAAAAAAACCACCAAGAATCCCAACGGCAACAGGAAATTGAATAGCACACTCTTAAACAATAAATGGATAGTGGATAAAATAAAAAATGAAATTGCAAAATTCCTGGAATTGAATGACAATGAGAACACATCATACCAAAACTTATGGGGCACAATGAAGGCAGTCCTCAGGGGAAAATTCATAGCACTCAATGCCTTCATAAAAAAGACAGAAAGATTCCAAATCAATAGCCTAACCATCCACCTAAAGGCACTGGAAAAACAAGAAAAATCCAACCCAAAGAACTCCAGAAGGAAAGAAATAATTAAAATCAGAGCAGAAATTAATGAATTAGAAACCAAGGAAACAATTAAGCAATTGACAAAACAAAGCGATGGCTCTTTGAAAAAATAAATGAGAGTGACAAACCGCTGGCCAATTTGATCAAGCAAAAAAGGAGAGACTCCAAATTAACAAAATTCAAAATGAAAAAGGAGAGATCACAACAGACATAAGTGAAATTGGCAGAATCATCAGGACTTATTTCAAAAAACTCTATTCCACAAAACTGGAAAATGTGGAGGAGATGGATAAGTTCCTGGACGCATATCATCTACCAAAGCTAAACTCAGAGCAGATTAATCACCTCAATGAACTCATCACACTCATGGAGATTGAAAAAGTAATAAAAAAAAAAACCTCCCAAAAAAGAAGAGTCCAGGACCAGATGGATTCCCAGCCGAATTTTATCATACCTTCATGGAAGAACTCAAGCCAATCTTTCTAAAACCGTGCCACACAATTGAAGAACAGGGGAAACTGCCCAACTCCTTCTATGAAGCTAGTATCACCCTAATCCCAAAACTAGGCAGAGATGCCACAAGAAAAGAAAATTACCAGCCTATTTCCCTAATGAACATAGATGCAAAGATCCTGAACAAAATACTCGCAAACCGAATCCGACAACACATCAAAAGCATTATCCAACTTGACCAAGTGGGATTTATCCCAGGAACACAAGGGTGATTCAACATACGAAAATCGGTCAATGTAATACACCACATAAACAAGCTTAAACATAAAAACCACATGATCATTTCGATAGCCGCAGAAAAGGCCTTTGACAAGATACAACATCACTTCATGATCAAAACTTTGGAGAGAATCAGCATGGCCAGTTCACATCTTAACATAATAAAGGCAATATACAAAGCTCCAAAGGCCCAAATAATACTTAATGGAGAGAGATTGGAGGAATTCCCATTGAGATCAGGAACAAGACAGGGATGTCCTCTCTCACCTCTGCTTTTCAATATAGTTCTGGAAGTCCTAGCTCAAGCAACAAGACAGGAGAAGGAAATAAAAGGGATACAATTTGGAAAGGAAGATGTTAAGTTAGCTCTATTCACTGATGACATGATTGTATATGTAAGAGACCCAAGAGACTCCATCCTAAAACTCCTGAAGGTGATTAACTCCTATAGCAAAGTAGCAGGATTCAAAATCAATGCACAAAAAATCGGTAGCATTTTTGTATGCAAATGACAAAGATACAGAAAAGAAATAAAGGACATAGTCCTATTTTCAGTAGCAACAACAACAACAAAAATACATTGGAATAACATTAACCAAGGAAGTAAAAGATCTATACAACGAAAATATAAAAACTCTCAAAAAAGAAATTGAGGAGGACTTGAGAAGATGGAAAGACCTCCCATGCTCCTGGATAGGCAGAATTAACATTGTGAAGATGACAATCCTCTCAAAGGCAATATATAGATTTAACGCAATTCCAATTAAAATCCCTACAATGTTCTTCACAAAGATAGAAAAAAATGATCTCAAAGTTCATATGGAAAAACAGAAGGCCTCGCATATCCAAACATATCCTCAGCAAACGAAATACCTCTGGTGGCATCACCATACCTGATATAAAGCTATACTACAAGGCCATAGTAATAAAAACAGCATGGTACTGGCATAAAAACAGGAGTATAGACCAATGGAATAGACTTGAGGACCCGGATTTTGGGTCAAGCAACTATAGCTACTTGATATCCGACAAAGGCCCGAACAATATAGGCTGGAAAAAAGATAGCATCTTCAACAAATGGTGCTGGACAAACTGGATAACCACATGCAGGAAACCAAAACTTGATCCACACATTTCAACATGCACTACACTCAAATCCAAATGGATCAAAGACCTCAACATAAGACCAGAAACTCGAATACTACTGGAAGAAAATTTAGGACGTACTTTACATGATATAGGAACGGAAAAGGACTTCCAGAAAAACAAACAAACAAACAAAAAAAAACCCAGTGGCTCAAGTTCTTAAACAGTCACTCAACCAATGGGATCATATGAAGCTGAAGAGTTTCTTTACAGACAAGCATATAACAAGCAAAGCCAATAGAATACCAACAGAATGGGAGCAAATATTTGCAGGTTATCCAACTGATAGAGGCCTAATCTCTAGAATCTACAAAGAACTCAAAAGTCTAAACAATAAGAAGACAAATACCCCACTCACAAAATGGAGCTCAGAGTTGAACAGGCAATTCACAGAGGAAGATATACAAATGGCGAACACACACTTAAGAAAATGTTCATCATCCCTAACCATCAGAGAAATGCAAATTAAAACAACTATGAGAATGCACCTTACCCCAATAAGGACAGCCAACATTAAAAGATCAAATGAAAATAAATGCTGGCGAGGATGTGGAGAAGCAGGAACACTCATTCACTGTTGGTGGGAATGTAGGATGGCACAACCACTTTGGAAAGCAATATGGAGACTCCTGAAAAAGCTGACTATAGAGATGCCAACAGACCCAGTTATACCCTTATTGGGCATCTACCCTAAAATCTTCAAACCAAAGGCCAGAGAGATTTGCTCATCCGTGTTTTTAGCGGCTCAATTCATAATAGCTAAAAGCTGGAATCAACCCAGATGTCCATCATTAATAGAATGGATAATGAAGATGTGGTATATCTACACAATGGAATTCTATACAGCAGTAAGAAAAAAAGACGCAAAAAAAATTGAGGAAAAATGGTTGAACCTGGAACAGATCATTGTCAGTGAACTTACCCAATCACAGAAAAAAATTGACACATAGTCTCTCATCTACAACACCTAACCTGAATCTACCCAAGACACCTTACATACCCAGCAAGCACCTCATGGACTAGACAATAGGATGGATGGGGAGGGTGGGGAGGGCATCGATGTGTGGAAAACAGTAATCTGGACCCAAACGGCAATGGTACCATAAAATTCTACTTCCTAAAAGACAGACCAAATGGCTGAACCTTCACTAGACCCTTACAGGAAACACCTAAACCACAAGACACTGGAGAGTGTAGGATCAAGAGTAACCTAAACCTTCTACATCTTCCCTCCCTCCCTATCCCCCCCCTCTCCTCTCTAACTCTTGTATATTAGTTATGTTTTTCGTCAATTTCTTAGTGGGCACTGACCTGTAACCCCCACTTACAGCTTGGGGCTGCCATCCACAATGAGCTTTTGGTCAGAGAAAACTACAAGGTTTCCCAAAACAATGACAGACTTCTGTCAGAGTACTTGATGACCCACCAAAGGCCAGTGGTAAGACCCTATTGCTGAAGACTCCATACGCAGCTGACATGTAAAATGTCAGTCCCCAGACAGTCAGCGTGTCTAGTGTCAGAAGTTGCTACATGGGCGACTGGTGGAAATGACCGGTATCTGTCCAAGCAACTCATTGTCTAACCTAATTAGCAACAAATAACCTGATGTGATGCCCACACAAGTGCAATAGTGGCACACAGCCATGGTGGGGCACGAACTGCTCTTGATTTGGCTAACTGATCCCCTCAGTGGTACGAGACCCATAGCTGGAGCTGGGAATCAAGTCAGAACCATACCCAAACATAAGCCCACTCTCCAATATCAAGCTACCATCAGCCATGGGGTTCAAGAGGGCCTACACCTATCAAACTCTCTATCAAAAAAGTAATTGTTATCTCAGTTTTCTGGGTGCTAACTTACTCTCTGTTGGAGAATCTGCTTCTCTTTTTCAGATAGATGCAGATCCTAAGGAGAGAGCTGCCCCAACATACCTCAAAAGGGGCCCGACTGAAACCAAGGAAAATTGGCGAAATAAGCAAGGGTGATGTTTTCCTGATGAACTGGATACCAGCACAAAGGGGAAGGAGACCAACACAGAGATAAAAATCAACTCCTACCAAATCAGAGAGCCAGAGCCTCAGAGGCCCCCAACACCTCAGCACTGACACAGACCAAAAATGAACCCAACATGGCTCAGGGAAATTTTGCAGAAGAGAGGGCAGAAAGAATGTCAGACTCAAATGTTGGGTCATGATATGCAGAGACATTTATCGTACCAATAACTGTGGGCTAACTCCACAATGCACGACCCATTTACATCAACAAGAAGGGTCCAATGGGAGGGGGTAGATCATGGATGAGCCTAACCAATGTTACCAAACTGCCTGTATTTGCTGAAAAGAAAACTAATAAATTAAATTTAAAATAAATATAGTCAATATAGAAACAGTGCAGTAAAAAAATTTTTTTTAAATAAATAAATAAAAAATTAAAAAAAAAGAAAGTTGAATCTAGATACTTATGAATTCCTTGTGCACCTGATTTGATGCTAGGCTGGTTCATGTCTGAGTATAAAGGCCATAGGATTTGAATAATTTCAGGTGAACACCAAGGTGAATAGCTCATTGAGCAGTGATGCAGGCCATGATTATTATTATTTAAGAAAATGTTCATTTTTATTTATTTATTTGAGAGCAATAGACAGAGAAAAAGAGGGAGAGAGAGAGAGAGAGAGAGAGAGAGAGAGAATGGGTGTGCCAGGGCTTCCAGCCACTGCAAACGAACTCCAGACGGGTGCGCCCCCTTGTGCATCTGGCTAACATGGGTTCTGGGGAATCGAGCTTCAAACCAGGGTCCTTAGGCTTCACAGGCAAATTCTTAACAGCTATGCCATCTCTCCAGCCCCATGATTATTTTTTTAATAAGGAATCTGTGCCATTGCAAGTAAGTCTCTGCTTGTGTAGTTCTAGAGTCTTAGATTTATGGTAATAGCTGTGTTGCAGATGTGTGAGAGATGAGTGATATAGACAGTCACTCGCTGCAAGGGCATGTATAAGTGAGTCATACCTGAGTCTCACAGCCTCAGTGACCTGCACAGAGCTTGGAGATTGACTGGTGTTCCCTAGGTTTACATCAGGGTTGGAACTGATACAGTCAAAACTGAGTTCTATGTCTTAGGCTCACATTTTTCTGCTGGAAATAAGGATCAATTGGTAAATTCCAAATAACTTTTGTAAGAAGGAGTAGAATCTGACCTACACAGTATGATCCAGGATATAGATATAAAGTCACTTGTATTTCCTTTCATAAGACAAGCCTTTCTGTGACAATGCACCAAAGACATCATGAAGAAAGTTAGATAAATATACTTGTATAGAGATGCAAAAAACTTCAGTCAAACATTAGTAACTTAAATAATCAGTACATTAAATATAACACACCTCAACCAAGTCACATGTTACCCATGAAATATAAGAGTGGCTTATTTTTTTCAAATTGATCAGTGATTCACTGGATTAAAGGACTTGGGAAATTATATTATTATCTTAATAGGCACAGGAGAAAAAGCAATAGATGGAATTGAAATTTCACAAGAAATTAGAATCAAATATAACTTATTTTAAGTTTTTGATATGTGGTTTTATTATTTTACTCAGTTCCATCTAAAACCACTGGGATGAAGAGATCCTCTCTTTTTCATTCATCTTCTCACATTGTGTCACTACAAGCCCCTTTATCAAGTAGGTTTTTGTTGTTGTTGTTGTTGTTGTTGTTAATAAATATGAAAAGCAGGGTCACTTATGTATGACGGCTTTAATTGACGAGTCCAGTGATTTTTAAGTGAGAGTACCTATTGCTTCATCCACTAACTTGGGCCATTATTTCTCTGAGCTTGAGTACAAGCCTTGTAGGATTCCAGGAAGGGCAGGGAGCTTGGCTCCGCCTCCCAGCACACTGTGGCTCTGAAGGATCAGGAGTCAGGAGGCCCAAGCCCGGCCAATTGGAGTTTTCTAGGGAGTGTTCTAAATTCCACAGGTAACGGTTGAGAATCTGTTGCTAAGGGAACTTGTGGCGTTTTTACCTTTAGCCGCTTCCAGAAAGAAGAGGCCACCATCGCTGAGGTCCACGGTAAGAAGGTTTTCCTGATCCTCCCGGTTGTGGTACTTTTAACAGTGCAGTGTCCTTTAATAAACTGACCCTGTTTGGGCCCAAATCATCTGGGGCTGAGGTTCAGGGACACATGGGCAGGTGAAGGAGTGGCTCGGCTCCATGTTCCCTCCCCTCCCTTGAGGCAGCACCTTATCCTGAGGCGTGCGCAACATCCGCTGTGGGAGCAATCAGTTCCTCTGCTCTATTAAAGTTCCTCAAACAGCCTTTCTATTTCTATTTAGAAATTTATGCCCCTAGGCTGGGCGGAGTGGCAAATGTCTGTGATACCAGCTTTTCAGGGATTGGGGATTTGGATATCTGGGCAAGTCTGTGCTACGTAGTAAGACCCTATCACACAGAAAAGGACATAATCTTTGCCTACATCTCAGCTTCGTACCCCCCCCACCCCCGGTCTTTTTTTTTTTTTTTTTTTTACTTTCAGCCTTTCAAATTAGTAAGGGCTGAGCCGTATAGGTATTTATTTCCCTTTCTGTTGTGTTTGTTTTATTTCAAAAAATACTGGCTCTATCCGAAAACCAGATAGTATTCATCTAAAGTGACGGGTTTAGTTTCTTATCAAAGGTTCTCTAGAGCACTTAGTCTTTTCACCCAGTTGGTATAATTTACAGGCTGGCCTGCTACTCTGTAATGTTCCTGCCTCAGCCTGCTTACTGTTGGGATTACAGTTGTGTTCTTCTTTCTCTGACTAGTATTTACCCTTTTATTTTCTAATTTCAAAATAAGTTCAGACCTACAAGGGGCTCTTCACCAAGATTTCTCCAGTGTAGGCATTTTATTAAATTATAAAACTACAAAAGTATGTTGTGAACATTAGTGAAATGTTAATGTCATCTACAGTTTAACTGAAAAGTAATATTTTATTTTATATTTATTTATTTTACTAAAATAATGCCACTTTTGGGGGGCTGGGGAGATGGCTTAGCGGGAAAGTGGTTGCCTATGAAGCCTAAAGGCCCCGGGTTCAGGCTGGATTCCCCAGGTCCCATGTAAGCCAAATGGACAAGGGTGCACACGCGTCTGAAGTTCCTTTGCAGTGACTAGAGGCCCTGGCACACCCATTTTCTCTCTTTCTCTGCCTCTTTCTGTCTGTCTGTTGCTCTCAAAGATTTAGGTAAAAATAAACAAAGAATAAAATAAAATAACGCCACTTTTTAAAAGCATGTTATTTATTTATTTGAGAGACAGAGAGAAAGAGAGAAGGAGCATGCCAGAGCCTCCAGCCATTGCAAACAAACTCCAGATGCATGCATCCTCTTGTGCATATGGCCTACATGGGTCCTGGGGAATTGAACCAGGGTCCTTAGGCATTGCAGGCAAGTGCCTTAACTGCCAAGCCATTTCCCCAGCCCAGTAATGACAGTTTTCTTTCAGGATTTCATTCAGGATAATTCATTTCACTTGGTCGTCATTTGTCCTTAATCTTATTCAGGGTGACAGGTGTTCAGCTTTATTGGATTTTAAAGTCATATTTGCAGAGTGTTTATTAATTATCTTGTCATCAGGTTTGTCAAATATTTAAGGTTTATAGTTGCCATATAAATAGCTTGAATTCATTATGACATTTTGTAGATGTTAATGATGGTTCTGGTGTCATTTTCAACCTTGTTTCCTCTTTCTGATTCCTATAGGCCCACTTCCTCTACCTAAACTGGCCCTGCTCATTTTCTTTATATGTGTGTGTGTGTGTGTGTGTGTGTGTGTGTGTGTGTGTGTGTGTGAGAGAGAGAGAGAGAGAGAGAGAGAGAGAGAGAGAGAGAAAGAGAGAGAGAGGGGGAGAGAGAGAGGATGTTTAAGAATAGGTTCTGGGCTGGAGAGATGGCTTAGCAGTTAAGTGCTTGCCTGTGAAGCCTAAGGACCCCGGTTCGAGGCTCGGTTCCCCAGGTCCCACGTTAGCCAGATGCACAAGGGGGCGCACGCATCTGGAGTTCGTTTGCAGAGGCTGGAAGCCCTGGCGTGCCCATTCTCTCTCTCTCCCTCTATCTGTCTTTCTCTCTGTGTCTGTTGCTCTCAAATAAATAGATTAATTAATTTTAAAAAAAAGAATAGGTTCTGCATATGACAGAAACCCATTAATATTTGCTTTTCCATGAATTGACATAGTTTGCTTATTTTGGTGCTTTCTAGTTCCATATATTTTCACACAATTGGAAGGATTATATTTATTCCTTATTGTTAAAACATAATCCATTGTGTACTTAGACCGTATCTTTTTATCCATCCATCTATTAATGGCTGATTCAATTCCCTGATTGTTGAGAAGGGTAACACAGTAAACACATACATGCAGTTATCTCCGTGGGGATAACAAAAGGAGGAGGATACTTAGCTATGCTGTCCAACCGTTCTAGCCTAACTAGCAAAGTCTAGGCCAATGAGAGACCTTGCATCAAAACAAAAAATGGATGGTGTTCCTCAGGACCATCCATCACCTGAGGTTATTCTCACCTCCCCTTGAATACACGTGAATGTGCACCCCTACAGACACATAGACATACATATGCACAAGTGAATTTTTTAAAAGGACAAAATCTTTGAGTAACTTTTTTATCTATGTCCTCTAAGATTGGAGTATGTCTGATTGAAGGAGTGATAGGCTAAAGTTGGATTATTTTATCTTTCCCCCTTTTATGCTGGTGCTGAGTCCAGGGAATCAAGGTCAAAATGTCTGATAGGGGTGACTTCTCCCAAGCTTCCTTTCTTTGTGTACAAGGAACATCTGCTGTCCCCATATAGCTTTGCTGCCTGTAGACATAGAAATGATCTCCCTCCCTCCTGGGGCCCCAAGTTTATAAATCCTGAGATAGATAATGTCCGTGTCAAGAAGCATGTAACAAGTGTGTTTTAGAGTGAGGGAAAATAAAGCAAACAGTGAGATTTGTGTTGTTGGATTAGGCTCAGTGCATTCATATCCTGCTCATATGGAGACAGTCTATCAGAGGGAGGAGGCTGCTGAAACCTAATGCTCTGATGGTCCTGAGATTCTGAATTCTCACTGTCACCAGTATGGAACCATATGCCACATAGTTAGCTGTATATTCATAACTGTGAGCAAACATCAACTATGGGCCTCAGTCTCCTCACTTACCCTATAGTGATCAAGTTTATTCATTGTATAAATGATAGGACCTCTGAGTAGTCTACCCATCACTGCCTGAGCATCTGCCACCTGAACTCCTGACTACCTGTGTCTGCAATTAACCCTCCTCATAATTTCATTCTTTAGCCAGAGCCCACTCAGGAGCTCTGGCAACCTGTCCCATGTTCTTCAGCTTTTAAAAATTTAGTTATTTATTTGAAAGTCAGATGATAGATAGTTGGATCGATGATTGATTGATAGATAGATAGATAGACAGATAGATAGAAAGATAGACAGATAGACAGATAGATAGGTAGATAGATGATAGGTAGATAATGGGTGCCACCTCAAACAAAATCCAGATACAAGCACCACCTTCATTGGGATTTACGTAGGTACTGGGGAATCAACCTCAGCTTGTTAGGCTTTGAAGGATGGAGCCTTAGGTGCTGAGACATCTTTCCAGCATATCTTCTGATTTATTTGGACTTCTCATTGCTTTCAGATCACCAGAGTAGTTCTGTCTTAACAATTGGCTCCTCTCAAGATGATCTCTGCTATTCTAGTTTCTTTACTCATTTCTGTGAAACAATACCAGGGAGGAAACAGGTTCAGGAGGGAAACGTTTTATTCTGGCTTAAAGTTTCAAAAGGGGTTGCCTTTCTTCGTAGCAGGAAAGGCATCGTGGAGTAGCAGGAGGCTGGCTCATCATACTGCAATCTGTTCAGCAAGCCAAGAGAGCAAAAACTAAGACTTTGCTATAAACCTCAAAGCCCACCTGCAGTAACCCACTTCCTCCATCAAGACCCCTCTTCCTAAACATACCATAACCTTCCTAGTCAAGACCACGAGATGGGGACCAAATTTTCAAACACATGAGCCTATGGTGGACAGTTCCCATTCAAATCCCAATACCTGGCTATAACATTTTGAGACAAGAGGAGTGATAGAAGTGATTTCTTCTCCAGTGTTGACCTGTAGTGAAGGTGGAGTCCATGCTATGGCAATGTTACCGATTTTAAGGTTTGTGACTATTTGCCAGTTACCCTTTTGTAGGAATCCCAGTGTCTTGATCAGGGCCTCTTGATTCTCATTTTGCGTGGGGCTTTTCCTTCCATTTGTCCACTATGGAGCTGGTGCTGGGAGCTTGTGCTGCTTGATACTTCTGGCTTCAGAACCTTTTTGCTTCTCTACACTTTTCTGTTGTCCTAACACCAGCCTGGTCATGTACTCTCTTCTTCTTCTTCTTCTCCTTCTCCTTCTCCTTCTCCTTCTCCTTCTCCTTCTCCTTCTCCTTCTCCTTCTCCTTCTCCTTCTCCTTCTCCTTCTCCTTCTCCTTCTCCTTCTCCTTCTCCTTCTCCTTCTCCTTCTCCTTCTCCTTCTTCTTCTTCTTCTTCTTCTTCTTCTTCTTCTTCTTTTTCTTCTTCTCTTTTTTTGTTTGCTTATTTTTGTTTCATTAAGTCATGACCTCATGAAGCATAGCTGGCCTCAAAATCACTATGTACCTAGGGATGACCGTTAATTCCTGACCTTCCTGTCTCCACTTCAGAAGTGCCAGTATTAAGGATGTGTTTCCATACTTCAACTTTGACCTTGACTCTTTTCACTCACTATGTGTGTATGGAAGCTTCTAATCTTCCAATCTATTCCCATATTTCATCTTCTCTTATGCCTAGATTGTAAATATTCAGTAGTGACAAATATGTTTTGTTATCCTCCCATTTGCCCCACTTTTGGGCCAAAAATATTTGGAGGGTCACTGAGTATATGGTATTTGACACAAGACAGAGGAAATCCTCTGAAGACTGAAAACTTCAGATTCAACAGCTAACTGTGTTTATACTCTGGATTGTGAAACATTTCCATTATTCAGAGAAGCCAAGCTCTACAAACGTAAATATCTTAAGAAATATAACCCCATATGTCTTCCCTTCTCCTGTATTGTCATTTACTATCCTTTTGCTGTAGAGAAAACACACCCCTTCAGTTTTAGGTCTGAACTTTCTGTCAGGCATTTTGCACAAACGTGAGATATTATGTTCTTTCAGTGTCTTTTTTTAAAGTTTATTTTTGCTTATTTATTAGATAGAGAGAGAGAGAGAGAATGGGCACACCAAGGCCTCTAGTCATTGCAAACAAAACTCCAGACACATGTACCACCTTGTGCATATGGCTTACACGGGACTTGGGGAATCGAACCTGGTTCCTTAGCCTTCACAGGCAAGCACCATAACCACCAAGCCTTCTTTTCAGCCCCTATATGTTCTTATATTACCTTCTTACATGAAGAATAGCAGACTTTACATATTTCTTTCTTTGTATTTTCAAATGATAGCTGTCTTGGAAAATATTCCCTCCCATTTCATATAGATTTTCATTAGTTTTTTTTTTTTTATAGATACATCTGACTCATTCATTAAACCATTAACCATTGTATAGGCTCTTTTGGTATGGGCTATTCACCAAAGGTACAGGATCTCATATCAAAAATAATCACTCAGTGAATATCTTGGGTGTATGCATTTTTATGCTTAGTGGTGATGTACATCACAGTACATTGCGAGAAGTATGACTGAGATTGTTGTGCCCAATAGTTAAGATCACATGTAACCATGTTAAATACTTTTATATTTTTCATGGAAAACTTTTACTAGCTTTCATTTCTACTAGCAATGAGTGAGAGTGATTGTATTCCCACAGCCTCGCTAGCAGAAGTTATTCCCTTACATTTAAAACTTTTGCCTATATGCCTGCCACTGAATTGGAGCTCACTAGAATTTTAATTCACATGTATCTAATTGCCAATAAATTTTGGCATTATACCATTTGTCTGAGTACTCTTTTTAGTTTAATTATATTTTTCGTTAGAGAATTTTAGATATTATTATGACATTTCCAAACACAATGCATTTTAATTGATTATCCTTCCACTCTATCTCGTTGTTCATCTATCCTCATTGTGTCTTCCCACCTTTTTCTGTTGACATATCACGTGTTTCCTTTCACCATACTCCCACCCTTTTCTTCTCATCTCTTAATACCAGTTCTTGGTCACCGTGGCTAGTTTGAATATGAAGTGTCCTCCATGGAATCACATGTTTTAATACCTCAGTTGGTGGAGCTGTTTGGGAAGGTTGCAAAATCTTTAGGACAGTGAGCATTGCTGGAGGAAGTGTTTCCTTAGGGTGGGGATTTATAGTTAGTCCTCCTTGCTGCTGCTGTCTTTCTCTCTCTACCTCCTCCCCACTGATGTGCTGATATGGTTGCTGGCTTTCGGTTCCTATTACACTTTCTCCATGATAGACTCTACTCTCTGACCCTATAAGATGAAATAAATCTTTTCCTTCTCTAAGTTGCTCTGGCTATAGATTACCATCATTAATTATAAGCTAACTGCTCTGAACTGGTACAGTTAGAAAGATACTTGGAGGGCAAGTCCCATTAAAGTCTCCAGATAGAAAGATTTTTAATTCGTTTGAAAGACAGAAGCCTGAAAGAAGATTGCTGAAAGTACTCTTTGCTTCTCATTGTTACCATTCAGCAGCTGCCACAGCTGTGGTCCAAGACCAGTCCTCATCCTAATGTTGTAGTAGAATGTGGTAGCATCCTCCATGTGGCACTGGTTTTGGAAGAATGAAAAATGCTAAATGTCTTAGTACTATGTTTTACATGTCTGTCTTACCCCAAAGGATTTCCATGTCACCTTTATTATATACTATTTTCCATTTCCTTCTCATTCTGGGTCTTGTGCTGTCATTTGACTGTTTTTCTGTTCTTACTCCCTGAAATGTAGTCATTACAGATTTTAATTTTAATGTGTGGGAATATGTGATATATAAGTGTGCTTCATGTGTGTCGATGCATATGCACATGTGTATGCTTTGTGAAGCCACAGGACAATCTTGAGTGTGCTCCTTAGTAATTTTATCCATTCTTTATTTTTCACTTTTGAGACAGGGTCTCTCATGGGCCTGAATATTACCAGATAGGTCAGACTAGGTGATCAGCAAGCCTCAGATCCACCAAGGACTGTCTTCCTTGCACTGAGATTACATGTGCATACCAAAGCACCTGACATTTTTATGTGGTTTCTAGGGATTGAACTCAGGAACTTATGCTTATTGAAACACTATATGTACTGAGCTATCTTCCTAGCCCTCAAAAATTTGTGGGGCTTGAGAGATGGCTTACTGGTTAAGCACTTGCCTGTGAAGCTTAAGGACCCCGGTTCGAGGCTTGATTCCCCAGGACCCACGTTAGCCAGAAGCACAAGGGGGCGCACATATCTGTAGTTTGTTTGCAATGGCTGGAGGCCCTGGCACACCCATTATCTCTCTCTCTCTCTCTCTATCTGCCTTTCTTGCTCTGTCTGTCACTCTCAAATAAATAAAAATTTAAAAAAATTGTATTATTCTTACTTATCTAATATCACAAGTCCTCTGTTATTTAACTTTCTTTTCATTATTTAATTGCTATTTATTCATATATTTATTCACATATAAGAAATTTAGAGTAAAGTTGTCTAACTCCATAGAATGTCTGTAGGTATTCTTTTTATGTATTAAGTGTATTCTTTGTATGGGCACATAAAAGTATGGAATGCCTAACAAACTTGCATGTCCTCCTTGCACAGGCCCCATGCTTCTCTGTATCATTCCAATTTTAACATATATGCTGCAGAAGTGAGCACTGTAGGTATTTTTGAAATTAAATTAAGTTTATACACTACCTTAGGGATGTATGTTGGCTGTGTGTATGTTGGTGAGGTGTGTGTGCATGACTGTTTGTGTTTCTATGTGTGGTGGCAGAATGGTGTACACATGTATATGCACATGGATTGAGGCCAGAACTTTAGGTTGTCTGTCTTCCCTAAATATAGAACACGTAGTTTCATATAGTTAGCCAGAAAACTCCAGTGCTCTTTGTACCTCCATTCACCCAACGTTTGGACTGCAGAACTTCACTTTTACAATGGTAGCAGGAATTTGAACTCAGGTCCACAGGCCTGAGTGGCAAGAACTTTACACACTGAGCCATTTTCCCTGACATATTTGATGTAGAATTTGTTAGAGAAAAATCAACGTGGGCTAGAATTCTTTCAGGTTCCTTAAATTGGATACTGGATCACTGGTTAAACCAGATTTGAGGCACATCCACAGCTGATCTTTTGAACTGAGTTGCCTGAATGTTCATAGATTCCCCCAGGAACATGCTGACCTTGTAAAGTGGCGTGAACATCAAATTCCGAAGCATTCTTCCATAGTGATTGGAACAACTTGTGAAACCAGCCCCTGTGCTTCCCGAGACCGTAAAATTGCTTTGAATACAGTTTGAATTTTGTGTCACAGAATGAATATCAGTCCCCAACAAAGGATATATAATTAACCTTTCTTGCCTTCTAATGTACACAAGTAGACCATCTTTTAAAACTGTGGACCATGTCTTCAGGCCTGTTTGATTGTTACATATCTCTTGATATTGCAGTCCTAAAAAGACTCAAGAAAATATAATTCTTCATTCTTGACTAATGTGTTTTGGTCATAACAAGTTTTCGTACCCAAGGTCAATGTCTTAGTACCTCTTAGTGTGTGACTGCTTAAACAAAGTCCCATAAATTAGGTAAGTAACAAGCAGAGGTCTTTTTTGTTTTTGAGTGGTTTTCCTTAGAATTTTACTTCATTTTGCTCAGTTTTTGTGGTATTGCATTGTTATTGGAAAATATCTAGTATTGTTGTTATATTTTCTGTCATTCAGTGCAATCCAGACTTTTTAGCCATTTTGTACGTTTTTGAGGTGGAAAGGAAAATTATGAGTGTTTTGATTGTCTGTTTCTTTTACAGCTTATGATAATGTTCTTTTCCCCTTTGTTTTCTTTCCCCATAATCCCAAAAATCTCTGATAATGCTGCTGGCATCCTCTTTGCGGTTATGGTTTCCACTAAAGCTTTGTTTCAATGACTGCACTTTTATTAATTTTAATTTAAATTGATTTTATGTTTATTTATTTATTTCACAGAGAATGAAGGGGGAGGGAGAGACAGAGAGAGAGAGAGAGAAGAAGAGAGAGAGAGATAGAATGGGCATGTCAGGGCTCCAGCCACTGCAAACAAACTCCAGGCGTATGCGTCCCCTTATGCATCTTGCTAATGTGGGTCCTGGGCAATCGAACCCGGGTCCTGGCTTTGTATGCAGATGCCTTTACTGCTAAGCCATCTATCCAACCCCAATTTTTAAAAATTTAATTGAGAACTTTAATATTTGAACATATTGCACATTAGTTATATTCCCATCATGTTATACTCATATGTACCCTCTTCCCTGCTCCATTACCTCAGTGGGGGTGTTGGTGATCACTTCAGGATCCTGTGGTGGAAACAACGCCTCAGAGTATTTTTCCCACCAGGTGGCTTTTACTTCTCTATCCCTCCCCACCCCCATTCTTCAATGCGGGCTGAGCTTTGCAGGTTGTGTTATTATTGTCCTTTAATGTTGATCTCTCAGAAGATTCTAATTTTCTGTTTTGATGAGTTTTATGTATACTTAGTTTTACTGCCACCTCCCTAAAGGAGGTTCTCTGGTCATCAGAGCAGAAATCATATTCAATTCACCACTTGTGTAGTATTTTCTTTGTCCTGGGGGATGTGATAGAGAAGGCAAGAGCTCTTGCTAGGCAGCTGGCTTTCCTTTCTTGTCACTTTGAGGGGTCCTGGTTTCTCTGTGGTGTTCCAGTCCATATGTAAAAAGCAGATTCTTTAGCTATGAGTGAGATCAGCATGGATCAAAGGAGAGAAACCTAGACATGCAAAAGACTTTTTGACAGGCATAACCTCTCCTTTTAACTAATGAACAGTGCAAGCTTCCATCCAGGCTCTATAATCTTCCAAGCCATAGGTTTCTTACTTGGTTCCCTCTCACTGAGCAGGCCACATATCCATTAACAGAACAGTTGATTACCCTCATAGTCTGTGTGTCTCTATTGCACTGGCAGGAGCGTTTTGCATGGCTGGTGGATATTTGTAGCCATCTGGATCCTCTGCTTGTTCACTTCATTGGTGACTTTCTAGCTTTATGAGAGCTCTCCTGTAGGGAGGTGGGAGGTGGTGTCCATCTCAACTCAAGCCTGATCTCTCAATGCCCTGTGATCATAGCCTATAGTGTTCTCAGCAATAGGGTCTTCCTATTTAGCTGTGGTGGGCAACCAAGAGCTTCTTCAGTTGCCTGTGCTGTTTGGGGGAGTTCATGAGCTTCATTCTACACGAGTTCTCTGTTGGGGTGTTGGGGGTAGCACAGTTTTGTCACTGGGATTTACCAGTGGTAGCCAATCATTTTTAGGTAATTATTTCTCCACCCTGCAAGGCACTTTGGCCCTGAGGTACCAATTTTTGCCATCTTTAATATTGTGTGCCTCTACCCTCAGCCTCCCTTATCCCCTTCCCTCATCAAAATACCCCCGTTATGCTTTGCCTTGACTTGCCTGTATAAAATCCCTTCTACTGATCCCTCCCTACTTGTCCACTCTCAAATTCACATTCTAGCATACTATTCAGTACTACTGATGCTTACTACAGCTTACAAGCACATAAAAAAAATTTCCAAGTTAGGATTTCATATGAAAAGAGAACATGTACGCCGGGCCTGGTGGCACACGCCTTTAATCCCAGCACTCGGGAGGCAGACATAGGAGGATCGCTGAGAGTTCGAGGCCACCCTGAGACTACATAGTGAATTCCAGGTCAGCCTGAGCCAGAGTGAGACCCTACCTTGAAAAAACAAAAAGAAAAGAGAACATGTGTTCCAACCCTGACATAGCTTACAAGACCAAGGCATTTATTTCAAGCTTACAGATCCAGGGGAAGTTCCATTAATGGTGGCAAAAGCTACTTTCATACATCCAAGCAGAGAGAAACATCCAAACAGCCAAAAAAGCCAAATTCAGCAAGCAAGATCAAACTGTCTTTGGGCTTCCAGATATTCTGATTTTGTGCAATGTAAATTTTTGATATTACAGCCTTATGATTTTCTCCATTTTGTTAAAGGATGCAAGGAATGGCAGAACAACCGCACCCGGGGGACCTGAAAGATGGCAGTCCTGGTTTTTAATATTTTATTTTTATTTATTTGTTTACTTGACAGAGTAAGAGGGAGAGAGAGAAAGAAGGACACGCCAGGGTCTATAGCCACTGCAGACAAACTCCAGATGTGTGCGCCCCCTTGTGCATCTAGCTAATGTGGGTCTTGGGGAATCAAACCTTGGTCCTTTGGCTTTGCAGGCAAATGCCTTAACCACTAAGCTATCCCTCCAGCCCAATTTTCTGCATTTTATTGGGGTCTATTGCAACATTTCTATTTTTAATCTCTAATATTTCTGAGTAGTATCTTCTCTGTTTTTTTTTTTTTAATCAATTTGGCCAAACTTATTTGTTTGTAAGAACTGCTATTCATCTCATCACATTTTTAAACTCTTTTCTTTGTTTTTAATTCATTGATTTCTGCCCTGAACTTGATTGTTCTTGTTTTTTCAATGCCTTCAGATTTATTTAGTTATTCATTTATGATCTCCAAGTTTGTGATGTTAGACATTTAGAGCTATACACATCTTTCTTCAACCTGTTTTCATTGTGTCCTATAATTTTGGAATGTTGTGTTTTCATTTGCATTTAGTTCTCAGAATTTATTTTGAATTCCTTCTTAACTTGTTCAATTACCTACATTAGCCAGGCAAAGCTCTTTCTCACCCTCATAAGCCAAACCTCACAGTATTTAATTCCTACTGCATTCAGATGTTTCAACTCTGACCAGAATAGTTCAGTAAACTGTACTTACAGCATTGCAAGGCGTCTCTTCGGCCAAGGTTTCAAATCCATCCACATTCATCTTAAAAATTAGCTCCAAAAGGCCAGTGGGAACACATTTATGTTTCTAGTAGCAGAAGTCCCACTGCTCTGGTACCAACTTGCTGTTGCAGTCAGGTCGCATGACTGACTGGAAAAACCCTACCAAGAGCAGCTTTTGGGAAAACAAAAGTTTTATTTTGGCTTACAGACTTGAGAGAAAGCTGCATGATGGCAGAGGAAAATGATGGCATGAGCAGAGGGTGTACATCACCTCCTGGCCAACATCAGACAGACAACATCAGCAGGAGAGTGTGCCAAATACTGGCAAGATGGAATTGGCTGTAATATCCACAAACCTGCCCCCAAGAGTACACACCCTCAAGGAGGCAGGTGTTAATCGCCAAATCTCCATCAGCAGGGAACCTAGCATTCAGAACACCTAAGTTTATGTGGGACACCTGAATCAAACCACCACGCCCACCTACTACCCTCCTTTGTTCTCCCTTTCTCATCTCCCTCCATTGAACCTCTACTTTGACTGTACTATTCTCTCTTATATATTGACTATGTTTTCTTTTGCTCTGTTCTATCATCTATGACAACCTGGGAGTTGCCCAATATTATGCTGGTCTTGTGCAAATAGTGAAAACTACTGTGAGGTCATGAATATAGTGTCAACTTTATGTCTGGGAGATACCATTCTAAACTACTCTTCCCCATACTCTGGCTCTTACATTTTTCCCCACACTTCTTCCTCTGTAGTCCATAAGCCATTGGAGAATATGAGAGAGATGTCTTATTAATTGCTGAAATCTCAAATATCACTTCTCGCTATTTTGATGAGTTTTGAGTTTTGATTCACCTCAGCAGTACCATCATTTAAATAGAGAGACTTCTCTGACTAAAAGTGAGAGAAAACTAATACATATGTATAGACATATGTATTTAGCACACAATTTTTTTCCTTGAATCTTGAGCTTAATGGCAACAATCTTTTCGCATGTAGTGTGTGTGTATGTGTGCATGTGCATGTAAATATGTGTGAGTGTGTGTGTGTGTGTGTGTGTGTGTGTGTACTATGTGTGATGTGGTGATGTGTGTGGACCTATACATTATGCATGTGTGAGTACAGATGAACATGCCTCATGCACATGTATGTGGAGGTCAGTGGAGAAAATCAACTTTTAACCTCTCTCTTCTGAAATTATTTGCTTAAGCAGAGTCTGTTTGAATTCAGAGCTTCCATTTTCAGTCAGCAAGCCCAGAGACATTCTCATTTCTCCCACCCTCCCCAAGACTGGAGCTCCACGCAGGCATGCCCTTGCCTAGCTTTCCACATGGTGGCTGGAAATCAAATGTAGCTCTTCTCAGGTACTCATACTTGCAAAGCAAGCACACTTACCCACTGTTTGGCGTGTAATTATATGTTAAGTTTAATATCGTACCCATCTGCCTTCATGAGTATCTCTTATAGTGTCGGTCTGTCTTCACCTGCTTCAAAGCATGGTGATGGTCATGTGACAGATCATATGCTGATATTTCATTCTTTACCTCTTTGCCCAGACATGTTTTGGTGTGTTGGCACTGTCTTGAAGACAATGAAGAGGACACAGATTTTGTGTTAGATTACCTATATTCTTCTGGATTATTTGTATCCTTTGTAAAAAAAATTTTGGAAGCTAGGTAACTAGGTGAGTAACATTGTTTTTTGCTTACTTAATGCTAATTCCTAATGCCATTTTATCATATGTAGAGACCCCTATAATGAAAGTCAGTTTCAAGAGTATGCTGATAGTAGAGTTGTACATAAATAATTGGCTGTTTCACAACATATTTATTGTGTAAATATTTTGTGCATTGCTACGATTGGTGATAAAATACTCTGGATATGTTGTAACGGATTCTTAATGTTTCTTACCATGATATAGGTTTCTGACGATGGAAGGAAAAGAGCCAGAAACACTACTAGAACTTGCTGCACAGTGTCTACTGGGCAATGAACCTGCAACAATTGGTGCCCTTGGGGAGATCCCAAGAGAACTTTATATGCCATTGTTCAAGGCTGCCCTCAGGGGTGGTCATAAGAAGACACTAACAGCCATGGTCAAATTTTGGCCTTTTGTCTGTCTCCATATTGGTAAATTAAGTGTACCGGCGCCACGCTGTGATGTCTTAAAAGCTATGATTGATGGTCTTCAGGTCCTTCCTGCACAGAACTCTGATTCTTGGTAAGACTGTGTATGAAAGAGACGTGGTAAGACAGCAGAACATTATGAAGGAGCATACCAATCTCTCTGAGATAGTTAAGCATGATTACTGAAGAAGTATGAGATTATTAGCTAACACTTGGGGTCATCTTGAAGGCAGCTGATGTACAGTGTAGATTATGAAATATAAATGAATTAGGCTGCACTAAATGGATTTGTGTATTTGGTAGCAAAGCATAGAAGAAAGACATGACACTAAATTGGAGAACAGTGGATAGAAAAATAACAAAGGATGTTGACTTTGCATGGACAAATTGCCAAGTGGTTAGCATAATGTGTACAGAGCAAGGATTAGGGAAAGTTTCCCTGCATGTCATCCCAATGCCGCTGGATTACATTAAGGCTTGTGCCCTCACAGGTGTGTTATCTCTTCTTTTCCCCACAGGAGGCCAAAACTGAGGATCCTAGATTTAAGGCAAGATGTTGGCTGCAGGACAACGTGTCCTGAGATGATTACCAGGGCCTCTAAGTGCTTCCATTCTTGTGCTTTCTCGGAACACTCTATTCTGAAAGTAGAAGCCCAGCATAGTATTGCCACCTCAGAGACTGAGACACAGTCAGTAAGGGAATTACTAGTGGACCTTTCCCTTGATGGTTCTTTGAAGAAAAATGACTTCAATACATTGCTTTTTAGTAAAGTTCAGCAGAGCTTAGGGTTGCTACATCTCTGTTGTCGAGATCTGAAAATTGATACACCATCTTACTACAAAAGTACAGTAGAATTTCTGGATCTGGTTTGCATTGATCACCTGGCAGTTGAGCATGCTTCTCTGAGTGAAGTTACAACACTTTTATCTGAAATGGTCCAACTGTACAGTCTTAGTTTGTCTAAAATCACTTGCAAATCTCTGAAAGGGAAAATCTTCAGAACTTTTATCATGCATCTTGCACGAATGGACCACCTCAAGGAATTTAAATTCTCTTCAACTTGTCTGACAAATAAACTTGCAAACATTATCAGGTAAGGGTTTCAGAAACACATCTGTGTTTCCTATACATGGTTATTAATTCAAAACAGAAATCATTCTCGGGCAATGCTTGGCTTCTTAATACACTTTGCTCTTTCTACTCAAGCATGTGTGATGCTGGAAGCTTAAAACTATCCAGCCCCAAAGTGAACCTCATACCATATTTCTGAGACCGAACTCTACAAATAGCTAGTCAATCATGTACAGACACTATGATGTGTCTATAAATATATTTGTGAACAAAATCGGTCTCTGTCATTCTATGGAAGAAACATAGAACTTGAGACAGGGAAATCATTCATGCTGCAGCAGTGATGCATATATTCATAGTCTAATACCCATAGTGCAAAATGTCAGGCAATTGTCCTGATGTATGATTCACCAAAGGTTGGGACGTGAATGTGGAGATTGTCCTCTAGAGACTGGTCCAACTAATTTCATTTGGAAGCTGTATGTGTTGAGTCTACATCAGTTAGGTGATCTAGAAGTACAATATGTTCTTGACTTGTTCTTTCTCATAATCATCCTTAGAAGTATATTGCGCCAGCTTCAAAACTGAAAATCAATATCTGAGCAGAAGAGTAACTTTCTCTAAACCACATGTCTATTAAGTGAATTAAAATGCTTTGTGGACTACTATTGTAATATATGTATAAAATAGTTTAGTTTAGGTTCATAGACATGCATACCTTCCCTCTTATAATCATCTTTCTTCAGAGACATCATTATATTTTCTTTCAACAGAGGCCTGCCACGTGATCTTGATTTCCTGTACCTGACTTTCTGTGAACTCTCCCACAAAGACTTCAAAATTTTGTCCCAGAGCCCTCTTGCCAAACATCTAAAGCTATTGAATGTCAGTGACAACCCCATGTATTTTGAAGATTTTGAGCCGTTGAAAACTCTTCTAGAGAATCTTTCAGGTACCCTACAACATCTAGAGATAAATCATTGTCTGTTAACAGATTCCACAATCACTGATCTCCTCCCAGCCCTAAGCCACTGTACCCAACTCCGACATTTCAGCTTTACGTCTAACCCCATCACAACTTCCATGGTCACCATGATTTTGCAGCAGTTAACACCCCTGATGGAACTGAAATGTGTATACTATCCTGTCCCTATTGATTGTTATTATGGATGGTATTTTCAAGGCCATATAGACCAACAGAAGTTAGACGACTTACAAGCACAAGTGAAAACAGTGCTTAGAGAAGCAGGGAGGGAAGAAATGAAATGTATGACTTATATTGACAATTCTCATGGAACAATACCATTTCAACACTGACATGTGGCCCTTTGAGCACTCAGTTCTCTTTCAGAAAACAAAAAGTCCCCAAGCATATGATTCTCCTGTTCCTGAAACAGAGAGTTCAACGTGTTTATGAAAAAAATATCTCTACTAATAAAATGGAAGACTTTGAAAAGTCTTGTTGGCCAATATTCAGTGTTCTCGGTGTCATTATTCACACACACACACACACACACACACACACACATGCACAAGCACACACAATGTGTGATGACCGAGTGGTGGAGCACCACTGATTGATTCACTTTTGGCCCTCTGACATAATTTAGGACATTCACAAACTTTGATTAATGTGTTATTGGAGTGGGTGGCGATCTTGAAGCAAATACTTTATTTCCTAATGTACTTTAAGGTTGTCATATACAAGGGTGTGTTGGGTTGCTTTTGAAAATCAATCTGCAATAAATAGTGGGAGGACAGAAAGTATGACTATTACCCATTGATGTCTTCAGTTATATATTACTTGCTCTTAAATAGGTTTTTGACTCCTGTGGCTGAGTTCTTTATTTATTCACATTGACCAAATTTGTGGTGTTATTCTAGGAGCTAATAATGAAAAAAGGAACTGAGCCATGTTTCCTGCTTTTTTACCCCTGTGGCTTATTTGACCCTGTATTGTTTCTCGGGATACTTTTGAAAATTATTTAGCCCCTTATCCCCAAAGTTAATTTTAATTTTCTCTTTATATGATCTGTTGCTTATAAAGTAAAATCCATACTCTGGGGTACTGCCGCCACTCTCGGGTCATGGCTTACCTTTCAAGAGAGGTTTGCAGTCATTGTCTATGTTACTCTCCTTTCTGTCATTGTACAAAATACCTTAGTCATCGTGTAATGAACCAGGTAATATGTTGTGTCACACTTTCTGATGTTTCTGATGGTTACATGTTGTCATCATTTTGGTCCTATGGCAAGGCAGAATATGGTAGAAAGTCATGAAAGAAGGAGGGATTCAAACTCATAGATCCCAGGAAGCAGAACATGTAAAAGATACTGGGGGTTGAGGTGTAGCACTCAAGAGCATGACCATAGTGAACTGCCTTTTAAAACTATAGTGTCTTCAATTTTCTCCCACCTCTAATAGTACCCTAATGTAAGTAACAAGCCTTTATCACATAAGCTTTTAGTTAATATTTAGGATTCAATCCATATACTTTCCAAGCTTCCTCTCATTTTCTCAATTGACTCCTAGATGCTCTCTCTTAATACAACATGTTCATTTCCTTAGAAGTACCCTACTTGCTATGGTACACACTAAACACATGTGTGTCTTATGTTCTAGATATTTGGTCACTCCAAGATATCATGGGACTGTACATAGAAAAAAATCCACCACACACCCACAATTTAGTAATACCAAAGCTGTAGAAGCATTGGAGGAAAGGGTTTATTTCCTTTGACACCATAGCCAAAAGGAGCTGGCTCATTTCTGTAGATCTGAGCAGAGAGACATCACCAAAGAGCCAGAAAACACAGCAGCCACAGTTAAAACTGCGAGAACTCAAATAACTCTGAACACTTCTTAGAGCTGGATGTAAGATAAACCCAACCCTGTGACACACCCCTTCCCCAGCAGGGCTCTGCTTGCTGGAAACTCAAGTTGCAGACTCTATCTTAACCAGATACACCTGATTCTATGGAGCCATATGTTCAAAACCCATATTCTACCCTTGGCCCTCATACATTCACAACCATTTCACAAAGCAAATTGCATTTAGCTCAACATTAATGGTCCCCATATTCTTTGCCAATTTGTAACACCATTCAAAGGTTTCAGTTCTTATTTGAGATTTAAGAGTGCCTCAAAACTATGAGCCCCGAGTGATTAAAACATAAGTTATTATTTCCACCACATAATGGCACAGAGTAAACATTTCCTTTATAAAAAGACATAACAAGGAGAAACTAGACCAAGGCAAGTAATAACTACCATGTAAATATCAAATATCTGTCGTTTCAAGTCCAACACCCATAATTAGTGACAGAAGTCTCTGGATTCCAATTCCATCTCTCCAGCTGGCAGCCATTCCTCAGTCTTGGTACATCCACAGACATCTTTGGGTCTTCACTGAAAACAACGGTTTTACATGCTACAGCTCAGCAGTGCCTTCATCAACCGTGTCGCCCTTCATGTTCAGCTTCTCTGAGTTTCTTAAGCCATCTCTTCAGCCCCATACTTTTTATATCTTTTTATTCTATACCTTCCACCAAGTGCACATGTCCACTACTTTTATATTCCGCCTTGACCAAACTCTCTGAGCATGAGCAGAAATATTCAGCCAGACATTATACCAGTAGCACAGTTCCAACAAAGTTCTCTCCCCTTTAAAAAGTTCATAGGCCAGGCTAGACAGATGGCTTAGCTGTTAAGACATTTTCCCACAAAGCCAAAGGACCCAGGTTCAATTCCCCAGCACCCATGTAAAGATAGATGAGCAAGGTGGGGTGCAGGAACCCACCAGCAATGTCGAACAGTACCTGAGGGGGGAGTGAGGAAGAAGAAAAAGACGACAGACAAAAGATCACCTCAGGAGGGCTGTCAGTGAATACTGAGGCCCCAACTTTATTTAGTTCAGCTATCTTATACTTCTTCGCAGAGCACAAGAATGCAAGCAGAAAAATGCTAATATTTACACAGGATCTCTTGAGAAGGCCACACCCTCCTACATTGATCAAAGCACAGTCAAATCTTAGCCTCTAGCTCAAAATGTTACTTCTTTCTCAGTTCCCAGAACCTCAGCTGATATGTAATCTCATGCTGGGCAAACATTCTGCTTCTGTCTGGCCCACTGAATAAGTGTACACTGGTCATAAACAAATATCCAGGAAATGGCTCCCAATAGTGGGACATGTATGTGGAGTTTGTTTATAATGGCTAGAAGCCCTGGCGTAGCCATACCCATTCATATTCTCTCTCTCTCTTTCTCCATATATATATATATACACACACACACATACATACATACATACACGCACACACACACATATATATATATATGTGTGTGTAGGTGTGTATGTATGTATGTATGTATGTATGTATATGTGTGTGTATGTGTGTGTGTATAATATTCCTGTCTCTCAAATAAATAAATAAATAAAAATATTTAAAGAAGTTCAAAAACCAAGCCTTCTAAGTCCACAGTTATCTCCATATTTATATTTTTATTTTTGTTCCCTCACCATAATCTCTGCTTCTAGCACTGTAACACTTCTCAAATCCTAAGTACCAAATTAATTCTTATTTCCCACACACAATTCCAAAAGACATGGTCAGATTCATCACAGCAATGACCCCACTCCTAGTGTTAATTTTCCTGTAGCAGTTACTTTTGTGTTACTGGATAAACATCTGACGAGAAGCAGCTTATGTGAGGAAAGGGTTTATTTCAGTCTTATAGAATCCGGAGGAAATACCAGCAAAGGCATAAAAGCTGAATCACTTCCATAGAGTCAAGGAAAAATGTATCATCAAAGAGCCAGAAAATACAACAGCCAGCGCTGAAACTGCCAGAGCACAAATTTCTTTGAATACAACACAAGGCTGGACCTGAGATCTGGCCTCCTGTGACACTCTTCTTTACCGGCAATCGTGTGCCAGTTGGAAACTCAAGTATATAGGCCCAATCTTAATCAAAAGCCCCCAAGTGTATGGAGCCATTCAATGAAACCACCACATTTACATATATTGTTACTTTGCTGAATTAGTGACTTACTTCATTTCAAAGACATAGTGAAAATATAAATTTAGCAAGCTGAGCATGCTTGTACATGCCTTTAATACCAGCATTTGCAATGCAGAGGTAGGAGGATCCCTGTGAGTTCGAGGCCAGCATGGGACTACATAGTGAATCCATGTCATCCTGGGCTAGAGCGAAACCTTATCTTGAAAAACAAAAATAACCCATGTTGACGTGTCAATAGTTCAGAACTAAAATGAATGACAAAAATAATTGAAATGTTTCTCATTTGTGAATAGTACTTTTTTTGCTGAATTACTTTAGAAAGATGTAGTAAGATAGGAAAATGTGCAAAACTTGATAAAATATTTGTACAGTTTCCATGTTGAAATGATCACATTCTGGAATTCAGAATGACTTGGTGTTGCAGTCACGTTCGCATTGCTGGTAGAAAGTACCAGATCAAGAGCAGTGTATGGAAAAAAAAGGGGGGTTATTTTAGCTTACAGAATCAAGGGGAAGCGCCGTGATTGCAGGGGGAAATGATGGCATGAGCAGAGGATGGACATCACCTCCTGGCTAACATTATGTGGATGGCAGCAACAGGAGTGTTTGCCAAACAGTGGCAAGAGGAAGCTAGCAATAATACCCATGAGCCTGTCAACAACAATACACTATCTCCAGTAGGCTTTAGTTCCAAATTGCCATCAGCTGTGTCCCAGCATTTATGGGGGACACCTGAATCAAACCACCAAATTCTGCCTCTGGCCCCCATGAACTGATAACCATAAATGATATAAAATGAAATGCATGCAGTCCAACCTTGAAGGTCCCCATAGTTTTTATCAATCCTAATAATGTTCAAATATCCCTATAATCCAAGGTCGTTTAACTGAGTCATAATAACCAAAATATCCTCAACAATCCCATAATGGCAAAGAGTAAACACACTACAAAAGATGACACTGACCATAGTAAAGTAATATTGAACCAAACAAGACATAAAATAGGGAAAATATCAAACACTGTAGTTCCAAGTCCAATAACTCTAGTCAGTAACAAGTCACCATGTCCTATAATTCTAACCAGTAACAAGTCTCTGGAATTATAATCCAGCTCTCCAGCCAGGCTACTCACAGTCCAGGAGAATTTAATCAAGGGTTGGCAGCTCACTTTAGCAGCTGTCTTGTGGTCCAGGCATCTTCACCGTCTCTCCACGGCAAACCGCGGTCCATCCTCATGTCTCCATTGGGTCTCTGTGCAGGCAATCCAGCAAACCTGCTTCAAACTACCCATGGCTGTCTCCTAAACATAAACCATGTGGCAAATTCAGTGACACTCTCTTTCCTGCATCTCTCATACTCCACAACACCAGGTAGAGTGCCGATTTGATAAATCAGGAGGAGTAAAGTAGACTTTGGAGAACAGGACACACCTTCAGCATTCACACCCCTTCAGAAGAGTCTACATTCTCCCTGTTGTCCCAATGCAGGTCATGTGACCCATCTCAAAAGGTTCTAATCTCTCATATAATTGTAGCTGATTGGGCAGAAATTTCAGCCCAAATATTAAATTTCTGTGGTATATCCCTCTACTCACACCAGCCCATTTCTACACAATGCAACCTTGCATAAATTCTCAGGGCATGGCCTTAAGAGCAAACTCTCACAAAAACTGCTTCTAGCCCAGTCCAAGAAAAGCTCTTTCTCACCCTCATAAGCCAAACGTCCCACTTCATAGTTCTTACTGCATTTAGGTGTTTCAACTCTGACCATATTGGTCCATCAAGCTGTACTTTTAGCACTGCAAGGCATCTTTTAGGCCACAATTTCAAATTCATCCACATTTTACTGCAAAGCCAAAGCCACAAGGTCAGGTCTTTATCAGCAACAATCAAACTCCTCTGCTACCAACTTTATGGCTGCAGTCAGGTTTGCATTGCTGGGTGAAAACACCCTATGAAGAGCAGCTTGTGTGTGTGTGGGTGGGGATATTTATTTTGGCTTATAGACTCGAGAGGAAGCACCATGATGGCAGGTGAAAACGCTGACATGAGCAGAGGTCGGACATGACCTCCTGCCCAATGTCAGGTGGACAACAGCAACAGGAGTATGTGCCAAACACTGGCAAGAGGAAGTGGCTATAACACCCATAAGCCCAAACCCAACAATGCACTCCCTCACAGAGGCTTTAGTTCCCAATTGCCATCAGCTGGGGACCTAGCACTCAGAATTCCTAAGTTTATGCGGGACACGTGAATCAAATCACCACACTTGGTAAAATATATGTTTGAGTGTCTCTGGATTTTGTTGCTAGTATCCACATTTTGATATGCTATTAAACTATAATTTAGGGACAATATTGATGGTTATGTTTTCACATTAGGAATAAAGCAAGAGGGCCACCTCTTTGATGAGTCTATGAGGGTATTTATAGAAAAGATTAACAGAGGGAGAAAGTCTTTCATTCAGAGTGGATGGCCCTTTTGGTGGGCTATACATAATTTATAAGAGTACTCAAGGCCTTTTTGCCTAGCTGTTTGTGCTACTCACTAGTATAGGCTTTTTTATCTGGCTTCTATCACCACTCACTTGTGAGTGCATCTACCTTGCTTTGCCTATCTTTTGTGGACATTGAAGCAAGTTTCATCTGTCTTCTAATGTGGACTGAGCACTAGTGGCTCTCCAGGAATCCTGCAGTCCTACAGTGATAGATTGGGACTGGTGAGTCGTCCTTCCTTGTGGACTCATCAGTTAGCAGGTTCTCTGAGTCTCCAGGCTGCATTTGGGCTTGAGGAATGAGATACTACTGGGTTCCTCTACACCCTATCCTGAAGACAACTATTGTTGATCTACTTGCCTCCTATCCTATAAGCTAATCCAATAAAATTGTCTTTATAATTCATCTTTATTTTGTTTGTTTCATTTCTTTAGATGAATACATCTTTAAAATGAAAATTAATGAGTAACACAGCTAAAACATTTTATTTACCCCAATTGTTTGTTTCTTTGCACACGTGCATGTATATACTCAGACATGTGTATGTGCGCGTGCGCGTATGTGTGCAGGTGTGCATGCACATGCGTGCAGGTGGATATAGAGGCCATAGGGCAATCTTATGTGTTTTCCAGGAATACTGACTATCTTTGGTCTGAGATATTGGCCAATATTGTGTTAGAGAAGCTTACAAGCAAGCCCAATGTATCAACCTTTCTTGACCTCTGGAAGAACACCTCACCATTGCAAATATGCATGGGTTGTGGATATTGATCTCAGATCCTTTTCTTTCAGAGCAAGAACTTTTGATACTTAGCTCTGTTGGCTGATCCTGATTCTATATTTTGTGGAAAACAAAATATGTTTAGATGTCATATATATTGCAAATTGCCTCATGTAACAGTATATTTTAATAAAAATCATATATAGATATATAAAATTAAGGTACAGTATTTCTGTTACAACATACTACTTTTCAAAAATACAGAAGAAGGTAAACTAGGTGCTGGGTAGGTAGCCAAGTATTTACACGTACTCCCTTCAGAAAGATTAGAGCCTTAGGTAGATGAATTTGCCTGACTTTTAATCCCCTCATGTAAACTGCTAGACCTAATGACACACATCTTTAACCCCAAGTCTTGTGAGAAAAAAAGGCCTGAGTATTGCTTGGCCTCTTAAAAAGAAAAACAAAAAACATGACTAGCTGTGGACTCAGTAAGAGTCTATTTCAAGCAAAAACAGGCATGTGTGTGATGAATGAGAAAACCCAGTGTTCCCCTCTTTCTTCTAAAGGCGCAAACATGGAGTACTGCATCAGCACATACAACAGCCTACACCACACACAACACAAACACACACACAAAAGTGAAAGAGCATTAGGCATAGTGTTAGGAAGAATAAGCTGAATAATGTAATGATTTGTTAATGAACAATGTGAGCTAAAATGGGGTATAAAAACTCAGGAATTCAAAGTACTTATTTTTAGGCACTTATTATTTTTCCTATGGGCCTCTTTAGTTTGTTCACAAGTTGGACAGGGCCAGAATGGGAGATCTGAGGGGATCTGAATGGTACAAGCCAGCCTGGAGGAAAAAAGACATTCACTTCTACAGAGAAACTGAATCCTTATTAACTGTCCATGCAATTATCTGATAGAAATACAGTTTCTAGTGAATTCTATCACTCCGAATACAGGGAAATATGCATTGAACTGGTAAGTTAGAAGTCTACTACGAAATGAGAAGCAAGAGAGACCCCTGGGTATGTATCCTATAGAAGTACCAGAATCCAGCTGGACTGCCTGGAAAAGCATTCTGGAATACTGTAAGAGGTGCACACTTCCTGGTTCCAGGGATCTCCCGCAGGCTGCAGAGTCTGGGCGCATCTGCCATTGACCAACAGGGTCTTGACCAGGAGATTCAACCAGAAGTAGCTTATGGGAGGAAAAGTGTTGATTTCATGTGTACTGATTGCAGGGGAAGATTCACCATGTAGGTAAAAACTGACTCATTTCAGCATTCACAGCAGAGAAAAAAAAAAAAAAAAGCCTAGCTTACAAGCACTAATACCTAGACGCCAATCTGGCTTCATGCACACCTTATAGCTGAACTCAAGATTTCCCATCCCCCACCACCAGACACACTTCTTCCATCAGTGGTATGTCCAGTGGAGACTTAGAAAGACTTAACTTAGTAAAGAAAAATCCTGAGGATATTGGTGACAAACATTCAAACCAACCACAGCTTCCATGCTCCTAGACTGGCGGAATCACCATTGTGAAAAGGACTATGCTGAAACTATTTCCTAGGGAGACACAAACACACAAATTCTCCCCAGATAGTATACAGACATCAAGCCAAAGGACATTTACACGAAAACCAGTTTGGATGAACCAATGAGTTTATTGGGGTTACTTATGTTGTGGAAATTGCCTGATAGAATGCGACTCAGACCCATTTGGACAGAGGAGAGGAAGATTTATTCACGAGAGCTGACTGACACCCAGATCAGTCTGAAATGGCATCTGCCCCAGGTGTAGGCAAGCAGGGCTTCTTATGTCTTTCTTCTATAAGCAAGCAAGGTTACAGAGCATATGTGGTGTGAGAGGGCAGCTACATAGTTTAATTTTCTTGGAATTCTTATTCCAGTTATCCCAAAACGATCAGTAACTCACAGCGTGAGTAGGGGACTTAATGTTTGTTCCCTGGTTACTCCCTCTGTGTAACCTGTGTGCAAGAAACATATCTCTCTGTTCTTTGGTCTCTCCCTGGGGGGGGGGGGCTTGTGGGCATGTGGGAGTTTATCACTCTATTCCCTAGTCTCTCCCTGTAGTTGGCTCAAGGGAGACCTGAATCTCATCTCTGTTCTCTGTGGTAACTTCTGGCCTGTTGGGGGCTTCACTCTGTAACCTGGTACAACTTTCTTCTCATGTTACTCTTTTCTGCTAGACTACAGAGAAGGGTGGGCTGACTTACAGGAGCAAAGGAGATCCTGAAGCAGCCACACCATGGAGAAGTCTTATGTCATCCTAGATGATGGCTTTCACACCACCACGTAGGAGTACCTCTGTTTTGGTATTATCCTGTGGATGTTCTTCCCTCAGTCTCAGGTGAGGGCTTGCTTACAAACCATGGTGCCCTCAAGGCATCTTCCCCACAGAGAAGTCTCCTCCCATCCTGGATGACAACCTCCCCATCGCAGATTTGACTCAGTGGTAGTAGCATCACAGAAAGCCTAACGCGACATAGGTATTGAGTCACAGAAGAAGCATCTCAGGAATACAACTTGCAGGCAGCTTGGCAGGTCCTGGAGGTTTGAGCATGCTACATGACTTACAGGCAGCTCAACTGAAGAATCTCCTCTTTTGACAGGGTTGTTTTCTTTTTTTCTTTTTTTTTTTTTTTTTTTGTCTTTATATAGCCTTATGGTGGGGACTTGCAAGCCTTTCCCAGACTTGTTGACTTCCTCAGTCTGTGTAGCTTCCTTGTGAACCCACACAGGAAGGAATGTTTCTGTTTATAATTAACATAATCTTGTGGAGTGTTTGTGTCACCTTTAAGTTCCAGGTCTCCTGGACATGATTTCCTGAATAAGAGCCTTCTTACTATCTTCAGGAGATAATATTTCAATTCAGGGGAACAGGTTACAGAACACTACATATAATAAACGGGAGACTGAACGTAATTCCATTAAAATGACAATGATGACCTGGGTGTGGTGGCACATGCCTTTAGTCCCAGCAACGTGCACTGTGGAGGAAGAGATAGGATGGCTACTGTGAGTTTGAGGCCAGCAAGAGATGACATAGTGAATTCCAGATCAGCCTGAGATGAAGATCCTACCTCGGGGGGAAAAATAAAGAAATTACAATGATGGTCCTTGCAGAACTTGAAAAATCTAATTGAGGAATTCATATGTGTTGCAGTCAGGTTTGCATTGCTGGTAGAAATCACCCAACGAAGAGCAGCTTGTGGGAAAAACAGGTTTATTTTGGCTTACACGCTCACAGGGGAGCTCCACAATGGCAGGAAAAATGATGGCATGAGGAGAGGGTGGACCTCACCACCTGGCCCACATAAGGTAGACTACAGAAACAGGAGAGTGTGCCAAACACTAGCAAGAGTGAGCTGGCTATAACACCCATAAGCCTGCCCCCAATGATACACTGCCTCCTGGAGGTGTTAATTCCCACATCACCATCAGTAGGGAGCATAGCATTCAGACCACCTATGTTTATGGGGACAACTAAATGAAACCACCACATTCCACCCCTGGCCTCCCTAAACTGATATTCATAAATGATATAAAATACAATGTATTCAGTCCAACTTTAAAACGTCCTCATAGATTTTATCAATCCTAGTGATGTTCAAACATCCCCATAGTCCAAGATCTTTAAACAGAGCCATAGTACCAAAAATCCCCCCCCCAAAAAAACCCATAACGGAACAGAATAAACATGCACAATTCAAAAGATGGCATCAGGCATAACAAGGAAATATTCAACCCATACGTGATTTAAAACAGGGAAAACACTAAACTCTGTAGCTTTAAGTCCAACAACTCTAGCCAATGGCAAATCTCCAAGTCCAATAATTCTAACCAGCAACAAGTTTCTGGAGTTCCAATTCCACTCTTTCAGCTAGGCTACTCACAGTCCTAGAAAACTTCATTGGGGCCAGCAGCTCTCCTTGGCAGCCATCTCTTGGTGCCAGCATCTCCACTAATTCTCCACTGCAATCCAGAGTTCATCCTCATGGCCTCATGGGGTCTCCATGCAGGGATCAAGCAAACCTGTTTCATGATACCCATGGCCATTTCCAAAACACAAGACAGCATTGCAAACTCAATGAGTCTCTCTTTCCTACAATTCTCATACTTCATAATTCCAGGTAGGGTGCCAATTTGTTAGTCCAGGGGAGAATAAGTCAGACTTTGAAGAATAGGACACTCCTTGCGCACTCAGGCCCCTTCAAAAAAGTCTACATTCTTCTTGTTGCTCCAAATGCAGGTCACTGGCCCAATCTCAAAGGTTGTAACCTCTCAATTGCAGCTGAACAGGCAGCAATTTGGCCTAAATGTTTCTTTCTGTGCCATAACCCTCTGCTCACATCATTCCATTTTTATGCAAAGCAACCATGCACTACTTCTCAGGACACAGGCAGAAGAGCAAGTCTCTCACAAACTTGTGGCCCAGTCCAAGCAAAGCTCTTCATCACCCTCATAAGCCAAACCTCACAGTCCATAGTCCATAGTATTCAGGTCTTTCAACTCTGACCAGAATAGACCATCAAGCTGTACTTCCAGCACTACAAGACAACTCTTACACCAAGGTTTCAAATCATTCCACAGTCCCCTTAAAAATCAGCTCCAAAAGGCCAAAGCCACACAGTCAGGTATCTAGCAACAATCCCACTCCTCATTCCCACCTTATTTTAACAGTCATGCTCCCATTGCTGATAGAAATCACCCAACTAAGAGCAGCTTGTGGGAAAGAGAGGATTATTTTGGCTTGTAGGCTCAAGAGGAAGCTCCATGATGGCAGGGGGAAATGATGGCATGAACAGAGGGTTGGATACCACCCCTGGCCCACATAGGGAGGACAACAGGAACAGGAGAGTGTGCCAAACACTAGCAAGGGGGACCTGGCCATAACACCCATAAGCCTGCCCCTATCAATACACTGTGTCCTGGAGTTGTTAATTCCTAAATCTCCAACAGCTGGGAACCTAGCCTTCAGAACACCTAGGTTTATGGGGGAACACCTGAATCAAACCAAAACAATATGGAACCATAAAAGACCAATTCTGAGATGCCACCTGACCCTAATCAGAATGACTATCATAAAGAAAATAGGTAAGAAATGTTGGTAAGTGTGTGAGGCAAGAGGAACTATCATCCACTGTTAGTGCTAGTACACATTAATGCAGCCAGTATGGAAATCAGTATGGCGGTATCTCAAAAACTAAGTATAAAAATTGCCCATACAACTCAACTCTACCACTCCTGGGCATATACCCTAAGGTATCCATACTCTACTACAAATATATTTGCTCATCCATGTTCATTGGTACTCTATTTATACTCCTTTTGAATTAGAATTAACCTAGATGGCCATGAATTGATATATATGATGTTCAGGTTTTTTTTGGCCTAGCAGGCTTGAGGGGAAGCTCCATGATTGAAGGGGGAAATATGACATGAGCAGAGGCTGGGCATCACCTCCTGGCCAACATCAGGTGGACAACAGCAACAACACAGCAAGGGGAAGCTGGCTATGATACTCAAGTCCCACCCCCAACACACTCCTCCAACACCTCCGGCAAGGTTCTGATTCCCAAATTGCCTTCAGCTAAGGATTAAGCATTCAGAACACCTTAGATTATGGGGAACCCCTGAATCAAAGCACCCCACCTCTGATTTTGCATCCTATTTCCAAACCATTTTGCGAGACTCTTGAAGAGGTCAAAGCAACAGACCCTAAAAGTGCATATGAATGACACTGTGGCTGGAATTCCTAAGGTCTTATACTGCAATACTAACCCATATTTTGTTAGCAAATCATCAAAATACTCATCTAATTCATTCGAACCCACATGTATATTGCTGCATTGTTTGTGTGTATGTCTGTGTGCCGTGGACTGGCAAAGCCGGACCACCAGTCGGAGGGAACACAGGGCCTTGCAAGGTGGGCGAGGAGTTGGCAAAGTGACAAATACACACACACACAAGGTTAATGTATCTGAGTGTATTTTACTGAAGTAGAGCATCAGGTTATATACAATTCTGGCTGCATAAGCTTAGCCTTTGTTTATTCATGCGGTACAGTTTCTAAGAAGAGCCTGTTTCGAGCATCAACGATTTTTAACAAAAGTTCTAACAGGGTAACGTCATAACGCTAATATATTTTCTTCCTTGAACCATGCCTTAAAAATGTAGGTGTATCAAAGCTTGTCTTCTCATAATTGCATCCCTGTTGTTTCCTAATGCTTTCTCTTTGTGCTTTCGTAAGCAAGCACCAAGGTGGCCTCGATCTAGCAAGTCTGTCCACAAAAGTTAAAGATTACCAAGAAACATGCTTCCCACCATTGTTTACTAGCGTATCCCCCTTCCTATACACTCTGTATAAGGTAATGTTTCATCCATTAGTTCTGGTGCTTGGAATTCTGACTATGGCTTGAAACAACAGTGGGGTCTTCATAGGTAGTGTCACACCTTCAGGTGACTCAATTTTTGGAAACTGTTCCATATCTAATTTTTACTAAATTGTGAAAGAACATCATGCTGCTGTCATATGTCAGGAAAAGAACAGTAGTAATGAAGAAAACAGCTATTAGAGAACAGCAAAAGGCACTACAACCCTGGAGAATGCACGTCCTTCTAGGAGGCTTTCTTCCTTTAACCTTTTGCCTTGACCTGGTGAACGGGCCATACAGACTCCACTGGAGTTGGCGTGATATCCGTGTATATAGTATGTGTGGTATAGTGTGTGTGTGTGTGTCTTGTAGTATATGCATATGCACATGCTAATGAGGTTTCCCACATGCGTCACTGCAAAGTCCAGAGTTGAAAGGCACGTTTTCCCCTCCATTGAATAGCTACATGTTCTTCCTTGTGATGGAGTCTCTAGGTGAACCAAGACAATGTGGATAACACCACTTTATCCCTCTGTGCTGGAATGAACTTCCCTAGACATCAACTAGCAACCTTTGAACCATAACAATCCCCTTAAGACCTTCTTTGCACTCTCAACTGATTATAAACCCATTTCCCTATTGAATAAACAGAACTACCTTCTGAAGTCCTCTCCCAGGTGAGTATGTCCCATCATCCTCACATCCGCTCAAGACCCAAATCGCATGGTTGCCTGGATGCCTTCAGGGAAATGCAGCCCAGAGGATCCTGGGACCCCCTTCAGTATCTATTTTTTGCCCCACCAAATAGCAGTAGAGGACCATCGTTGTTGATTAGTAGTCAAATTTTAGGAATAACATAATTATAATTCTTTATGCTCATTACACATCTCAAAAGTCACTAAGCCTAGTTTTAAGATCTACTAAAAGCGAAGAATTGGGAGCTTTCTTGCAATAGGAATTTATAAGTATGCCATTCATGTTATCAGTACAATGACAATGCCATTCCTAATCTGGACTAAATTGAGTGCTCTAGATTTCACTTCAGGATGTGGGGCACTGGCAGGACCATGGCACCAATGTAGGCATGAAAGGAATCACTCCAATCTTGCTCAAATTGCTCCACCTCCTCAATTTCCTGCACCTGTTACACACTGTGCTACAGAGAGTAAAGAAATCAAGCATATGTAGAAAATTTTACACACACACACACACACACACACACACACACACACGTATATATATAGATAGATAGACAGAGAGAGAGAGAGAGAGAGAAACAGAGAGAGAGAGATTTGAATTGGGAAAAAGAAAAATTACAGTGAACATCTGAACTGAAAGTTTTATTGGGAAGTTTAATACATGAACATGCTGTTAATTGGTTAATAGCATTTTGGTTAAGGCAAAGGAAAAATGCCAAAAATAATTTAATGGAATGTTCACATGTTATCAAGTAAATGAATTAATCAATATTGAAATAGTTTTCATTAATTCCTAATATAAGTATTGTGAAAATATGAATGTCATTAACTCTCCATTCTTCTCATTCTTTGAATTATTATATGTTAGAAAGTAAACCCCACCAGAAATACATGCCATTTAACTACATGATACTAAGACACAGAAGCCCATTTTCATCATATAAACCATTTTAACATTGTTTTCTTCACCAAATACAGAATCTGGTTCAGGGAGATAGCTCAGTGACTAGAATGACTCTCATGTAAGAAAAAGGTCCTGAGTACATTCTCCAGAACACATGCAAAATTGGAGGGTACAGTGTTGGGGATAAGTAACACTGTCCCTAATATAAAGCTGAACAGTCTTGCTGGAAAACACACTAGATTGTCCTCTCATCTGTCTATATCCATGTGCACACAAGTACATTCATTCACACCCATAGACAGAGGTCTGCACACCTGCTTATATATGCACATACACAAATTAAAAAATAGAAACAAAAAATTTTGACTGTGTTAATCATTTTTTGTTCTGTAACTCTTAGAATTTTTTAGAGGAACAGAGCTGATAGACTGTGTATGTATTATGAAATACATTTAATGGATCAGTTTACAGGATTGGAGGAGAGCAGTACATCACTAGATATCTGCTGGCTTGAGCACCAAGAAAGCTAGGAGCTGCTCAGTCAATGGAAGAGGATGAAGGCTGGAGAGTAGGAGAACTCACTAGTTTCTCAGTCCACACAGACGGATGCCTCAACAGTCCCGATCTGGCACTGAAGCCATGGAGGATTCCTGAAGAGCCACAAGTATTCAATCCATTTTGGACAACTGATGAAATAATTCAGTTCCATTTTCCTCAAAGAATATCCAAAACAAGGTAAATGCATCCACCAGCAAGTAAGGACCAAGGTCATCCAGGTGAAAGGAAGGTATCGGCAAGTAGCACAAGCAGCCACAGGAAAAGGACCTTGAACCTCTCTGAATTTCTTGATATATCTATAGTCCACCACAGAAAGTTCACCCACTCTAGGCTAATTTCTATCTCCTTAAGTTCTTTTTGGAAACATCCTTACAGACTTGTCTAAGAGGTATGTCTTGTACCTGATTCCTAAACTAGTCGAGTTGATAGTTTTCAGTGACTTCATAATACCTAGGACTCTATATACACACGTCAGTATTTACTATATCACATGAAACCACTATATCATATTCCACTACTGGAGGACAAGGAGAAACAAAAGTTGGTAACCATCTTATATCAGCAAGGAAAGAACATGTTTCTTTAATAGAGTGCATCTAGTGGTGAATTAAGAAAACCAGCAGAAGCTAGGGAAATAGATAACTTGACTCCTAAATGTGAACCAAAAAACAAGTATGTGATAAAGGATTTGTCCTCAGTTTAGGGCACTATTAACAGTGGTATAAAATTGACTGGGGCTATAGTTTCAGGAACTAGGTCACTGTCTGAGTGGGATACTGGAACCCCCATTCTCCTCTTCATACCTTGCTTCCTGGGCTTGACGACATGAGAATGTCTTCTGCTCTTACAGACTGTACCATACTCTGTCTTGACACATGACCAAAGTAAGGTAACAAACAAGCACCTAAAATATCTGAAAGTGTAGCCAGGTGGTGGTGCATGCTTTTAATCCCAGCACTTGGGTGGTAGAGGTAAGAGGATCACCTTGAGTTAGAGGCTACCCTGAGACTACATAGTGAATTCCAGGTCAGCCTGGGCCAGAGTGAGACCCTACCTTGAAACACCAAATATATATATATGCAAGTGTGACACAACATATTCTTTTCTTCATTATATGTGGACTATCTCAGGTATTTTGCCTAGTGACAGATAACAGTAACAGAGGAAGTGAGTGAAAACATCTCTGAAGAGATAACAACTAAGCCATGAGCTGACTGTTGAAGGTCTGTCCAACACTAGATTTCACTTTGTACACATGGAAATGTCAAAGGGAAAAATGAAAAAGGCAGTGTAGGAGGATATAATGATTTTCTGGAAATGTCCTAAAAAGCAGTGGTGGAAGGACAGACATACCACAGAAACTTAGGAACCTTGTGGCTTGAGGTAGGAACATTGTTTCTGTTGCCATTACATTCTTAGCTTCTACAATCACCTCCCACACATATGCTTGGTTAATGTGATAAAAGAACTCAGCTGCTGGAGTCAGAAACCTATGAAAAAGTTAGCAATATATAATTGAGGAAATCATTTGGTAGTGGACATAGTCTCTTTTTCTCTACCATTTATTGCTGATGGATTCACGTAAACAACCCAATACAGCCTTACATATGAGAAGCTTATAGCGATTAGCGGGTAAAAGTATTTGTTTCAAAACCCACCCACGACTCCACAAACGCATCCAGAAAAACTTGTGACTTAAATAACTTCTGTTAAGTCTCCAAAATTGAATCAATCAGTGTGTGCAAGGGTACGTTATGCCATAACTTTGTTCTCACACATCATATACAAAATGCTATAGTCAGTAAGAAGAATAAAACAGAGGACCACGGTGAAGTGGAACGAAGGATTTGTAGAAGACCTTTATCTTTTTGTTACATGCTGCTGCAGTCAGGTTCGCATTGCTGGCAGGAATCACCCAACCAAGAGCAGGTTTTGGGGAACAAAAGGTTTATTTTGGCATACAGACTTGAAGGGAAGCTGCATGGTGGCATGGAAAAACGATGGAATGAGCAGAGTGTGGGTATCACCCCCCTGGACAAAATAAGGTGGACAACAGGAACAGGACAGTGTACCAAACACTAGCAAGGAGGAGCTGGTTTCAACACCCATAAGTCTGCCCTTAACAATACACTGCCTCCAGGAGGCATTAATTCCCAAATATCCATCAGCTGGGAACCTAGCATTCAGAACACCTAAGTTGACGGGGAATACCTAGATCAAACCAACACAGATGTGCTCTTCTCTAGATGTGTTAAGCACCCAACTCTAGGAATAATAGAACTATGCATATGTCTCTGTGCTTGTAGAAAGAAATCTGAGTAATTAAAAGGGTATATATCAGGGTTGGAATTGTGTTAAACTGTGAAGGTCACTAACAATAAGTCTCCCATTTCATGTCTCTCCGCCCTGCCACCTGAAGCATCACATTCAGCTGTGCTTGCACATCACCTAATTTCTGTAGGTCTATATGAACTTGAAAGTACCATAGGTCAAAGCAATGTACAGGGATGGGATAAATCACGTGCTTCAGCTCCATCAAGGGTGTTAAGTGCTGCATGATTCTCATGCGCATAGGCATCATAATAGGATTAGGGGCAAAGCTGAGGACATGGAGTTGGGCACAGAGGCTTAGGGCTGGAAGGAGAACAGAGATTGTAGCATCTGTTAACAGAGAATGATTTATCTCTAGATGTTGCAGGGTACCTGAGAGATTCTCTAGAAGATCTTGAAATAGCTCAAAATCTTCCCAATACTTTGGGTTGTTACTGAGATTCAGCACCTTAAGATGACTTGCCTGAGGGCACTGGGCCAGAAATATCATGTCTCTGTAAGAAAGTTCACAGAGAGACACATGCCAGAAATCCAGATCCGGTGGCAGGACTCTGTAGAGAAAGAAAGAAATACAAAGATATCTTGGGAAAATGAGGACTGAAAGAGGAAATATTTGCCTGTGAATCTACAATAAACTATTTTGCACATACATTGTGATAATAGTCAACAATATGCCATTAATTCATTGAATAGATTATGATTCAGAGAACGTTACTGTTCTACTTAGATACAACTGTTAAATTTTGATATTGTGTACAATATATTATTAAAGAGGGATGTGTTAATGATTAAGTAAAAAAGTTTAACCCACTTACTACTTTCACAATTATTACTTTTGCATCTAGGTCACTAAATTTGTAGAGAAAGTTGTAACACCAACTCTAAATGGCAATCTCTACATTCATATCCTAAGCCTTGAAAAAAAATCACACATGAGAAAAATTATCTGATATTCCTCATTATGGACATTAAGTCATGAATATGTGTATTACTGCTAAACCATAAATTCTTTCTCTGTCTCATTTCTTCCCTAGATTGAAGAATGATTTTTTCACCAGTATATTTGTGTGCTTATTATAGTATCTGCACATGATTGGCAGGATAGCTTGTTTTGATAATTCTATCATTCTCTTAATGGACAAAGATAAATTTTGTGTCATGAGTTTTAAACATCCAACATTACCCTTACTGGGATGGAAAGAGAAAAGGATTAAAAGAAGCCAAGGAGTAGTCAAGAATGTTTTCTCTCCCGTCTTGACAACAATGCTTAGTTGGCCCAAAACCCTCACCTGAGCAGTCTTTCAAGGTGGTTTGTGAGACAGAATGAAGTCAAGGTGAGTTTCTTGAGGTGATCCATTTGCCCAAGATGTGTGAGAAAATTTGTGAGGATTTTCTCATTCAAAGAGCTAAAAGTGATTTTAGACACACTAAGGCTGTCCAGTTGGACTACCTTAGACAAAAGTGTGGTGACTTCACTCAGAGAAGCCTGACCAACTGCCAGGTGATGAATGCATTTAAGATCCAGGAAGCTCAGGATGCCTTTGCTGTCAGACATTGCATCAACATGCAAATCTCGACAACAGAGGTGCAAGGATCCTAAACTCTGCTCCACTTTACTGATAATCAGAGAAATAAATTCCCTCGCCCTCAGTGTTCCATCAAGGGAGAGGTCCACTAGTAATTCAATAGCCTGCTTGGATGACAGAGACTCTAACTCTGAAGTGGTAATACTACACTGTGGTTCTATTTTCAGGATACATTGTTTAGAGTAAGTACAAGCATGCAGACACATAGGGGACTTGGTAATCATTTCCGCACATGTGGTCCTGCAGTCAATGTCTTGCCTTAAGTCTAGGATCCTCAGTTCAGATTTCCTGTAGGGAAAAGAGGAGATAATAAATCTGAGAGGAAGCAAATCTTAATGGAACCCAGCAGCATCTGTGGTGACATGCAAAAATATTATACACATTCTGGCATTTACTCACAAGTCTTACCTATGAAATTTCAATTTTATTATTGTTATCCATTATTCTCTAACCTTTTCCAATATGTATGCTATATGTACATGTCTTTATTCTATGTAATACTATCCAGCATGCAAATCCATTAGTAGTAACGTCAATCACTTGTATTCCATAATTTATACATTATTGCTGGGGTCCAGCCCTGGCTTAAAGGAGGGTCCCCAAAGAAAGGTGTGAAAGGGAGCAGCACAATAATGACTAGAAGTCAAGTTCTGGTGCATCCTGACAGGCTAATGCTGAAGGCAGCTGAGTTTCTCTGACTGTCTGTCTGTCTGTCTGTCTCTCTCTCTCTCTTTCTCTCTCTCTGTTTCTCTCTCTGCTCTGCCCTGCTTCTCTCTTTTTTTCTCTTTTTCTCTGTTCTCTGTTTTCCCCTGCTTCTCTGCTGTCACAGCTCTTAGTCTCAGTCTTTTATTTTCTGATCATGTCATCCAAGAGCAAACTTCAAGAAAGGATCAGCTTCACAGAATTCATAGAAACTTTTTTCTTATTTCTTTACATCAAACAATCCCATAATTATTCACATCAAGTAAAGTCTCCAGGTCCCTATAATGATTAACTATTTTTATATTTCCCCCAGGTATGTGTGGTCAAACACTTCCAATTTCCTAAACTTCTACTTTCAATTACTATATTAAATGTGAGAGACAAAACATGCACAAAATGGGGGTTCCCATCATTAATCACTGATCCAATAGATCCATTTATCCCTCAATCCTTTATTTTGAATTTTCCTTTTCCTGTCTCTCTAATACTTAGACTTTGGTCCCAATTTAGCTCTTTCTGATTTTGGTTGTTTTCTGTAAGGACTCCTGGTAAAGAGTCAATTGCAATTGCCACCATTTAGAAAAATTAGTCATAGAACAATTTTTACACTGTTCCAGGAGGTTCATTGTTTCCTCCTAAGTGTACTGTACTCCATGCCTGACTTTCTTTAAGGCCTTTAAGGAAAACAATTATGTCTGACCTATTTTCTTGTTTTTCCAATTCTGTGCCAGAGCCTGTTTCAGATACATTGACCAACACTTCACTAACACCAATTTTTGTCGGAAAAGTAGACTTAGAGATTGGGACACCATGTGAAAGACAGAAAAAGACAAACATTATACAGAAAACCACAGATATCTATAGCGTGGATAGCCAAAGATGTTTCTATAGAGGGGCCCCACTGAACTTCATGGAAGAGACAGCTGGGTTGGAACTGTGTCATGCAGCTCTTCAGTGCTTGATTCCTTGTGATCCTGTAATGGCATGCTTGCCGTCTCTGGCACATTATTTCATTTCACCAGCCTTCATGGTAACCACAAGTGTGAGCCAATGGCCCCTCTTTACTGCCCCTTCAACAGTCACCCTTAACTAATTCTGGGAGATTAGCAGGTTCCAGCATTACTATTTCCTGTCTGACATGCCTCTTTTCATACATAGTCATACCACGAAGCAAGGTTCTGGGCAGGAAAGACCTGAAGACCATCAACCATGGCTTTCAAGAGTTCACACTGTGGCTCCTGCACACTTAATTTCCCATTATGGAGACAGAAAAAGGGCCAAACCTTCACCATGTCTGCCATTGTCTTCTTATGTCCACCCTTGAAAACAGCATTAAACAATGGAACAAATAGTTCTTTTGGAATCTCGCCAAGGGCATTGATTGCTACAGATTCATTATGCAGAAGACTCTGTATAGCAAGTTATAGAAGTGTGGCTATGTCCTTTCCTTCCATCTTCATAAACCTGCATGAGAGTAAAAAAAAAAATCAGGATGCCTGGCAACATATTCATAGTTCTTTTGCCACTAGTTTGGAAATGTAGAAAATATTAGCAGAATAAATATTTTGTAAAAGTCCAGTTACTTATGAAAAACTCTAGTATTTGTATACTTTCAAAATTGTCTTTTATGTATTAATATATACAATATAATGTCATTAGAAATTAGCATTACATTAGCAGAAGACAATGACTGTCACCTTTATAATTGGCTCCAGATATTTTCTTCCTAAAACATGCAGATAGTTCTGGAGAGATTACTTAGTCATTAAGGTGCTTGCCTGTGAAGTCTAAGGACCCATGTTAAACTCTCTAGATCCCATGTTAGACAGACACACATAGGTGAGGCAAGTACAAAGTGGCTCATGGCCACTAGGTGCTGCAAGAGTCTGGAGTTTGATTTCAGTGGCTGAGGCCCCTCTCTCTCTCTCTTTCTCTCTCTCTTTCTCTCTCTCTCTCTCTCTCTCTCTCTCTCTCTCTCTCTCCATATATATATATATATATATATATATATATATATATATATATATATATATATATAGGATACAAACAGCTAAGAAGATGATAGGAATTCTAAATGAAAGTAATACCTTCATCCTCGTCTTTGAAACAGAAGCTGACCAAATTTCAAAATAGTTGTGAGTAAAAAGCAAAAGGGTGCTGGAGAGATGGCTTAGTGTTTAAGGTGCTGGTCTGAAAGGCCAAAGGACTGAGGTTCAATTTCCCAGGACCCATGTAACCCAGATTCACAATGCAGTGCATACATCTAGAGTTTGTTTTCAGTGGCTGAAGGCCCTGCACACTAATTCTCGTTCTTTCTTTCTTTACCTGACTGTCTCTCAAGTAAATAAAATAAGTAGATAACAGATTTTTAAAAACAAGAGCAAAATATGAAATCCAAGCACATGATTTGTGACATGACCGTCATCACACTTTGAAGTAAATGAAGACAGATTAAACTCTAACAGATACTTATGAAGGAAGATGGTTAAATTATTAAAGTTCACTTAAAAGTTCATGACAGGGCTGTAGAGATGGCTTAGCAGTTCAGTGCTTGCCTGTGAAGCCTGATGAACCTTGTTGGATGCTCGATTCCCCCGGACCCACGTTAGCCAGATGCACAAGAGGGCACACGCATCTGGAGTTCGTTTGTAGTGGCTGGAGGCCCTGGCGAGCCCATTCTCTCTCTCTCTCTCTCACTCTCTCTCTCTCTCTCTCTCTGCCTCTTTTTCACTATCTGCCTCATTCTGTCTCTGTCTGTCGCTCTCAAATAAATAAATAATTTTTGTAAAAAAAAGTTCATGCCAAACAGCAATGATGGGTTCTGGTCATGCATGCATGAGGGCCAGAGACAATGTGAGCTTCATCTCCAGTATTAACATAAAAACCTTGGTATGGCAACACATATGTTTAACACCAATACTTAGGGAGTCAGAGACCAGATAATCTCTGATGAAAGAGGGTCAGCAAGTATGACTAAAAATGGCAGCTCAGAGTTCAGAGCAAGATTTCATCTCAAGGAAATAATTGGAGAAGAAAGAGGAAGATACCAGACATTCTCTGGCCTCTGTACACATACACATGAGGAAAGTGCATCTGGACCTACATGTGCATGTACTATAGGTCCACATACGGAAAGAAACACACACACACACACACACACACACACACACACACACACACACACACAGTGCATTTTAAAAGCCGAAGAAATATGTATCCTGAAAGTAAAGCAAGGAGCAATATTTGAGGGAAAGGACTCTGCAAATGTCCAACTTAAAGCTGTAAGGTCTCTCTTATATATGGAAACTAAACATACAGTCAATCTGAGAAGAGTTATGTAGTTGTTCCTAGAGGGTCAAGGTGGAGGCTGAGGGATATGAACAAAAATGTGTTTATGCTAGAGACAAGAATGAATGTGTTGCAGTCCGGTTCGCATTGCTGGTAGAAATCACCCAACAAGAGTAGCTTCTGGGAAAAAGAGAGTTATTTTGGCTTACAGGCTCGAGGGGAAGCTCCACGATGGCAGGGGAAAATGATGGCATGAGCAGAGGGTGGACATCACCCCCCTGGCTAACATAAGGTGGGACACAGCAACAAGAGGGTGTGCCAAACACTGGCAAGGGGAAACTGGCTTTAATACCCATAAGCCAGCCCCCAACAATACATTCCCTCCAGGAGGCATTAATTCCCAAATCTCCATCAGCTGGGAATGTAGCATTCAGAACACCTAAGTTTATGGGGGACACCTCAATCAAACCACCACAGAATGTATTAAGAGTTTATCTCATTAATATGAACTACTAATATGTGTGAAATAGATGAGTGGTTTTGAATATAGGATGTGTAGGATTTAAAATTGCAGTCTTTGAACAGTATCTCTTTTGGGAAAGACTGGCAGCAAAGAGGATAGCAGAAGCATGCTCAGACACTGCTACAATGTTAAGTAAAGAAGCAAAAGTGGAAAATTAAGACTCTTGTAACCCATAAAAAAAAGATAGTCATTAATTTTTCCTCTATTAGCAGAACAAGGAAAATGGTTAAAAGTTCTAGACAGGATAACAGACAATGAAACCATTATACTAAATATTTTATAAAGACAATGGACTTTCATACAAACGAGCAAAGTAAAGTATAATTCTCAGGACAATAAGAAGAGAAAATTTCTGTTAACTACTGACTTAGTCTAGGGTTATTCTGTTTAAATGGCTTTTATACATTAAAACACACTCAGACATTTTCCTAGGATAGAATAATTTGTTGGCTGAAATCAGATCATCTTGTCCAATAGTGAAGAACAATTACATTTTCTTGAGCCTTCTTAAGATTGCAAACTCAGGAGACATGATATTCAAACAGGCCTTACCAGGTTTTAAAACATGTTAAAGATCAAGAGAAGTTAATTACATACCCTTTGTCAAGAAGTGCAATTCTTTCAGTGCTGCTAAAGAAAAACTGTCTTGAAAGTGATTGTGTAGTCTTAGGAAGCAAGGGGGATGGTTTCACAAATTGTTACAATCACTACAGAAGATTTTTCCAGAACATGGAATTTATGCCACAGAACAATGTCAGCATGTTCCTGGGGGAACGTGTGGATATTCAGATAGTTCAGTTAAAAAGATTACTTGTGGGTATGCCTTAAATACGATTTGCTAAGTGCTCTAGATCTCATTTTAAGGAACTTGAAGTGATGCTAGTCCACTTTTATTTTTCTCTGACAAACTCCACATTCACAGCATGTCAGGGGCTGGAAAGATAGCTCAGTGGGTAAAGTGCTTGCCATTCAAGCATGACTACTTGAGTTTAGATGTTCCTTACTCATGTAAAAGTGCAGCCTTATAATCCCAGGACTGGGGAAATAGAGACTTCCTGGGTAACTAGCTGAAATGGTTAGTTGTAGATTCAATGTGACACATTTTCTCAAAAAATATTATGGATATTTTACAGAGGAAGATACCCAACTTCAATCTTTAGCCTGCACATGTAAAAATGTGGGTCACATCTGCCAACACATATACAAAAACAAGTAGGCACACAACACATACACATACATATGGCAAAAAGAGATATCTGTTCTATCTAGGCTAATGTATATATTTAATTCAATTTCAAAAATACCTCAAAACATACTTAGAACTTCAACAAATTGATGCTAATATTCATATATAAAAAACTTGTGTAAGAATGGCTATGAAATAAGTGAAAAGGGTAGATATATGAGACAAAATGTATGATTCTAAACAAGAAAGTATAATACAAAATTTCTTGGGCTTGGAAGATAACAACATATAAAGTGTTTTTATTTTATTTATTTACTTGAGAGAATGTGAGAAAGTGAAACAGAGGGAGAGAGAGAGAGAGAGAGAGAGAGAGAGAGAGAGAGAGAGAGAGAGAGAGAAATGGGCATGCCAGCTCATTTAGCCACTGCAAATGAATGCCAGATGTATGTACCCCTTTGTGCATCTGGCTTATGTGGGTTCTAGAGAATTGAAGATAAGTCCTTTGGCTTCTCACACAAGTACTTTAAAAGCTAAGCCATCTCTCCACCATATAAAGTGTTTTTACAAGCCTAATAAACTTTGTTTAATCCCCAGAAACCCCATAAAAATGCCAACTGTAGAAGCATGTACCAATCATGCCAGTGTCGGGGAAAGAGACTAAGGTGATTCCCTAGGGCTCACTGATGTGCCAGTCTTTTGGCAAATTTCTTCCTCATTTTAACACATAATTGAGAAAATAGAAAGGGAAATTATGAAATGTTAAGTTTATTTTGGGATAAATTATAAATTATGAGGCTTATTCTAGGGAGGATTAAGATATAAGGATGAGGATAACTGAAAGATTGAAGCCATAGGAGAGTGTTCCTCTTTGACCTTCTGGAAAGGGAGAGGGGAGACAGAAGGAATCTTCATCACAGAAATATCTGGGGGTAAAACAAGGGCTCTGGAGGAGCCAAATACACCCACATGTAGAATGCAAAGCATAAGAACCAATAGATACCCTTCACATAAAATTCCAGAAAGGACTAAGAAATAGTGACTCATGGACAAAAGAAAAAATAATACATGTAATAAAAGTGAGGCAGCACCCCAAAGCAAAACACATGAAGAAGGCAAGCAGAAAATTCCCAGGCATGAAGTGCCAGAAAGATATTCAGACTTACACACATGTTCACTTGAGATCACAGGAAGGACAAAAAGAGGGCTGGCTCATGTGTTTAACCTCATTTATTTGGATCAAACGTTCAGTTAGGATGAGCCTTGTTATCAGATTCAAGAGTGTAAGGAGAGACTGATTGATTCCTAGACTCAAAGGGCTGATTGAGGAGAGTACAAGACCTGTTTGGTTCATGGACTCAGCGGGATGAGCCAGAGAGGCTGAGCTGAGAAAGCAGCAGGAAGTTCCTGATAGGAAGTGTTGCTGTCAGATATTCTGGATGAGATAAGATCACATATGAGTTCCAGTATTGCCAGGGCAGGCAGAATGGCATCTCCTTGTTCTCTATATGGGTTTCTGTCACTGACTAAGTGCTTATAGAAAGCTATCTTATTCCTGTTTCTCCTTAATTGGGGGAATCAAATCTGGGTTGACAAACAAGTGTCTTTACACACTGAGCCTAGCCATTGGTATTTGTATTAGATATTGACATATTTAGTATATAAACATCACATGTTGGTACCATTCCTTCCCTCCTCCCTGTCCCATTTCTGAAGAGGCCTTCCGCATAGGGGATGCAAGTCAACCACATGGGGATTTTGGGTAATGCATTATGTGGAGGGAGAGGCAATGTCTCTGTGCAAAGTGTCCCAACTATGGCTTAAACAATCTTTCTGTCACCTCTTAGAAAAAATTCCCTGAGCCATACTGGGAGCATTTTAAGCTTACTTTAGTGAAGGGAACTTAAGAGCCTCAGGATCTCTGTTTTGGTAGGTGTTGAGTAACATCAGTGTCTGTGTCCATCACCCTATGCATAAAAATCATTAGCTTTTCTATATGCAAAGGACAAATATACAGAGAAAGAAATCAGTGAGACTGTCCCATATTCAATAGCAACAAAAAAATAAATACCTTGGAATAACATCAACAAAGAATGTAAAACCAAAACACAAGTTATATACTTCCAATGCATAATGGTACAGAATAAACATTTGCATTTCAAAAGTCAGAACAATGAGCAATTGGACCAATGCAAAAATAAATAACCAGTAGAGAAACATCAAAAATCTGCAGCTCTATATCTATAGCCAATGACAAGTCTCTAGGTTTTAATTGTGTTCCTCCAGCTGAGATTAGAATAAACCTTCTCCTGCCTCCATCCTGCCTCAGTGTTGTGTCCTGTCAGTGATCCCAACTCCTGAAGTAAAAAGTAGAGCATTTGAGACCATCATAATTCGGAATGAGGAATAACACTGTTGTTGCACTGATAATGTGAGTGGCATGCTTATAAATTGCTATTGCAAGAAGGTGGCCCTCAACTCTTTGCTGTCAGCAGATGTGGAAAGTAACGTAAATGACTCTTGAGCTGAGTGATGATTAAAAGAATTTTAAAATATATCATGCCCAAAATTTTACTGCTATTCCACAAACATGGTCCTCGATTGCCATTTATTGGTACAACAAACACAAATTTACATAAACTTAAGAATACCATTTTCTCTAAGAGGCCTGATATTACAGGAATTGTTTTCTTTTGCTTGTGTGTATGTACAGGTGTTATGTGTACGGAGGCTGGGGTAGTGTAGTGTGTGGTCTGTGCATATATATGTGCCCATGTGTTGCTCCAGGTGCCTGGCTACTTCAGGGTGCACTCCCCCATGGTGGCAAGTTTATTCCCACATGGATTTAACAATTTGACTATGCTGCTTGCCAGGTACTAGTTTTGCAAGCATGAAAAATGCAGGAAAGTGCGTCATGAAGTGCACCTGGTTCCAGAAGCCACTGTGATGTGGCAATGTAAAAGAAGGTTAAAACCCCTGTGTGGAACCAAGTAAGGCCTCTGTATGAAGTTGAACCAGTTCCAGAGCCACTGAGTTGTGACACTGAAGCAGGGTTGAAATCCCTGTGTGGATTTCCTAGCAATGCCATTGTATGAAGATAAGCCAGTTCTAGGATCCAAAAATACGTGGCAGTGTGAAACAGGTTTAAAATCTCTTCGTGGAGGCCAAGGAGGGCCATTGTAAGCCTCTATGAAGATGGACTGTGGATTGTAGTGTAGATGTGAAGATATTTGGGATTTGGCAGGACTGTGGAATCCCTGCCATGGAGTGACGCTGGCATGGGAAGAAATTTTCCCCAGGTTGCTCAGCCCAGCATGAAGAACACAATTAAAACCTAGAGACTTGTCATTGGCCGTAGATATTTTGCTTGGAGCTATAGATTTTTGATGTTTTCCTACTGGCTATTTAAATTGGCATTGGTCCAGTCGCTCCTTGTTCCTACTTTTGAAATGCAAATGTTTATTCTGTACCATTATGCATTGGAAGAATATAACTTGTGTTTTGATTTTACAGTTGAAAGACAGTCTTTAAACTTAGATGAGACTTTGCAATTTTAAACAATGTTAAAGTTAGTAGAGACTATGGGGACCTTTGAAGTTGTACTAAGTGCAGTTTGCATCCTGAGATGGTTCTGAGTCTATGGGGACTGGAGATTGAATGTGGAGATTTGAATGTGTGTCCCCCATAGCCTCAGGGTCTTTTGATTAAGGTTAACCTTAATCTGGTGGGCAGCACCCTGCTGAGGAGGTTTGTCACTTGGGGTCAGATCTTCTTGAGTCCAGCCCTATGGTGCACAAAGTGCTTTATTTGGCTCTGGATATTCATGATTACAGACTCTCTCTCTCTCTTTCTCTCCTGTGGATGTTCGAGTGAGCCAACTTATTCCAGCATGATGAAATTTCCCCTGAGCTTAATTCTCCATTCTTAATTGTGTCAGGCCAGGTATTATAGTAACCTTCTCACAGTTTGGAAAGAATGTAGTGGGGTACATTGTCGCACACGCAAGACCACTGATTCACAAAGTGCTGGGAGTGAACCTTCATGCCAGAGCTGCACATCAGGATGTGGAATCTTTGAGAACTGCCCCTAACTGCTCCTAGTGTAACCTTTTATTGACAAAAAAAAATACAAAATATTTTTTGCAAAAACAGGATGGGAGTTAAAACATAAATCACAATTTACATGTGACAGTTACAGCCTGCAACTAGGAGTCTCCCAATAGCCATCTTATCTGCCATAAGGGGTGTGCTCAACAATGCAGGCCCAGGCACTATCGATATTCAGATCAGGAGAGTCTCCTGTGTAACTGCCATTAGTAGAACCTCCTCTTTATCTACCATCAGCACCCCCTCCTGTTTATCTTCCATCCCCATCTGCTTAAACAAGCGTTTCATTCCATTCTTTTATGAGCTCCTACAAAGAAATGACTTCTATTTTGCTCTAAACTAGGTATAAATAAAAGTAGATAAATGTAAATTTTTACTCTCTTTACATTTCTCCCTCTGACATGGCACTGATTTAAATATTTGACACTTGACGGATAACATCTAGGGTTTGTTCAGTTTCTGATGGGGGGTTATATTGTGTCCATAATAACATAAGCTTAACAGAGCTGATTCTTTTTTTCACATATCTGACCAAAATTTTAATAATGTTGAGGCCTAGTAGTACTACCAGAAGGGGCCAGTGACCACAGAAACAAGAGTAGTTAACCATGGAGACCAATTATACTTAGACTTACACCAGCTTCCAGCCTTTCCTTGGAGTTCTCTTTCTTTAATGCTTTCTCTAAGGCTAAGGTGTTTCTGATTATTCCAGACTGGTTAGCATAAAAGCAACAAGTTTCTCTTAGGGCTGTATATATAACCTACTGTTTCATGAAGAGTAAATTATGAACCCTTATATTTTGTAACACAAACTCAGCTAATGAATCTACTTGTTCTAAGTGGGTTACAGAGCTTTCTATGTGTTCCAGATCTCGATTTATTTGTTCACTAAGTAGTCTAAGGTTATTGCTCCTATTACTAGAGAGACATTTCCCAAAGCAGCTTATCCTACAATGCCAGCCCCTATCAAGAATGGTAACAGTATTGGGGACACTCTTTTGGCCAAGCCTGATACAGTAAAAATCAAACCCATATGTACCCTACCTCATGTACTGTCATACAAGTAAACTTGCCATTAGTACATGCAAACCAGGTAGTAGGTGGGCTTTTAGTAAGGTCTACTTGTGGTTTTAGCTCTAAAGTTGTTTTACAGTATTCCTGAAAGGGGTAGGATAAAAAATACTGAGAGAACTTGAGACATGGTCCTTTATCCCCTAATGTTTCCTAGTGTTAACACATGTTTAGGTCCCCCTCCCCAAGGACATTCTTTCTCTGCCCTGGTATAGGTGAGCTTTCTTATTTGTAGTTCTCCCTCTCCTAGTGTACTATTAGTATTTATTCCCACATAATACGGAGGTTTGGGGTTAAAGCAGAAAAAACAATCCTTGGTTAGATTCACATAGGTTGCATTGACAATGGAATACATTGAGTTTAACATAGAAGAGGATAGGATTGGGAGGGGGAGAATTCCCAGGGCAGGAAGGACAGAAGTGGGGACATTTTTATTGATGTCTGTAAGGGTAGAGGTTAGAGCACCCTTTCCTTTAGGATGAGTAGGCCTGAGTTCAGGAGGATTCAGGAATATATTCCGGTTGTATGCTATAGGCTGTACTGGGGTAACTACTCTCATTCTTTGTATGGTAAATTTGGTGCCGGGATATCTCCCCTGTTGATACTTTTGGATTTCCCAAGTCCTTCCTGTTTCCAATTGTCTAGTTAAGGAAAATGATCCCAGCTGTAAAGGGTAATAGTAACTGGAATACAATAACCAATGGCTTCACAGCACTCATTGGACTCTATCTTGGGGGGTATGAAGGTATCCTTGTATATCCAGGGTGCTTAGGTTTCACATTCCCAACTTGAACAGTGGTATTGGTCTTTCCCCTGACAGGATGGTCCACATTTTGCAGGGCAGGCATAGTATTGTGCTTTCCTTATGGAATTATCAAAGGGGTGATAACCATAGCCATTCCAATGTGTTAGTGTATTGCAGTCCTAGCAATTGTCCCATAAGAGATTCCTATCACCCCTGAATTTGCATAGGTCCCATGTTTTGGCCATAGTTTACAGTGACCTAGTCTAAATACTGGAGGGGCAGTAAGGGTCTTTTCTCCTGACTTGGCCCTTATTTCCCCTGTTGTGGTATCTTTTAATTCCCATTCCCATGCCATAGGAGTGTAGGGATTTTCTTGTGTGGTAAACTTTAGAGTGTTTAGTATCAACACATTCATAAACAAAAGAGTCTTATCTTCAGTGGGTCCTTTGGATGTTTTAGGACTTGCCATTTCTTGTTTTCTTCTTGTTGTTCTGGGATGTCTTCAGGTGCTATTGTTATTTTTTTTTTTTAATGTAAGAGTGGGAGATCAAACTGTAACTTCTGTCCACTTTCACAGCCATTGGTGTGGTCAGGATGACTTGATAGGGACCTTTCCAATGAAAATCCAATGCTCCAGAATGATGTCTTCTAGACTATCTCCAGGCTGAAAAGAATGGGGATAGACAGTAAGTGACTGAAAAGCAGCCCTGACTGTGGATTAAATGGACTCCTGGACCTTTTGTAAGGCTTGTCCAGACTGGAGGAGATTTTCATTATTAAAGTCAATCACCTATTCAAGTCCCATGCTGGGCAGGATGTTTTCCATACGCTGGGGAGAGGGAGTAATTCCCTTTATGTATGGAGGACATCTGGCCCTTAACTGGGCAAAAAGAAGGGGTTCCAGCCAACCTTCACTGGTCTCTACAGTTAATTTTGATAAAGTCTGCTTTAAAGTCCAATTAATCCTCTCTACCTTGCCTGAACTCTGGGGGTTGTAAGCACAATGTAATTTCCAAGTAATCCCCAATGTTGTAGTTGATTATTTAAAAACTTTGGATACAAAGGCAGGTCTATTGTCTGATCCTTTCATGAGAGGCAATCCATATGGGGGAATTATTTCATCTAGTAATTTCTTTGCTACTACCTTGGCCATCTCAGACTTGGTTGGAAATGCCTCTGTCCATTCAAGGAAAGTGTGAACATAAACAAGCACATACTTAAACCTATTGGCCTGGATTTACCTTAGTAAAATCCTCTTCTCAGTATCTTCCTGGCTCCATCCCTCTTTCCCTTGAACCCATTGGTGACACCTTTCCAGAAGAGGCATTTGTCTGTTGGCAGGCCTGGCAATGGGTAGCGATGTCCTTGATTACTGAGCCCATACCTGGAAAGAAAAACTCCTTCCTCATTATGACCTGTGGTAGTTTGACTATTTGGCCCCAAATATATTCAGTGTTTTATTATAGTTTGTAATTTAGATCTATGATAACCTTGCTGGAAGAGGGGTCAATGGACTGGGTTTTCAGATCCATATCTAAGGTGTGGAGGTGGACTTGAAATTCCAAGCTAAAGATATACAAAGTGCCAACAGAAGTGTGGTATGGGATTTTCCTTTTGGCTTCTCTCTCTCTGCTTGGACCTGTGAAAGTAGGGTCAGCTTCTTCTACCATTATGGAATTTCCCTTGGGACTGTAAGCTTCAATAAATATTACTTCTTCTGGGCTGGACAAATGGCTTAATGGTTAAGGCACTTGCCTGTAAAGCCTAAGGACCCAGGTTTGATTCTCCAGGTCCCACATGGTGCATGCATCTGGAGTTCACATGCAGTGGCTAGGGCTCTGGTGTGCCCATTCTCTCTCACTCTCTCCTAATAAATACATAATTTTTAAAAAATATATCCATTCTTCCATAACTGTGACTGGCCCTGAAGTTTATTTCAGTGACCTGAAGCTGTCTGCTATAGAAATTGGTACCAAGAGTGGGGTAGAATGCTGATAGGAATTTGATCATGTGGATTTGGTCTTTTGGAACTTTTGTTTTGAAGGAACAGACACAGACTTACTTGATAATTGCAACTGAAGATGCCTTCTGTAGTTGTAAGCTAAGTAATATGGACTATTCTTATGACAGTTTGAAAATGCCAAGTGCAGAGACAATTAAACTTGGAGGCTTGGCTTATGAACTTCCTAAGGGGATGGAAATCCTACAGAAGACTTTGTTGGAACTGAGTTACTTGCATAAGGGCTGGCTGCTTTTGCTACTCAGGCCCAGAGAGTTTGATCAAGGTTAAATCTGTAATAGACTAATGTGATTGGCCTAAGATATTGGAATGGAGAGATTTAAGGTTTTATGTTGGAAAAACCTCAAGCAAATTAAAATTATAGATACTGAAACTGGTTTTAGGTTTCTGCAGCTGCTATTGTGAAATATATTAACAGTCTTAAGGAAGATGGCCCAACTGCTTTACATTAAAACAATGGAGAGGATGCCAAAGGAAAGACTATGATAGATATATAAACTCTTTTGGAAAGAGTTGACCAGAAAAGGAACCTGCTATTTGATGTTATGATTTTTTAATCTCTAAATTAAGAATATGGCTGTGTCCTGACCACCTGGTATTCTTTTTTGAAAGTATAAAAATGCATAAAGTGGTCAAAAATTACACAGGATTCCAGGAACCACTGTTGAGATTTGACATGAGACAAGCTGTGATGACCATGATCGTCTGGCAAAGCCATTTGAAGATGGACCATGGTTTTCATAAAGACCCAATGATATTTTGGATATACCAGGACTATACAAGGGCTACCGTGTAGTACACTGTTGGTCTGGAATTGACGTTTTCCCTGAATACTCTGCCAAGCTGGAGGGGCAGAATTGGAAAATCCAGAGGAAGTTATTCACATTGGACTTGAACTGCAAAAGTTTGATGTTTGCTTGATGGTGGTTGAGTTTACATTGTTCTGGTCTCTCCTTGCTATGCCTTATAACTGTTAAAAATATTTACTCTGTACCTTTACTGTGGAAAGTATATAACTTGTTTGATTTTATAGGACTCATAGCTAAGAGACAATCTTAAATCTCAGAGGAGACTTGGGACTTTGGAACTATCTTAAGTTGGTAAAGACTATGGGGACCTTGAAATTAGACTAAATACAATTTAAAATGTGATATGGTTATGAATCTATTTGGAGCCAGGGGTGGAATGTGATAATTTGAATAGATGACCCCAAATATATTCAGTGTTTTATTACAATTTGTAATTTTATCACTTTTATCACTATACTTCCCTCTTATGCATGCTATTCCTACATCACATAAATTTTGATGTATTATTCACATTTTTATCTTTGATTTTCATTTTAATTTATTTAGTGGTACATTGGATTTTTAGGAGATTATTTAATTTTTACATCTGATTTATTTCATTATTAAGTTGTACTTTCATGCCATTGTGATCCAAGTATATTTGATATGATTTCAGTTCTCTTAAGCTTGTTGAAATTCATTTTGTGGCAAACTCTTCTATATACAATGCCCATACCCCTGAGAAGTACATGGGTTTATCTGGTGAACAGAATGCTTTCTATGTGTCTGGGGGTACATGTGCTGTTAGGTAGATCCAAGGCCAGGTTTTTTATTTTTTTTATCAATAGTCTATCTAGGATCTACTCATGTTTTTTATATTTCTTTAAGAATACTATTGTCATTATTGAAAGCAGGGTTTTGAGGTCCCTATGACTATTATGGTATTGTAGTCTTCATATATATATATATATAATTTAATATAATTTATATACTTAGATGCTACAATATTTGGTCAATATCTGTTTACAATTGTTATACCTTCTTGGTGAATTTGTGTCTTTGTCATAATGCACTGGCCTGCTTTGCCACTTTTTATAGTTCTTTATTTAAAAGTCTATTTTGTCTGATATAGGTACAGCTATTGTTTTCTTTCATTTTGCCTTTGATTGAACTATTGTCTTCCATGTCTTCACCTTTAATGTATATGTGTTCTTATTTGCAAAGTGTGTGTCTTATAGAGAATATATCGTTAAATTTTAAATCATCCATTCATTCTGTCATTTTATTTTAGAATTTGATCAATTTTTATTCATAACAATTACAGATAGGTAGGAGTTGGTACTCTCATTTTATAGTTTATATACAAAGTTGTATCATAGGTCCTTTATATATTTCTCTCTGTCTTGCTCTGTTGTTTGATGGTTATCTGTATTACCTGTGGTGATATGGCAAGTTGAATATATGGCCCCATAGACTAAGGTGTATTATTAAAATTTAGCACCTAGCTAAAGGGGGCATGTCACTGGGGGTGGGTCTTGAGTCCATTCTGAGGTGTGTGGAGAGCAATTGGAGTTCTGGCTGCTTTGTGTTTGTTGGTAGTACTGGATGTTGGTGGTGTCTCCCTGATTGAATCTATGAAAGGGAGCCAGCTTCTGCCATTTCTGGTGTTCACCTGGATTTGTAAGCCTGAAACAATCCTCTTATAATGTGTCAAGTTGGATGTTTGTCCTAGCAACAAGAATCTGACTACAGCATGTGGTAAACTTTGGATCCCTTTCTTTTACATTTTTAGCTCCTACCTTTTAGGTTTGTGGTTACCACAAGGCTCACATAAATATATTATTGCTATAACTGGATATTTAAAACTGATACAACTTCTATTTCATACAAAAAGAACACCTTCATCTTCTAACCATTCTAACTTTTATGATTATCTTGTAATTTCAAAATTTATATTTGTTTCTGTAATTTATATCCTTTAACCCATGTATTGGAGCTATGTTTACTTTTAAAACATTTTTCAATTATTCTCCTGATAAGATTACATTTCTTTTACATAATCCTGAGTATTTTTTTTGAGTCTGTTCTCTATTTCTTCTATAGTAACCCATAGTTTGCAAAGGAAAATTTGCATGATGACCTCTCTTAAGTTTCATAGACCTTCCTTATTCTTTTAAAGTCTTCTTTTCTTTTTGTTCCTTCAATTAGATACTTCCAAATATACTGTCTTTAAGTTCCCTGATTTTTTCTTTTTCATATGATCAAGTCTGCTACTGGTTACCATTGAATTGCACTTCCCAGTTATTATATTCAGTATTTGTAACATATCTATGACAAGTTTGTGCATAACACACTAGATGCCAGTATTGGCCCTTCATCTATTTCAAGCACAAGTATCTCCACACATTAATAAGGGGTAAAGATAATCCACTGAAATAGAGTGAGAGACAGGGCTCATGAAGTACAGATATAGTCTTCCTTATGAACTAAAAATAAGGAAGGATGGGATTAATGAAGGTAAAAGAGAGAGGTGCAAATGAAAATAAAAACAAAGAGATGTAATGGCATGTGTGTGGATGATAATATTCAGGATAAAGGTCATGGATCACCATTATTATTTGGTGGCTCTTCTTAGCCCTCTGTACACAGGGAATAGTGCTACATTTTTTATGTGGTCAGACATCTTATTTTAAGAGTGCTTGTGGTAAGCTCTTGCACATTCACCTTTGGTTGCTACTATGATCTTGGCCCTACAGGGCCTACTCTGCCTTCTCCTTCAGGATGTCCCTACTCTTACCCATACTCATACAAGACTGGGCATCATGGCTGCTGGCTGTGGCAAGTTTCCTATAAGCAGTGGGGCTGCTAGGGGCAGAGACAAAAGGGAGAGAGTAGGGAAGTAAAATGAAAAACAAGATTATAAAAGGCAAGAAAGATGCTAGAAGGGATCTGCCACTGGTAGCATTTTGTTTTGTGTGAGTTTAGGTTGGAACAATAAGTCTGTCAAGGGCTGGAGGGATGACTTAGCAGTTAAGGTGCTTGCTTGTGAAGACTAAGGACCCGTGTTCAATCTCTGTCCAGATCCCCTATAAGCCACATGCACAAAGGTGAGGCAAGTGCAAGGTCACACATGCCCACTAGGTGGCACAAGCATCTGGAGGTCAATTTTAGTGCCTGAGGCCCTGGTGGACCAATTCTCTCTCTCTTTCTCTCTCTCTCTTATAAAAAACAGAAGTCTGAGCCGGGCGTGGTGGCGCACGCCTTTAATCCCAGCACTCGGGAGGCAGAGGTAGGAGGATCACCGAGAGTTCGAGGCCACCCTGAGACTCCATGGCGAATTCCAGGTCAGCCTGAGCCAGAGTGAGACCCTACCTCGAAAAACAAAAAAAAAAAAAAAAAAAAAAAAACAGAAGTCTGTCAAATATCTACCTCTTCTTAGTACCGTCAGTTATGTTAGGAGCTAGTAATTGTAGTGCAAATTTCAGTGTTATAAGAGAAAATATCTTTTCCTTCAATTAGATTAGGTTGATGGTTTCTAGAATGAAGATTTAAAACTTCAAAAAAAAAGATTTAAAATTTCCTGTTATCCTTGTGACTAGCAGATTTTTTGCATGAATTTTGCTTTGTGCATGAAATGAAGACAAAGAAGTGTTTAAGTGTGCTCCTGAGAGAGGGAAGAATGATTCTTTCCCCATCTAATATTCATATTCTCTTCCTATGCAGAGTAAAGCAAGGGATTTGTTTGGACATTAATCATAATAATTCTCATACTATTTCATTTTTGTTAAATTAAAAAATGCACCTCTACTAATTCCTTTTAAGTACTATAGTTTAAAACAACCCCTTTCTCTGTAAATATCCTAAAATTTAAAATTGTTTTGTACTTATATTTTATAGTGTATGAAATGTTAAAAGAAGGTTTTCTTAGCAGGGGAGGTATTTGACATTTTCCCTTTAGAATAAGTAATGATTGTATATGTACAGTAGATCCATTTTCTACTGAATAGACTTCATTTGGGAGTGAGTAATGGTGCCTTCATAAGAGTTAATAAAATATTAAATAACTGGCATCTGCAAATATCAATTTAACAGATAATTTCTTATCCATGTCTCGGCTTCCCAGTGGCTGGATATGTAAAGTTGCTACAGAAAAAAAAAATTAAAACAGATGAGCAAATCAGGCCTGGTTTATATAAACGATGCCTGTTACAAGCAGCATCAATCAAACCCAGAGGTCACACTGTTAAAAGATAGACTTCTTCTAGTAACTGGACATTGTTAATGAGAACATGCAGTTTACCTATGAGGAAGCTCTCAGTGAGCAAATAGCAAAATACAGGAAAACTCATTCTAAGTAATGGAAAGCTAAGTAGCCAAATAATCAAAGGGCACTTAAAGTGAATATAGAGAAAGATTTCCACCAGAGGAGATTCATGCAAAATGTTCTCTTTTGCCTTGTTTGGGATAAAATTTAACTTAAGCAGAAAGATCATACATTTTATCATACATTCTTCTTTCTTTCACATACTATACATTGTAAATAGGAAGGTGAGAATTCTGTAGATTCCACTGTACTAGGAGTTGCCAATTAAATTTAAAGTATCTGTTAGTCATTTTACTCAGGTCTGATTTCTAAATCACACTTTCTTTTATTTCTTTGCCTACTTTTTCACTTCATAAATACCAGCTTTTCAGATTTCAGATGTCTCACTCTTTATTACCATGCTTTCTTCAATTTCCTTTAAATTCTTTTTTCTTATATTATCACATTAAGCATATGAACCATAATTTATTCTTTTAAGAAATAAAATGTACCTAACAGGGACAAAATGGTTATCTGGTGATCATGTATTTGAAACTTGGCATTTTTAACCAGAGATGACTGTATGGGATTAATTTCCAAGAATTGTGTTTATCCTTTCTCTTTTTCCCACTTTCTTTAATTCATGCATCTTTTATCCTTCACACCTCCTTCCTTCCCTCCCTACTGATACAGGATTTTAGGGTTCAGGAAGGTTCTCCCAGAATTTATGAATCCCAAGTTTTGGGTTCCATCCTACCATTATTTGAAATAATTAATAAGGTTTTGGGCTTGTGGTTTTTCTCTTTCTATCTCGACTTGGACTTGTGAGGGCAGGCCAGCTATTTCTGCCATTATGAAACTTCCCCTGGATCTGTAAACTTCAATAAATATCCCTTCCTCCATTACTGTGCATGTTCTGGAAGTTCGTTTCAGCTAACCTGAGCTGTCTGCTACAGAAATTGGTACTTTGGAGTGGGAAGAGATGCATTTGACCATGTGGATTTTGTTCTTTTGGAACTTTTGTTTTAGAGGAATGAGCATGGACCTGGTACTTGCAACTGGGGATGTCTTCTAGAGTGGTGAGCCAAGTTTTATGGGCTATTCTGATGATAGCTTGGAAATGCTAAGTGCAGATAATGTTGAACTTTGAGGCTTGACTAGTGAGCTTTTTAAGGGGAAGGAAAGACTGCAGAGGACATTGTTGAAACTGGGCTATTGGCATAAGGGCTGGATGTATTCTGCTGCCCAGGCCCAGAGAATTTGGCCAAGGTTGAATTTGTAATTGACTGATATGCTTGGCTAAAGATATTAGACTGAGAGTTTTAAGACCCTAAGTTGGAAAAGCTCAAGCAAGTTAACAGGCAGTGAGACTGGTTTTAGTTTACTACGGAAGCTGCTATTGTCAACACATTAGCAATCTTAAAGAAGATGGTCCAGGGCTGGAGAGATGGCTCAGCGGTTAAGCGCTTGCCTGTGAAGCCTAAGGACCCCGGTTCGAGGCTCGGTTCCCCAGGTCCCACGTTAGCCAGATGCACAAGGGGGCGCACGCGTCTGGAGTTCATTGCAGAGGCTGGAAGCCCTGGCGCGCCCATTCTCTCTCTCTCCCTCTGTCTTTCTCTCTGTGACTGTCACTCTCAAATAAATAAATTTTTAAAAAATAAAAAAAAAATAACATGGTCCAACTACTTTACAGTAAAATAATGGATAGAATGTCCGAGTAAAGTCGATGATAGAAAAGCAAACTCTTTTTGAAAGACTTGACTGAGGGGCTGGAGAGATGGCTTAGTGGTTAAGGTGTTTGCCTGTGAAGCCTAAGGACCTAGGTTTGATTCTCCAGGTCCCACATAAGCCAGATGCACAAGGTGGCACATGTGTCTGGCATTTGTTTGCAGTGGCTAGAGGCCATGGAATGCCCATTTTCTCTCTCTCTCTCTCTCTCTCTCTCTCTCTCTCTCTCTCTCTTTCTCTCTTCCTCCCTCCCTCTCTCTGTCTCTAATAAATAAATAAAAAATTTAAAAATCTTTTAAAAAGAGTTGACTGAAGAAGGAACCTACTTTTCAATGTTACAATTTATTTTATGCCTGAATTAAGAATATGGCTGTGTCCCGCACACCTGATATTAGTTTTGGAGGCATGAAAAGTGTGTGGAGTGGTCATGAAGTCACACAGTTCCAGGAGCCTCTACTGAGATATGGCATGAGGCAGGGCATGATGACCCTGATAGAATGAAAGAACCTTTGGAAAATGGACTATGGTTTGCATGGAGTCCCAAAGATATTTTGGATTTACTAGGACTGTGCAAGGGCTACCATGGAGTGCACTGTTGGAAGTGTTCCCTGGCTTCTCTGCCTGGCTGGAGGAGTGGAATTGGAAAATCTGGAGACTGTCAGTCTCTGGTATTGCAATTGAACTGCAGTTTGATGTTTCTTGATGGTGGTTGAGTTTGCATTGTTCTAGTCTCTCCTTGCTATGCCTTATAGCAGTTGAAAATGTTTACTCTGTGCCTTTATATGTTGAAAGTATATAACTTCTTTGATTTAACAGTAATCATAGCTAAGAGACAATCTTAAATCTCAGAGGAGACTTGGGACTTTGTATTTATCATAAGTTGGTAAAGAATATGGGGACCTTGAAATTGGACTAAATACAATTTAAAATATGAGATGGTTATGAATATATTAGGAGTCAGGGGCAGAATGTGATAGTTTGATTAGATGGCCCCCAATATATTTAGTGTTTTATTATAGCTTGCAATTTAGGTCTACAGTCACCTGGCCTTAGAAGGTGTCACTGGGCTGGATTTTAGGATTCAGCTCTAAGGTGTGGTAGTGGATTTGAAATTCCAATCTAAATATATAAAAAGTGCCTGGAGTTCCTGATGTGTGCTGAAATTTGTCTTGTGGTTTTTCTCATCTTCTGCTTGGACCTGTGAAAGCAGGACTAGCTTCTGAAATTATGGAACTTTCCGTGGATCTATAAGCTTCAATAAGTATCCCTTCTTCCATAACTGTGCCTGGTCTGGAAGTTCATCTCAGTGACCTGATACTGTCTGCTACACCACCCACTAGTAGCAATCGCCTAAATTTTAAGGTCTTATCTCTATCTATCTATCTATCTATCTATCTATCTATCTATCTATCTATCTATCTATCTATATGTATGGTCTACAATACATTGTAACAGAGTCATTGTGTATAAGGGTATTTACCCTAATGAGAGATTTTCCCTATGCTCTTGTAGGCCTTATTCACTCTGGGTACCACCTTCCACATTATGGATTCTTAAATGGATATAAGCATTTTAAATTGTATTCTAAATATATGAACAACTTAATGTTTATTTCAGTTTTTCCAGTTAAACTTAAAATTTATAAAAATTTGACAAGAGCACTCTACATGAGAAGGACCTATTTCTTATGACTTCTACAACTCTGAAAACATTCTGTGCCCTTGCCTTTCCACCTCTGAAAAATTATATCCTTTCATATATACTCTCAGTTATGCATGGTATATTATTCCAATTGGTATTATTGGCAAGAATCTTGCCAGGGCTAAGAGGTGAGATTTATGTTCTCAATTATTCCATTATATTTATGGTATGTATTTTGAATGGATTTTCATGGCTTTCTTTGACATTATTTCTGTAGTTTTTTCCTACATCAAAGTTATTTTTATTCTGACAAGGATATATGTGATTACAAGTTTTTCCCAGTTTACATACATGTACTATATTTATTCAAGCCATATTTTTAAAAAATTAACAGACTATTAAGATTAGAGAAGTAATTTGTTCAATGATTCAAAACAAATGAATACATGGGAGGCCTTATAATTCCTGCCTCTGGGTTGATCAGTATTCTTTATGAGTTTACACAATTTTCTTATCACTGTGACCCAAGGCAAGTTAGTCACCATCTCTAAGTGACTGTCTGCTATAGATAGGACAGGGACTATGCTTATTTTAAATGGTATAATAATGATTGAAAGAGATTAAATGCATAGTTTCATTTGTACCAAAGCAGATGAGAAACTTCTATGGGAAAGTCAAACTTACCCTTCAGATCTTCTGTAAGTCTACACATGGGCTGCTCTATGCACATTATAGCTTCTCAAAAATAAACCATATAGATGCTATGTGTATTTTATTACTCATAATTTGTATGGTTACAGAATATATCCAGTGTTTCTAGACAATGTTTTTATGAATATCCATTGCATTTCTTCTATGTTTGACACATTAGTTTGAATTTTCAATATTTAATTAATTGCTTGTGGAAAACAATTTCAAGATTCTGCCTACCTTAAGACAAAGCCACTAAGGCTAGACCTACTACCACCGGTTGAAAATGTTTACTCTGCTTACCACTGAAAGTTAGCTTGCTCTATCTAATTCCTCTCTACTGCTTTGGAGATACCTGGCTCTATAACCTTGCCATATTTTTCCTTTCCTGATGAAATGTCCACTCCGTACTGGAAGCTTGAAATAAGTCCTTTCTTTCAATTAGCTACTTCTGGTTAGGTGTTTTGTCTTACAAATGAAGAAGTAACTGTTATAGAAATGTTGGAAGGTGTAGGGTACTGCCCCAATAAACCAGACCATGTTGTATTTATTCTTTTGGAACTGGTTTGTGGGCTGAATGTGAAAGGGTTTGAAACTTTGTGCTAAAGAAGATTTATAATGTAAGTAAACTTTAATGGGACTTTCTGGTAAGAGTATGAAAGACCTAAAATATAGAGATAAGTGTTGAATATGGATGCTCACCTTATGAGCTTTCAGATAGGACAGGCTTCCTTGTCAGGAAATGCTCTATGGTCAGTTCATGTGATATTCTGGCAAAGAGGCTAGTTATCTTCTGCCCACAGGCACATCCTGAGAACATAAACAAAAATAAATTTATAAGTAATAGATTTATTCATTTGCTAAAGGGAAATATAGAATAGAAAGATATGATGGATGTAAAGTTTGGCAGACAGAAATGAAAGTCCCAGCACCAGAGCCTGAAACCATTTCAGCTTTAATTATTTAAGAGATTACCACCATTGAGGGTGGTCCAGCTGCTACACATTAGGTAAATAGAAGAAGTGTTGATTCTTTTGAAAGGTGGTAACCTGAAGTAAGAATACCACATGTGTTTCATGGTCATCCAAATTGGTCTTCATCTCCCATGGATGAACAAATTTGACAGAATTACCCACATGGTACTGATTTTGTTAGCATTAAATTGCAAGGACTAGAGGATCACAAAGTGCATTACAGTTTTGCAGATGGTTTCTAATGTTAGATGATATGTCATAGTTGTGAAGTCCATGCATGGAAATCATGAGGTGTCATTGAGTAGAGCTATAAAAATGAACCTGGTTTGTGGTAGAAATATCAGGATTTAGAGGTACCAGGTCTATGAGATATAGGTCAAGGAAAGTGGCTGGCTTGAGGTGAATTGTGCCTGGAAAGCAAGCATCACAGCTTACAAAGTGGTATCACCCAAGCCTTTTGCATCCCAGAGGATTTCAATAAAAGTCCTAGGTGGGGGCTGGAGAGACAGCTTAGTGGCTAAGCACTTGCCTGTGACGCCTAAGGACCCTGGTTCAAGGCTCAATTCCCCAGAACCCATATTAGCCAGATACACAAGGGGGTACATGCATCTTGAGTTCGTTTGCAGTGGCTGGAGGCCCTGGTACACTCATTCCCCCCCCTCTCTTTTGCTCTCATTCTCAAATAGATAAAAATAAACAAAATGTTTTAAAAAGTCCTAGGTGCCAGTCATGAAGTTGTAGGATTTGAAGTTTACACTGATGGATTTTGCTTTTGCTTTTTTTAAAAAAAAGCATTTCCTTATCGTATCTTCATTCTTCCCTTTTGAAATGCCAATGTTTACTCTGTGACACTATATGTTGGAGAAAATAACTTGTGTTTTGATTTTACAGGACTTATAATTAAGAGACTTTCTTAATTTATAGATGGTTCTTAGATTTTCGGATTTTAATAATTTTGGGACTGGTAAAGAATATGGGGACTTTTAAAGTTTGACTGAATGTATATCATTTATGAGAAGGGTGTGTGTATGGTGGCCTGGAACAAAATCTTGGGCTTTGAATGTAAAATTTCTTGCTTCATGTGTTTGTGATTAAGCTACTTAAGCTCTAGCTAATAGAGCCTTTGGGAGGTACAGCCTTGATGGAGCTGTGCCATTGAGCATGACCCCCATGTACCAATGTTAGATAGCTAGATCTCAATATGTCTTTCCAGTTGCTATGAAGATATGATGTCCAGTTCTGGTTACTGCTATATTTTCTTTACTATGATGAAGCTTCTGCTTAAAACTGTAAGCCTGAAATAAACTGTTTCCTTCCATAAGCTTTTTCTAGTCTAGCATTCTGTCCCAGATGTGAGAAGTTAATTATCATATCCAGAGTTCATCCACAAAGACAAACATAATGAAGAGTTGGGATGAAGACTGAGATAACTAGGAATGACATCATTTTATAATGGAACTTGTGGTTGTTGGAATCAGATGTCCCCCATAAACTTGCTGTGTTCTGAATGGTTGGTTCCAGCTGGTGGCAATTTGAAATGTAAGCCTTGCTACAGGATGTGTGTTGTTTGGGACAGGCTTAGGGGTATTATAGCCAGCTCCTCCTTGTTAGAGGTTGGCTTACTCTCCTAATGCCATTGTCTACCTGATGTTGGCAAGGATGAGATGTCCAGCCTCTGCTCTAGGATCTTATCTCTACCATCATGAATCTTCCACTCAAGACTATAAGCCAATATATATAAACTTTCCTCCCATCAGCTGCTTTTAGTCAGGTGCTTTAATCCCAGCTACCAGGAGGTAACTAAATCAGAAAATTGGTACTAGGGAAGAGGGACATTACTGCTAAAATCCTGACTATGTAGCTTAGGGCCCTTTGAAACTGATTTGTGGAAGGAATGTAGAAAGAATTGAAAACTTGGCTTAAAAGATGCTGTAAGAAGATATTGATGAAACATTCTACTTAGAGATTAATGACCAAATGTTAGAAGGAAGAACAGTGGAGCAGTGGCAGAGATATGACTCAATTTTCATATTCATTTCATGAGACAAGCTTTTCTGTGACATATAACCAAAGGCATCATGAACAATAAGTAGATTAAAATGTTTGTATACCGATGTAAAAATCCTCAGTAAAACATTAGTAAATTGAATCTAGCAACATACTAAATATAACACTTACCAAATTTATCTTGTCAAAGAGATGTAACAATGATTCACCTTTTGAAAATTGACCAGTAATAGCAGGTATTAACATAATTTACAAAAATCATATGATAATAGTCATAGACAAAAGCAATTGAAGAAAGAGTACACTCATTCACTAGAAATGTAGAATAAAATATGACTTCATTTTATTTAAAAATTACTTATTATATAGATAGAGAGATAGAGAAAATGGGCATGCCATGGCCTATAACCACTGCAAACCAACTCCAGAAATATGCAACACCTTGTGCTTCTTGCTTTACATGGCTACTGTAGCAGACAGATTCAGGTTTGCTGAGATGAACTTCCAGAACAGGCACAGTTATGGAGGAAGTGATATTTATTGAAGCCTACACATCCAGAGGAAGTTCCATAAATGGCAGAAGAAGCTGCCCTGCCTTCAGAGGATCAAGCAGAGAGAGAGAAGTACAAGCCAAAACCCAAAAAGCTATACAGCACAGCACACTTCAGGAACTCCACCTAGGTACATTTGCATATATTTAGATTGAAATCTGAAACCCACCACCACACCTTAAGATCCACCCAGTGACATTGCCTCCAGCCAGGTGGCAGCACATGCAAACTACAAACAATAAAAATTGAATATATTGGGGGCCATCTATTCAAACTACCGCAGGTACCTTTCAGGAAAGTGCCTTAACTGCTGAGCCATCTCTTTAGCCCTCCTTTCACTTTTTGAGACATTTTTAGTATACTGTCCTGGCTCACCTAAAATAAATAAGTTGAAGAGATATCCCCATGATTCAGCCTCTCAGGTTCTGTGACTTCAAGCCACCTTAGAAAGTTTCTTTTCTAGTACATAGAAAAAGTAGTGTCACTTGTGTATGAAAAATTTCAAATGAAGGTCCACTGAATTTAAAGTGGAAAACCTATATTGCTTTGGCTACAAAATCTTAAAATTTGTTCTTTGAGCTTGAAGATTAGCCTGGGAGGATTCATGGCAGAACAGTAGCCAGGTCATAGGGACATCTGTAGATTTTTCTCATTGTTCACCTAAGAAAATGTATGCTGGAGTGGACTCCATCAGAACCTGCTGGTATCAGGACCAAAGTCTGCCTAATTCCTTTCAGGAGGACCCTTCCTGCCACCGAGTACCATATGTCTAGGAATGATCTAGGCAAGAGTCCCCATAGCCAAGTTGAGCCAATGGAAGTTCTGTAGTACCTGCTTTTAATTTTAGAGGTTATGGTTGAGAGGCAAGTGCCTCCAATCCTGTGGTGTGTTTATCCTTAGCTCTGTTCAGGAAATGAGAAGTTACCATTCCTGAGGTGATGGGTAAGTCAGAATTTCTTCCTGAGTATCACAATTAGAGTGGTTTAAATAAGTTCTTATAATAAATTGTGCCTTTTTAGCCTATATCTCATGGGGCTGAAGTTTATGGACTCAATGCTTTGTTCCCTATGTTCTCTCTTCTTGGTCAAAGCAATATTTTTTCTTAATGTGTAACAAGCTTATACTGTGGACCTGTCATTTACCACTCTTTCTTTAAAATGCCTCAAGCATTCTTTCTCTTCTGATTCAAAAATTTCTAATACTAAGTGGTCAGTAGTGGCACATGGCACATGCCTGTAATTACAGCTTTTTTTCTAGCATGAATTTGGATTTCTAGGCTAGTATTTGCTCAAGTGAGGCTTAGTCTCACAGAATATATTTTATATTTCTCCTTTACATATCAATTTCTTGTTAATTAATTTTTATATGCCAGTCTGTTAAAATAGTAAGGAAAGATTTGTTTGGATTTTGTTTTCATTTTGTGTAGTCTTTTTTTATTTTGTTCTTAAATACTCTTTATATTTGAAGACCAAATAGAGTACCACATGATGTGATGATTTTCATTTCTTCTAATGGGCTCCCCAAAATGTTTAAATTCTTTTAGAGACTTTTGGTAGAATATTACATGATGGCCTGTGTTACAGTTAGCTTCATGTTGCTGGCAGAAAACACCCAATGAAGAGCAGCTTGTGGGAGGAAAGTGTTTAGTTTGGCTTACTGACTTGAGAGGAAGCTCCATAATGGCAGGGAAACATGATGGCATGATCCAAGGGTGGACATCACCTCCTGGCAAACATCAGATGGACAACAGCAGCAGAAGACTGCCAAACACTGCCTTCAGGAGGCTCCAATTGCCAAATTTCTATCAGCTGGTTACCTAGCATTCAGAACACAAATGTTTATGGGGAACACCTGTATCAAACCAAACCACCACCGCATGGAACTTTGTGACCCTCTTCCTTAGCTTCCTGAGTATTAGTTAAGAATACACATATGTAGTTACTTATCTGATACATATTTATATTTTAATTGTTTAATATGAAATAATTTTAGACCTGTAAGAGAGTAGTAACCCATATTTTCCTGCTGTGGTTAAATTACGAAACTATAAAAATTACCAAAATTAGGAATTGGAACATTGATGAAATGTTAATGTTTTCATTTAAATGTAAAGATTTATTTCAATAAAGTTGTGGTCCAGGGACTCTTGCACTAATATGTCATTTAATTTTTTATCACTTGCACTTAGTCTTACCCAGTGTTGCAGTTACCTTCTTGTTGCTGGGATAAAGCACCAAACCAAAAGCAGCTGATGGGAGGAAAGTTTCTTTTGTAAATTTGTTTTATGTTTTTTTTTTAATTTTGTCTTATAATTGTAGTGGGGTTCGGTGTAGCACAAGTAAGACCACTTACTCACAAAGTGCTGGGTGTAAACCAACATGCACCAGGGCTGCACATCAGAGGGTGGGATCTCTAAGATCAGCCAAGAACTGCTAGGAGTGTCAGCTTTTATTGGAAAAAAAAAGCTACAAAATGTTTATTGCAAAGACAGGATGGGAGTTAAACCATAAATGACAATTCACATGTTACAGATACAGTCCTAAAAGTAATTTTAAACATAATGGGGAATTGGTGCATTACAGGAGGGACATTCTAGTCTTAGAAGATTATAGGGAAGAAAAAAAAAAAAAGGAACTTGTGAACAGGTCTGTTGCTCAGTTACCTGGGGGATGTGAGGTAAGCCTGCAACCAGTAGTCTCCCAATGTCCTACTTATCTGCCCTTAAGGATTTTGCTGAATAATGTAGGCCGGACTAATGCTATTCAAACCTGCAGCATTTCCTTTTCACCTACCATCCCATCTACTTAACAAGTGTTGCATTACATTCTTTTATGACTTCTATTTTTCTCCAAGCTAGGTATAAAGAAATGTAGAAAAATATAACATTTTGTTCTATTTACATTTCCCCCTCTGACATGGCACTGAGATAAATCTTTGTCTCATGAGGGATAATGTCTAGTTTTTGTTTAGTTTCAGCTAGGGAAGTATACTGTGTCCATAAAACCGAGCTAATTCTGTTTTTAACATATCTTACCAAAGTATTAATAATGCAGGGTCCTATGGTGAGGTCTAAAAATACTAACAAACATGGGCCAGTGACCCACTTAATAACTTTGGCTACAAATACAGGTCCATTGTCTGATCCTATCGTGAAGCACAATCCATATTGAGGGATTAATTCATCTAGTAATTTCTTTGCTACTACCTGGGCTGTCTCAAACTTGGTTGGAAATGCCTCTATTCATCCCTAGAAAATATCAACATAAACAAACATATGCTTAAACCCATACTGGCCTGGCTTCACCTCAGTAAAATCAACTTCACAGTATCCTCTTGGTTCCATCCCTCTTTCTCTTGATCCCATTGGTGGCACATTACGAGAGGAGGCATTTGTCTGTTGGCAAGCCTGATAGTGGGTAGTGATGTTCTTGATGATTGAGTCCATTCCAGGGAAGAAAAACACTTTCCTCATTAGTTCTGAGAACTTGTTGCTGCCCAAGTGGGTTCCTTCATGTAGTTGTCTGGACAGTCTCCTTCCTAGGGCTTAGGGCATCAATGGCAGTGCATCCTCCAGTTGATACCATCCTTGTGGGGTCTGCTCCTTCATCAGATCAGAAGAAAGCCATATGTCCTGTTCTGTGTATGTTGGTCTCTCAGAAAGAGTAGGGGTTAGGAGTGTGACCAGATAATCTGACAGATGCTGAGAGTCAGCCATCTTTGCTACTAGGTCTGCCAGTCTGTTCCCTCTGGCTTCTGTGGTCTCCCCTTTCTGATGGCATGAACAATAAATTATAGCCACTTTAACAGGTGCCCAAATAACAGGTGCCCAAATGGCAGCTTATAAGTCCAGAATTTCATCTTTATTTTTGATGTCTTTACCTTATTCTGTTAATAGCCCTCACTTCTAGTAGATGGCCCCATGTACATGTGCTATGGCAAATGTATAACTGCTGTCTGTGTAGATATGCATTGTCTTGTCTTTTCCCAATATCACAGCCTTGGTCAATGTTGTAACTGCAGCTTTCTGAACTGATGTACTCCGAGGCAGGGCCTCAGCCCACAGAGTTTTTCCAAAGTCACCACAGCTGACTCTGCATACCTGATTCCATCCCTGACAATGTTGCTGCCATCATAATACATCACCAGGTAAGGGTCTGGCAAAGTTACATCTGTCAGGTCTTGGCTGAGTCCATGGAAGGCAGAGCTGATCCTTAGGCAGTTATGCAGAGGAATTGATGCCTTACCAGTTTCTAGCAATAGGGAGACTGGATTCAAAGCCACAGTTTGGCAAAACTGTATCATTGGTTGATCTAAGAGCAAGGGCTGATAGTGGGTTATGCAGGATTTGGAGAGCCATCAGTTAAGAGGGCTTTTTAGAAGTATCTCTATTGCCTGTGTTTCTGAAATTGGTAAAGTCTGTCCCAAGGTTAGTTTGTCTGTGTCCTTTGTCAGAATAGAAGCAGCTGCAATAGCCTGGAGGAATGGGGACCAAACAACAGCTACTGGGTCTAACTTTTTATACAATTAGGTCACTAGGTGACACCATGTTCCCAGTCTCTGGGTAAGGATACCCCTGGTGGTACTCTTCTTCTCTTCCTTATATAAGTGGAAGGGTTTGGTTAAATCTGGGAGTGTCAGGGGAGACACTGCTGTTAGAGCTGACACTAGTTCTTGAAATGCTTGCTACTCATTTATAGTCCAAGTAAAATCTTTTTCATGCCCTCTAGTGGCCTCACGTAGATGTAGACACTTGGCTTATTCAGCAAACCTTGGGATCCAAATTCTGCAATACCCCACAGCTCCAAGGAATTCTCAGATTTGTCTCTTAGTCTGAGGTGTGGGGATCTGGATGATGGCCTGAATTCTAGAAGCCAATAGCATTCTCTTACCTCCTTGGAGTACATATCCAAGTAGGAGTCCTTACACATGCACAGATGAGACTTCCTGGCTTACACATGATAGCACAGATATTGTAAGGTGTCCAGGAGATGCTCTGTGGCACCCAGGTATTTCTCCTCTGTTTCTGTGGCTAGGAGGAGGTTGTCCATATACATAGCAGGAGAGTTACCTCAGATGTGTCTCATTGCGAAAAAAACTGCAATCCCTTATGGAAAGCCTCATCAAAGAGAGTAGGGGAATTTTTAAATCCCTGTGGATGTCTAGTTCAGTTCAATTTCTGGTGGTGCATTGCTCCACAACTGTCCATTCAAAGGCAAAAATGGGTTTACATCCCTCCACCAATGGGATACTAAAAAAAATAAGCATTGATTAAGTCCAGCACTGTATAAATTTGCCTTTCTGGTAGAATCATACTGAGAAAAGTATAGGATTGGGCACAGTGGGATGTATATCTTGTACCCATTTATTTACTTCCCTTAGATTTGGACTGGCCAATACTCTCCTCTTTCTGATTTTTTTTTTTTTTTACTGGCAAGTGTGGGGTATTCTAGGGCAACTGGAAACATACCAAGATGCCAGCCTGTAGTAATATGTTTATGTGTTTCTTTATGCCCTGTTTTGCTTCTAGTGGCATAGGATATTGTTTGACCTGTACTGGAGTTGCCATACTTTTTGTTCTAAGGTGATTGCTAACTGGTAGGCTACCAGTTCAGGGCTATTGTTTCCAGCCCATACTTTTGGAAACTTGTCTTGTAAGGTAGTCAAGAGATCCTGATTTCTGCCTGTAATGGGGCTCTCTAATAAAAGATATTCCTCTCCCAGTGGCAAAGTTACTAAAAGTTTGGCTTGTCAATAAACACATTTACTTCTCAGCTCCAAAACTGAATTTTTGCCTTCAGTTGATGTAGTAAGTCTCTCCACAAAAATGGTTATTGACACTCAGGAATAACAAGGAAGGAATGTGTCACAGTACCTTGTCTGAGATCCACTTGTTTCTTGATGTTCCAGGGGTAAAGTTGCACTCTGGACCAAGGTCTGTTCTCCTGAGAGGGAACCATCAGCTTTCTGAAAAACTAAAAATGTGCCCCAGTATTGACCAGGACTCTGATAGGTTTCTCCCTACTTTTAGGGTTAGCCAGGGCTCAGGGGGGACTTCAAGCCCTGACAACCTCAGTCTGTTAATTCCAAGATGGTATTGTCTTCTGATCTCGTTGGGAACATTCTTTCTTCCAATGACCAATTTCTTTATAAAACATGCATTGGTCCTTTTTAAGTGGGGGTTTCATCCTGCCTTCCAGAGGTCTTCTAACATTTCCTCTTCGGTTCTGAAAGGGCTGTCTCCTGGGGCCTTGTGCCTTCTGAAAGGTTGCCCCTCCATAACCTTAGTCAATTTCCTAGCCTGTTTCTCTTCCAGATTGTGCCCTCTGGCAGCAATCTCTACTAACTCTGAAAGAAGTTTACCTTCAAAGCCTTCTATTTTTCTGAATCTTCTTTCTACTATCTGATGCAGACTGATTTACAAAAGCAATGTTAATAGCTTGCCTATTCTCAGGGCTTCATGACCTTTGGGGGAGTATGTCCTATATGTTTCCTGTACCCTTTCTAGGAAAGCAGTGGGAGAATCAGTGGGCCCTTGGGTCACCTAACTCATCTAAGACAAATTTGTGGGGTGCAGTGCAGCTGCCCAGAGACCACCCAACAGATTCTGATGAAAGAGGTTAAGGGATGCCTGACCTTCAGCAGTGTTGGGATCCCAGTCTGGTCATGTGGAAAGGAAAACATCATCAGTTAGCATTATTGTTTTCTGTGGGGTGGCCATCGGCATCCAACACTAATTTCTTGGCTTCCCTTCTGATTCTTTCACGTTCCTCTATAGTGAAGAGAGTCTGCAAAAGTTGCTGCCAGTCCTCCCAAGTAGGCTGGTAGGTTTTAAAAAATAGTTTCTAGAAGAGATCTCAGGTTCTGGGGTTTCTCTGAACAAGAGGGGTTCTGATTTTTCAAGTTATAAAAATCACTGGTGGAGAAGGGAGTATAAACTATAAACATATGAGGTGCCAAACTAGTCAGTGGGTTTACTGTTGGGGAGCCTGCTTGAGTGGCAGGATTGGAGCTGAGACTCCTGGAGTTTCAGCCATGTCAGGGGAAACAGGAGAAGGGGAAGGCTGATATTGTGATCCACTGCTGGTGTGAGAAGGATGAAAGAGGAAGCCTGTGGTGTATGTGGGGGAAGAGAAAGGGAGGGTGTTGGGGCCAGGGAAAGGTATGATGGGGGAGTCTACGCTTCATCTTGAGAGAGAACTTGCTTTAGTTTAGTTACATGGACAGAAGTGAGGCCAGAGGGAGGGAGTAATTTCTTTAACCAGAAGGGTGATCTTCTATGAGGTTTCTCCAGGCAATGATATAGAGGGTCTGGTCTGAATGTCCTGGGGAGGAAAAGATTTATTTTGAACAGAATAAAGTATAGGCAGATTAAAGGTGCCCTCTGGTGGCCAACCTGTGTTAAATAATGGCCATCCGACTGCACAATAAATATCTTATTTACCAGGAAAGAGCTGGTCACCCAATTCTGCAACCTTCTTTTGAAAATCTTTAAAGTGTTTCTTCACCAATTGTAAAGGAGTTTTTTTTTTTCAATGGACTGATTCTGAACCATATTTCCAAAGAAAAAGAAAGTATGCACAAACACAACATTAGAGACAGAAATGCTAGCAATTCCAACCTTCCTCATGGCAGCCAAACTGAAACTGCACCAGGAACAGACCTTCATTAAAAATCTCCAAATGGAGCCATAGGGGGTCAAGTGGGGCCCCTTAACCCCTCATCCAGGGGAATTAATGCTGCATTCATCTTCCCTCTTGGACCCAGAAAAGCATGCCAAACCAGGAAATCAGAAACCCAAAAAAAACAAACCAAAAATCCCCAAACAAAAAGAAGAGTAAAAAGGTCACCGCCAGAGGTTTCTTACCCAGCAAAGGAAGGGACCTTCCGGGGAGAAAGCTCCCCATCTCTGGCTTCCTACCAGCTCCAACTCCAAGAACATGCAGGCAAGTTGAGATCCGGTTCTCAAGCCAAGGTTGAGGTCCTTCCCCAGCCTGGTCGCACCAGAGTAAGGAGGGCAAGGGGTTTTGAAATGTGGATCCGGGACAAGCCTCCAAGAATGTAGTGGGCAGATTGATAAGCATAGTATATACATTTATCCAGACATCAGCAGATGTTATACCCCTGGGGCTCATGACTACCCCTGTTTTAAGTTTTCAGTGTCAGGGATGTATTCCCTCCCATGGAGTGGGCTGCCAGTCCAATTGGAAGTCAGTTGGTTTCCACCATGATATATGTGCCTCTGTTACACCTGTTGGCTCATTTGGTCTAGCTGGCCAATTATAAGGCTTGCAGTGTCCACTGTTGAGTATCTTCCCTGGTGGTGTATCTTTCTCCCATTTAACTGCGTGGCTTCTTCCAGCTTTCTGTCAGCTGGTCTACATGGAGGAGGTTTTCACCTCAGTTCCAGTAGCATTTGTCAGTGGCCCTGCAGTCCAAGTATGTGGAGTCTTCAGCAATAGGGTCTTACCATCTATTCCTGGTGGGAAACCAAGGGCCTTGGCAATGGCCTATAATGTTTTGGGGGCATCAGGGACCTCCCTGGCCAACAACTCACTGGAAGGTATCCCATCCCTGGCACTGTATATACTATGCTTATCAAACTGCCCATAAGCACTTTTCTTACTATTCATACCCTTATATTAATGCTACTCTCACTTTGGGTAGAGAATCTCCTCTTTTCAGATGGCAGTGACCTTGGGATGACTCAGAAGGCATCATGGTGCTGGAAAGAAGTGACTGGAGTACTAAGTCACATCTTGATCACACCTTCCAAGGCTCAGGGTCTAATGCCGAAGAGATGGCGGAGAGAATGTAAGAGCCAAAGGAAGGGTAGGACTCCTTACAACGTGCTCCCTCCAGACATAAAATGTCCTGGATATCCATGACCTCACAGTGCCTGACACTACTTACACAAGACCATCATAATAGGAGGAAAATATCATGACATCAATATAAAAGAGAGACTGATTGAGATGGGGAGGGGATATAATGGAGAATGGAATTTGAAAGGGGAAAGTGGGGGGGGGAGGGAGGGTATTACCATGGGTTATTTTTTATGATCATGGAAAATGTTAATAAAAATTGAGAAAAAAAAGAAAAAATTTTAAAAAAGAAGGTAGTGGGGTATGGTGTTACACAAGGAAAACCACTGACCCACAAATTGCTGGGTGTGAAGTGATGCATGCTGGGGGCTTCACATCAGAGTGTGGGATCTGTGAAAGCAGCCCTGAACTGCTCTGAGTGTCAGCTTTTATTGGAAAAAGCTACAAAATGTTTACTACAGAGACAGGATGGGAGTTAATCCATAAATCACAATTCACATGTGACAGTTACAGCCATAATAGTAATTTTAAACATAATGGGAATTTGGTACATTACAGCAGGAACATTTTATTCTTAGAAGATTGTAGGGAATTAAAAACAAAAGCAACTTTTGAACAGGTCTGTTGGTTAGTTACAGGAAGTCAAAATGCTAAATACAGAGAGAATTGTGGACTGTGATGGCTTGGTTTATTAACTTTTAAAGGAAGAGAGAATTTTTTTGGAAATGGACTAGTGGCATAAAGGCTGGCTTCATTCTTCTGTTGATGCCCAGAGAGCTTGATGAACATTGAATTTAAAATTAATGGACTGGCCTGGATATCCATGACCTCACAGTGCCTGATACTACCTATGCAAGACCATCATAAGAGGAGGAAAAGATCATGACATCAAAATAAAAAAGAGACTGATTGAGATGGAAAGGGGATATGATGGAGAATGGAGTTTCAAATGGGAAAGTGGGGGGAGGGAGGGTATTGCCATGGGATATTTTTTATAATCATAGAAGTTGTTAATAAAAATTTGAAATTAAAAAAAGTTAGGGCTGGAGAGATAGCTTAGCGGTTAAGCACTTGCCTGTGAAGCCTAAGGACCCTGGTTCGAGGCTCGTTTCCCCAGGACCCACGTTAGCCAGATGCACAAGGGGGCGCATGCGTCTGGAGTTCGTTTGCAGTGGCTAGAAGCCCTGGAGTGCCCATTCCTTCTCTATCTGTCTTTCTCTCCCTCTCTCTGTCACTTTCAAATAAATAAATAAAAATGAACAAAAAATATTTAAGAAAAAAAATTAGTGGACTGGTGTGCTTGGTGGAAGGTGTAGAACAGAAAGATGAACGATGTACAGTGTATCACAGAAAAAATTCAAGCAAGTTTAAAGTTACAGGCACAGAGCCTGGTTTTAGGTTGCAGAAGCTGTAATTGTTAAACTGATTACCACCATGAATGGTGTGCCAACTGATTTGCACTGGGACAATGGAAAAGATGCATGAGGGTGAAATTCAACCAGGAATGGCTCAAATGAATAAGAATACAAGTTCTTTTACAAGGTGACTTGAAGGAAAAATTCTGAAAGTGCATGCTGCTTTTCAAGATCAAGATTTATTTCCCCTGTGTTATAGTCATGTTAGAATTGGTGGCAGAAAACACTTGACCAAGAGCATCTTGTGGGGGAAAAAGTGGTTTTGGCTAGGAGATTAAAGGGGAAGCTCATTATGGCAGGGGAAAATGACAGCATGAGCAGAGGGTGGACATCACTTCCTGGCCAAGACAAGATGGACATCATCATCAGGAGAGTGTGCCAAACATTGGCCAGGGGAAAGTGGCTATAATATGCATGAGCAAGCCCCCCAAAATACACTGCCTCCAGAAGGCATTAATTCCCAAATGTCCATCAGCTGAGAACCTAGCATTCAGAATACCCATGTTTATGCGGGACACCTGAATCAAACCATGACATTCCACCCCTGGCTCCCATAAGTTGATAACCATCCATGTTGTAAAATGCAATGAAGTCAGTCCAATTTTAAAAGTTCCCATTTTTTCTCAATCCTGATGATGTTCAAACATCCCCATATTCCAAGGTGTTTTAACTGAGCCATAATACCAAAAATCCCCCCAAACCATAATGTCACAGAATAAACATTCACACTGTAAAATATAGCATTGGGCATAGCTGAGAAATATTCAACCAATACAAGATTTAAAATAACCAGGGCAAACATCAAAATCTGTAGCTCTATGTCCAACAACTCTAGCCAGTTACAAATCTCCAAGTCTGATGATTCTAACCAGCAACAAGTCTCTGGAGTTCCAGTTCCACCCCTCCAGCTAGACTATGCACAGTCCTGGAAAACCTCATCTGGATCCAGCACCTTTCCTTAGCAGACATCTCATGGTCCTGGCATCTCAACTGCAACCCATAGTTCCTCCTCATTGCTCCATTGGGTCTCCATGTAGGCAATCTAGCAAACCTACTACACATTGCCCATGGCCATTTCCAAAACACAAGACCATGTTGCAAATTCAATGACCCTCTCTTTCCCTCATTTGTTATACTTCATAATACCAGGTAGGGTGCCAATTTGTTAATCTAGGAGGAATAAAGTAGACTTTGAAGAACAGGACACTGCTTGAGCACCCAGGCCCCTTAAAAAAAGAGTCTACATTCTTCCCATTGCCCTAATACCAACAGTTGTAATCTTTTATATAATTGCAGCTGAATATGGAGAAGTTTCAGTGGAAAGATTTCATTTCTGTGCCATATCCCTCTGCTCTCACCTGTCCATTTCTATACAATAAAACTCTGCACAAATTCTCAGGACAAAGGCATAATAGCAAGCCTCTCACACAAACTGCTCTTAGCCCAGTCCAGGCAAAGATCTTTCTCACCATCACAAGCCAAACCACACAGTCCATACTTCTTACTGCATTCAGATCTTTCAACTCTGACCATAATAGTCCATCAAGCTGCACTTAGAGAACTATTTCCAAGGGGAAACTTCATGATGGCAGGGAAAATCATGGCATGAGCAGAGCCTGGATATCACCTCTGTCACAGGAGTTGGAAAACGCCAGCAAAATAGCAAGCTTAACTCTAGCAAGGGGAGGCCCCCACCAGCACACCTACCTTCTCTAGCAGACTCCACCTTCCAAATTGCCACTAGCTGGGACCAGGCTTTCAAAGCACATGAGTTCATGGGGATTTGGACCACCACATCCAGGATTATACTTTTGTCTTTATTGGATTTACAACATATTTTCTGAGTATCTATTATTTATTTCATCCTAATTTGTGTCAATTTGGTTATGTATAAATTGATTTGGATGAATTAATTTTAATTATTTTAGTTATCATATAAAGTACTTGTTTTCATTATGAAAACATATATTTAAATCATGGTTCTCTATTCATATTCACCCTCCTATTTCCCTTTTTTGACTCCTGCCCATCCATTTTTTTCTACACAAACTTTCCCATTTATTTTTACTGTGTGTGTGTGTGCGTGTGTGTGTGTGTGTATGACTGCATGTTCAAGAATGGGCTATGCATACAACAAAAAGCAGTTAATATTTGTCTTTCTGATTTTGGCTTATTCTGTGTAACCTGATGACTTCTGGTTCTATATATTTTCCCTAATTTGTCAGGATTCTGTTCTTCTTTACAACTCAATAATATAGCATTGTATTCTCACACCATATTTCCTATATATCTATTAAGTTAAGGATAGAAATATAGGCTGATTCTAGTCCTTAGTTATTGTGAAGATTAATAAAAATAAGCATAGACATGGAGGTATCACTGTGTATTGTGGGAAATTTTTCCCCTGAGAAGCAAACACTCATCTTCACCCCAAATAAGATTCATATGATAGATCAATGTGTGATTACGCCAAAGTGCAATGTGTTTTTCTGGGGGGTGGGTCAAATACAGAGCATAGAGAGATGCTATTCATAATAACAGAGAGTTCCAATAGCAGCCTCTTTGATGGGGCTTCCTATGTCAAGATTACTCCTTGTATGCTCCTCCCTCAGCCTCAATATGAGTACTTTCTTACAGAGCATCAGCATCCCAGAGCAGCTGCACCACCAAGAATTCTCACCCCGTACTCAATGACAACTTCTCTATGGTCATTTCCAGAAGATCTTGTCCCTGCCCAGGAGTACAAAACCACAGAAAATTACTTCTGTGGGGCTCACTACATTGGGATTACACCCCATGGATGCTCTTCCCTCAACCTCTGGTTAGGGCTTACTTACACAGCACGAGACCCCAAAGCAGCACTTCAGTGGAACTCACTATATTGGGATTATCCCCTTTGATGCTTCTCCCTCAATCTAGGGGTAAAGGCTTACTTATAGAGCATGGAGACTGCAGAGACACCACCTCAGTGGAGCTCATTGTTCCTTGATCTTTTGCTATCTATATACATTAGCTCCCTGTCAGATAACATGACCTTGTGTATTTATTGTATACAGCTGGCTCAGGGGATGCCTGAGTCTCGGATGGAGGTATAATGACCCTTCCTATGCCTTCTCTCTTGAGTTGTTCCAGCTGCTTTTGATAAAGGTGACTATAGTTGTTCATATCTTTCAATGTGAGGAAATTTGCCATGCAACAGTGTGGAATACTCACTTAGATTCTTTGGGTTGTATGCCTGAATAGTACATTATTTCTACTGTTGTTTTTCTCAGGATATTCCACATGGATTTCTATAATGGCTAAAATAATTTAACTTTCTACTATTATTTAAGAAGACATATCCTTATACGCCTTACCTCCACCAGAAATTGTGGTCATTTGCTTGCTTGATATTGGTCATTCTGATTAGGATTAGATAAAATCTCACTTTAATTTTGATTTAGATTTCCCTGTTTTTCTTTTTTGTTTGTTGTTGTTTTGTTTTGTTTTTCAAGGTAGGGTCTTGCTTTACCCCAGGCTGACCTGGAATTCAGTTTGTCATTCTCATACTCTTATTGTTTTAAATAGAACTATCATTTGTTTCTGAGTCTTATTTTTGTTTGTTTCATTTTGTTTTCTTGAGTCATAGCCTCAGGAAGTACAGGCTGTCCTCAAAATCGCTATGTAGGAGAGGATGACCTCCAACTCCTGTTCTTCCTGATTACTTCTTAAAAGTGTTAATTTTAAGCCATGTGTCACCAACACCCCAACTTTTACTTTATGTGCATTCACCATATGAAGGAGATAGCTTCTAATCTGCCATTTTCCCAATCATTTCATGTTTTCTTACAAGTAGATTATAATTATTCAAGTGTGACAATAATACCTATATTGTAGTCCTGTCAGTCACCCCATTTATAGAAAGAATGTCCTAAAGATGTTTAGTGTATTCCTTAATACATAATACTTGTCATATCACAGATGCTTAAAGGAAGCAGGATTGTAGATATGACAACTGTATTTATACTCTGAATACGTAAAATATGGCCTTTATTCAGAGAAGGGAAACTAGCAAAAGTATATATGTGATGCAGTATAACACCTTTGACTTCCCTTTTACTCTATTGTTATTTCTCATTTCTTTTCCATCCATTTCCTGTTGGGATAAGTCACTTCTTTTGAAGTTTGTGTACTAATAACTCTGCCATTCATTTTCCACAAAGGTGAAGTAATATGGTTTTCTTTATATTCTCTTCTTACAGATGGATAACAAACTATACACACACATGTGTATGTATATCGCTTTCAACTTTCTACTTTGCATTTTACATCCTTGCTGGAAAAGACTCATTTCATACAGATTTTCAGTATTCCTTTAGGCAGTTCTGTATTTGGTGGTCATGTAGCATTATAACATATTCCTAATAGCATGTGACTAAACTGCTCAGCCATTGTGCGAAACCTAAGGAGCCATGTTCCATCTCTCTCCAGATCCTACATTAGCAGACTCATAAAGGTGAGGCAAGAGTAAGGTTGCGCATGCCCACTGGTGGTGCAACCATCTAGAGTTTGATTTTAGTGTCTGAAGCCCTGTCGTGCCAATTTTCTCTCTGTCTCTCACTCTCTCTAAAATAAATTTTTTTTTAAATTTAAGATTGTATGTAGTTTTGTTAGATGCTTTCATATTTTTCTTGGGAAGTTTTTTTTTTCCTAGTTTTTATTTCTGCTACCAATGTATGACATTTTCTCACAGCCTAACAGAACATGTTGCCTTACATTTAAACTTTTTGCTTATTAGTTGCTACTGAATGGAAGGTCACTAGTATGTTAATATGCAAGTATGTATTATCACTAAATGCTGTCTGTGGTAATTTGAATGGATGTCCCCCAACAGATTAGAAGTTTATTAAAGCTTCTTAGATTTCTATCTACCTGGCTGGAAGAGGTGTCACTGTGGGTGGATTGTAGGGTCTTGCCCAAAGGTGTGTTTTGGGACCGATCTGGTATGCCAGACTAAAGGTATGCAGAGTGCTTGAAATTTGCCTTGGTTTCCTGGAGTATGCTTGCTTTATGGTACTGTCATGCCATTCTCTCTGTGTGTGGACCTGTGAAAGGGGCCAGCTTCTTCCACCATTATTTAACTTGCCCTGGATCTGCACGCTTCAAACCATCCATTCCACCCATAACTTGTGCCTGTTTGGAAGTTCATCAGAACAACATGAAGCTGTATAACTCATCAGAACAACATGAAGCTGTATAACTCACTCTCTCTCTCTCTTTCTCTCTCTCTCTCTCTCTGTGTGTGTGTGTGTGTATACTAGTTTTTTTAGGTAGGGTCTCACTCTAGCCCAGACTGACCTGGAATTCACTATGGAGTCTCAGGGTGACCTTGAACTCATGGCAATCCTTCTACCTCTGCCTCCTGAGTGCTGGGATTAAAGGTGTGCACCACCACACCAGGCAGGTCATTATATTAAAAAAAATTATGTCTTATCTTAGGTTTAGGAATTAGTATGGCATTAAAATACAATTTTTAGTTTATTCTCCACTATTCCCCTATGTATTTATCTCTACCTGTCTATGCCTCTTCTTTTGTGTTTACATGTCATAAGTGTTCTTTCACCCTTTTTCCACCTCCTCCTTTGACATCCCTTATTACCAGCACTTAGTCCCTCTGGTGGTTTGTGAAGAGTCCCTTATAGACTCATGTGTTTGAATATTAAATGCTCAGTCAAATACTAAATTAAACAGTGCTTTTTGGGAAAGTTAAGGAATCTTTAGGAGTTAGAACATTGCTAGAGGAATTGTATCACTGGGGTGGGATTTGAGGTTTTATAGTTCAGCCCTGCTTGATTTTCTCTCCCCTCTATTTCTTCTCTGCTTATGCACTAATATGATGGTGGCTTTATTCTATTGTCATGCTTATTCTGTAATGATGGACTCTATCCTCTGGCAATGTAAGCAAAAAGAAGCTTCTTTATTCCCTAACTTACTTTGGGTGTAGTTGTAAAGGAGATTACAATTAATAATAAGTTCATTGCTCTGCAGCGGTAAAATAGGAAAGTTGACTTGAGGACAAGATCTGACTTATTGAAGTCTCAAGTTAGGAAGAATGTCAATTATTTTGAAAAAAAAAAGGCCTGGGGAAAGAATGCTGAAATTCATGTATTTTCCCAAAGATATAGTATCTACCACAGATGTGGTTTCATCAGGAGCTAGTAGCAAAACTTGGTAGCATTGTCCACATTGCACTGATTTTGAAAGAATGAAAGACATTAAATGTTTAAGCAGCATGTTGTGTAAATCCATGTTGACCCAGTGATTTTTCATGCCACCTTCATTATATAGTAATTGGCATTGTTAATGACTTCTCTTTTTGTTATCTGTGCAATTATTTTGAGCTATTTTTCTATTCTTTCACCAGTACAATATGGTAAATGCAGATTTTCTTTCTTTTTTTCTTTGGGGGGGTATTTAAGATAGGCTTTCACTCTAGCCTAGACTGACCTGGAGTTTACTATGTAGTCTCAGGCAGGCTCGAACTCACAGAAATCCTCTTACCTCCGCCTCCTGAGTGCTGGGATTAAAGGTGTACATCACCAACCACCATGCCCAGCAGATTTTCATTTCTCTTTTATTTAATGTGTTATTTTTGTGTTCATGTTTTGTGTCTGTCTGTGTGTGTGTATATATGAATTTCTCAGTAAATCCAGTTTATTTTTCCTTTTAACATGGTGTCACATTGGCCTACAGTTAAGTACTTAAGACTGGCTGACTTACCAGCCCCAGATCTGCCCATGTCTATTTCCCCTGTGTTTGCATTACAGGGGCATGCCACCAAACTTGTACTTTTTATTTGGTTTCTGGAGTTTGAACTCAGGATTTGATGTTTATAAAAGCACCTTTTGGACTGAGCTATTTTCCTAGCTCAAGAAATACTATGTTTTAAGATCTTGACTGGTAACATAAGGCCCCTCTCACATATTTTCCTTTTCATTTACTTCTTACATTCTTAAGCATCCTTATAGATATGGACTTTAGAATCAAGTTATCTAACTGCATATAATGTTTGTTGGTATTTTAAAAATTGATTTAAATTTACTCATTAGCTTAGGGAAACTAACATCAATTTTTGCTATGGGAATGAGTGTGTGTTTTGTGCATGATTGTGTGTGTTTGCTTATGTAGTGTTGGAAGCAAGTTCACATGTGTGTATGTGTAAAGGCCAGAAATAGATGTAGGGTTCCTTCCTGAGCCAATTTCCACAATATTTTTTAAAAACTTTATTGTGTGAACCTATTGTATATTGTCATATTACTATTAGGTTATACTTTTATATTCCCTCTCGTCACCCCCCATTCTACTGAGGGCCTTCCTAACACTTCCTATACACTTGTGTCATGAATTCACCAGTCTCTGTGAGTGGGGCAATGCCTCAGTGTATTCCTTGCTTCCCTATGGAAATAACATTATTTCTTCTCCTTCTATTGCAATGTTCTCTGAGACTTAGCATGTTATAAGTCTCCTTTAGTGTTGATCACTCAGAAGCCTCTGATTTTCTGCATCAATTAATTTTGTGTCTTTTCTGTGTCTAGCACCATCTCCCTTGAGGAGATTCTCCAGGGTAGCAGTGAGAGCAGCCCTCGAAGTTAATCCACTACTTCCTCTGTAATGTTTACTGGGTCCTGACAGATGTGATAGAGATGACTCATCTTGTGCCAGACAGTCAGCTGTATTTTATTGTCATTCTAATGGGTCTAGGGTCTCCCCAGTTTTTGGTACCATCTGTGCAAAGCAGATTCTCTATCTAACAATAAGACCAGCATGTTTCAAAGAGGATAAACATAGACATTTAGAAGAATTTTTCATGGACATGACATCTCTTTTTAGCCTAAGAAGAATGGAGCTTTCCTATAGGATTTACGACCTCCCAAGCCATAAGTTTCTGACTTGGTTCCCAGTACCAGGCATGGATTCTATCCCCAGGGGTGGGTGTCATATCCAATCAGAAAGCTCCATATCCTATGTGCTAGTATTGAACTTGTGTAGACATCTTTCCAGGATGGTAGATTTTGTAACTTGCAGGATCTATTACATGTTCACACTGTTGTTAACCTTTATTTCCCAGAAGGTGGCACAGCACTTTCCAGCACTATGAGAGCTACCCAGAAGGGAAGTGGCTACCATCTCATTTCCAGCATGACCTCTCAAATTTTTGTAACTTGAACTTCTAGTGTCTTCAGCAATAGGGTCTTATCATGTAGATCTCCTGGGTATCTCCTGGGTAAATAGCCTACATTGTTTTGGAGAACACATGGGCCTCCAACAGCTTGTTGTGGTAGATATCCCAATTCTTACACTGGTATTTGCCAGCAACAGCCTATGATTTTAAGGGTAAAGCTTTATCCGAACGTGCAGGGTGTTTTAGCCCAACAACAGCCGTCTTATTATGAGGTTCATATCTTAATTATCTAGCCAAGAGGAAGGTTCTACTGTACTAATTCATTCTATCATTAACATCTGTATCTCCCCACTCCCTTCCCTCTATAATATTTTTTGAGACAAAGTCTCAGACTGAACCAATATCTCACCAATTTAGCTAACTACACAGAAAGCCCTAGTAATCCTTGTGTCTCCATTTACCCTATGCTAGGACTGTAGAACTACACTTTTACTTTGGTAGTGGGAATCTGAACTTGGGTCCTCATGCTTAAGTGACAAGCATTTTACCAACTGAGACATCTCCCCACCACCTGGCATATTTTTAAGTTTGAATTTGTCAGAGAAAAACCAAAGGGGACTAGGGTCGCTTCAGGTACCTTAAAATGGAACCTGGAGCCCTCCTTAAACCGTATTTCAGGCACATCCATAACTGATATTTTGAACTAAATTTGCTTAATGTTCACAGATTCCCTCAGGAACATGCTGACCTTGTAAAGTGACATAAACTACAAATTCTGGAACAATCTTCCCTAGTGATTGTAACAATTTGTAAAGCTATCTCCCAGCTTCCTGAGACTACACAATCTCTTTCAAGACAGTTTGACTTTTGTGGCACTTAAAGAATCAGAGTTCTTGACAAAGGGTAAGTAATTAACCTCTCTTGCATGTATACAAGTAGCCTGTCTTTTAAAACCATAGAACAGATATTTAGACCTGTTTGAATGTTCTCACTCCTGATATTGCAATGCTAAGAAACCTCAAGAAAATGTAATTATTCTTTGTTCTTGACTGTGGTGTTATGTTCTTATTCAGCAAGTTACTCTAAGGACAATGTCCTAGTGGGTCATAGTGTATACAAGCTGCTGAAATAAAGTGCCATACCCTAGGTAAGTAATAAACAACAGAAATATTGTTTTCTGAATTTTATTCTTGGAATTTTATTTCATTTTTCTTATTTGTGTGATTCAGCATTGTTTTGATAAAATACCTGGCATAATGTTTCTATTGTCTATCAGTCCATCCTGCCAATGCCTATTTTTTTTTTTTTTTACCATTTTGTTTGCGCTGTTGGTAGAGAATAACTTATTAGTGTTTGGATTCTCTCTTTCTTTTATGAGTTACAAGATTCTTCTGTTTTTGCTTTTGTTTCCTAATCATTATGAAAGTGTCTGAGGATGCTTCTGTCATACTCTTTGCCTTTAGTCTTCCCCACAATTTGTTTCAAAGGCTGAAGTTTTAAATCACACATATCCCATATTCAATGCAATTCAATTCAATTCAATTTATCTGTTTACATATATTAATTGTTAATATTAATAAGACTGCTTAAGACTTATCCATACCTGAATCAAGCTACATACATATATGGTCATATCTAAGTATATTTTCTTCACCCTCATTCCCCACCTTGACTCACTTCCATTCTCAGAATCACTATTCTATTTTCAGGTTACCTGTTTTGTAGTTTCCATATATTAGAGAGAACACACAGACTGAATATGGACATTTACTTGAAGTCACTTCTCTAGGGTAGCCCCTTGATTTACCTTTAATACCTATGTTTCATTGTACCTTGTGCTTATATTGGACCTAACTTTTTGGCATATAGTATGTGTCTATGTCCTACATTTGCTGTGTGGTCTGGTATGTGTACCTATAATATATGCTTGTGTGAGTACCAATGCACATGCTTCATGTGCATGCATGTAGGGGATAGGGGATAATGTCAGCTTTCCTTTTCTCTGTTATGAATTTTTTTTACATGGAACTTCTCTCTGAACCCTGTGCTGCCATTGTAAGTCAGACTTACTTACCAGAAAGGCATAAAGATTTTCTGATGTCTGACCCCCAGTGGATTTGGAATACTTGCATACTTGGCCATGCCTAGCTTTCAGATGAATATCGGGGGAATCAAACTCAGGAACTATTAGGCCCATATAGTAAATACTCTTACCTGCTATTTGTCATGTAATTTTAAGTTAACTGTAATTATCTTAACAATCATCCCTCATGTCTATCTCTTGGAGTGTTGGTCTGTCTTAACCTACCTCAAAGAGTGATAATGACCATGTGACAGACCATGTGTTGTTATCTCATTGTTATTCTCTAAACTCTCCAACATTTTATTGTTTTGATTCATTCTGTTTGGAAGATGATGATGAAGGAATAACTTTGTGATACTATCTTTCTCCTTAATGGTTTGCATTTTTTAAGAATAGACATATTGCGAGCCAGGTAGCTTGGTGAACAATATGGTCTTCTGCTAACTTAGTAATGATCTAAGAATATCAGTGTGTGACTATATATACATACATGTAAATCAAGTCAATTTCTACTGCATGTGGCTGGCTGATTCACTACACATTATTCTATAAATATTTTCAACAAAGCTAAAATTGGTTGCAAAAAAAAAAAAAACAACTCTGTGGATATCTTGTCAGGACTTCTAAATATGAATTACCCTGATACAGGTTTGTGAAGATGGAAGGAGAGGATCCAGCTGCACTTCCAGATCTTGATATTTATACATTCTGCTGATTAATGAACATATATCAATCTGTGACTTTGGTGATATCGCAAAGAAAATATTTTGTTCCATTGTTTAATGATTCCATCAAGGGTAGGTATAAGAAGTTACTGGCAGTTATAGTGCAGGTTGGCCATTTTTCTACCTTCATATCAGGAAATTTGTTCTACAGGAACCACAGGGTGAACTTTTTTTAATTTTTAATTTATTTATTTGAGAGCGACAGATACAGAGAGAAAGACAGATAGAGGGGGAGAGAGAGAATGGGCGCACCAGGGCTTCCAGCCTCTGCAAATGAACTCCAGACGCGTGCGCCCCCTTGTGCATCTGGCTAACATGGGACCTGGGGAACTGAGCCTCGAACTGGGGTCCTTAGGCTTCACAGGCAAGTGCTTAACCACTAAGCCATCTCTCCAGCCCATGAACTTTTGAAGCTATGCTTTATAGACTTCAGGTCCTGCCTTCCCAAAACACTGCATCTCAGCAAGACTATGCATAATAGAGATAGGGTAAGAAAGCAGGAAGTAATGCTAGTATCTCAAAGATAGTTAAGGTAAATGCTAAAGAAGTATGAATAACTCTTGGCTAACACTTAGGGTCATCTTCAAGAGCAATTAATTACCGTACTAGTCATAGAATATAAAAGATTGAGATTACTATTACTGTATTCACATATTGGGTGTTGTAAAATAGAAGAAAGTCATGAACCACAGGCCCTGAAATGAATTTAAAAAAAAGTTTCTATCTGTTTGTATTCTTGTGCTTACTCTAATCACTATATCTTCAAAGTAGTAGCCTAGTGCAATACTTTCAATTCAAAGTCATAGACTCAAAGTTCCATGAGGATCTGGAATTATTAGTTGACCTTTCCCTCAATGGAACATTGAAGGAAAGGAAATTTATTTCTTTGCTTGTATGTAAATGCACAACAAACTCTCTGGATCTGGTATACACTGATTACCTGGAGATTGATCAGGCTTCTCTTAGTGAAGTAATCATACTTTTGCCTTAAATGGTTCAACTAGACAGCCTTAGTCTTTCTAAAACATTTTTAGATCTTTGAAGAAATCTTCAAAAGTTTTTCTGACATTTCCGGGACTAATGGGCCACCTCAGGAAACTTACTTTGACTTCATTCTGTTTCATGAACCATCTTGTAAAACTTCTCAGGTAAGGGTTTTGGGTATGTACTTGGGTTTTCTGAACACCACTGTTAAGGCAGGAAACAATTCAGTCTTGAATATTTCTGAGCTCCTTGTAACCCTTTTCTCTGTTCACTCCAGCATGGAAAATGCTAGCCATTTAAAACTGGCCTTACCAAATGTGTTTTCCCCAGTATCTAAGAGAAAGAGAATGACAAAAAACAAGCTAGCCCCTGTGATAAATCCATAAATACTTTGGTTAAAAAAAAATCATTCTAGGGCTGGAGAGATGGCTTAAAAGTTAGGCGTTTACCTGTGAAGCCTAAGGACCTGGGTTCAAGGCTTGATTCCCCAGGACCCACATAAGATAGATGAAAAGGTGACACATGCATCTGGAGTTCATGTGCACTGACTGGATGCCCTGGAATACCCATTCTCTATCTATCTGCCTCTTTCTCTCTCTGTGAGTCACTCTCAAATAAATAAATATAAAAATTTTTTAAATCATTCAATTACATTCTAGGGAAGAAACAGAAATTGAGACAGAGAAAGAATTTATGATGCTGCAATGATGCATGTACTCATGGTCTAATGCCTATAGTGCAACATGTCAGAAAACTCTCCTCAGGTATGATTCACCAAGGTTTATGCAATGAATGTAGAGATTATTATTTAAGAACTGGTGAATCTATATTTGCAGTAGGCTTCTCACTGTATTGCTTCTACCACAATTAGGTAGGAGATATAGATATACAAAAGTTAATTGTATAAATTCTAAATCAATTAAGTTTGTTTTATTAATTTTATTATCCACTTCATTGATATATTTCATACAATCTGAAAGTTGAAAAATTGTGCCTGAATGGAAAAGTAACTTTCTCCAAGTGGTGAGTGTATTAAGTAAAGTAAATCCCATTGTTGACTACTATTGTAAAATATGTAAAAATAGTTTTGTTTAATATTCATTCTTTACCTTATCCAATCTTATTTCTTCAGAAATATTTTGGTGCTTTCTCTCTACAGATTCCCAACACCTGATCTAAATTATTGCATCTTCTCTCTGTGAACTTTGTCACAGAAATTTAACATTTCTTTCCAAATGTCCTCAGACCAGCCATCTAACACTATTGAATTTCAGTAACAACCCAATATATTTGGAAGATTTTGAACCTTGGCAAACTCTTTTGGACAATCTCTCGGGTATCTAGGGATAAATCATTGTCAACAAATTCTACAATTCTCTGTTCTCTTCCTAGCCCTAAGCCACTGTGTCCAACATCATGTAGTCAGCTTTGCCTCTTTAACCCCATTACAATGCCCATATTCATGAAATCCTGCAGAAGTTCACACCCTTGATGGAGCTGAAATATGTTGTTTATCATTTTCTATGCTTGATGGTATTTGCAAGGCCATGTAGACCTACAGAAGCCAGGTAATGTGCAAACACAAATGAAAATGATTCTTTAGGTGGCAGGGCAGGATGCCGTGAAATATGTGATTTTTTTACTGATTTTCACAGTCCAATACAGTTTCAACCCTGATCTGTGGTCTTGGCCTTTTAAGACCTCAGTTCTCTTTATGAAAACCCACAGACATCTTATGCATGGTTCTACTGTTCCTGGAAATAGGCATTTAACACGTGTAGAAAAGAAAACCTCTAATTGTAAGATAGAAGATTTTCAGAAAAGAATGGGCCACTTGCCCATTCTCCTCTATTTCATTACTTCTTACTGATGACAACATCGGGTATATGATGTGTGATATCCGAGTGATGGTATATGATATCTTTATCCATGCTGATGGCTTTATATTTAGGTATTTGATACAAACTAGGTTAATCACGACCTCTCTTGAATGTGCTTATAGAGTAGGTGGTGAGTATTGAAGAAAATAATTCTATCACATAATTTACTTTAAGCTTCTCATATGCAAGGCTGCATATTAGAATCCATCTGTAATAAATAATGGAAATATGAGACTATACCTACTCCCCCAAATGTCTCCAGTTAGATATTGATAGCTCTTTTCCTTTATTTCTGCATTTTGACACTTACTTGTTCTTTATTTCATTCACATTAACTAAGGTTGCATTTTGGGTGATATTCTAGGAACTAACAATGAAAACAAAACAAGCTTCCTACCCCTAGCCACTCAGAGTCCAAAGTTTTTGTGGTTTACCTGTCCCTCTCTTGTTCCTTAAGATATTACTTAACCCCACTTTACTACAATTTTTAAAAATATTTTATTTTTATTCATTGGGGGGAGGAGAGGCAGATATACATACATACATACATATATATACATATATATATATATATATATATATATATATATATATATATATATATATATATATATGGAGAGAGAGAGAAGGGGGGGGAGAGAATAGGCAAGTCAGGGCCTCCAGCCACTGCAAACAAACTCTAGCCACACTTTGTGCATCTGGCTTACTTGAGTCCTGGGCAATCAAAGCTGGGTCTTTTGACTTTGCTGGCTGGTGTCTTAACTGCTAAGCCAGTACTGCAAATTTTGCTTGTCATTTTCACTTTACATGTTGTGTTGTATATAAATCAGAATACATATTTGCTTGTGCTTTCCTCAATTTCTTTCTTCAGTGTTTTAATGTTTTCATTGCACAGGTCTTTATTCCCTTGGTTAGGGATATTCCAAAACATCTAATTTTTGTGGCTAATATAAATGGAACTGTTTTCATGATTTCTTTCTTAGTATGTTTGCCTCAGTATACAAGAAGGGTACTAATTTTTGGGTGCTGGTTATGTACTCTGGAATAAAGCCAACATGACAATGCTGAATGATCACCTTGATGTATCCTTGTGTTCTGCTTGCAAATATCTTGTTGAAAATGTTTGCATTGATATTCATAAAGGAGGTTGTTTTATAGAATTTTATTTTAGTCATTGGTATGGTCACATCTTTAATTGAAGCATTGACCAATTTTGAGATTTTACCTTGTATCTAACAGTTTGACCTTATAAATAATGTTGCAGTGAATATTCTTTGGCATACATACTTTGTATTTGAAGGAAATGAGCCATCAAAATATATTCCTATTACTATTGTTGGGACTACTGGGTCAAAAGATAAAAGCATATGTAGTTTTAAGTATTTTTGCAAAGTTTCTCTCTGGAAAGGTTTTACTGGTGTTCATATCTATGCGCATTGTATGAGAGTGATTATTTTCCACAGTCTCACTCACTGAAGCTGCTGCTTTAGTTTAAAACTTTTTACCTATTTGTTACCTGCCACTTAATAAAATTTCACTATTGCCTTAATGCATGCATCTAATTATTACTACATTTTAGGATTTATCATTTGTTTCAGTCTGTATTTTATATTTCCATGTTATTTCATAACTTTTCACATTTTCCACCAATTTTGTTCTTTTGCCTCTCCATAATAGAAACCAGTATGTAACTACAATATTATCCTTTTGTCTGAGTTATGTACTAACAATGCATCTACCAGGTTTCAGTTACCTTCTGATTTGTGTATGATTTATATTTTGAAGTACTGTCATTTTATAGCCAAATTGCTTATTCTCTTTCTTGCATTTGAATAATATTTAGAAAGCCATTTCCTTTGTTGTGGTTAAAGATAAATTATAGATGTTTTGTCAAGGTGCTGTGTTGTTTTCTTATTTTTTTAGTTTATTTTTGTACATGGCATTTGTCAGGATTTGGGTTCACATTGAGGCACTGATTCAAATGGTTCCCAAGTATAAGACTTTATTTTAACGGGTGAAATGGAAGGATAGAGGAGACTTAAAGAGAGAGGGATAGAGAGAAAAAGTGAATGGGAATGAATGGATCATGAAACAAGAGAACCCAAAAAATGGAGACAGGGAGAGTGAGGGGATTTTAAGGATTATAGGCAGAAAGAAAAACTGTTCTGTAAGGGAGAGGTCTTGTATGATGTGCTGATGTGGGGGCTGGGAAAAGGTAACATTTCTTCTTTTTGTCACAGAAATATTTCCATTTAATTGAGGTGGCTCCAGAATCATAGAACTAGTCTGAGCATGACAATGTGAAAAGATGGAAATAGGCGAAGATGTTCATGGACAATTACAGTATCTTTCAAAAATCCATTTTCATGATTTTTTCTAAATATCTCAGTTGTGCCAATAATATATATTCTGTGTCCATCTTTAAGCCAGTGATTTTCCTGTATTATAAATTAATCTCCTTACATACTGCTGTTACATATTTGTTGGTTTTCTGTTCTCCTTGGGATCTTTGTATATATTTATACCTATATCATGATACAGTAATCACAAAAACTTATGTTCTATTTTGTTTGGTATCATAATTCCCTCTCTTATCTTCCTCTGTGCTTCTTACCTAGTTTTGAAAAATATTTTAATTTTACTTATTTATTAGAAAGAGAGAGAGGCATATAGACAGAAAGAGAGAGAATAGGAGTGCCAGGGCCTCTAGCCACTGCAAAGTAACTCCAGATTCATATGCCACCTTGTGCATCTGGCTTATATGGGTTCTAGGGAATTGAACCTGGGTCCTTTGGAGTTGCAGGCAAGCACCTTAGCCACTAGGCAATCTATCCAGTCCGTTTTAGCTCTTCTTGTGCTTACTTTTCTGTATTATCAAGCTGCCTAATACTTTATAATATTTTCATGTGCTTTTAAAATTGAATTAGATTTGCATCATACTTTAGAGAGGAATGGCAACTTTTTAAATGTTAAACCTGTCAGAAAAAAAATTAAAATGGAGTAACATTGCTTCTGTGCCCTTAAGAGAGAATATGGAGTCCTTGTTAAGCTGGATTTCAGATATTCTCATAACTGATATATTGAAGTCTATGTGAAAAAATCTGTCTGAATATTCACATATTCACCAAGGAACATACTGACTTTGTCAACTAGAATGGATTGCATTTTTTTAGTGAACTGCAAATTCTGTAATGAATTTTACTAGTGAATGTCACATTTTCTAAAAACCCCCTTTGCTTCCTAAGGTAGTTGTAGCAGAAAACTTTTTTCCCCCCCTGGGGAGATGCAAACACACATCTATTCACCCCAGATAGGGCTCAGATGACAACCCAAATTAAAACTGCACCAAAATATGTTTTGCTGAATCAATAAGTTTAATTGGGCTACATATAGAGCAGGTTTCAGTGTTGCTTACAGAAACAAGGATTACTCAAAGGCAGCTGTATCACCAACAAAACCACCTTCACACAGAAAACTGCATCTTTCAAGTACACTCCACAACCTGCAGGCAGCTTTGCATGTCAGAGACTTCTCAGCACAGTACAGGACTTGCATGCACTCTTTAGGGCAGGTGGGAGAGTCTTGAGCACACTGCAAGACTTGTAGGCAGCTTCACTGATGAGAGAGTCTACCCCCAAACACTTGCTTAACTTTTATATATATAACCTTAGGGATGGGTTTTATAACTTTTTTCCCAGACCTACTGACCTCCTGACATTCTTGAGCCTCCCTTTAGGAGGGAATATTTCAGTTAATACAAATTTTCTATACAATAGTCATCCAATCACTTTTCTGTAAAACGATTTTATATTTACCACACATAAAAGAGTCAGTTTTTGACAATGGACTTGTACTTATACATTAGATTATAAAAGTATCCTATCCTCAAGAGAATGGAATTCACTATCTAGAAGGCTTGAGTATTGTGTTTCCTGGAATTACAGTCCTAATTAGTATCCAGTAAAGATAATTTTGTCTTTTCCTTGTTTAGGGTGATATCAACTCTTAGCAAATTATTCTATCCAAGGGCAGTGCCTTAGAGCATACTGGCTACTGTAACAGATGACCATAAATTAGATACCTGATAAGTGAAAGACATCTTGATTTCTGGCTGGAAAGATGGGTCAGCAGTTAAAGGTGCTTACTCACAAAGCCTGATTTGTTGGTTTGACTACCCAGGTGCACTAAGTGGCACATACTTGTAGAGTTTGTTTGCAGTGGCAAGAGTCTCTGGTATACTCATATTCATTCACCCCCTCTCCCCATGCAAATGAATAAGGAAGTAAATAAATAAGAGCATTTATCTAAAAAGAACTTTTGATTTCTGAATGTTTTAATATTTTGATGGGTATTTTTTGATGTTTATGACATTGCGTGGTTTTATATACCTATTTTAATCATGTGGGTTTCTGCTAGTCATATCTATCCTTTTTTTTTTTTGAGGGTTTTGAGGGAGGGTCTCACTCTAGCCCAGACTGTCCTGGAATTAATTATGTAGTCTCAGGGTGGCCTTGAACTCATAGTAATCCTCCTATCTCTACCTCCCATGTGCTGGGATTAAAGGTGTACACCACTACGCACAGCTCTATACACTTTTTGACACTGTGTTTGTTTTGGAGGCAGAGAAACAACCTATTAATGTTCTAATTTCGTATTTATTCTCTGTCTTACATTTCTTAAGTTCCCCCTTTTGTTACTTTTGCCATCATATGTATGTACATGACTGAAGATGCTTCTTGTATCCCCTTTGCCCAAAAGGTATGCGTTTCAATGATTATAGTTTTAAGTCATCCATATCTCTTACACGACATCATTCATATATTTGTTAACATATATTAACTATACATCTTAAATAGATGCATATTTCCATTCCTGAAATTTCTATACCTTTGTCATACATAATTTTGCTTTTCCCCATCCTCTCCATCTACCCTCTCACCCCTTCTAATCTCCAGGCATAATTATTCTATTTTTAGGCAGACAATTTTTGAGTTTCAACTTATCAGATAGAATATACACATTTAATGTGTACATTATGAGTCTTGTCCTTAAGCAGTAGTCCCTTCATTTATACATAGGATATAAGTTTTAGTATTATATGCTTGTACAGGGCTTAGTATTTCTGCATGTAATTTTAGGTTCACTTTAATGCACCCACCATATTCCTTCATGTATATCTCTTATACATTTTTGGTCTGTCTTCACTGGTAACAAAGTAAGATGATAGGCCTGTGATATCATGCACTTGAATTTTATTCCTTTTACTCACAATTAGTTTTGATGTCTTGGCATTATGTTTAAAGACAATGGTGAAGATAAGGATTTTGTATGGACTTGCATTTTCCTACTTGGTAGTTTGTATATTTAATAGAGGAAATATTGGGAGGTTAGTAGCTAAGTTATCAACATTGTCTTCTCCTAACTTACTGCTGAATTTTAAGTACATTTAAACATATATACTTATTGACGAAAGTACATATATGTTTATATATATGAATATATGTACATATACACACATGTACACACAAATGGATGCTTATAAACTCAGAAACACAAGAAATGAATATCTAATCTGTTTATAGTTTCAGTCTTTAGAAGTAGTTAATTATCATGTATTTGTTCTATAAATATTTTCTACATTATTAACATCAGCAGCAAAGGCATTCATTCAATAAATGTGTACTCAGGACTTCTAAATTTTACTCATCTTGATGCAGGTTCATGACGATGGACAGAAAGGACCCAGCCACACTGCTAGAACTTGCTATACAGAGTCTACTGAATAATGAACCTGCAGCAATTCATGCCCTTAGGGAAATCCCAAGAGAACTTTTCCCCCCATTGTTCACTGCTGCCTTCAAGGGTGGGTGTAAGAAGACACTGGCAGCCATGGTGAAGACTTGGCCCTTTTTCTGTCTCCATATTGGGAAATTAGGAGTACAGGAAGCTCATGATGAATGCTTGAAAGCCATGATCGATGGTCTTCAGGTTCTTCCTGAACAGAATACTGCTACTGGGTAAGATTATTTATAAAAGTGACATGGTAAGACAGTAGGAAGTTATGCTGGAAGTTGCTAATCTACCAGAGGTAGTTAAAGGGTGACTGATGAAGATAAATAGGAGGCTGTTGGCTTAAAACTTGGGGTCACCTTAAAGAATCTAATGCCTCATCATAAAGTTAGTTAGGTAATAGGGATAAATCAGGATATTATAGATAGTTTTAAATAAATGGGTGTGTTACACAGAAGAAGAACATAAGCATCAAGACTTGAAAGGATCGGGGCAAATAAAGGACAGAGAAAATAATAGAAGTTTACTTTGTGGGAAAGAATTGGTAGACGGCATATGGAACAAATGACAAGGAAGAGGTTTGTCCCTTGCACTGATGGAGTCACAGACAAGAGATCGCTCTGATACTGCAGCCAGTACTTCAAAATTCACTTTGTAGAAGGGGGATGGTGACCCATAGAAAAGAAACTCACAACATTCAATTAGACATACAGAAGTAGGGGAGACAGGGACATCTGTTCCATCTGGAACCAGGGGCACTAAACCTGTGCCCACAGTGTTTTTATTCTTAGGCTTATGCACTAATCAGGAAGAGCTTTTGTATGTATCACAATGACTTTGACATAATATAAACTCTCTTGAGAGAACTTCCTTGATTTTATGGTTTTTGGTTTTAAGACAGATAAGAGGTTTGTTTGCTAGGAAGGTATCTGACTATGGTAAATAGACCATGGGGAACTGTGGTTAGCATTTTACTAATTTTATCTACTTTGAGGTAGGAGAAGCTACATTGACATACATGTTTACTTTTGTACAATTATGATATCAGCAACACTGAGATATGTAATACTCAATATATGCAACACTCAAACTAAATTGGGGAGAGAGAGATAAAGAAAGAGAGTAAGAGAGACTACAGGTACACCAAGGCCTCTTTCCACTGCAAATGATCTCCAGACACACATGCCATTCTGTGCATCTGGCTTTACATGGTGTAGGAGATAGCCTTATGTTGCTGGGATGAGCTTCCAAACCAGGCAGTTAAGGAAGCAGGGATATATTTGAAAATTAAAGATCCAGCAGAAGTTCTATAATGGAAAAAAAGAGACAAAATCCACCACCAAAAGTAAGAACAAAAATTAGTAGCCAAACAATAGGAAACCAGGCAGAACGCAAGCACTTTTCATATCTTAGCCTGGAATTCAGATCCAACTTAGGGTTCAGCCCTAGGATCCACCAATGCTATCACCTCCAGCAGGAGCCTGCAGATGTATATATTTAGTAAACTCCTGAATATATTGAGGGACATCCATTCAAACCACCACATTCTGCCTCTGGCCTACAATAGATTCGTAACCATCTACATTGCAAATTGTATTCAGGCCAACTTCAAAGGTTCCCATAGTCTTTACCAACTTAGATACTTCTAAATTCCCAAGTCTCATCTGAGATTTAAGACTATCTATTATCTGTGAGTCCTGTAAAATAAAAACAAGTTATGTACTTTCAACATATAAAGGCACAGAGTAAACATTTTCAACTGCTGTGACATAGGAAGGAGAGAGTGGAACAATGTAAACTCAATAGCCATCAGGCAAACATCAAATATTTACAGTTCAAGTACCATATCATAACCAATGACTAGTGAGGAGTCTCGAGATTTTCCAATTCTGCCCTCAACTGTGCTGAATAACCAGGGAAAATTTCCATCCTTAGCCAACAGCCTCCATGGTAGCCCTTGCATAGTGCTGGTGTATTTGAACATCTCTACTAAAAACCATGGTCTATCTTCCAATGGCTTTACCAGGCATCAAGGTCATCCTGCCATACCTAATGCTGTTTTTCTGCAGCAGTTCAACATATGCACTTCATGACACATTATAAGAATTCATTGTGCTCATAAAATCAATACCAGGTGCACAGAACCCAGCCATATTCTTAATTCAGGGATGAAATAAATAGTGACCTTGAGGAGCATGTCCATTCTGTTCAGATCTTACTTCAAAGAATTTTGCATTTCTACCATTCAGTCTTTCTGGGGTGAGATCCCCTTAGGCATTCTCTCTATTGCTTTAATGTAAATCAGTTTGTCCACCTTCCTTAAGATTGCTGATGTGTCTGACAATAGAAGCTTCAGTAACCTAAAACTGGTCTCCATGCCAGTAAGTTCTAAACTTGTTTTAATTTCTCTAATTTTAAGCCTTATATCTCTCAGTCCCATATCATTAACCAAGCATATGAGTCCATCATAAATTTAACATTGATTAAATTCTCTGACATGGGCAGCAGGACACAGCCAGTCCTTATGCCAGTAGCCCAGTTCCAACAAAGTTTTCTGTCATCGTTCCTTCCCCTTAGAAAGTTCATAAGCCAAGCCTCCAAATACAATTATCTCTGCACTCAGCACTTTAAATCTCTCATTAGAATAGTCCATCATACTTGGCTTACCACTCTGGAAGCCATCTTCAGTTGCAAACACCAAGTTTCCCACTCTTAGAGCACATAAATTTCAAAAAAAACCAAATCCACATAGTCAAATTAATATCAGAAACCCCACTCCTGGTACCAATTCTGTAGTAGGTAGCCTCATATTACTGGGATGAACTTCTACAACAGGCATAGTTATTCAGGAAGGGATTTATTTGAAAATTACAGATTCAGAGGAAGTTCCATAATGGTGAAAAAGAGAAAACAATGACTGAAAACAAGAGCAAAAACTGGCAGCCAAACCACAGGGAACCCAGACCAAACCCAAGCACTTTGCATATCTTAGACTGGAATTCAGATCTGTCTTAAGGGTGGACACTAGGAACCTCTCAAAGTGACACCTCCTTTAGCCAGGAGATTGCAGAGCTAAATTACAATCTTTAATAAACTATTTAATGTACTGGGGGACATCCAATCAAACTACCACACATGGGTACTAGAGAACCAAACCTGGGCTATCCAAGGCCAGTAGACTTTGTAAGCAAGAGCCGTTAACTGCTTGGCCATCAAAAGTGTTTGAGCTGCCTCAGAGAGTAGAAACTCTAAGAAAAGAATCACACAGCCCAGAGGGATACTTGCCTTTTATTAGGAAAAAATATATCTGTTCATTTTCTAAATTATGGGTTGTGGTGGTTTGATTCAGTTGTCACCCATAAGTTTAAATGTTCTGAATGCTAGGTCCACGGATGACTGAAATATGGAAAATAAAGCCTTCTGGAGGCAATTATTGTTGGGGGGCAGGCCTATGAGTATTATAGCCATATTCCTATTGCCAGTATTTGGCACACTCTCCCGCTGCTATTGTCCACCTGATGTTGGCTAGGGGGTGATGTCCACTCTGTGCTCATGCCATTGTTTCCCCCTGCCATCATGGAGCTTCCCCTTGAGTCTTTAAGCCAAAATAAACCTGTTTTCCCCACAAGCTGCTCTTGGTCAGGTATTTTCTGCCAGCAAAGCAAACCTGACTGCAGCAGTAAAGTTGGAAGATTTAACTGCAATAGCTAATTGAGGAACATAAAGTGAGTACATCTCAGATAAGCTATATCCATCTACCGTCAAGGTGATAGGCAAGAGATACGTATCTTATTATGGAGTTTAAAGAGAGTACACCTGGGGATTGTTTCTAAAAGTTAATCCTGAAGGGAGTGTGTACTTTAGAGCATGTATTTATCCTATCTAAAGAGAAGACAGAGAGAAGTTATTGTTAAGGTTGCCAGTCTTGCATGCAATGGAAGCAGAAAAAGCATGTCTAATATGTAATCTTATTAAATCAGGGTAGAATAACAGAGAATATATGAAGATAGCATATATGAAATTAATGAAATGTATCTATTGCTGGGATTGGCACCATGCCAGCAAGGCAGGTGTGTAAGTGGGTTACAAGTTCAACTTTGAATCTAATCCCAACATTGCATGTCATTTATGTGTCATACATGTGGATCCTACTGGCTTACATTAAAATCTGTTATCTTCAAGTAGTTCAATGTCTCCTTTCCTTACAGGGGCTCCAAACTGAAGATCCTTGATTTGAGGCCACAATCTGACTGCAGGACGACATGCTCTCATATCATTACCAAGTCTCCTGTTTGTTTTCATTCTTGTCCTTACTTTCAGAACTTTCCCCTGAAAAGAGAAGCCCAGCATAGTACTGCAAATTTAGGGTCTCAATCTCAATTGCCCAGGAATCCTACAGAATTAGTAGTAGACATCTCCCTTGATAATACATTGAGGGCAACAGAATTTCTTTGTTTGCTTCTAAATAAAGTAGAACAGAGCATCGGGTGTTTGCATCTCTGCTGTCGAGATCTACAAATTTATAAATTGTCTAAATATAAAAACAAAGTGAAATTTCTGAATATGTTATGCATTGATCACCTGAAAGTTGATCAGGCTTCACTGAGTGAAGCCAACAAACTCTTGTCTCAAATGGTACTCCTGGATAGCCTTACTTTGTCTAAAATCACATTTAGATCTTTGAATGGGAAAGTCTTCAGAACATTTCTCAGCCATCTTGAGAGGATGGACAACCTCCAGGAGCTCCACTTATCTTACTTCTGCATAAGAGATCACCTACATGAAGTGCTCAGGTGAGGGTTTATGGAGGAACTGGATTTTCTCAACATGCTGTGGTTAGGACAGGAACAAAACCATTCTGAGAATGAGGACTTGAGTTCAATTTTTACCACCAACATTAAAGGCTTGTAATGGCCACACATGCATGTAAGCACAGTAATCAGTTGAGCATAGAAATGAGAAACTCTGGGGATAGTTGTTAGCTAACTTGATGAAAAATAAGCAACTCCAGACTCAGTAAGACACAGTGTCTCAAGGAAATAAACCAAAAGAGCAACAGAGGAGGACACCAAGAATTTTCCTCTAGCCAATCCAAGTGTGTGCCCCAGGTGTGAATTATATCCACACATGTGTATAAACTCACAACACAAACACACACAAACCACACAACAAAAAAACTCTCAGAAGACAAGAAACTTTTTCAGAGGGAAAAATCTATTCAGTGAAATAAAGGCCACACTGTTAAGTTGTGCTGCAATATAGATACAAAATAGTTTATTCTAGATTACTAGGTTCATGTTTCCTGGTGCAATGCTGATCATTAAAGATACCTTTTTATTTTCTTTCTACAGAGTCCTGCCAAATGATTTGGATTTCTTGAATCTGCGTTTCTGTGAACTTTCTTACAGAGACTTTACATTTCTGTCCCAGAGCCATCAGGCTACCCATCTAAAGCTGTTGAATCTCAGTAATAATCCAGTATCCTGGGAAGATAGTGGGCCCCTTCGGATACTTCTGGAGAATCTCTCAGGTACACTGCAGCATCTAGAGCTAAATCATTGCCTTATAGCAGATTCGACAGTCTCTGCTCTCATCCCAGCTCTAAGCCGCTGTTCCCATCTCCGAGTCTTTAGCTTTGCCTCTAACCCTATTACAATGTCCATGCTCATGAGGATTGTGCAGCACTTAACCCTCCTGATGGAGCTGAAATATGTCTTTTATCCTATCCCTGTACATTGCTATGAACAATGGCATCCTCATGGTAATTTAGACCAACAGAAACTTGCTGAAGTAAAAGCACAGCTGAAGATGATGCTACACAGGGTACAGAGGAATGACATGAACTGGAACACATTTTCTGAATAATCTTTCACTTTTTAATACCCTTGTGTTCTTGATATGTGGCCTTTAAAACATTCAGTGTTCTTTCTGGAAGCCCAGATGTGCAACATGTAGGATTAGAATATTCCAAAAAGTCATTGTTAGGTAATATGGTCAATAAAATATTGATCATAGAAGGAGATAGGATGCTATGACAGGGCTTATAGGTACCTTAACTATCATCCTCAATTTCTTTTTCATCTCACTGTCCTACAGTAGAGTATATGATGTGGATGATTAAGCCATGTTGTACAATATCAGTGATAACATGACTCTTTTACCTGTGGCTACTTAACCATGTCAGAAGAATTCCAAACATTGTTAGAAGTATTTGAAGAGTGGGAGCTGTTCATTGAAACCATCATATGTATACACACACACACACACACACACACACACACACACACACACATACGTATAGTCACATGTGCCTATTGAGTAGAAAATATCAAAATATATCAAAGAGTTAGTAAGAAGGAAAGAATATATGATTGATAAGTAATAACTTACTTGTGTTGTTAATATGCTGAAATAGTATTACATAGCATTTCAAAATGTAATATATTAAATTAGTAATTTACTACTATCACATTTTAAAATTCTAATACCACTAATTTCAATGAGTTATTAACCAAATTGAAAATATGCAATAACATATGCTTAGTGATTTATTGATTAAATAAATTAGACTTCATTTAAAAGATGCAGTTATTTAAACATGTGACATGACAAGAGCCAGGAAGCTTAGGGAAAGAGAAGAAAAGAAATGTACTATATGGACTTTGTGGCTTCAACCATCAGTATAGGGTATTTTTTTTCTTTCCTTGATGACAGTAGAAAGAATTTACTTTCTTATTCTTTCTATGTATTTATTTATTTATTTATTTATTTGCAAGCAGAAAGATGTAGAAGTGAAACAGAGAGAATGAGCATGCCAGGGCTTCTAGCCACTGCAAACAAACTCCAGATGCACGTGCCACTTTGCACATCTGACTTTACTTGAGTACTGAGTAATTGAAATCAGGTCATTAGGCATTGCAGGTAAGCACCTTAATCACTAATCCATCTCTCCAGCCTGAGAGACCTCATTTTCATAACATACTATTCTTGTTACTTTGTTTAAAGAGTTTTCATTAAAGATTCTCATGAGTTATGTGGCTGGGAGCTAGAAGGCTGAGTTGCTTGAATTCTGGCTCTACAGTGAACTTAACTGTGTCACCTTTAGCAAGTCACTTAACTTCACTGTACTTCAGTCTCTCTCTCTTGTAAAATGGGAGTAATACCTACTTCACAAGGTTGTCGTAAGGATTAATTAGAGATAATGTCTGTAAAGCATTTAAGGTTCTTAAAGAAGACATTATATAAATACAAAATAATATCCATTAAAGTTGGTTTATTTGTGAAAAAAACTGAGATTAATCATTAATGTGTACATATTGATTCTGTGTTGAAATCATCCCTTAGTGGATTTTTAGGTAACTTGGTAAAAAATAATTGTTAGAATACATTGGATTCTGCTACTGGTATTTAAATAATGAAATGACATTAAACTGTAATGTATAGAAATGAAACTATAAATAAATCATAATTCAATTTTGTTTTATTGATTTCATTTTTAATGATAGCAGATTCCATTTTCAAATTATGAAGAAATCATGTCAAAATAATATGCAATTCAGATATAGAATTTCATTTATAATATGTAAGATTTTAAAGACTTAAGAGAAAGAACATAAAATTAACTAATCTTTCATATTTTTCATATTATCAGTATTATTAAATGTTAATATATGCAATTTCAAAGACTTTCAATGTTGCATTAGAGATTGTTTTAATACATTTTTGGTTATCATTTTGAATTAAATAAAATATTATTTGATGATTAAGTTCACATGTTTCTTTGAACTTATTCTCTGTTTTTTATTCTCTTTCAAATTTGGTTCTTCCTATATATAGTCTATATAAGGTGGGTTCTTTCACTCTCTGAAGCCTAGTTCTGATCAATGTGTAGCAAAACCAAGATATTGAGCATGGTGACTGGCTCATGATTGGAATGTTTCCTCTCCCGCCTCCATCCTGTCTTGGTGCCATGGTTGGTCCATGACTCCACAAGCCTGAACCTTCATAATCAGGAATGAGGAATACCATTGTCATAGTGCTGAGTCTATGAATAACATGCTTATAAATTCCTGTTGCAAGAAGGTATTCTCAATTTTTTGGTTTCAGCACATTTGTAATATAACCCAAGTGACTTTTCAGCTGGGCAATGATTAAATACGTTTTATATATGTTATATCCAAAAGTTGAAAGCTGATCTTCAACCACAGACCTCTATGCCTATTTTTAAGGGCAGCGAAGACAGCTTTACATAAATTTTATTCCTCTCAAGTTATGAAAGCATAGAGAATAAAGAGCCATAGGCACTTATCCTTTCCCAGTAACATTAGTGATTTCTTACTCTATTGAACAGGCAGGGGCTGAAAACTCACACTCACAGTCATAAATAAAAGGAATAGTTCAGCTGTTACGTGGAAGTGAGGTAGGAAAGCTGGGATGACTCATATCCCAGAAACATACACACACAGGGAATGCATGAGACTGCATCTGGACTAGGAGAATGGAAAATAATCCTGTCCACCAACATCCGTATATTAAACCTCTTGATAAAGACTTTTATAAACAAAAGAGGTATGCACATGAAGCAACAAACCCTGTTTGTGGGAAAGTCATGTAGGTGTGGCCGAAAGCAGAGAATATAGCAAGAATACTTAGAAAACTTTTAGGCTAGAAGGAAGAATCATGAGTTTGGGTTAATTGAAACATGACTCTAAGATTTTTATTTTGCTCCACTTGGTATTTACAGGGGTTTTATTCTAAGTCAATAGTCATACAAGTTGAAATAGTATTTTCCTCCATGGCACAGGGCACATGTGTTTGCTGAGTAGCATGATGAAAACAATGTTTCCTCATTGTTATTTGTAAAAATGGGATTCCCTAAATTCAGGTTTAATATTGCTCATGAAAACCCACTGTATGCACAGATTTCACCTGAGATATCCAACCTCACTTGTCTGGGTATATCTAAAGTATGAAACAAGCACAAATTAGAATTCTCATTCTGCCTGCTGTATTGTGATTAACAAAGTATCTGACACTGAAGTCACATCTCTTCTGCCACAATCTAATAGATTCCAGAAAACTAGACTTAAACTTTATAACTAGAATTAAATAAAAATTCTATGGTGGTTTGAATTGGGTGCCCCCATAAACTAATGTGCTCTAAGTACTTGGTACACAGATGGTCACAAGTTAGAAAGAGGAGACTTGATGGAGGACGTATGTTACTAAGCGTAGATCTTGACTTTTATTAGCTCCTAGTTTGTAATAATCAGTTTGGCTCACAGTTATTCTGTTGTTGTTCTCCTGATGTTGGCAAGGAGGTAATTTTTAGCCTCCGCTCTACCATCTTTTCCTATCATCATAGAAGTTCCTCTCAAATAAATATTTTTCTTCCAACAGCTGCTTTTGGTTGGGTATTTGTCCCAGAAATGAGAAAGTTACTGCAACAATGAATTGGTACCAGGAATAGTTGTTTCTGTTAGAAACATGACTGTGTGGCTTTGGTCATTCAGAACTCATCTGTGGGAGAAATGTGAAAGGATTTGAAACCTTGGTATGAGAAATGCCTTGAAGCTATGTATGCAGAGTCTAATGAACTATTTTGGACAGAGCCGAAAGCCTAAATATAAAAAGAACTATGGATTATAAAGATTTTGCTTATCCACTGGACTAGAAGCAGTTTGTGTGCAAAGGCTTACTGCATCTTACCATGTCCTTAGATATGTGCTTGTTTGTATTGCGTAGAGATATACTGGTTTGAACAAAAGAATATGCTATAGAAAGAAGTGAAAATTCAGGCTAGGCACAGTGTTCATTCAGCTGCAATTCTCTGAGTGATCACCACCATTGAGACTGAGCCAAATATTCTACATTGGGACAGAAGAAAGAATATGACTCTTTTGAAGGTAGGGGACCAGCATGCTTAAGAAGTGTCATTCTCTTCAAAGTCAGTTTTATTCCCTCCATTTGATTAACAAATTTGGTAGCCCACCTAGTACTATGGTAGTATAACAAATGCAGGAAAAGTCATTGAATTTGCAATGTAGTTTGTCTTTTTGGAAATGGCCATGGGGATATTTGAGTCAATATTGTTGGAGTCCCTGTATGAAAGTCCTATGGAGCCATGAGGATGAACCATGGATTGCAGTGGAGACTATAAGATATTACTGAGACTCCAGGACTGTGGGACAGCTTCCCCATAGAGCTGCAGGCATAGTTTGGATTATTTCCCAGACTTTAAGTAGTCAAACTGGAAGGGTAGAATTGGAAACCCAGAGATTTCTCACTAGGTTCAACATGAAGCAGGCTTGTTGGATTACCTGCATGGAGGCCTGATGGAGCCATAAGTCAGCTATACAACTATATGAACACAAAGGCAAACCTACAGAGAATACTTCATGGTATTCTCCATACAGAAGAGTCAAATAACCAGTCTCAAGATCCTACAAGAAGAAGACTACAATAACCAAACCTAGAAGGCTCAGAAAACTACAAAGTCCAGAAAACACCAAACCCCAAAAACACCAAAACACAGCAGGGATTCAATCAAACCTCACACTTACTTTCCTAAACATTAATGGCCTTAATTCAACCATTAAGAGACCCAAGTTAACAGAGTGGGTCAGAAAAATATACCCCTCAATGTGCTGTCTTCAAGAAATCTACCACACTGCTAAAGACATAGACCTCCTCAGGGAGAAAGGGTGGAAAAAGATATTCCAAGATAATGGAAATAAAGAAGAAGTAGGCATTCCTGTACTAATATCAGATAAAATAGGGTTCAAACCAAAAAATCAAAATCAAAAAGGATAAAGAAGGCCACTTCTTACTCATCAAGGAAATGATCCAACAAGAAGATTTCATAATCATCAATCTACATACACCAAACACAGGTGCACAGCAATTCATAAAACAAATTTACTTGACAAGAAAACAGAAATAAACACCAACACTATGATAGTTGGGTACTTCAATACTCCATTATCATCAATGGTCAGATCAGCCAAACAGAAAATAGACAGGGAAGTAAGAGAGCTTAACAATACCAAAAATCAACTAGAGCTAACGGATATCTACAGATCATTCTACCAAAATCTACAGAATACATATTCTTCTCAGCAGCCCATGAAACCTTCTCCAAAATAGATCATATACTGGGCCATAAAACCTGCCTCCAAATATTCAGAAAAATCGATATAATTTCTTGTATAATATCAGATCACAATGCTGTAAAGCTAGAAGTTAACAAGAGATGTGACAGGAGCTCCATCAGCTTCTGGAAATGGAACAACACACTTTTATACAATAAATGGGCACTCAATGAAATGAAAAATGAAATTGTAGGGCTGGAGGGATGGCTTAGCAGATAAGGTGTTTGCGTGCAAAGCCAAAGAACCCAGGTTTGATTCCCCAGGACCCATGTTAGCCAGATGCATAAGAAGCACATGTATCTGGAGTTCATTTTCAGTGGCTGGAGGCCCTGGCATGCCCGGTCTCGCTCTGTCTCTCCCCCATTCTCTGTCAAATATATAAAATATTTTAAAAAATGAAATGATAAAATTTATAGAATTGAATGACAATGAGAACACATCATACCAAAACTTATGGTGCACCATGAAGGCAGTATTTAGGGGAAAATTCATAGTATTAAATGCCTTCATAACAAAGACAGAGAGATTCTAAATCAATAACATAACCATCGATCTAAAGGCATTGCAAAAACAAGAAGCATATAACATAAAGTGATCCAGACAGAAAGAAATAATCAAGATCATAGCAGAAATTAATGAATTGGAAACTAAGAAAACAATTAAGAAAGTTGATGAAATCAATTTTTTTCTATCTCTGTGAAGAATGATGCTGGGAATATTATTGGAATTGCATCAAATCTGTATATTTTATATTGCTATTGGTAGGATTTCCATTTTGACAATGTTAATTCTGCATATCCAGAAGCATGGGAGGTTTTTCCATGTTCTCAAGTCCTCCTCAATTTCATTCTTGAGTGTTTTTATGTTTTCATTATATATGTCTGTCACATCCTTATTTAGTGTTATTCCATGGTAATATTTTATTGCTATTAAAAATGGGACAGTGTCACTAATTTATTTCTTTGTGTCTTTGTCCTATGCACATAGAAAGGCTACTGATTTTTGTGTGTTTGTTTTGTATCCTGCTACTTTGCTAAAGGAATTGGTCACCTTTAGGTCACTTTTATTGAATGGCAGCAGGCCTTAAGTATTCAAACATATTTTCAGCAAAATAAACACCCTGGAGGCATCACCATACCTGATCTAAATGTATATTATAAAGCCATAGTAACAAAAACAGCATGGTACTGGCAAAAAGAAAAAAAGAAAAACAGAAATATAGACTAATGGAACAGAATTGAAAATCCAGACTTTAGGTCAAGTAACTACAGCTACTTGATCTTTGACAAAGGCCCAAATACCATAGACTGGAAAAAAGACAGCATCTTCAACAAATGGTGCTGGACAAACTGTATAACCATATGCAGAAAAATGAAACTAGGCTCAAACATCTGGCCATGCACAGAAATCAAGTCCAGATGGATTAAAGACCTTAATATAAGACCTGAAACTCTTCTACTACTAGAAGAAAAAATAGGTGGAACTCTCCATGATATAGGAGTGGGGTAAGACTTCCTGAACAAAACACTATTATCTCACGGACTTAAACAATCACTCAAGGAATGGGATCTCATGAAGGTGAAAAGTTTTTGTACAGACCGGCACTCCATAAACAGTGCCTATAGTGTATCCATAGAATGGGAGAAAAATTTTGCTGGCTATACAACTGACAGAGACCTAATACATAGAATCTACAAAGAACTCAAAACCCTAAACAATAAAGAATCAAACAACCCACTAACAAAATGGGGCAGAGATCTTAATAGGTAGTTCTTAGAGGAAGAAATAGAAATGGCAAACACACACTTAAGAAAATGTTTATCATCCCTAACCACCAGGGCAGTGTAAATTAAAATAATGATGAGATCCCACCTTACTCCAATAAGGATAACAAACATTTAAAAATCAAATGAAAACTAATGTTGGCAAGGATGTGGAGAAATAAGAACCTTCACTCACTGTTGGTGAGAATGTAAGCTGGTACAACCACTATGGAAACAATATAGATAAACCTAAAAAGGTTGACTCTAAAGTTACCAATAGACCCAGTTATTCCCTTACTGGGTAATTAACTTAAAAGCTCCACTCATAAATTCAGAGGTATTTGCTTAAACATAGCTGCTCAATTCATAATACCTAAGAACTGGAATCAATACAAGTGTCCATCACTGGATGAATAGATAACCAAGATGTGGTATATCTACATGATGGAATTCTACTCAGCAGTAAGAAAAAAAAATGATACAATGAAATTTGTAGAAAAATGGTCAAACTTGGAACAGATCATAGTCAGTGAACTCACACAATCACAGAAAGACAATCATTGCATGGTATAACTAATTTGCAGTTCCTATCCTGGATCAACTCGAGTTCTGATATACCTGAATGGCATCTCGATGCTTGGACAATAGGGAGGGTAGGTCTTGTGGTGAGGGGAAGGGGACAGCAAACCCAAAACTGATTTCAAATTGAATTGATACCATAGAAATCTATATCCTGGAAGATACACTAAAAAGTTGAACCCTTAACAGGACCTTAGGTGGAACACCTGAATCAAAGAGCCCTGAGAGGGTGAGATGAAGCCTAAACTTAAATTTCTCCTATTTCTTTTTTTTTTTCTTTCATTTTTTCCCCTAACCTTGGCACTGATTTGTAACTCCCAGTACTAGGATGCCGTTAGCACCCACATGAGCTTTGATCATAAAGACATACAAGGTCTCCCAAAAGAAGACAGACTTCTGTCAGAGCTCTAGATTACCCACCAGAGGTTAATGGTAAGACCCTACTGCTAAAGATGCCATATACTATAGGCATAGAGCATGGAGAGACCTGGCTAGAATCTGGAAGAGAGCCAGTCCCCAGGAAGTTAGCCTGTCTAGTGCTGGAAGGTACTACATGAGTTACCAGGGGAAAGTGGCCAACATCTGACTGAGCAACTCAAGGTCTTAGCTGGGCCCAGAAGCAAACAACCTTATGTGATGCTCACACAAGTGCAATAGTTGCACACAGCCATGATGGGTAACCACTGCTCTTGGATTGGCTGACAGATCCATTCAGTGGAAAGGAAACCAGATCTGGAACTGGGAAACAAACCAGACTCATATCCAGATAATGATTTTGTTTTTTAGTATCAAGCTCCAACTAATTTTGGGCTGTAAGAGGGTCTACACCTATTAAATTATCTCTAATTTAATAATGGTTATCCCATTTAACCTGTGCTGACTTCACTGTCTTTTGGAGAATCTACTTCTCTTTATCAGACACGAGCAAGAGCTGAGGAGACAACCCTTCACATTTCACCTGGTCTCAGCTGAAACCACTCAAGAATTGGGGAAGTGAGCAAGAGTGCTGCTTTCTCAGGAAACTGGATATCAGCACATGGGTGAAGAAGAGAGACACAGAGGACACTCAACTCCTACCAAATCAGAGATCCAGAGGCTCCTAGTAGTCCATCACTGAAATAGACTTTAAGCACACCTAACATGGCTGAAGGAATTTTGCAGAAGAGAGGGGTTGGAAAGAATGTCAGAGGCACAAGTTGGGTCATTTTGCACACACAGCCTCTCCCCCATAACTAACTGCTGCCCCATAATGTATGACCCACAATCCCCAAAGGGATGACCTGCATCCCCAATGAGGAGGGCCTCTTCAGAAAAGGAGCAGGGATGAGGGAAAGGATTGTAACAATATATGTTGTTTACTTACTAAATATGTCCAGAACTAATAAAAATAGTGTGAGTTAACTTCTGATATTTTGCTGATCTTGTGCAGTTTATTGATTATGTGACATTCATTTGCATAAAACCTGTTGTATCTTGGGTTATGTTTTTTTTTCCTTCTGTAGCTTTCTAAATATGTTTATTCTTCTCTTCAATGTGGATTATTATATTCAGTATCCTCAGTATCCTCTGTAAGGCTAGCTTAGGGCTCAAAATTTCAGTAGCCTGATTTATAATGAAATTGTTTTCTTGCTCATTATATTATGAGAGGTAATTCTGTGTATATAGTAGTTTGGGTTGGCAGTTGTGGTCTTTCAGTACTTAAATGCATCATACCAGGCCCTTTGGCTTTTAGAGTTTTCATTGAAAAATTGGCCTTTTTGTGGATAGGCTTGTTTATATACATGATATTCCTCTCTTTATAGCTTTCAGTACTCTTTAACTTTCTTTATTCTCTGTATTTAGTGTTTTGACTATAATGTCACATGGGAATTTCCTTTCTGGTCCTGCTCACCTTGGAAGAGTTGGTAGTTATCAAGCCTGAGTCTCCAAATTCCAGAGAGTATGAGAGTTTCTGGGAATATTCATTCTTACCCACAAGAAATATCTCCTTTAAATGAAGATAAGGCTGGCAAGGGCACAGAGTCAGTGTTTTTCACTTTCTTGAGGACCAAGGAACAAATGAGCCCTGGAGCACCTCTTAGAATTCTGTATTAAGGACTTTCTCCATCCCTATGCTAAAAGTTATGGCTGAGGTGGGTTTATAGAGGAAAATGAACTGAAACATGTGGTAATTTTTTCTGGATGCTTTTCAATCATATTGTGGCTATTTGTTAGAAAACTGATGATGTTCTCTGTGTCGTAAAACATGTTACCATATTAATGGAGTTTTTTGTTTTTTGAGGTAGGGTCTCACTCTAGCTCAGGTTGACTTGGAATTCAATATGTAGTCTCAGGGTGGCCTCAAACCCATAGACATTCTCCTACCACTGCCTCCCAAGTTCTGGGATTAAATGAGTGTGCCACCATGCCCAGCCCCATATTGATGTTAAACATAGCATGTGTACTACCACCCATAACACATGGACTAAAGTGATCTGCCTTCTGACATAATCAACTTTCTGAATAGCTGGGACTACAGGGGCATGTCACATTACACACACACACACACACACACACACACACACACACACAATTTCCAAATATAGATTGATTTAACCAAAAACTAGCATGCCTTTTATATTTCCCTCACATGACCTAAGTCTCACTTAAAATGCTCCTGTGAGAATAAAGGCTGCTTTAAGGCAACTAGGACACTGATATTCCTCCTAGAGAAGTTGATGTAGCAAGTTTGCAGTTATGAATGCTTTCTATACCCATTGATGTATATAACTCTTCCATGTAAAATTGTTCATACATGGATGTGTTTTCCTATCTTAATTCCAAGCATTTGATAAGTAATTATTACTTGCCATTCAGTTCCTAGTGAAATAATAGATATTTTTCTCTCTGAGCCTAGCTTGTTTCATTTCATATAATGTCGACTAGTTTTCTCAACGTTGTTCAAATTTACAGAATTTTGAGGTGGGCATAGTGGCTCACACATTTAATCCCAGCACTCACTAGGCAGATGTAGGAGGGTTGCTGTCAGTTGAGACCAGCCTGAGACTAAATAGTGAATTCCAGGTCAGTCTGGGCTAGATCAAGACTCTCCCTTGAAAGCCAAAAATAAAACAAAACAAAACAAAAGGTTGGAGAGATGGCTTAGTGGTTAAGGTGCTTGCCTGTAAAGCCTTAGGACCCATAGTGGACTCTCCAGATTCCAGTGAGCCAGATGCACAAGGTGATGCAAGGATGCAAGGTCGCAAATGCACACAAGATGGCACACTATTTTGATTAAAGTGGCTGGAGGCCCTGGGGTGCCAATTATCTCTTTCTCTCTTTCTTCCACAGTCTTGCATAAAAAATGATTTTAAAAAACTGAAAGAACTTCCTGCTTGTGTAAGATGGAATAGTATTTTCACATACAGGTATAAATTCATTGAAAATGAGATCATACTTTTAGAAATTAAGAATAGAATATAGAGCCGGGCATGGTGGCACATGCCTTTAATCCCAGCACTGAGGAGTCAAGAGGTAGGAGGATTGCCATGATTTCGAAGCCACCCTGAAACTAAAAAGAAGGAGGAGGAGGAGGGAGGGAGGGGGAGGGGGAGAAGGAGGAGAATAGAAGATAAGATTTACTGTTTGTTTGTTTTGTTTTTTTGTTTTTAGAGGTAGGGGGGTCTCACACTAGTCCAGGCTGACCTGGAATTCACTATGTAGTCTCAGGGTGGCCTTGAACTCACCGCAGTCCTTCTACCTCTGCCTCCCGAGTGCTGGGATTAAAGGCATGTGGCACCACGCCTGGCCTTCCTGGTTATTTTTGAGACATGGTTTTATTATTCTGTGCAGGTTCATCTTAAACAACTATTCTGAAGAAATATCCTGCATTCCAGTCAGCCTCTCAAAGTCTGTTATGAAATCCTTGACAAGTTGTTTTGCTAAAACCTAGGAGAGCAACCACCACTTATAGATGACCACCTTAAAATGAGTATCCTAAAAAAAAAAAAAAAAATTATTACACGGAAAACGCCTGCTCTTTTGTCCTGTGAAATGGACCTTTAGTTCTTTGAGCTTTAGTAGTGGCCTGGTAGGATCTCTGACAGAGCAGTGCTTAGTTCACAGGCATACATTCACTTTTTGTCACTTTTCACTAAGAAGATGCAAGCTGTAAGTGCAAACCAGTTCCCTTGGAGGAACCAATACTTTATCCCCACTTCTCTGTGCAGTGTTGCGTGGAAAGATTACATAGGAGTCACCTGACCCAAACCCAGCCAATAGGAGTCCTGTAGGGGTGGCTCTAAGTTCCAGAGATAGTACTGGCCGTCAAGCCTACCAGATGTTGGCTGCTGCCTCTACTCAGAAAGTGAGAGGCTTCCGCTGATGTAGTCTTGGTAAGTCCAAAGATTTTCCTGATCCTCACAATTAGGGTGGTTTCAACAGTGTTGTTTAATAAATTGACCCTATTTGGGGCTGGAGAGATGGCTTAGCGGTTAAGTGCTTGCCTGTGAAGCCTAAGGACCCCGGTTCGAGGCTCGGTTCCCCAGGTCCCACGTTAGCCAGATGCACAAGGGGGTGCACGCGTCTGGAGTTTGTTTGCAGTAGCTGGAGGCCCTGGCGCGCCCATTCCCTCTCTCTCCCTCTATCTGTCTTTCTCTCTGTGTCTGTCGCTCTCAAATAAATAAATAAAAAATTAAAAAAAAAAATTAAAAAAAAATAAATTGACCTATTTGTACCTAAATCACCTAGGGCCAATGTTTAGGGATCGATGGAATTGTGACTGGTTCCAGGGCTTCATGTTCCCTTCGCTCATGAGCTTGAGGCAGCACTTTATCGGGAGATGTGAGCAGCTTCCTTTGTGGGACTAGTAACTTCCTACTCCCTTTTTAAAGTTCCTCAAACAGCCTTTCTCTTCCTGTTTTAAAATTTATATCCCTGAGCCAGGCATGGTAGCACATATCTGTAATAACAGCTTGTTAGGGACTGAGGATTTGGAGTTCTGAGCCAGTCTTTGTTAAACAGTGAAACATTTTCTCACAGAAAAAGTTAGCATCTTCTTTTTCATCTTACTTTCATGTTTACTAATCTTTATGTCAGACATGAATTAGCAAGGCCAAAACTGTGCAGATATTTTGTTTTAATTTAAAAATGCTTTTTATATTAGAAGCCTAAAATACATATTCACCTGATGTAACACATTTCGTTTCTTATAATAGGCTCTACAAAACATTTAGAAACTTATAAACCATATTAACATATAACTACATATTTGCTTGAAACTTTGTATCCATCCTGCCTCAGCTTCCTGAGTGTTGAGAGAACACTCCATAACTCATGTACTGTTCATGTCTACTCTTCTGATACTTTTAATTTTTGTTTTGTGATAATTTTAGATCTATAAGACATTATTCAACCAGTTTTGCCAAGTGTATATATCCTTTGATTCTATAAAAGTTATCAAAACTATGTGAATATTGATGAAATATTTCTATTAAAAATTTTCACTTAAACATAGTGATCTATTCCATAATATTCTCTTTGTGTTCTAGAGTCACATGCACAATACCTTTGCAGTCTTTACTGGCCTTTCATGCCACATTAGTAGAGCATTCATAGAATTTTTGTCACATTTCTGTCAATCTGGGTTTGTCTCCTTTTAAATGTTTTTTTTTTAGCATACTGTTACATTTACCTTTTTGTTGCTGGGACAAACATCTGACCAGAGGAAGTTTATGGGAGGAGAGGATTTATTTCAGGCTTACAGAAACCAGAGGAAGTTCCATTGTGGCAGAAGAATATGGCTTACTCTAGCATGAAATCACAATAGAGAAAAAAACCAACCATCAGCAAGTAGGAACAGCCAGAGCTCAAAACTGGTTCTCCACACACATGATAGAGCTGGATTTAAGAACCACCCTCAGTGACACACCTATGGCAGTCTTCTGCTAATCAAAACTTAAGAAGGACACTTTACCTAAAATACCTGAGTCTATGAGAGACATATATTTAAACCATCATACATATATAACATGAAAACCATATGGTTTTCACTGTGACATTTTCATATAAGCAGGTCATGGAGGATCTCTGCTAATATTCACCCTTCTCATTCTCCTTGCCTCTGCCTACACATTCCCCTCCTCTACCCAAACTCTCTATTTACTTTCATCACTAGTATGTATGTGTGCATTTGTTATGCTTGTCCATGTCCTACCCCGTCCCCCTGTTCCCTCCTTGTTGAGATACATGGGTCATGCATTGTGGAGTTAGCCATCAGTTATGGGTAGGAGGAAAAGTCTCTGCATATCATGATACAACATGTGGCTCTGACATTCTTTCCACCCACTTTTCTGCAAAATTACCCTGAGACATGTTGGGTTCATGTTGGGTCTGCTTCAGTGATGACGTGTTGGGAGCCTCTTTGTCTCTGGATATCTGATTTGGTAGGAGTTGATTGCCTCTGTGTTGATCTCCTTCACCCTGTGCTGGTACCAGGTTCACCAAGAAAACAGCACCCTTGCTTGTTTCACCAATTATTCTTAGTTTCAGCTCTGGCCCTTTGGAGTTATAATGGGGTGGCTCTCTCCTTAGGATCTGTGTCTATCTGAAAAAGACAAGCAGATTCTCCAATGGAGATAAAGTTAGCACCAGATTAATGGGATAACCCTTATTTTTTTAGAGAGAATTTAATAAGTATAGGCCAACTTGTAGCCCATGATTGGTAGTAGCTTGATAATGGAGAGCAGGCTCATTTTTGGATAAGGTTCTGACTTGTTTCCCAGCTCTAGTTATGGGTTCCATTCCACTGATTAGATGGGCTAGCCAAATCAAGAGCAGTTGGTTTCCACCATGGTTGTGCACCACTATTGCGCTTGTATGAGCATCACTACAGATTACTTGCTATTAAGTAGGTTAGACCATGAGTTGCTTGGAAAGATATTGGTCATTTTCCCCCAGTCACCCATGTAGTATCTGCGGGCACTGGATGTTCTGACAGTCTAGGGACTGACTCTCTTCCAACTTCCAGCCAGGTCATGCCACATTGTGTTTCAACTGCATATGGTGTCTTCAGCTAAAGGATCCTACCACTAATCTTTGGTGAGTCATCAACTACTCTGACAGAACTCTGTCATTCTTTTAGGAAACTTTGTAGGTCTCTCTGATCAAAAGCTCATTGTGAATGATAGCCACCTGCTGGTACTGGGAGTTAAAGGAGGTCAGTGCCCATGAAGAGAAGGTAGAAAAAGATAAGTAATATAAAAGAGTTAGAAGAGAGAGAGAGAGAGAGAGAGAGAGAGAGAGAGAGAGAGAGAGGGAGAGAGAAGCTAAAGAAGATTAAGGTCAGTCTTCATCATACCCTCTCCAGTGCCTTGTGACTCAGGTGTTCCCTCTAAGGGCCTGGTTCAGGTTCAACCATTCGGTCTGCCTTTTAGGATGTAGAATTTTATGGTACCATTGCTGTTTGGGTCTATATTTGTGTACCTCATACCCTACCTTCCCCTCCTCTCCCTCCCTACCCACACTATTGTCCAGTTCACGGGATGCTGGGTATGTTGGCATCTTGGGTAGATTCAGGTTAGGTACTGTCGATGAGTGAGACTATGTGGCAATTATATTTCTGTGATTTTGTAAGTTCACTGAGAATAATCTCTTCCAGGTTCAACCATTTTTCTTAAAATTTTATTGTGTCATTCTTCTTACTACTGTGTAAAATTCCATCATGTAAATATACCACATCTTAGTATTCCATTCTTCTAGTTATGGACATCCAGGTTGATTCCTGCTCTTAGTTATTACAGATTGAGCCCCTATAAACATTGTTTAGCAAATATCTCGGGACTGAGGTTAGAAGGTTTTAAGGTACATGCCCAATAAGGGAATAACTAGGTCTGTTGGTAACTATATAGTCATATTTTTTAGGAGTCTCCATATTGCTTTCCAAAGTGGTTGCACCATCTTACATTCCTACCAACAATGGGTGAGGGTTCCTATTTCTCCACATCTTTGACAGCATTTATTTTCATTGGATTTTTTTATGTTTGCTATCTTTACTGGGATAAGGTGGAATCTCATAGTTATTTTAATTTGCATTTTCTTGATGATTAGGAATGATGAGCATTTTCTTAAGTGTGTGTCTGTCATTTATATTTCTTGCTCTATGAACTGCTTGACCAATTCTTTGCCCCATTTTGAGAGTGGGTTGTTTGACTTTTTATTGTTTAGGTTTTTGAGTTCTTTGTAGATTCTATATATTAGGCCCTGTCAGTTGAATATTTAGCAAATATTTTCTCCCATTCTATGGGTAACCTATTGGCTTTGCTTATTGTATGTTTGTCTGTGAAGAAACTCTTCAGCTTCATGTGATCCCATTGGTTGAATGATTGTTTAAGATTCTGTGCTACTGGAGTTTTGTTCAGGAAGTCTCTTCCCATTCCTGTATCCTGGAAAGTTCCTCCTATATTGTCTTCCAGAAGTAGCTGGGTTTCCACTCTTATGTTGAGGTCTTTGATCCATTTGGAGTTGAGTGTTGAGCATAGCAAGATGTGTTGATCAAGTTTCAGTTTCCTGAATATGGTTATCCAGTTTGTCCAGCACTATTTGTTGAAGTTGTTGTCTTTTTCCCAGCCTATATTGTTCGGGTGTTTGTCAAATATCAAGTAGTTGTAGTTTCTTGAACCAATGGCCAGAACCTCAATTCTATTCCATTGGTCTATATTCCTGTCTTTATGCCAGTACCATGCTTTTTTTGTTGTTGTTAGTATGGCTTTGTAATATAGCTTTAGCTTCGGTATGGTAATGCCTCCAGAGGTATTTCTTTGGCTGAGTATATGCTTAGATATCTGAGGCCTTCTGCCTTTCCACATGAATTTTGAGAACATTTTTTTCTATCTCTGTGAAGAATGTTGAGGTTTTAATTGAAATTGCATTAAAACTTTATATTTCCTTAGGTAGGATTGCCAATTTCACGATGTTAATTCTATCTATCCAGGAGCATGGGAGGTCTTTCCATTTTCTCAAGTCCTCCTCAATTTCTTTTTTGAGTGTTTTTGTTTTGATTGTATAAGTTCTTTCACTTCCTTGGTTAACATTTGTATGAGTCAGGGTTCTCTAGAAGAACAGAACTGCTAGAATGAATTATTTTAAAAGGGGATTTATTGGATAAGCTTACAGTAGTCCAATAGCAGTTGCAGGCCCAAGAATCATTGAACCTGGTAGCTTCTCAGTCCTCGTGTCCAGAAGCCTCAGCAGTCCCAACCCAGCACTGCAGATGGTGCAGGGAAGCCTGACGGCTTCCTGAGGAGCTGCTGGGTTTTGATCCACACAGGTCTTCAGTTGATGCTGGTCTTCAGTCCGCAGATGGTCTTCAATCCACACTGGAAGGTAGTAAGCAACTCCGGCAGCCAAGTGGGAGGGAGGGAGGGAGGGAGGGAGGGAGGGAGGGAGGGAGGGAGGGAGGGAGGGAGGAAGGAAGGAAGGAAGGAAGGAAGGAAGGAAGGAAGGAAGGAAGGAAGGAAGGAAGGAAGGAAGGAAGGAAGGAAGGAAGGAAATCTTTTAGCCCAGAGCTTCCTTATATCAAGTCCCCCTCTGAGTGGGGCCACCCACTATGGGGGAAGGGCTCACCCAGAGGGAAAGACATCTTCCTTTTATTGAGCCTTCCTAAAAGCAACCTGTGGATTACTAAACAGATCAAGTTGACAACACCTTAACTATCACAACATTATTCCAACGTGTTTTTTTTGTTTTTGTTGTTGTTGTTGCTATTGAAAATGGGACCATGTCCCTTAATTTGTCCTCTCTGTCTTTGTCCTTTGCAGAGAAAAAGGCTACTGATTTTTGTGCATTGATTTTGTATCCTGCTACTTTTCTAAAGGAATTTATCATTTCAAGAGTTTTGGATGAAGTCTGTGGGCTCTCTTACATATAGTATCATGTTGTCAGTGAATAGAGCCAGCTTAACTTCTTCCTTTCCAAATTGTATCCCTTTTCTTTCTCCTGTCTTTTTCTTGAGCTAGGACTTCCAGTATTATATTGAAGAGCAGAGGTGAGAGTGGCCACCCCTGTCTTGTTCCTGATCTCATGGGAATTCCTCCAGTCTCTCTCCATTGAGTATTATTTGGACTTTAGGAACTTTGTATATAGCCTTTATTGTGTTAAGATATGAACCAACCACACCAATTCTCTCCAATGTTTTGATCATGAAGTGATGTTGTATCTTGTCAGAGGCCTTTTCTGTATCTATCAAAATGATTGTGTGGTTTTTTGTGTTTTACCTTGTTTATGTGGTGCATTACATTGACAGATTTCCATATGTTGAACCACCCCTGTGTTCCTGGGAAGAATCCCACTTGATCAAGTTGGATAATTCTTTGGGTTTGGTTTGTGAGGACTTTTTTCAGGATCTTTGCATCTATGTTCATCAGGGAAATAGGTCGGTAGTTTCTTTTCTTGTGGCATCTCTGCCTGGTTTTGGAATTAGGGTGATACTAGCTTCATAGAAAGAGCTGGGGAGCTTTCCCTGTTCTCCAATTGTGTGGCACAGTTTGAGAAAGAATGATTTGAGTTCTTCCATGAAGGTTTGTTAAATTTCAACTGAGAAGCCACCTGGTCCTGGACTCTTCTTTTGGGGGAAGATTTTTATTAATTTTTCAATCTTGATGTATGTGATAGGTTTGTTTAGGAGATTAATCTGCTCTGAGTTTATCTTTGGTAAATGTTATGTGTCTAGGAATTTATCCATTTCTTCCATATTATCCAGCTTTGTGGAGTAGAGGTTTTTGAGATAAGTCCTGATGAATCTCCCAATTTCAATTATATCTGTTGTGATCTCTCCTTTTTCATTTCGAATTTTGTTAATTTGATGCATATCTTTTTTTTTTTTCTTGATCAAGTTGGCAGGGATTTCTCAATCTTGTTTATTTTTTCAAAGAACCAGATCTTTGGCCAATTTTCTTAATTGCTTTCTTAGTTTCCAATTCATTAATTTCTGCTCTGATCTTAATTATTTCTTTCCATCTGGAGCTTTTTGGATTGGATTCTTCTTGCGTTTCCAGTGCCTTTAGGTGGATTATCAGGTTATTGATTTGGGATCTCTCTGTCTTTGTTATGAAGGCATTTAGTGTGACAAATTTTCCCCTGAGGACCGCCTTCATTGTGTCCCATAAGTTTTGGTACATTGTGTTTTCATTGTCATTCATTTCTAGAAAATTTTAATTTCATTTTTTATTTCACCCACTATACATTTATGTTTTTAAAGTGTGCTGTTCAGTTTTCAGGAGCCAATGGGATTGTTGCTGACTGTTTGTTGTTAATTTCTAGCAATATAACATTGTGTCATGATATCATACAGGGAATTATGTCAATCTTCCTAAATATATATAGGCAGGCTTTGTGACCCAGTATATGATTTATTTTAGAGAATGTTCCATGGGCTGCTGAGAAGAATGTGTAGTCTGTGGCTTTGGGATGGAATGTTCTGTAGATGTCCATTAGGTCTAAGTGATCTGTGGTTTTGTTGTGCTCTCTTACATTTATGTTGAGTTTCTGCTTGATGATCTGTCTATTACTGATAATGGTGTACTGAAGTCCTCAACTATGCTGATGTTAATAGCTATTTCTGTTTTATTTTCAAGTAGGTTTTCTTTAATGAACAGTGGAACCCCTGTGTTTGGTGTGTAAAAATTTATGATTGTGATATCCTCTTGATGGATCATTCCCTTGATAAGTAGGAAGTGGCCTTCTTTGTCTTTTTTGATTATTTTTGGTTTGAAGTGTATTTTATACAATATTAATATAGCTACACCTGCTTGTTTCTTATTCCCATTTGCTTGGAATATTGTTTTCAACCCTTTCACTCTGAGGAGGTGTCTGTCTTTAGTGGTGAGGTAGGTTTCTTGAAGACAACAGATTGAGGGGTCTAATTTTCTGTTCCATTCTGTTAGCTTGTGTCTCTTGATAGGTGAATTAAAGCCATTAATATTTAGGGTGATGACTGTAAGTTTGATTTGACCCCTGCCATATTGTGTTGGTATATGTGGTTTGGTATTTTCATGAAGTTCTTTGTGCCATCTCTAAGTTTGGTTATTGTGATCTGATTCTTGTAGGCATTTGATGTTGATTTTTTTATACTTCTGCATGGAGAATTACCTGAAATACTCTCTGTAGTTTTGTTTTTGTGTTGATATAATTGTAAAGCTGAATTTCATCCTGGAAAGTTTTTCTTTTACCATCAATTATCAGGGATATTTTTTGCTGGGTAAAGAAGTTTGGGTTAGAAGCCATAGGTTCTTTAGACTTTGCAGTGTTCCATACCAGGCCCTTCTAGATTTCAGGGTTTCCATTGAGAAGTCTGAAGTAATTCTAATCAGGTTAACTTTAAAAGTGTTGTGTGGATTTTTACTACCTGCTTTTAGGATTTTATCTTTGGAGTCAATGTTTAGAGTCTTAATGACAGTATGTCTTGGAGTGTTTCTCCTTTGGTCCAATCTGTTTAGAGTTCTGTTACCTTTTTGTATCTTGATGGGCCTTTCTTTTGAGAGAGTAGGAAAGTTTACTTCGATTATTTTGTTAAATATATTCTCCATGTCTTTGGTCTGAATTTCTTCCCCTTCTGGTATTCCCATGATCTGGATGTTAGGATGTTTAAGGGTATCCCAGAATTCCCTCATGTTCTGTTCACAGAAATTTTTGAACTTATTGAACCTTTTGAAATCTTGAACTGTTTCTTCTGTCTTGTCTTCCAGATCAGAATTTCTATCCTCTTCATGGCTGACTCTTTTCTTGAGAGCTTCTACAGAGTTTTTGGCTTGTTCAATTAGGTTTGCATTTTTTACTACTTTTCTATGTATAGTTTCCAGCCCTTTGTCAAGCTCCCTTTTCACATCATTTTCTTATTTTCTTGATGCTTCTTGGAATTCTTCCTTTCATTTCCTTATGCCTACATTTAGCATCACCAGCTGATTTTTGAGGTCCTTTTCTTTTTCACTCTCCTTCATATCTCTTAACTATCTTTGAACTCCTTCTATTTTGTTATATTGTTAGGTCTAGTATAGCGATAGCAGCATCCACATGATTATTGGTCCTTTATTGCTTTTCTGCAAATTCTACTAGTAGCTTGGTCTGGGTTGCATTGCTCATAGCTTCACTTTGGTGTTCTGATCCTAATGTCTATTCTATGTGTTGATTAGAGACGTTCATAGTATGACTGGGTGATCTTACTGGATTTACTTGCATTTGATTTTTCATGTTATCACTTTTGTGCTGTGGTCTGCCAATCACAGTGTATGGGCAGTGAGAGTAGGACTGTGCTCTTGATGGGTGGAGTAAGTGGTTCCTCTTTTGGGAGCTGGCTTGATCTGTAGTCGGGCAACAAGGTGGGCAGGGTGGTTCTGAGCTAACACGTGTGTGGATGGATCAGCGTGAGTTCACACGCAGGGTTGGGGGGGGGGCGTGAAGCAGCCTGATTTCCTGCATAGGATGCTGAAACAGCCTGATCTTTCATGTAGCAGGACGTTGAAGCAGCCTGAGCCTGCATGCAGCCTGACACCGAAGCAGCCTGAACTCTTGTGCTTTGGGACACTGGCAGTGGGCAAATGGGCTGGCAGCCTGCACGGCAGATGGTGTTTGGGCCTGAGCTGTCTCAGTCAGATAGGCCAAGTGAGCCTGAGCTCACATGGGCAGGTCGAATGGGCCTGAGGTCACTTGTATGGGTGGGCAGCCAGAGCAGTAAGCCAGCAAATGGGCCGAGCAGGCTAAGCTTGTACGGGCAAATGGGAGATGTGTGTATGGTGGGCAGATGGACAGATCAAGTCTTGTTTGGTTTTGTTAGTGAGACATGATCACCTGAATCTCAAGCTGGCCTTAAAATCACCTTATAGCTGAAAATGATTTAGCTTGTAATCTTTGTGGTTCCATCTCAAAAGATCTGTTACTAAGCATATGCCACCACACTCTTTCACCCCTGAATTTTCTGATTTTCTGAAATGTGAACATTGAGACAGCTTCTTATCTGCCACTTAACACTGGCACTTCATGTTTTCTAATGACTAGATTGTAATTACTAAACTTTGACAAAATTGTCTATTTTTCTGCCCTTCTGTTCATCCTATTTGTGTGGCACAGATGCTCTCCATGATGTTTTGGGTACTAATAATAAATGGAATAATCTGAAGATGCAGGACTGCAGATACAAAACCCAATTGTAGTGTTATTTTAGCTATGTGTATATGTTTGTTGTTTTTTTTTTTTTTTCTTTCTGCTTTTGGACGTAAGGTCTCACTGTAGTCCAGGCTGACCTGAAACTCACACTGTAGCCCAGACTGCAAATTCATGGTGATCTTCCTCTCTTAGCCACCCAAATGCTAGAATTTAAGGAATGCACTACCACATTGTAGATATGTGAAACATTGCTATTATTTAAATAAACCACACTATACTAAAGTATATATTGTGGAGAATTTTAATCCTCCAGCTTCTTTTCTATATTATTGTTATTTCTCATTTATTTTCTATCATTTCCCTGTTGGGACAACTCATAATTTTTTTTGTTTTGGGCCTAATATATCTACCATTTATTTTACACAAATTCAAGTAGTATGTTCATATAGTGTCTTCTTACATGAAAGGTAACTATACAAATTTATTTTCATTTTATATTTTTCATTTCAACAGCTGTACTGGAAAACTCTCCATAACATTTCATACAGATTTCATTAGTCTTTTTGTAGCTGCATCAGACACATCTGTATGGTTGTATCTTAATTTTATTTATCTGTAAACCCATGTATGTGATTTAACATGCATTCAACCTTTTGAAATTATGAATAAACCCTCAAGGAATAGCTTTAGGCTTATGCATTTTTGTATTTGGTGGTTATGTATCTTTATACTATATTACTAGTAATAGTACTATTGGGATTATTGGGTTAAAAGATTAAATTGCCAGGACTGATGGTGCATACCTTTAATCCTAACACTTGGGAGGCATGAGATAGCAGGATCACTGTGAGTTTAAGCCTGAGACTACATAGTGAATTTCAGGTCAGCCTAGGATAGAATGAGACCCTACTCAAAAAAGCTAAGATCATATGTAATTTTGTTAAGTGCATCTATATTTTTCTTTGTAATGGTTTTAATATTGTTCCTTTCTACTAGCATTGTATGAATGATTTTTCCCCCACAGCCTCACTAACAGAAGTTGCTGTCTTACATTTAATATATTTTTAATGTTTTGTTTATTCATTTGCAATGAGAGAGAGAGAAAGAGAAATTGAGTGCACTAGGACCTCTTCCACTAATGAGCTACAGATGCATGCTCCATTCTTTGCATTTGGCCCAATGTGGGTATAGGAATAGAACCTGGGGGTGTCAGGTTTTACAAGCAAGCACTTTTAACCACTGAGACATTTCCACAGCTCACTTTTAATACTTTTGCCTACATTTTACCTGCCAATAAATGAAAGCTCACTAGTGTAATATATATGTGAATTAATTGACAATAAATGTTGGCATTATATCATTTGTTTGGCAAATATACTGTCATTTTTATTTAAGTTTAAATTATATTTTTAGTTAACATAGAGAGTTTTTAGGATAATTATGGCATTTTCAAACACAACTTGCTTTATTGATTTTATTCATTATTCTTTTTTCCCATCTATTTATCCTCCCTTTTTAATCTATTTATTTATTAGCTATGTACACAGTGTGTACACAACCATGTTAGAACCATCATTAGCCTCTTCCCTGTCCTCACCCCTCCTCAGGAACCCTCTTCATTGGGGAATGTGGGTCATGCATTGTGGGGTTAGCCATCAGTTATGGGTAAGAAGCAATGTCTCTGTGAATAATGTCCCAACATGTGGCTTTAACAATCTTTTCATCCCCTCTTCCAAAAATCTCCCTGAGCCATGTTTGGTTAATTTTAGGTCTACTTTTGTGATGAGGTCTTGGGAGCATCTGTGTCTTTGGATATCTGGTTTGGTAGGTGTTGAGTGTTCTTTGTTTTTATCCCCTTTTTTATCTTTGCCAATCCTTTCTATTTACATGTCATTAGGGTCCTTTCACCCTTCCCTTACTCCCTTTCTTGTCACTGATTCAGGTAGTTACCGAGCCAGCCCTTGTGATCCTTGTGTTTCCATTTCCCCAGTTCTCAGAATATAGGACTTGATGTTTACATGGATAAAAGGCATCTGAATGCATGTCCTCATGTTTGAGTGGCAAGCAATTTTATCACTGAGCAATCTGTCCAGCCCCTGACATTTTAATATGAAGTTGTACAGTGAAAAATCAAAGTGGACCAGCATTACTTCCCTTAAAACGGAATCTAGAGCCATTACTAATCCAGAGTATTCAGGCACACCCATAATTGATCTTTTGAACTGAACTGTCTGAATATTCACATATTTCCACAGGAACATGCTGACCTTGTAAAGAAGCAAAAACTGCAAATTCTGGAACAATCTTTCCTAGTGATTGTAACAATTTGGGAAGCCATGCTCTGTACTTATTGATACTGCACAATTGTTCTCAGGACCAATTTGATTTTTCACTGAAGGGATCACAGTTCTTGACAAAGGGTATGTAACTAACCTTTTTTGCACTTTAACTTGTACAAGTAATCCATCTTTTAAAACTTGGAACATGTGTTCAGACCTGTTTGAATGTTTTGTTTTCTGAGATTGCAATCCTAAGAAACATCAAGAAAATTAATTCTTCGCTCTTCACAACTGTTATTTGATCTCAATGAGAAAGTTATTCTACCCAGAGACAATGTCTTAATGTTTCTTACTGTATACAGCCTGCTCAAACAAATTACCATAGACTAGGCAAGTAATAAGCAATAAAAGTCTTAATTTCTAATTGTTTGTCCTTAGAATTTTACTTCAATTTTTTCATTTGTATGATGGTGTATTGTTTTCATAAAATATCTGATATAATGGTTCTATTGTCCATCATCCATTCCTGTTTAGGCCATATAGCCATTTTCTTTTTCTGTTAGTAGATGGAAAAGTTTCAAGTCTTATGACTTTCTAGATCTTTTATCATTTATAAGATTCTTAATCCCCCCTTTTGTTTCTTTTCCCATCATTACAACAGTGACTAAGGTGACTAAGAGATGCTTCTGCCATCCTCTTTGTCTTTCTTCTTTCCCAGAAACTGTGTTTCAAAGATGCCATTTTGTTACCCATATCCTACATTTAATACAACTCATGTATTTGTTAATGCATATTAATTGTAATGAAATTTACCCTGCATTATTTATACATGCATCTAGTTTACATGCACATTTGATTATTTTCATATATGCTTTTTCTACATTTATCCCCCATTTTACCACCCCAGAAGTCATTATTCTATTTCCTAGTTGTCTATTTTTTTAACTTTCTAAGTATGAGAAAGAATATACAGAGTTAAATTGGACACTTATTTAGAGAGTACTTGCCATAAATACAGCCCCTTGCTTTACTTTTAAGATACAGTTTTCTTCATATCTTTGGCTAATATTGGAAATAGTCTTTTGGCATATTTTGTATGTGCGTGTGGTGTATGTTACCATATGTAATTGGTAGTATGGTATGTGTGCTGTGTGAACCTGTAGTGTATGCATGTGTGGGTAAAGATTTATGTGCTTCGTCTACATGCATCTAGAGGACAGAGGAGAATGTCAGGTTTCCTCTTTTGTTTTTTTCTTCTGAAATCATTTCCCTGAGATGGGTCCTTTCTATGAACCCAGATCTGCCAATTTTAGTCAGACTAGCTGACAAGTGAGCCACAGATATCCTCTAGATGTCTCCAACTCCCAAAGGACTGAAATTACACATGTGTATGGCCATACAAGCAGCTTTTTATGTGAGTGTTATGGATGAAACTCAGCCACCTAAGGCCCCCACACTTTCATGAATAGCACTGTTACATGATGTTTGACATGTAATTTAAGTCAACTTAAATAAAAATGTTAACCATCTTCCTTCATGTGTTTCTCTTGAAGTGTTGGTCTATCTTCACCTGCTTCAAAGTATGGTGATGGTGACGTGAGAGATCATGTGCTGAAATGTCATCCTTTTTCTATTTACTCACAGTGTTTTAATGTAGTGTTGCTTTCTGTTTCAGAGACAATGATGAGGATATTGCTTTTTATGCATTATATTTTTCTTCTTAATGTATCCTTTATAAAGAAAATACTGGCCTGACGTGGTGATGCATGCCTTTAATCTCAGCAGTTTGGAGGCAGAGGTGGCAGGATCCCCATGAGTTCATGGCCACTCTGAAACTTACATAGTGAATTCCAGGTCAGCCTGAGCTAGAGTGAAATCCAACCTCAGAAAACCAAAAAAAAAAAAAAAAAAGAAAGAAAGAAAATATTGGAACCCAGGTAGTTAGGTGACCAACATTCTCTTTAGTTAGCTTAATGCTGATATTTAATGTCATTGTATTTCTCTTTCTTTCTCTGTCTATGTACATACATACAGACATGCATGCATACATACATACATACATCAAACATACACATGCACACACACACATTCACTCAGAGACCATTACACTAGCAGGTCAAATTCTAATGAATGCCTGTAGTAGCCATCTCTAAAAGTGGTTGGGTGATCCATCACATATTTATTCTGGAAATGTTTTATATATTTTTAAAAACTGGTGACAAACATCTGTGGATATCTTAACAGAAGTACTAATTGCTTCTTACCCTATAATATAGGTTTATGAAGATGGACAGAAAGGAACCAGCCACACTGCTAGCTCTTGCTATACAGAGTCTACTGAGTAATGACTCTGCAGCAATTCATGCCCTTGGGGAAATCCCAAGAGAACTTTTTATCCCATTGTTCACTGCTGCCTTCAAGGGTGGGCATAAGAAGACACTGACAGAAATGGTGAAGACTTGGCCATTTTTCTGTCTCCATATTGGAAATTTAAGTGTGCAGAAGCCACATGGAGAACTCTTGAAAGCCATGGTTGATGGTCTTCAGATCCTTCCTGCCAAGAACTGTGATTCTCGGTACGATTATGTATAAAAGAGACATGGTAAGACAGCAGGTGTTAATGCTGGAGCCTTCCAATCTCCCAGAATTAGTTAAGATGACAGTTAAAGATATATTAGAGGCATTTGACTCACATTTGTAGTTATCTTAAAGACTGATGTCTTAAAATGTGATTGAAGTTTCTTTTGATGGATTTATATACTGGGTGATAATCCATAGAAGAAAGACATGAATGTTAAGACTAATGAAGATTGGATTATAATGATTGAAAAATAATGAAAGGTTTTGAATTTTAATGGCAAAACTTGTAGGTAAAATACATAATGTGTGTAGACAAAGGTTTAAGGAATTTTCCTGCATGGTTTCACAGGTTCTGGTGGGTTACATTAAGATTTTCTGCCTCTCAGATGTGTTTTTTCTTCCTTTTCCTATAGGAGGCCTAAACTGAGGATCCTAGATTTAAGACAAGACACTGACTGCAGGACCACATGCCCTGCAATTAGTACCAAGTCTCCTGTCTGTTTGTATTCTTGTGTTAATGCTAAACAATCTATGCTAAAAATAGAATCTATCAATAGTATTGTAACTTCAGAGTCTGAGACTCAGTCATCCAGAAAGGCTATGGAATTATTAGTGGACCTTTTCTTTGATGGCACCTTAAAGGAAAGAGAATTTATTTCTTCAATTGTAAATAAAATCAAGCAGAGCTTAGGGTTCTTGCACCTCTGCTGTCGAGATTTGCAAATTGATACATTTTATGACTGTGAAGACATTCTGAGCATTCTGGATCTGGTGTGCATTGATAACCTTGCAATTGAGCAGGCTTCTCTGAGTGAAGTCACTACACTTTTGTCTCGGATTGTCCAACTAGACAGCCTTAGTCTAACTAAAATTAGATTTAGGTCTTTGAATGGAGACATCTTCAGGAATTTTCTCATGCATCTTGGGCGAATGGATCACCTGAAGGAACTCAACTTGTCTTCATTCTGTCTCACAAACCATCTTGAAAAACTACTTAGGTGAGAAACTACCTGGATTTGCTGAACACTGTTGTTAATACAAAAGAAGAAGCATTCTTGGTTTTTCCTTGGCTCACTGTGACACTGTTCCACTCTGGCACAGTTATTGTTGGAAGTTTAAAATTGGCCTGGACAAATGTGTTCTCCATATTTTGGAGAAATAAAGAATTTATATTTTATTTTTATTTATTTATTTGACAGAGAGAGAGAGAGAGAGAAAGAAAGAACAGGCATGTCAGCCACTTCAAATGAACTCCAGATGTGTGTGCCCCTTTGTGCATCTGGCTAATGTGGGTCTTGGGTCCTTTGGCTTTGTAGTCAAATGCCTTAACTGTTAAGCAATCCCTCCAGCCTGAGAAATACAGAATTTATTTTAAAGAATACAAGACACCTAGCCAATGATGCATAGACACTATGATAAATCCATAAATATAGTGGTTAAAAAGCATTCTCTCACAGTCTAGGCAAGAAGCAAATTTAATGAGACAAAGAAAGTTTTATATTATAGCAGTGATATACATATATGATCTAATGTTATAGTGAATAATGATAGCTCATTATCTTCATGTGATTCCCTAAGGTTTAGAGTGTGAATCTAGAGATTTTTATTTAAGTAATGGTCAAACGGTACTTTCAGTTGGGTGCTTTCTGTCTCTGTTGCCTCTATAACTATTAGGTGATCTTGATGAACAAGGCCTTATTGTATAATATGGGTTAAATATTGCTTCCTTCATCTTCCTCATAACCCTACTTTATATATATATATATATGGTCTCAAAATTAAAAAAAAATGTTTATGAGTGGAAAGGTAACAATCTCCAAGTCACAAGTCTGCTAAGTGAAGTAAGGCCATTGTTGACTGCTCTTAAAATATATGTACAGTTTATTTTATATTTATAGACATATTTTCCCTCATCCAATCTTCATTCTTCAGATAACATTTGTATTTTCTCTCTACAGAGTCCTTCCACCAGATTTGGATTTCTTGTATCTGCCTTTCTGTGAAGTTTCTCCCAGAGACTTCACATTTTTGTCCCAGTGTCCTCAGACCAGCCATCTAAAAGTGTTGAATCTCAGTAATAACCCAATGTATTGGGAGGATTTTGAGCCTTTTCAAACACTTCTGGAGAACCTCTCAGGTACTTTGAGACATCTAGAGATAAATAATTGTCTGTTAACAGATTCTACAATGCTTGTTTTCCTCCCAGCCCTAAGCCACTGTTCCAAACTTCGTCTCCTCAGCTTTGCCTCTAACCCCATTACAATGCCCACACTCATGACTATTGTGCAACACTTAATGTCCTTGATGGAATTGAAATATGTGATCTATCCTATCCCTGTACATTGCTATGAAGGATGTTATTCTCAACGCCAGGTAGACCGACAGAAGTTAGGTGAAGTGCAGACACAATTGAAAATGATGCTTCAGCTGGCAGGGAGGGATGACATGAGATGTATGACATATGCTTGGTAATGTGGCCTTTTAATTACTCAGTTCTCTTTCTACAAGCACAGAATACCATATGTATAATTTTCTATACCTGAAAATGGGTGTTTAACACATCTATAAAATAACACATCTAAGAAAGAACTTTTAGAAGTCCTGTGGACCACAAGTCCATTTCCCTCTGTTTCATCATTCTTCTTACTGACCATAGAGTTGGGTATATGATATTTGCTGACCAAGTGATGGTATACTATACCCTATCTCACAATGATTGATTAAATTTGGGTACCCAATAAAATTATATATATATATGGCCCAGTGTAATATAATAAAAATGGCATATATAACTCAGGTATGGTATTTCCCTTATAACACATAGCATTTCAGAGATGAAAAAAAATGTAAAATTTTTAAAAAATGCATCATTCATATTTTCACATTGTATTAGGAAATAATGCACAGAATTTCAAAATGTAATGAGCAATTGAACTGATTACATGTTAATATTTCATTATTTTTAGCATTTTGCCTTAAATGTTATTAAAAGTTAAGTTCTCAGATTGGCTAGATGGATCACTGGTTAAAGATACTTGCTTGCAAAGCCTGAAGACCCAGATTTGATTCCCTAGTTCCTATGTAAAGCCAGGTGCACAAAGTGAAGTGTTAATTTGGAGTTTGTTTGCAGTGGCAGGGAGTCCTGACATGCTCATTCTTATTCTCTATCAAATAAATAAATAATGAATAATTTTTTAAATTCTTATTTTTATCTTAACTTTTTCTTTTGGCTTTGAATTGTTACAATATGGCGCTTACTACATATTATCTACATAAGCTGGGATCACTTGCTTTCTGAAGTATAAATGTGGTAAGTTTTTAACAGGACCCAAATTCTGAAAGGGTAGAGTTACTGGATTGAATTTGGAGTGCTTCCTCTCTTGACTTCATCTTGCTTTGGCTAGGAGGGAACAGCCCTGAAATTACAGAATCTAATTCTTACTTGGAGTTGTTTTGTCCATGAGTAGGTAAGCTACTTCTAGAAGCAGAGATTGAGAGAGAGGAAACTAACCCTTAGCATTACCCAAGAGTGGGTGAGCAGAGCCTGAGGTGGGAGGAACTGACCCTTGGAGTCATTTAAAGCAAAGTTGAACATGTTGCATCTTCTGTTGCCTCTGTATGAGGTTTCTTTGGCTGTAGCATTTGCACACGGTCACTCACTGGTATTTTAATTATTTAATTCATCAATTAATTTTCTTTTTTTTTTTGAGGTAGGGTGTCACTGTACCCCAGGCTGATCTGGAATTCACTCTATAGCCAAGGTTGGCCTCAAACAGAAAACCTCCTACCTCTACAACCCGAGTTCTGGGATTATAGGTATGCGTCACCACACCTGGCTTCATTGGTAATTTTATTGAACAGCCAAAAAACAAGTAATACATGAATAAGTCAAACTGAATAAACAAAATGCAAAGAACATATAACTTTGGATAATCCTTAAACATTTGTTGAAGGAGGGAATTTAGATGTATGGACTGTTGGGCTCTATTGATCCAGAGCACACACACACACTATGTTCACAAATGTACTCACACTAAAGCTACCTTTGTCTTCAACAGATCTGTAGCAGTTCTATGGGCAATTTGTTACAGACATCATTATCTTCAACACTATGGTTAACTCTTCTTATACCTGCACATATGCTCTTAGTCAAGAGTCTAACAAACCCACTGATGAACTTGGACAAAAAAATGTAGCCTAAGATCAGTCAACATCTCTAAACATTCCTTATCATCTGTGCTGTTCTATCCGAAGATACACCAAGGCAGAGAAAAGCTAGTCATATTACTTTAAATGGGTGGATGACATGGTTGTAAGATTAACTTTAGGGCAAGTTCTAGGTCAGGAATTTATCATCTCACAGCTATAATCTCAGAAAAGCTATTTGTAATATCCCACAGTTCTTTCCCATAGTTCATTTCCCATACTATGGTGCCTTGAGTTAAGATCTAGAGCACCTAATAAAGTTATAATTGGGAATCCATTGTTGTATTGGCAATAAAAAGTACCGTTAACCACTGAGAAATCTCTAAAGTCCCAGTATTAATTTTAGTAGTTGATACATGAAGACCTTAGCCTTATTCTTGTGCATGTGGATATCCATACTTCTCAGTAGTATTTGTTGACAAGACCATCCTGACATTACTAAAAGCTGATCACATAATTCTTGAAAATGATTTTTCCATCATTCAAAAACTTTTTTCTGGACTCTGCTTTTGTCTTATTTCTGTCTTGACATCTGATTTTAGTCCTACAGAATGTATAATATCATTGTAAAATATTCACCTTTTTCAAAAATTATTTTCACAATATGCAGTTCTTTAGAGATCTATGAGTCTTCATATATCTTTTCCTATTTCTTCAAAAATGTGTTTATAAAATTGTGTGTTTTTGTAGGAGTGCTTGGGGTCTTTTAATTATACCATTTCTTTTAGCCATAGGAATAAATTTACTTCATTTACTTAAATTAATAACAATGAATAGTTTCTTTCATAATATTTATGTGAACTAAAACTTCAACCACAATATCTAAAGATTAGGTATAAGGGAAATCATTTTATAACTTGAGAGTAAATTCTTCCTGGTTTTTATAATTTGGGAAAAGATTGGCTATAGGCATAATATGTAGAGGTATGTTCCTTCTCATATTAAATTATTCAGGGCTATTATCATGAAAGCATTTTTAACTTTGACAGAGACATTTTGTACATTGAGTGAAATAATCATATGTAGATTAGAAGGACAAATATTGAATGAGAATAATTTTTGAGACTATGACACAAAAGCATTACCTCAAACGGGGGGTCATAACTGAGAGACCTTGTAGGGAAAAACACAACTGGAGAAGTGCGCTGCTGAAAGGGGAGTGTGGTAGATTGAATGGATGACCCCCAGTACATTCAGTGTCTCATACAGACATCTGGCTATAGGAGGTGTCACTGTGAGTGGATCCTAGGGTCCAGCCCAAAGGTGTTGGGGTGGACTTGTAATTCCAGTCTAAAGATATGCATAGTGCTTGAGCTTTGCCTGGGTTTTCTGAAGTGTGCTTGCTTGCATGTGTTAGCTTTTGGCTTCTTTCCCTTTCTCTCTCTGCTTGATCACGTGAAAGGGGGCCAACTTCTTCTGCCATTATTGAAGTTCCCCTGGATCTACAAACTTCCAATAAATCCCTTCTTCCTTCCATAGACTGTGTCTGGTTTGGAAGTTCTCAGCAATGTGAGGCTGTCTGCTACAGGGAGCTTGCCTTTTATTAAGGAAGTGTGTCTTGTTTATTCTCAAGGTTATAGGTAAAAAGCTCAAGTAGTAGATAACTAATTAACAAAGTAAGGGACTTAAAGAAAGCACATGCAGGTAGTGTTTCCAAAGGCTAATCATCAAAGGAATTTACACTTGAAAGAGTATGGACTTATTTTGTCTATAGAAAGAACAGAGAGGAATTAGTGTCAGGGTTGTTCATACTGTGTGCAGAGGTGTCAAAATGATGCCTTAATGATAAAGAGGATGACGTAAAAGTTTCAGAAGAAAACAGAATGGCATATAATATTGGACACTGCATGAATTATTAATGAAATTCATCTAATGATGGGGATTAGCACTGTTGCAGTTACCTCTTCATTGCTGGGATAAATATCTTACTAGAAGAAGCTTAAGCCAGGAAAGGGTCTATTTCAGGCTTACAGAATCCAGGGGAAGCTTCATCATGGCAGATGATCCTTGCTTAATTTAATCTAGAGACAAAATTCATTACTAACAAGCATGGAATGTTAAAGCTCAAGCTGACTCTCCACACCTTAGGGCTACACTCAACATCTACCTCCAGTGACATAGCCCCTAAATCAGGGCTCTGCCCACTAATGATGACTAGGTAGGAAGCTTAATATTAATCAAAATATACCCAAGACTATAGGGGACATACATTTTAATTAAAACTTCCATAACTACCTTGCCATTAAGGCAGGTGCAGAGTGGATTAAAATTTCAAATTTGAATACCTGCATCTCCCTTGTTTTTGTTTTGTATAATACCAGTTTCTTCTGAGAATGTCATTAGGTAGAGACAGCAGTCAAAGCTTCAGTCTTGGTGAGCATAGTGACAAGGGAGATGCTCCATTACTCGAATAATGAAACATATAACACCAACAATTACAAGAGCAGAAAAGACTCAAGATCTTAAATTGAGGCCAGAGAACCAATTTTGGGTGTTCGTAGATTAGCCACATCATGTAAAGCAGCAATGTTTTGTTGCTAAGGTTGTTTTAATTTTGTAAACTATTGTCATCTTTCTTTTAGATCACTTATTGAGGTATTTAGTTTATTGAGAGAAGACATAATTTTATGATGTCTTCTCAAGAGAAAACTTCATGAAAGTCCTATTAAGTGTCACTATAGGTGGTTGGGTAAGGAGTGACACAAAAGTTCCTAAGTTCTGTATCATAAGTCAGTTTAAAGTATGCCTATAAGGCTGTTTGTTGATCCCACAGCCAAACATTGGCTGCTTTAATAGCAGCTAGTCAATTACAAACTTCTTAATCAATAGCAGCTTGGCCAGATAATTCAGTGAAAACATTACTTATTGGCTGTTTGAAGGGAAGTAGCAAGAGCAGCAATAGCTATGGATGTAAATATAAGGATGATGGCAACTAATATACCTTAATATACCAACAAAATATTTTCTTTTTGTTTCTTAACCAAGGGCTGATATCAATTGCTGTATAGCAGACAGTGTTAAATTTATTGGGGCTCAGTATCAGGCTATAAGACTAAATAAACAATGATTTCAAATACGAGACCAATTTGTTCTTATCATGAGTATCATGTAATTAAAAGTCATAGAGGCAAATATTATTGGAACCTTTTCTGAATTTATAGTGCTACCAGCTTGTCATAAAAAATATAAGTTTTATGATTATTTTTTGTCTTTATACTTTAAGGATCCTTTTGCTCTGCTTACTAAACATTTAATATTATCCTATGTGGTATGTGTGTTAGAGGTTTGTTGAAATGGGAAGTTTTTATGGTATGCCTTCCTGGAGGTGTTCCCTGGAGGCTGTCTGATGTTCAGCCAATAGATGTCAGGCATTTGGTTATGATGATTCAGTTCCAGCTTATTATAAGGTTTCACTAGAGGACATGGAATTCATAAAGTTCCTGTATAGACAAAACTGGAGCACATTACTTTCTCCATATCAATTGTTGAGTTGGTCCTTACTATGAAGTATTTCTATTATGTTTTTATTTTTAAAAAGGTTAGGGGAAGATGAATAGTTTTTTAAATATATTTTTTATTTATATATTTGAGAAAGAGAAAAAGACAGAGAGAGGGGAGAGAATTGGCATACCAGGGCTTTCAGCCACTGCAAACAAACTCCAGACACATGTGCCCCCTTGTGGATCTGTCTTACGTGGGTCCTGGAGAATCGAACTGGGATCCTAGAAATTGACATAGTGTCTTTAAGTACAAAACAGTTTTTAACAGTCTTCATTTAAATTGAAAATTTTTCCTGTGACTCTTTGGCTTGAACAATTGCACTCTGGTCAAGTTTGAATTAATAGGCTGTGATTAGATACCTGCTGTGAGAATAGGAGGAGTTGTGTGCCTTTTAGTGTGTGTCATAGACAGAAAGTTTAAAGACTTCCATGCACAACATGTGGCATCCCTTACTATGATTTTGAATAGAAGAGAGAGATGCTCATGAGAGCCACATGGGATAACGCTTTCTCATGGCACTGAATAGAAGAAAGGAAACAGCAGCAGTAGGAACAGGGAAGTATCTGGGGAAATATATTGAGAGTCTTACTTATAACCTATTGCCTATTGCCTGGGAAACCTATATCTGACTCAGGCAGGGTGCATGCTAGCAGACTATGACAGTTTATTTTATAGTTAGCATTTGCATTTTCATAAGGCAATTGTAAAGCTAAAACATTAGTAGCCTGTGAATTAGTAATCTTTCATGTTATGACATTTAGTAAACAATTTATTATATATATATATATATATATATATATATATATATATATATATATATATATATATATATATGTATGTATGTATTTCAGTAGCTCCTTGCTGAATTTTGACTGAGGTTGAAGCATTGGGAAATAGGAGGAGGTGGCAAGTTAACCATTAGGTGCAGGTCCTAAGGGCTTTCCCTAAATGGGAACAGGGACAATAAATTGTTGGAGCCAGTGTCTAATTTGTTTGTGGCCTATTTTTTTAATTTCTTTAAGAGGAATGCCTATCAAGGGCACTTTTGATAAATACTGTCCGGGAATTTTGTCAGTTCTCTGCTAGATCTCTTCTAAAAGCATAGGTGTCTGTTTGGAGTGAGTCTGCTGAATATAAATTAAAGAGTCTTTCATTATCAGACAGTTATAACACAGGGAAAAGTAAAAGTAAAGAGTTATTGAAGAGACAGACCATAGGTCTTGACTAGAGAATCCACTCCATCAAAGGCATCAAATACCTATAGTTCCTTACCTGAATAAGCATCCTTTTCCTTCACCAGACTTGAGAAAGGGTAATTGTGTCTCCTGTAGTTTTAGTTTACCCCATGTTGGGCTCCAAATGTAATAGTTTAGGACAAATGGAGAAGAGGGAATAATTTGTGTTAAAGTGACACAAAGACATGATCTCATACAAGCAGTGACTGAGCAACATCACAGAGTGAACTCAGAATGTAGAAGTGCACATATGAAAGGGGAGTTTACCTTTTATTAGGGAAGCACATGTTGTTTACTGTCAAGGTTACAGATAAAAAAAATATTTAAGTATTAGGTAGCCAATTGAGGAACTTACAGAGAGCACATCTGAAGAGTGTTTACAAAGGCTAGTAATCAAAGTTTACACTTGAGAATAAGGACTTATCCCATCTAGGGAAAGAGCAGAGAGGAGTTAAAGTTTCTGATACTGCATACAGTAGTGGCAAGATGAGTCCTTACTGATAAAGCTGGTGACATATCAGCTTCAAAAAAACAACAGCAGAGAATATATGAAGACAACATATATCAAAAATGTAATGTATTTACTGTTGGAGATTAGCACTATGCCAGCAGGCTGGTGTAGAGTGGATTAAAAGCTTAACTTTGAATCCCAGCCATTATATTTGTATTTGAGGTTATTTATGAGCCTCATTACATTGATTGATTTGTATATCTTTAACTGTGTTTGTATTCTCATCTTGCAAGTATTGTGTTGAAAAAAAATTGCATCTGTGCTAGGGAAAGTGGCCCATAGTATTTTTAAATGCCCTTATTTAGATTAAGCATCAAGATAAAGTTCTTTTAGGATGAGCTTGCTAGCATGTATTCAATTTCTGGTTCATCATTTGCATCAAATAGATTTAGGACCATTGGTGTTGGTTCTTCTCAAAGATCTGATAGAATTTGACATTGCATCTTTGTTCTCTTAGGATTTTATTGGGAGATTAGACAATAGCATTCATTTTTATCTATGTACTTAACTTGTGTCTATCCTCTTGATCTAATTTTGGCAGGCTATGTGTGTGTGTAGGAATTTATGCATTTCTTCTAGCTATTCCAAGAATATAAGTTTTCACATCTTCCTCAATGATCCTCTGAGTTTCTTTCATGTCTCTTCTAATGTGTTCCTTTTCAACTCCTCAGCTTTGGTTTAGTTTGCCTAAGGGCTTTTGGTCTATATCTTGAAAGAAACAATTCTTTGTCTTTTGTTTTTCAAGGTAAGGTCTTGGTCTAGCTCTTGCCCAGCCTGATTTGGATTTCACTCTGTTGTTTCAGGGAGGCCTCAAACTCACAACAATCCTCTTAAACTCAGCCTCCTGAGTACAGGGATTAAAGGCATGTGTCACCATGTCTGACTAAATATTTTTTATTTATTTATTTGCAAGCAGAGAGAGACGAAAGCAAACCGAAAGAATAAGTGTGCCAGGCCCTTCAGTCACTGCAAATGAACTCCAGACTCATGCATCTGACTTTACATGGGTACTGGGGATTTGAATCTGGGTCACTGGGCTTTGTAGGCAAGCACCTTAACCACTTAGTCATCTGTGCATCCCCCTGTAATTATATTTTAGGTTTTATAAGTGAGCACGTGTTAGTAGGAAAAATGACTATCAAATGTTTTTCAACATATTATGTGTCAGTATATCTCTATTTCTCCTTGCATAAAATACAATGTCACCAAAGCCAGCAAATGCATAACAGATTTCCAAAGGTAGTTCTAAAATTTCTGGAAAAAGTAGATGACCACAGCTGAGCATAGTGGTTCATGTCTATAATACAAGCACATGGAGGCTGAAATAAGAAGATAATTATTTTATTTACTTATTTATTTGTCTGCATAGGCTTCTGAAAAAGAACCTGATGTCATTCTCATAGTTGCATTTGTAAATCTTGACATTTTTTTCCTTGTACCTTTAAAAATTTTTTATTTATTTATTTATTAGAGAGCAACAGACACAGAGAGAAAGAGGCAGAGAGAAAGAGAGAGAAAGAGAGAGAGAGAGAGAGAGAGAGAGAGAGAGAGAGAGAGAGAGAATGAATGGGTACACCAGGGCCTCCACCCACTGCAAATGAACTCCAGACGCGTGTGCCCCCTTGTGCATCTGGCTAAAGTGGTTCCTGGGGAATGGAGCCTCGAACTGGGGTCCTTAGGCTTCACAGGCAAGTGCTTAGCAGCTAAGCCATCTCTCCGGCCCTCTTGTACCTTTTAATATTTGCCTTTTAATATTTTGCCTTCGAGTTGTTTGTTTCTGAAGTCTTGCATGTTACTTGTAATAAGCTTTACAGTAGTTGTTTCCTGGTTATGTCGGCTGGGAATTTTAAATGGATCTTGTGCTTGGTTGTCTATTATTTTCCTTAAATTTGAGCCTTAATAATACTCAATAAATCAATCATTCTTCAAAGCTGAGGTTTTGCTTTTCTTTATTTATATCTACATTTAAAATTTCCTTGAATTTTTCTATAAACTGTAACGTTTTTATGACATTTTATATAGCTTGGTTTTGAAGGTTTCTTGTGTTTTGCTCATTAGTTTTTCTCAAATCCATATTTTCTTTATTACTTTATCTTCTGTGTTGGTAAGTTACATGTCTATGACTTCAGTGTATTTCCTTACTTCATTCATCTGTTTGCTTGTATCTTTTTTGTAGTCATTGTGAACTTTTTCCTTCAAATAAACTTTTGAATTTTTCATTCATAATTTCAGCCATTTGAGTGTCTTTAGTTTTGTAATGGGGTACTAGGGGTTCAGGAAAGTATTTGAACCCCAAGCCCTATGTGTGTTCATAATTTTAATCAAAGAATTGAATAAAAATAAGACTGAAAAGATAATTATTAAATTAATATATTTATTGAGAGAAGTACAGAGCCAAGGAAAATCACCCATGTGGCTAGAGATCCCACATGGGGGGCCTGGAAAAACCGCAGAATGAGAAGAGAAGAAAGTTCAAGGAGCTCCTCTCATGTGGGGAGCTAGAGGGATTAAAGGAGCCCATGTGGAGAGTAAGGGATAGAGTCCCTCCTGGCTGGGCCTGGGCTGAGTCAGGCCCAACCAGGGGGAAAACTCACCAACAGCTGGAAGTTAAGTGATCAGAGAGCCTGCCCTCCCCTTGCAAAGGTATTTATGACCTTATGGTGGTAGGCTGTCTTCTGGCTCAGGTGAACCAGTTGGTTAGGGCTAGGGCTGTCTCAGGAAGAGACTTGTCCTGTCACTAAGATTCAGGGTCTGAACTTGACCAACCACAATGTTTAAATCCTTCAAAAGACCTCCCTCCCAGGAAGTTACCTGGTTGTTTTAGTAAAAACAAGTCTAGGGAACTAGGCAAGAGATATGAAATTAGATCATCTTTTATTTCTGACAAGTGCAAACTTTTCTGCCCTTTTTACCTTCAGGGGATCAGTCACCCTAAGTGTACCCCCCTCAGTTTCCATATTTGAGGATAGATAATCTTTTGCCTTGGTTTTTCATATTTCATGTATATTTCTTTGGTGATTTGTTCATTTTTGAAGGATAACTCTTTAATTGTGCTGGAGGATCTTAATGGGCAGCCTGTTTCTTGAGAGCATAATCCCCAATAATATTCATAAAGAAGTTCAAACCCCACTGTACCAGCTATAAAAACATGCAAAATTGTATTTAGAAATGTATAAGAAATTAATTAAAGGAAACTAGTATTCCACCAATAGAGGAAAAATAAAACTTGGCATTATATTGTATAGTAACCTATAGACTTGAAAATTAATTTGCAGGGCTTTGGAAATAGCTCAGGCAGTAAATTATTTTCTTTACAAACATGAGTACCTGGGTTGGATTCCCAGAATCCATATAAAAATGCATGTACCTAAACTAAAATCCCCATACTGTGAAGGCAGATGCATAAGGATCTCTGGGGATCACTGTCTATCCAGATTAGCCTAATGGGTGAGCTGCCAACTGATAAAAAACCCTGTCTCAAAAAAGGTGGAAAGGATTCTTAGGATAATGCTTGATATTTTCCACTGGCTTTCACATGTAAAAGAACACACAGGGAGCCTTACATACACATCAGCACACCTACACATGTACACACACACACACACACACACACACACACACACACACACACACACTGCAATCAGTACACACATAACAATCTGATAAATATCATTTTTATTACCTATACCTGTTAGAATAGATGGCGCTTAGATGAGATATACTGGCATCATTTGTACAAAGTATATTCTAGAGTTACAACTTGGGGCTATGTGATGGTTAAGTTTTGTGTCAACTTGATGTGTTTAGGAATCCATAGACCTTCCTCATAAGTGAGTCTCTGAGGTTGCTTCCAGGAAGGATTGACTAAAGGAGAAATTCTTTCCCCCAGGGTGAACCCTTCACCCAGAGTGCATGGCTGTTCTTGGAGCAGGTACTTTATCTAAGGAAGTTCCAGGAAAAAAGTATCCCCTCCTCCCACATGGCTGTGGATGCTGCTTGCTACCTTCCTGTGTGGACTGAAGACCAGTGGCTCTCCAGGAAGCCTCCAGGCCTTTAGTGCTAGATTGGGACTGCCAGCCTCATGGACTGAGCAGCTATCAGGTTCCTTGAATCTCAGGCCTGCACACTGCTATTGTTGAACTGTCATAAACCAATCCAATAAATTCCCTTTTAATACAATTAATTCTATGGGTTCTGTCCCTCTAGAGAACCCTGACTAATACAGGCTAAGTCAATTTTATTGAGGAAATTAGAATGGTAACCTTCCAGTGTGACATTAAACAAATGTTATCTCAGGCCATGGGGAATTTCTTTTACCAAGTTTTGAAAAAGAGGATGGCTGCTGAGGTGGAGATAAATATTTTCTTTTACAGGTAAGACAAGAATAGTGGGGGTCTAGCTAGAATTTACTCCTGGTCTCCCCCTTAGTATTGAAACAAGGCATATTGAATTTGATGTCTTTAGTTCCCAGTATGGGGCATGAGAACTAAAACAGGAGGTGCTCTGTCCTCTCCATGAGCTTTGCTGGAATGGATTCTTACCTTGGGAGTAATAAACAATTACTGACCCTGGGGCTGGAAAGATAGATGGATTAGCAGTTAAGGTGCTTGTCTGGTAAGCCTAAGGACCCATTTTCTACTGCAGATTCCACCTAAGTCTGAAGCACAAAGGTGAGTCAAATGCAAGGTTGCACATGTATACTAGGTGGCACAGGTTTCTGTAGTTGGATTGCAGTGGCTAAGGCTCTGGTGTGCCAATTCTCTCTCTCTTTAAAATAAAAAAAAAAGTCATTGAAAAAAAAGAATTACTGACCCTGAGCTTTGAGACATTTTACAGGGTCAGTGAATGAGAGGAATATAATAGGCTTTTATTGTACAGGAATCAGAATTATGGCAAAGACAGAAATAACAGGCAGGCTTATTGATAAGCAAGACAGTACCCGCCAGGAGGATGGGAACCCCAAATTGGAAATTCAACTAAGGAAGGTATCCTAGGCTGAGTGATTGTCTAATTGATAATGCTTCAATAATGACAGGGCAAGAAGGCATGGGGAAAGCTAAGAAGCAGTCATTCCTAATTGCATCAGCATCAGCCACAGCCACAGCCACAACTTTTCTGAATGAACTCCCAGAACCCCAGTTGTTTCCAGTTAACTATATAGTTCCCAGAAGCACTCATCTCCCGAAGCCATAGCCTTTTAAAGTTAACCATACAGGTTGCAGAAGCAAGGAGTTTTTCCCTGACCTTCGCTAACAGAACACGCTGTCTTAGTTTTGAAAAATGTAGCCTTTATGTCTCTTTGTACTGCGTGGAAACTTGTTTTCATGTACATATTTGTTGTTGTCACTACATTTTTAACTTTTATTTTGTCAGAGCGTTTTTACATTTTTGTGTGAATAACTAGTTCCTATCATTTCCTTATTTTTATAGCAGTATTTTGGTACCTTAATATTAGAAATCTGTTTATAATTAACATCACATCCAGTTGTCTGGTGATATGTGCTGTCAATGTATTATTCCAGGTTGTTGGTTGTTGGGTACAGGGAGGGCCCAGGGTTAAAGCAAGCCTAAACTGTCAGAAATGACTAAGGGCCCCAGGCTATGAAGAGGTCATAGCAGCCTGAACTGCCCAACACATCTCAGATACCAGTCAGGCAGGAGAGCTCCTCCCCCCATTTTGGGGGGTTGCATTGAGCCAGGCTCCTCCTCCCATTTTCATGGGTCTCAGTGAGCATGGACCCCCGGACAAAAATCTTGGGCCCCAAGACAGGCATGAAGTAGGGCCACTCCCTCTCCAACACTGGAACACCTGGACGTCCAGATAAGACTTAGGCTACATAGCCCTGTGACCTTTGGCCAGTTGCCTAGGAAACTCCATATATGTTATCAGCCAGCAGCCTTCACACAGCCCATCCCCTTGTGACCTGAACGTCTTCCTGCTACTACATAGATCACCTGACTCTCTCCCTATGTGCAGGAATGAATATCCTTAGGCGTTGCCAAGGAAATTTTGAACCCATCACCAATCCCCTTAGGGATTAATAAAATAAAAGCCTGTTATATTCCTCTCACTCACTGACCCTATAAAATGTCTCAAAGCTCAGGGTCAGTAATTCTTTTTTTTTTTTCAATGTCCAATCCCCTCTTCCTGCTCTCTCTCAACTGCTTATGAAAATTCAGTTCCCTGACAAATAAACGAGCTGTTCTCTGAAGCTGTCTCCTAGGTATTTCTTCGTATTACTCTCTTGGCCACTCAAGACCCTGCACCACAGTTGCCTGGACACCTTCATGGAGCCAGTGTGCAATGGCCTCCTGAGGAACCAGAGACCCCACAGTCAGTTACCTTTTTATGATTTATACTTTGGAATATTTTTATTTTTACATGGCCAGATTGATGAATGTTTTAATTCATAGTATCCAGATTTTGACTCATATTTAGAAAAACAATCCTAGGACTGGAGAAATGGCTTAGTGGTTAAGGCACTTGTCTGAAAAGCCAAAGGACCTAGGTTCGATTCCTCAGGACCCACATAAGCCAGATGCACAAAGGGACACAAGCATCTGGAGTTCATTTGCAGTGGCTGGAGGCCCTGGCATGCTCATTCTCTCTCTCTCTCTCTCTCTCTCTCTCTCTCGCTCTCTCCCTGCCTATTTCCCTTTTGCTCCCTCAAATAAAGAATTTTTTTTTAAATGAAAAAAGAAAACCCATCCCTATGCTGAGGCTTAGTAGAAGATTTCAAAAGTTTCTTCAAGATGTTGTATGGTTCAAATATTTATACTTAGTACCTCCTTTCAATTTAATATACATGGCATAGTCCATAGATCTACATTAGTAGTTTTTACTAAATGGCTCAGCTGCTTCAACATTATGTAATCAATTTCCATTTTGCTTCAGTGAATTTCCATGCTACCCCTGTACGATATACTAATTTCCTTTGGTATGGACTTCTATTTCTAGGTTTTCTATGCTATTTTCTTGAGCTATTTGTTTCTTTTTACCCCAGTATTATGATGCTATAACTGCAGTATTTTTAATTTTTTTTTATTTGAGAGCGAGAGTAACAGACAC